>NW_026606274.1:0-608119 GCF_029834395.1 Sorex fumeus
ATTATGTAGATGAAACAGTGACATCTGAAACAGTGTCACTATAAAGAGGTAATAGTTGTTTAGGGTCAGAGAGCAAGGAATTGTATGTGGAGTACACTAGGACGGGCCCAATAGCATAGCGGTAGGCCCGGGTTCGATTCCTTCGTCCCTCTCGGATAGCCCAGCAAATTACTCAGAGTATCCTGCCCGAACAGCAGAGCCTGTCAAGCTCGCTGTGGCGTATTCAATATGCCAAAAATAGTAACAGCAGTCTCACGATGGAGATGTTACTGGTGCCCGCTCGAGCAAAGCGGTGAACAACTGGAGGACAGTGCTCCAGTGCTACATTCCATGAACCAAACATCATCATAACAGTTGTCAGCTGATATAAAACTTGTTTGGACCCCTGTTGGAGCAGGGGCAGGAACAATTCCCTCTGAGTCATAGATTCCTCAGGGCAGGCTCTATACTACTTCACAGGCTTGAGAGGCTGCAATCCCGGCTTCCAGGAAGGACAGAATTTGAAGAAATCAAGTCAAGGAGGAAGAGAGTTAAAAGATGGAGACTGTATTCTTAAGGGATTTAAGGGACCTTTAAGTGTACATATGTTTATATTGGGAAATCCCACCTTCTCTGACATTATTCTTCCTTCCTTTTTATTTTGGCTTTAATGGAATCACTGTTCATAGTGCTGTACAGAATATTAACATTAGTGATAAATGTATTTCCTTCCGATGAAGTTATCCAAAGAATTAGTCTGTAAATTGAGGGCTTTTTCTATTATCAAAATTTTAATTGAGGCACCATGATTTACAAAGCTTTCTATATTAGGGTGTCGGGCATCCAATATCCCAACACCAATTCTACCACCAGTGTCATCTTCCCTTCTCCAGGTTCCCACAACCCCTTCCTCAGGCATGCATCCATTACAGACACGTTTAAGTTTGATCCCAATTTGGTTTCCAAGCCAATCAAACTATTGGCTCTGTGGTTTACATACAGGCAAACACCTCACCTCAACGCTGCTGATGTTCCCATGGCCTCTAAGTTACCCACGGACTGCCTTTTCTTACTCCTGGCTCTGTACTCTGGGGGCCATGTGACGCAAATTATCGAACCCCGCTCAGCTGCATGCAAGGCAAATGACTTCCATGTACTATCTCTCCTATTGAATATTTCTAAAGTCAAGTTTTTAAAATAAAATTACAGTGGGGAGAAAAGGTAACCGAACTTAAAAAAAAAGATACGATCCCATAGTAGGCAAAACCATCCATTGCATTAGGGTTTAGGTAAATTCTTGATAACACATCATTTAACTACTCCTCAGGAAAAGAAACAGAAATTTGAGGTGAGCTAAAAACTAATGAAATACAAAGCATAATCTATTTACTCCTTTGCTGCCACATGGGAACAAGGAGGAGGAAACTGGAAGAAGCGGTAAGAGAGAATCATGATTCCATTTACAAACTGCTGCTGTTCTACTAAGCAGTCATTTCTACCAGAAAAGAATACTTTAATAGCTGTTTTACCAGATGTCTCCTGAACAACAGAATTCCGTTTCAGAGACAAAACATCTATTCTGCCAAAGAGTAAATGAACAGAGCTCCCCATGAAAGATGAAACTCAAACTGTTTTCTTTTATACTTCAGCAACAACTCCATATGATGGTAATAAAGCCAGCTAATCGACAAAGTCTATTCCAACCAGTTGAACTCTATCTTTCAAAAGAGACTCACTCCCTGTGTCCAGTGCTTACTTGATTTATGATGCCTGTGTGATAGCGCTTTCTATTATGTAGCTTTTAGGCCTTCTTCTTAGAGAGCAGACATCAGTCCTTTAGAGACTTTTTCTCCCTTCCTTAGAAACAGTTCATTTAATAAACCATTTGTTAGTAGCCCTATCATTGCCTTGTACCCCCAGTGCCTGGCACAGACTTATCTATTCGATGTAGGGAGGTTTCCTGTGGATTTTAAATGTCACTTATGAATGCCTACCGAAATGTGGCAAATGCCCGCAAAATCTAATACCATTTGAGTCAAGACTGCATTGATAGATGCAACAAGTGGGTGCCTGGCTTTATATAAAATATGACTTGGCAAGAAAAGTATTAAGACATGCAACAACATGGGTGCATGATTATTTCTACAAAACTTCCAGAAGACATAAACCGACAGAAACTCAAGAGCAGGGTAGCATGTGCCTAGAGTTGGGGTTGGGCAGGGAAGGGAACCGAGATGATGGTCGAGAGTACGGTGTTGCCTTCTGGGATAATGACAATGTTCTGAAATTGCTATCATGGAGGCATGTTTATGTGTAGAGACTAAAGCCAACAGCCTGTATATTTGATACCCACGAATATTATGTCCTAGGAACTTTATCTCAGTCGAGCTCTTCAGACGAAATAAAGAACTAAATTACTAAACCACCAGGCTGTCTCACCAAACTGGTTCATGGCTGGAAGTGATCATTTTCTTTCTCCTTCTAACAATCAACTGATAATGGAAATGGTTTCTTTGCATTTTTTTCTAACATATTTCTGTACCAAATGGTTCAGCAGCTCTCAGTCTGAAACCCTCAAAAATGGGAGGCACATGCCTACCTGTCTAATTCAGCATTTCCAAGAGCAGATCCTCAAGATTTGGGTATCCACTTCCTGCATCTGAGAGTTGAAGGTGGTAACCAGGACACTTGGATCGGAATAGGAAGTTGTAAACAGGTGACCAAAGCAGAAAAGTTTCTTTCTTTTATTTCCTAGCATTCTGAAAACATGCTTGCCATAAATCCCTGGAAGGAGTCTCTCATTGGAATTTTTTAACTTCATGTTAATCACGAGACACTAATTGGAAAACCTGTCAGTGGCTCTGATGGTGGTGATTCTGGTTCTCATAGAGGTGAAAGGGAAAGAAACCTGTATCAAAAGTGGAGTATGGAAGTTGCAAGTCATATGATCTACAAATTGTTCAGTGTTTTATTCCAGTCCCATTTGAGTCACAAGGTGCTAAAGTCACTTTGAAAAAAAAATCTTTTGAAAGTTACTTTCAGATGCTTAAAATGATCATAGAATTGAAACGAAGACTTGGAGAAAAGTCTTGAAAGAAGTTTCAAGGATAAGGAAACTGTTGAATTTACAAATTCACTTCTTCAAACTGACTCCACCCACTGTGACTAAGAAACTCTTTCTTGTCTCCCTACACTCCTGAAGCGTATCTATGTGGGCACATACTCAAGCCACTGAATCTTAAAGACACTGTCTTCGCAAGGGAATGAGAAAATTCTTTGCAACTTTGTGTCATGCTTTATGGTTCTATCATCACAAGGAGGGTTTTGGTTGCTAGATGAGCAGATATTTCTGCTATAGTCAGTTGTTCTATCGTAAGGAGGATCTACTCACTCAGAATCATGTCATTCAGAAGTGGTTTGGGCCATTGATTCAAGCAAATATCTTCAGATGACTAAAGAATATGTTATTTTCTGAGGTTCAGAAATATATTTACATTTGACAAGCTTCCCTTTTCCCATGAGACAACAACTTAGAATCACAACAATAAACACAGGAATCTATATAATATTAGAGAAGTGTGGGCACCAGGCCAGATGACTCATGTCCCGAATTCGGAACTCTGGTTCTCCAGCTTGACTCCTCCAAATCCTTTCATTTCAGTAAAATGAAAAGTGTTCAACCTATAAGAAGGAATCCAATAAAGTGCCATCATGACACAAGTCCTTGGATACAGAAAGCACCTTGCTAGTGTAACAGCAGAGTAATGCTTTAGAAAGAAGAACATAACCTCTGGGTATGAATCAAGGAGGCAAGAATGTGCCTTAAGATTCTTTGTGCCTCTGCCTCCACCTACCAAACATGCTTCCGGAGAGTGTTGGACTCTGGAGAGTGTTGGAGCCATCCAGTTGATTGAACTTGTACTTTGGTGAGTTTGTCTGGTCACGATTCTCTTTGGACATTGACTTGAAGTAGGCAAGGTGAGGCCCCACAGATTCGTCCTTCATAATCCTCACACCATTTTTGAACTTTACTATGTTTTCCACATTGCTGCCCACATAGTTGGTATTTGCACACTATATACTCTCTGGCTCCCCAGTTGTATCCAGCTGCCTGCTGGACAAAGTGCTGACTCACCTAATGGTCCAGTAGCTCAGACTCAAGAGTCCTACCTCATTTCTCAAGTATGTGTGTGTGTGGGGGGGAGGGGGTTAAGGGGTGGCGGTGGGCAGATGATGATCAACCCTCAAATCGTGATGGTAAAAGAATTTTCCCCAAATAGTGTATGAAATGAGAATGCAAAAGAGCTTAGGTTTATCCAACTTCTCCTAGGGGCTAGAAAGAAGCTGATACTCCTGGTGTACAAGGAAGAACAGAATAGAAAAACACTCTCTGAGGTGCAAATAGGGCCCAAAGAAACAGGGAAAGCCAAAGAGTAAGCTTCTGGGTTTCTGAAACGTAAGCAGATGTGAGCATACACATATTCCATATTTAGAATCCACTTTTCTAAGTGACCAGACATTCACCAACAGGGTTTACTTTTCAGTCATGCCACATGCCAGTGTCTATTGAAATTAGGTCAGGGCTGCTAAGTGCAGCACTGATATACCAGCCCTGATGGGGCTGTTTCTGCTGCCCATTGGAAGTTTCTCGTCTAAACTTCTGAATACGGAAAATGAGACCGCAACAAAATGATCCAATGATCTGAGTTATATTGCCTTCAGGCCCCTTCACTGGCCGCTGACAAAGGCAGTTTCCTCACCCCCTTTCCTGTCTCCCACACTGAGGCTGAGTCTTGAGGTAAGAAACCAAGGCTGGACATCAGCCCTATCCTAGGTAGCCTCAGGTGCCATGACCAAGCTGAGCTGTCATCCTGCAGGCTTCTAGTTTGTGTGGGACATGCAGCTCCCCTGCGATCAACTCCACTGAGACACTCAAACTAACAACCAGACAAAACTTACCCTCCACGTAATTTTTCAGGCAGTCTCAGTGTGGAGTATAATAGCAAACTAACAGAGAAAGGCTGTTAGACATTTGTTCGTCAGGGTCTAGAGGCAGGGAAATCCCAGGACAAGGTGCTGGAGGATGCAGTTCTTGGTGAGGGCTCTTCTTGGTTCCCAGGAAGGTGTCATCCTGGGTACCTTCAAGAGCTGACAGAGTGCGAAGCCAGCCTTTTGCTGAAACATCAATACCATCACAAGAATGCCACTGTCACATCTCATCTCACTAAAATCTCTCCCCAAACCATTCCATCTGCAAATACCACTACAATGGGAATCAGAGCTTCACTCTACAACCAGGTTTATGCCAAATGTTCTCCTCAGAGAACTATGCACAGTAAGAAAATGTGCACTCAAGTCACTGCATACTCATCAAGTGTATGTACACAGAAGTGTGTATATAGGTATAACATATGGAATGCATTGTTTTAGACAAATACATACATATATGTCTACAGACTTAAACACATGTCTGTCTATATATATATGGATATGCGGATATGACACACATAAAAGTGTATATATAAAAAGATATGTAATTATATTTTACAGATGATAGATATTTTATAACAAATAAATTATACACATAGAATTTATTATGTTTTATTATGAAATGTAATATTTGCATATATATAATATATAGACACATAATGTACACATTTCTATTATTTATTTATATATTAATTATATATAAACATACATATTTTATATATATTTAAATGACATAATATTCTAAATGTTCATATTTACTTATACATTGAACTATAAATAATATATTATATTTTACATAAGAATATTTATACCATATAATAATTACATATTCTATATTTCAAATAAATCTATAAATACACACTTATTTGTGTATATGTAAACATATATGACATTTCTGTTTCTTTTTCTGACAGTAGTCTATTAAAGTTTAAGAGGCAGTAAGGTGAAACTGAGAGTTTTCAATTGCTGATACTTTCTAGGAAGATAAAGTTTTTATCTTCTGTATTTTGTTAAGTTGCAGCTGGGTCTGTGTGGCACAGGATGTCTGAACTTGGGAAAGAGCAACCACCACATCCTGAATGACAGCTAGAAAGGAAATGACTCAAGTGGAAGGTTTTCTTTCCTGCAAGTATCCCCTTCTGTGCCTTCTCCTGAATCTCACCTTTGGTCTTGCAGACTTTTCTTCAAGTCACAACACAGGAGACACAGCAGATGTTAATCAGTGATAAAACTGTATCTCAGCAGGCTTCACTTCAGAACCAAAAGCACAACTGTGCTATACAGGTAGCTGTGACTTGAGTCTTTACAATCTGAGACATATAATTGTCTCCCCCGCAACCCACAAAAACTCGGAGAAAGGAAGTTTCTAAATTGGCATTTCTAAAAGACAACTGTGCTGAATATGAATGAGAGCCATCACATTTAATCAAAAAATTATTGTTCTTATATGAATTTTAGAGCCACCAACTGATAGTTCAATTGCTATGTTTCTTTTATTTATTTATTTATTTTGCTTTTTGGGTCACACCCGGTGATACTCAGGAATTACTCCTGGCTCATGAACTCAGAAATTACTCCTGGCAGTGTTCAGGGGACTATATGGGATGCTGGGAATCGAACCCGTGTCGGCCATGTTGGCTGCGTGTAGGGCAAACATCCTGCCTGCTGTGCTATCGCTCCAGCCCCCCTCAATTGCTATGTTTCAATGAAATGTTGCGTTCACATTTTAAGTAAAAAAATAACTATGAAACGTTAATTTCCCCCTTACACTGAAGTCATGTAATCAAATGTTGACTGAATTGAGAGTGTTTCCAGTGGGTTCCACTGAGTTTCAGAGGATGGTTTTCTATGAGGAACTCACCTGTGGTGTAGGACCACCCACACAGAATTTGGGAAACTAGTCCTATGAGTCTGGAAACTAGCGCAAGCCTTCCAGCAACAAGCACTGCATTAAGCATAAGAAAGCAGGTCTGACTGAAAACGTCCTCAAATGCATGTGCCTTAGAAAAAATGTTGAAACTGACTGATACCCAGGGATAGGTTGGAAGGCCATGGAACAATGATTGTGTTTGCCCACAGGCTTCATGGTTCTTAGGCCTGAGCAACTTTCACCGAATTACACCTCTCCCTCAGCAGAGGTGAGATCTTGGCATTCCTATGGGTCTGGTTTGTGGGAGAATCCAGATAGGCACTGTTTACCGAATAAACATCAATTCAGTGTGGCATGTGGGGGATCAAGTCTCTGCATCCAAGGAAGGAAACTAGCTCTCTGGAGTCAAACCTCTCCAATGTGCTTTTCTCAGATGGTTACATCCAAAATTCAGAATCGTCTCTCTTGATATCTTATGTTTCGTAGCAAAATCAGCTCTAGTTAGGTTAGGAAAAGAAATGAAGTTGAGAAATCTGGGTTCAGACTCGGGCTCTGCTGTTCACCCCACACTGGCTCATTTCCTTCCGGTGTAAGAGCACGTTCTTGCCTATACCACATGGAACAGGTTTGTATTGTCCACATTCACTTCAAGAACTTTTCGGATTTCCTTTACCAAGATCATGGTGAATAAACTCATCTTTATTTGACCCATTTTGTAACCTTGTAACATTTGGTATTTCTTAAGAATGACTGCTTTAATTAGTAGTCTTATGGACTGATGTTCATAGGCTGGATATTCATAGTCTTATGGACTGATGTTCATAGTCTTATGGACTGATGTTCATGGGCTGGAGCGATAGCACAGCGGTAGGGCGTTTGCCTTGCACGCAGCCAACATGGCCGACCCGAGTTTGATTCCTCCGCCCCTCTCGGAGAGCCCGGCAAGCTCCCCAGAGTATCTTGTTTGTACGGCAGAGCCTGGCAAGCTCCTCATGACGTATTCGATATGTCAGACACAGTAACAACAAAGTCTCCAATGGAGACGTTACTGGGCCCGCTCGAGCAAATCGATGATCAACGGGAGGGCCTTTTTACCTTGACTTACTGATGTTCAGAATACCTCAAATTCACATGCTTTCATTTCATGCTCACAGAGCTTTCATTTCCCATTGGATGGCAGTATGAAGATATGGACCCTTTGAGAAAGCGTTAGCATTAGCTTGGCATAAGGCACTCTGAAGAGTTGGATCCTCTGAGGAGACCAGTGGCCTCATCAAAAGAGCCCAATGATATCTCTCTTACCACCACCTCCATCTTCCTCTCCACTCTGCTTTCACCCATACTCTCTTCTATGGAAGAGAACAGCAAGAGGATGGCTCGAACTAGAAATTAGCTGGAATTCCAACCATACTTTTTCACCATCACTAGAACTAAGAGAAAAAATTGTTGCTAAAGTCACTCAACTTTTGGTGTTTTCGTCATGGTAAGGGAAGCTAAATTAAACAGTATTCAACGGATAATCAGGTAAATGTTCTTATACTCAACAAATGGAAATTCCTTTGTACTGTTTTATATCTACTTACACTTAGCAAGATCTACTTTATACAAAGTTTTCTTATAATTTATTCCTTCCTATCACTTTTGATATGTATCATCTACGGATTATGACCCCATTTTACAGGGAGGGAACCAATCAGAAGTTCAGAAGTCAGTGAACGGAGGAGTTTCTAGGAATGTGAACTACATTGGAGGCATGGGCAATGCCACTGGACAAGTAGACAGGATGGTTTTCATACAATTAGTGTTTGACTGAATGATTCTTGAAGTTCTATAGAATTACCTTGTCATAGAAGAAAAGATGTGATTGTGGTCAATGTAGCTTTTCAGTGCACTTTGTTCTGCACTGTATTTTAGTTTAGTATTTGACAACAGAAGACACTGTGACCAAAGGTTCTTTTCAGGATTACAGAGTAACAGAGCTAACATTGAAATCCAAATAAACTAATCGATTAGAGTGGTCTGGCCAGTACACCTCTGGTGGAAATCATTCATTAAGAAATACATTTTGGGGGCTAGAGAGGTTAGGTACTTGCCTCACATGTGGCCCTCTTCGATCCCTGGCACCACAGAGGGTGCCCAGAACACTGCCAGGAGTTATCCCTGAGCACAGAGTCCGGAGTATGCCCTGGGAGCTACAAGGTGTGGCCCCCAAAGACATCATACATCATTTCCCAAAATACTTGTAGATATATGAAACCCAAAGAAGTTATAAAACACAATTTACCCTTACTAATGGACTAATAGTTTATTTGGCTGCAACTGGCAATGTAAACAATGATGACACAAGGCTTAGTGCTGAGTAATTACCATTCTAACTCTTGTAGAGTTTTTTCCAAGTATATGTCATGACTCAATACAACCCCATACCCAAAAGTAAAGCTCTTACAGGAAAGCTGGCTCCAAGGCCTATTCTTCATGCTTTGCATGCTGGGGACCTGAGTAGGTATTGACACCACATGAGTCCCAGAGTGCCACCACCCCCAATACTCCCTTCTCACTCCCTCTCTACGCGTACCAAACAGGAAGTAGTCACTGAGTATCTCTAGATGGGACCCAAAATAAAATTAAAAAACGTATGACGAAACATTAAAGGAGACCAAGTCTGTTGAGTATTTGGGATACAGGGAGATTGTGAACCATAGTCATGTGATTTGTTTGGAAATAATCCCACAGCTAGACATGGGACTATGGGGGGTGTGTGATTCAACAGGTATGCCCATTCATACTAAAAACCAAGATACCTTCGTTGGAAAAACATTGTGAAAAGCAAAAGTTCTAGAACCTCACTCTCATAAACCCCAAGTGGGTAATAAAGTGTAGGAAGACCAGTTCACAGAACCTACTTCCTCTTTTCAAAAGGAAAAGACTGAAATGGTCAAGTGAAAATCCATTAGGGTGATGGGTAGGGCAAAGGGTGGAATCTCAGGACAATGGTTGTGATGACTACAAAGAATCTGGGGGGAGGGCAAAGAGTAACCCTTGATTTACTGTTTAAGTACCAATTGAGAAATGATCAAGCTCTTAGATGCTTTTCCTTTTGCTAGAATGCTGAATTACCCAGTGAAACAAGGAGACACATCTTGGATTCAAATTCTCTCTCTCTCTCTCTCTCTCTCTCTCTCTCTCTCTCTCTCTCTCTCTCTCTCTCTCTCTCTCTCTCTCTCTCTTTTCTCTTAGTGATCTCCCTCTACCCCATCTCCCTCTCCCTCCCTTTCTCCCTGACAAGTGACCAGGAAGGACCCTAGGTGCTTTCAATATATACTGGAGTCCATTCCTCACCCACTTCACCTATGCTCACAGTGGGCTCTGGGGCAAGGTCGAGGTCCAAGGTCAGGAGTCAGTGAACACCTTCCCACTCGCCTCCACTCGCACTCCCCTACAACTGACCTCTCACCCTTGCACACTCCCGGTGGCAACCTGGTACAGACTTACAGAAAGAGGCAGTGGGGGTCACTCCTTAGGGCTGGGGCGCTAAGGTCCCGCGGGAAGAAACAGACCCCCTCCTCCCCCTGTTCCACACTGATTTCAATTTGTTTCTGCAGAAACCAGGAGGGCATTGGCAGGACACACAAATCAAAAGGCTTTTTAATTAAAAAAAAATAGAATAAAAGAAAAGGGCGGGGAGCAACTGTGACTACATCTTGGGGGTGAGGAGGGGCAGAGCAGAGAGAGCCACATCCCCTGGGCCCGCCCACAACCCCGAGCACTTGTTCGGGCAACAGGATCTGCTGGTGGGCATCGGCGCTGCGAAGTGGCCCAGCCACAAGCTGCTGGCCGCCTGCTGTGACAGGCCACCCATGCCCACCTCGACAGCCCCGCCCCGGCCCCAACTGGACCTGCCCGCAGCCCCCATACTCCCGGACCTTCGACCCCCACCGCCTCCCCCAGGATTCTGCAATAGGCGAGGGGACCCGGTGGTCTCCTACCGTCCTCTGCGGCCCCTGTCGCTGGCCAATGGCCTGGGCCACCACCACGGGGACCCGCGCCCAAGGGCGCCGAGCGCCGGGGGGTCCCCAATGGGGGGCCCCCCGGCCGAGCACGGGTGCCCGGGCGGACGGAGGGAGGAGCCGAGCGGGCTGGGCGGAAGATCAGAAAAGACCCGGTCACAGTCGGTAGCAGCAGCTGCGTCGAGCGGCGGCGAGGACAATGGGGACCGAGCGACCCGGAGAGGGCGGCGCGGCGGGGCGTGAGGGTGGGAAATGAGGGAACGTTCGGGGCTCGCGCCGCGGCCGGCCGAACTCCGGGGATTTAAACCCCGCAGCCGCAGGCGCGCGCAGGGCACGAGCCGCCCCCTCCCCCCGCGGCCCGTGCTCCGCGTCCTCCTGCCCTGGGGGCCTCGGGCGGGCCCAGATGCTCCCCGCGTTCCCGCCAGGCTCTCCTGCCACGGGCACAATGCGGCCAGGCTAGAGGCTCGCGACGCAGCGCGGTCTCCGAGCGGCCCAGGCGCTCTGATCCACTGGCGTCCGGGCGCAGGGGTTGGAGCAGCGGGCCCGCGGCTCGCCTCCCGTCGGGGCAATGCTCTGGCCTTTAAAGGTCAGCAGGAAGGCGGGAGGGGCAGGCCTGGCTGGGACCTTGGGCTGGCGCTCCCCACCTCCCGCATCTCGCGCTGGTGGCGCAATCGGTGTCCCGCGCGCCTGTGCGGCCTACGTCACGGGCGTTGACCGCCGACCGCTGGCGATGGCTCCTTGGAGACCGCCCGGAGCCTGAGCGCCACCTCCGAGGCCCTGGGCTGCGACCGCCATGCCAGGCTGCTGCTCCTTGGCCCGCGCGTGGGGCCCAGCTGGACGCTGAGCGTGTGTGGGGGCGCTCGGAGCAGGTGAGGGGCGGGCGTGGGGGGGTCCCTGCCAGCACGTGGGAACCAGCTGGACGCTGAGCGTGTGGGCGGGCGCCCGGAGCAGGTAAGGCGCGGAAGAAAGAAAAAAGAACGAAAGAAAGAAAAAAGGGAATGAGGGAAGGATGGAGGGAGGGAGGTAAGGAAGGAAGAAAAAAGGATGAAGGAAGGAAGGAAGGACCTAACACTCAGACCCTCCTATGAAATGCGCGCCCTGAAAGGGCAGAATGCAGATTCCATAGCATGCTGTTGCTGCCACCTACAGGCCATATGTAAAAGGTCAGAATGCTGCTTGAGAGGATAGTGTTAAGGTGAGCTATTTAAGAGACCATTTCTTTTCTCGTTCCTTATGCTAAGTGATATAAGCCGGAGAGAAAAGGATAAACATCATATGACTCTTAAGTGTGTAAGATATTGCAAGTAAACACAGATGAACTAATGAAACAAAATCAGCTTTAGGACTCTGAGTAAAGTAGAGGCCCTCCCGTTGATCATCGATTTGCTCGAGTGGGCCCAGTAACGTCTCCATTGGAGACTTTGCTGTTACTGTGTCTGGCATATCGAATACTCTCGGTAGCTTGCCTGGCTCTCCGAGAGGGGCGGAGGAATCGAACTCGGGTCGGCCATGTTGGCTGCGTGCAAGGCAGACGCCCTACCCGCTGTGCTACCGCTCCAGCCCTAAAAAAAGGCTTTTTAATAAAAGGTTTTTGAAAAAAGAAAGAAAATGAAAGAAAAGGGCAGGAAGCAACTGTGACTACGTCTTGTGGGTGTGGACTGGGCAGGGCAGAGATAGCAACATCCCCCCCCCCACAACCACAAGCACTTGCTAGCGCCACTGGAGCCGCTGGTCGATGGCGCCGCCACATGGCCAGCCCACAAGCTGCTGGCGGGCTGCTGTGACAGGCCACACACGCCCACCTCGACAGCCCTGCCCCGCCCCGCCCCCAAGGGTCCTTGCCTGCAGCCTCCCGCATCCCCAGACCTAGACCCTGGCTGCCTCCCCCAGGATTCTGCAGCATAGGCGGGGGGATCCGGTGGTCGCCTCCCGTCCTCTGTGGGCCCTGTCGCTGGCCTGGGCCACCACCGCGGGGACCCGCGCCCAGGGGCGCCCGGGGGGGGGGGTCCCGAAGTCCCCCCCCGCCCCCCCCCACACCCCCGGTCGAACTCCCGGCGCCCGGGCGGACTAATGGAGGAGCCGAGCGGGCTGGGAGAAAGAGCAGAGAAGACGCGGTCGGCAGCAGCTGCGTCAGGCAGCAGCGAGGACAGCGGGGACCGAGCGACCCGGAGAGGGCGGCGCGGCGGGGCGTGAGGGTGGGGAAGGAGGGAACGTTCGGGAATGTTCGGGGGTCGCGGAGAGGCAGAACTCCGCGGATTTAAAGCTCTCAGGGGCTGGTTAGCAAGAGCTCAAGCCCCTCCTCACTCCCTCCCCCCCAGGGGGCCTCGGGCAGCCCCGCCAGGGTCTCCTGCTGCAGGCACATCTCGGCCAGGCCAGAGGCTCGTCGCCCCTAGCAGTCAGGCGTAGGGGTCGAAGCAGCAGGCCAGGCTCGCCTCCCCTCGGGGCAACAGACACACACCACACACAAAGGGAGCTCTTGGGGATGTATTCTACCTTGGGCTGCTGTAGACACAGAGACAGAAGAAAGCATATACAAAGGCAGTTGCTACCTTGGAAAAGGGGTGGCACTATGTTTACAATCCTTCGCCCTGACTTTCTGTGGCTATAAAGCTTTCCTCTATCCCAACCCCCATTCTTTTGGTTGGTTTTCAGTGTTCAGGGGTCACTCCTCGTGATCCTCAGAGGACCAAATACAGGTGCTGGGGGTCCAAGTACGAACCCTCCACGTGCAAGGAAAGCATCTTGCCCTGTACTAGCTCTTGGGCCCACATCCATCTTAAAGAGTTTCCAACTTATACTTCAGAGCAAAGCGTCAGATTGCTTCAGCCTGAGCCTAGCTGCCCTAAGTGAGTAGCTCTCAGATACTTTTCACTTCTCTGAAGCTGATCTATCCAAATATGGGCAACCTAAAGGAGGCAACATCTCTAATAGCACGGGAACACAGAGCCTTGAAGCATCCTCTTCAGCCTGCTACTTAGAACTGAACTGGCAAAAACCACTGTCCAGATTGGTTGTGTATTTGAGGAGCTTTAGTGATGGGAAATCTTTGCTTTTTGGTTCTCTGGGCGGAGCAGGCTGGCACTTCAGCTGAGCCCAAGTCCCTTTCTCTCTGGCTTCCTTCTTTTTGGGACAATTTTCCTTCCCGTTAGAGACAGTTGGCTAGTCTCTTCGAGTGCTCAATATGCTCACGAGGAACAGTCATTCTCTTGGCAAGAATCTTGTGCCTGACTTGTTGGTTTATGACAATCTTAGCACAAAATATACTTAGCAGAAAATATAAAATATCCAAAAGGTTAGAGAGCCAGAGAGGGCGAGAGAGAGAGAGAGAGAGAGAGAGAGAGAGAGAGAGAGAGAGAGTTCAGAAAAGCACCTACCAAAGAGGCAGCAAGGGGAGGGGGTAAGGGGTGTTGGGCAGGAACCTGGGGACTCTGGTGCTGGAAATGTACACTGCTGGAGGGATGGGTGCTAGAATATTGTATGACTGGAATTCAATTATGAACGGCTCTGTAATGCTCCAAAAATGAAAAAACTTAAAAATTTTAAAAAATAAACTGGAAGCTAGAATGTTTTTATGACTGTTACAAAAACCCCTTGATGTCATGTTACCTATTAATAAATTGATTTCACATGTAGGAACATGACTGACTCGGTCCTTTTTCTGATCGATTCTAACTTCTGGTTAGAATCAAGTTAGAATCTGGTTAGAAACCAAGATGTTTCTGGTAACTGCATGCAAACAGATAGCTGGGACTCACTTGAACAGACTTTGCACTATACTGATAGTTTTTTATTTTATTTTTGCACAAATCACTTGCAGTTAAACTCTTCTTAAGTTTTGTTGTGTATAACCTTAGGATTTTGTACAAAATTTAAGAATTCACATTCTAAACCTGGTGAAGAACAGTAAAATTAATTTTCAAGACATGTGGTTTAAATTCCTTAAAGATGAGAGAAAATCTGACATCTCAAAACAGAAAAAAAACCTTACAGTATCACAGCTGGGTAAGCACAGCATGTATACCTTGGATTATATTTAGGATTGACAAGTCATCATATACTCTGGCCAAACCAGATGAGAAAACCTAATACCAATCTTCAGTTCTTTTGAGAGGTGCTTCATTGCAAACCTCTACTTCAGAGTTGTCAAGGAGCAGAGCCGGCTCACTTCCTATTCCTAAATTGCACTCACTAGGGATGGGCAGAGTGTGCCATTTCACCATACTTCCTGAGTTGGATATGTTTATTCCAGGACCTTTCTCTCTCCTGGCTCTGGTGCATTCCAACCCTGCTGGGAGGTGGGAACGTAAAGCAGGTCTACAGAAGCTCCTGCTGAGTTCAAATCTAAAAGTTCAAAACTGCTAAAAGATGCCTCTGATTCTGCATTTTTCATCTCTAGCTCAACTGTGGATCAAACTCTGGTACCCTAAGTCTAAGTGCGAGGAACGCCAACAAGGCCGACGTTGGGAGTTCTTTGAGAAAGGCAGTCCAGATTCTGTGGTTCTTCCTTCCCAACCTTTGCCTCTATTAGAAGGGATGTTAGCAGGCTAGAGAGGATGCTGTGTACGCAGGAGCCTCAGTTTCAATCACTGGCACCACAGGATTGTCCTGCATGGGATGGCATTAATGGGGCGCAGCAAGAATCGTAAAGGTTCAAAAGAGTGGAGTTTTCAGTGGCTCCCCAACCCCAGCCCACCCCACTCACCCAAGCAATATCTCTTCCTTAGGCAAATGCTTCTTGTGGCAAACTTTAGTTTTCAAGTTTAATGAGCTTCCTTTAGAAAATCTTGCCAGCGTTAAGAAGGTAGGTAGACTGCGTGAAAGTTTTTGTATCAGGATGTTTGCTTTGAGAATCATGCTATGCATACTTCTGTTATAGGCTTTTGGGCTGTGTGCAAGGCAAATGCTTTCCCTGCTGTGTTCTCTCTTAGACTTCCTGGTGGCTTTAAAAAAACTCAATGCTGACCTGATAAAGTGTGATTTCTTTCTTTTTTTCTTTTTTCTTTTTGGTTTTGGGCCACATGCAGCCTTGCCCAGGGCTTACACTTGACAGGACGTGGGAGACCATCTAAATGTGATTGGGATTGAATCCTCCTAGGCTGAGTGTAAGGCAAGTGCCCTAATAGTTGTATTATCTCTCTAGCTCCTGATGTTTTTCTAGAACCCTTCAGGCTTACAGTTTATTCTGACATTGTTACGCGAGGGAATCCCATTGTATTTCTCCTGAGCAACACAGAACATAGTGAATTAAGGGAGAACCTTTCGTACCTGGAAAACGGAGGCCACCACAAAAAGTGGCTCGCCATAAATCTGTACATCAGTGCCGGCATTTAATTTTTCTTTTAATTCCCTGTACGCCTTCACACTTGCGGATTGATGAAATATGCCTTCTGTCAAGGGCCCCCTCTCATAAAGGAGCCGTAGTATGTTCTGTAGGGAGGAAAAGCAGAATGGTGCTTCATATCGGGGCATCACTAGGGAACTGCCAGGTGGACGAAAGCCCATGTGTTTTCTGGTAGTTCATCATTCTATATATTCATGCTATTATAGTCAACATCCCACCAAGACATTTTACTACAGACGCTTGTTTTAAGTGTCATCTGTTTGTTCGGCGAACCAATAGTCACTTAAAAGCCAAATTTCTCTGCTAACTTTTCTCCTCCTCAGTATTTTCCTGTTCCTTTCTAACACAGACTTCCCCATTCTCCTCCCTGATTCCAAATATAAAAATATTTCTGCCAAATTTCTCCACTTGCTTTTCTTTTTTCTGTTTCATATTTCATTCCACTTGTGCCGTGCCTGCTCGAGCAAATCGATGAACAATGGGAGGACAGTGCCACAGTGCCACAGACAGTGTGTGTTTACTTCCTGCTGCAAAAAGCTCAACACTCTCCTCTGGTGGAAGCTTTCTCTACTTCATTCCCTCGGAATACCGTTTGTATTTCTCTTTCCTGCTCTGTCCTCTGCTTGAAGGAAGAGACAAGCACCCATGGGACTCTGGAACCTAGTTATGGCAATACCTGATACTGGAACCCCAGCATTGTAATCTAAAGTAGGACGAGAACTACTCCCTAAATCTGTGCTAAAAAGTGGCTCGACTAGTGTTTCATACATTGCAATGGCACATACCATATTCATCTAAGGAGGAAACTCAAGTACTGGAGCCTATCTTCTGAGCTACTCTATTGATGAATGGTAACCAATTGTGCCAAGAATCAAAATACTTATAAAGCCCATGAAAGAGTCTTCTCCAAACTAGTCTCTGCTTCTAACGTGAAACTGACTTTCAGAATACTTTTTGAGTTCAAGGAACAGGGTGTGGAGAAGTTGTGGACTCTCTATTTAAAAGCAAATTCTAATTGATCTGAGCAGGCTTATGTGATGTTTCCTAACACTAGTAGACTAGATGACCAAAACCTTTCTAGAATTCTGCTAGAGGTCAATTGAGTTTTGTATCCTTTAAGTTACTGATGATGATATTGGCAGGCATGTGGTTATCTATTGTCCTTCTATTTGGGAAGAGTCTTCCATCAAAGCTACGTTAGATCATTCCAGGTAGCTCTCAGCTCAATTCCAGATTTGTTTGAAGAAAAAAAAAAAAACTCAGGGTTCTGATCCAAAAAGAGTCACTTTAAAATAAAAGTGATTTCAGTCCAATTAGAATATGTTCTGGTGGATCAGCCCATTCAAAATTTTAGAATTCTTAGAGCAACCTCTCAAACTCACATCACTGATAAATAAGGAGGAGCACACCACATTGGATGGGATGGAAAGTACAAGGCAACCAATCTTTATGAACAAGATATCATGACTTAAGACTTAACCTGTAACAGCATGTTAATAATCTCTTCTACAAGGGCCTAAGGGCTCCATGATGAGCTATGATAATCTTCACACACTTTCTTCTACAGGAACATCTTTTGACTGTTTGTAGCAAATTATTGATAACAAGCCATAGAAAATCAATAACTCAGGCTCTGATCTAGGGGCAGGCTTCAGGGGTGGTTGGAAGAATTGGAAAGAATGGTGGTGGGAAGGTACAATAGCAGTGGGATCGTTGTTAGAATATGTAATGTAACAAATTATCCCAAACAACTTTATTGAAAAGTAAATTGAAAACATAAAAAAAGTCCACTACAACTCTCCCTTCTTAAGTCACAGAAAAAAATGTTGAGTAATCAGCCTTTTGTTTTTGCCAATTCAACTGTTGGTCAGTCTGTCTAGTTCATTTTATATATTCAAATAACATCTGTCTTGCTGCTAGATACTAAATAAAGCTGTCTTGCTTTTAAAACTGTGACTGACGTGACTGAAAGTTTTCACAAAGTCTTGACTACTTCCTTGAAGTGGGGAAAAGAGTATTGTTTGTGGTAATTTATGTATTCAACCACCTGTGAGACAAGATTTCTCAGAATAAATCTCAGTTGGAAAAAAAGCAAATGAAATATGGATGGTCTCAGCAGAGTTCCTGAGACATTTCCTAATATGCATATCTGTCTATTTGTATGTATCATTTGGCATGTGATGTTCAAGTTTCCTGAAAAGCACTGTTACCTCAAATTTTTTAGAGGCTGGAGAGATCGTACAGCAGGTAGGGCTTTTGTCTTGCACACACATGGCCAACCCACATTCAGTACCTGAGGGCAGAGTCAGGAGTGGCCAAAAGAAATCAGGAAAATAGGGTGAGGGTGTGTGCAGTAGATATATAAGAGAGTTACTTCTGGGTCCCTCAGTCGGTTCACATTGACAAAAGACAACCATGGAAATTCAGCATGGACTTTTCACTATCCCAATGATTCTTTTGTTTTTATTGCAAATACAGACACCTGGTTTGTATTCATAACAGGAAAATTAAACCAGATCAATCTCCTTTTCAGACTAAAGACTTCAAAGCTCACACTTGGGACCCCCTCCATTTAATGTCACTTTATCATCTAGAGTTCTTTTTCTTGATGGCATAGGTAGGAGATGGCTATGTTTCTAGGGAATGCATGTTAGATGAATGGACCCAAAAGAGAGTTCTATGGAAATCATCTGACCCAGGATGCAGGTAGGGGATGACCCTTCCAAACTACCTCTTTTGAATATGGGACTATTTTGAGAAACACACAGTACAATGTCCCATGGTAGAAAGGCATTGCACACCTGCATCGCTCAATGGAGCCTCCAACGCCGTAATGTGCCTACAGTTTAAGAGCAATGAATAATGTAGAAAGACAAGAATTTCCGTAATGACCACCTCCTAAAATGGTCTTTGCTTTAGGATAATTCAAAAACCACCTCATCCGACTGCAAGTGTGGATCTCGGTACTGTTTTCAGGAACGAAACCTTTGGCATCAAAACGCAGCAGGACTGTGCAGAGGAGCAGCTACTCACCATTTTTGGTCAATGCAGGAGTCCTGGGGGTGGCTTTCAGAATAAACTGGCATCTTGACCTTGGATGAAGGTGTGCTCTTGTTAAGAGTGGTGGCTGGATGAAAGCTATGTCCTCAGTCGTCGGTACCACGATGCCAAGGTTGCTTCTGACATGGCTCATTTGGATATTGTATGGTATCTCGTGACCTACACAGAGAAAAACCACAATGGAGACTTAAGGCTGAGTGGTCCTGGCGCTGGTGCTGCACACTGCAACGGGATAGGATCTATTCCTAGCCCTCTGTCTACCCATCCCTAGGTCTACTCACAGAGGGACTCCGCCAAAGCCATTTTAAGTGGGCAAGGGAAAGAAGGGCAAAGAGAAAGACAATGTTGCTTGGAATGCACGTTTCCTGTGTTGGCATAGAAATACAGTATTTCCAGGCAGTCCTGTTTCTCCTTTGATGTTAAGCTATATCAACTCTTCAGAAAATTCTTGGGATCTCTCGATCTCCAATCTATGATTTAGTAGACCTTACCTACTTACAATGTGGGGGTCAAACTAGCAAACCTTAATGGGTAGCCTAATCTTATAAGGAAAAAGAATTCAAGATCTGTATAGGAAAGACAAATGTGTAGGCGAAAGTAAATAATACATACTGCTGACAGATTTTTTTTTAAAAGTTTGGTAAACTAGTTCTGCTTTTGGGAATTGAAGAGAAAAATCCACACTATTCTTCCCAACTCTACTATTAGGTACTTGAGACTGCCACTATGGAAATGCTTAATACTTAGTATTTATGCTTCATATTTAGTAGTTAAACTTTCTGGCCAATTCTGGCTCTCAGGAGTTAGGAAAACATATCCATCTTATCAAATTTTCAGAAACTTACCTACTAGAAGATATGGTGCTGCCAGTTTTCCAGTATGAATCCACAATTGATAATCCCTTTCAGTGCCCTTGGAGACAAAATAGAAATCCCTCCTATTGCTAAATGAATAAAGCTATTTCTATGCTTCCTACACACACACAAACACACACACACACAGAGGACAGGGTATTAATGCCAATCAGGTTCCTGAGGGGGATTGTAGGGGGTTAAATTTTTTGCCTTTGTAAAGCCAACAGCACTGATTTCTACAACCTTTCTGCAGTCCTTTTGATAGGACCCAGGGTCTATTTTCATTTTCCCCTTAGTGATGACTAGGGGTGCAAGACCTGCAATATCATCAGGACCTCTCTACTCCCAGTAGCAGACGAAAAAACCCACGACATCACATACAGTTTTCAATAAAGAAATGCCTTGGTTTTCTAAAGAGCTCATTTGAAGTGCCCTCACTCATCTCTCCCTGTCTAGTTGTGTCTGAGAATATTGGATTTCATCTCCAACAAGCCCCTGCAAACACAAGCTGTTATCCAGGGAGCCTCAGACATGCTATGTTTGTGTAGAGACCTGAATATGTTAGATGCTGCTGAGTAGCCTCAGCTGCTTCTTAGCAGATGGAGAATGACCATGAAGCTCTGAGAAAAAAGATATCTGGCACAACGTCTACACTCGTTTCATTTGGGACAAATCCCCTCTTGAGGCCAGAAAGGGGAAACGTTCTATCTAGAGAAAAGTCTCAGTCCTGATAAAAACTGAAACTGTTCACCAACAGAATTATAATACAACAACATTCAAACTCAGAAATGAAAGGTATAAATTTAAGCCAACTTGGCTGTATACTCTGATAGGATCAAGCAAACAATATCTTCAGTGACATTTGAACAGACAGGTAGTACTGAATATCCTTACTTTTCCCTTTGATGAAAAGATAGATAGTCCTTTGATGAAAAGATAGTCCTTTTGATGAAAAGATAGTCCTTTTCTTTTATTCATTTTTTAAAAAAATTTTTATTAAAAACCCTTTTGAGCTGTGTGTTGTAGCAATGCCCTCCTGGCTTCTGCGGAAAAAAATTGAAATCAGTGGGGAGTTGGGGGGCGGGGGGAGGGGGATTGTTTCTTCCCGCGGAACCTTAGCGCCCCCGCCCTAAGGAGTGACCCCGACTGCCTTTTTCTTTAAGTCTGTCCCTGGGTTGCCACCTGGACCTTGCAATGGTGAGAGGTCAGTAGCAGGGGAGTGCGAGTGGAGGCGAGCGCGAGTACGTGCTTGTCACTGTGTCATGTCACCATATCACTCTGCTCCCACCTGGGGACAGTGCGACACATGATACATCACCATTGTTTGCAGCTTCTGTAGTGCCCAAGGATCAGCAGGAGGCTCCGTAGAAACCCCTGGAAAAGAAGTCATAGCCGTGAACACCAGAGAGGAGCACAACCCAAAGCCGTCACCGGAAGTCCCCGCACTGAAGCTGGAAAGGCCCTGACCACCCCGAGGTACGTCTCAGAGTTGCCAGATGCTCCTTCCTCTCCAGGGGACATAAAAGTGGGTTGTGATCTAAGCTGCCCATCACTTTCAGGGAAGGAAAAGCAAGCAGCTGACCTGCTGTCCTTTTTCTTTAACTGAAAATTTTATACTATTTGAACAGACATATCTAGCCGAATTGATGAAAACTAAGTGTGGGAGCCGGAAAACAGAACACAGGGAAAGAGGGAAAGAGGGCACTGGCCTTGCGCACAGCTATCCTGGTTTGATTTCCTGCATCCATAGGGCCCCCACAGCCCACCAAGAGATTCCCGAATGCAGACTGTGAAGGAAGCCCAGACTCTTACTACTGTTTGATGGGGTCCCAGAACAAAACAAGAACACGCTCAAGAAATGTGAGTTGGGTACTTAGTAGAAATAAGAACCTCTACCATCACAACTTTCTGGAATTTAATCAGAGTAAAAGCTTTTTTTTGATGGCAACAGAGATAGCACAGATCATTTGGTGGCTGCCTGGCACACACTTCAACCAAGTTTCAATCCCCATCAGACCAAAGGGTCCCCACATCTTCATGGGGGATCAATGAGCAGAGTCACAAGTAACCCATTAGCATTACCAGGAGTGGCCAACAACAAAAAATAAAGTAATAAATTTAGAGGCTGGAGCTAAGTCTCATAGCTAATAAGCCTCACACATGGCTGACCTGGGTCAGTCCCCAGCACCAACTGGGTATTTGAAGCAGCAACCACAGGGTATGACCCAGAAGCCAAAGGATAAAAAGAAGAACTTGTATATTAGTCAAAGCCCACCAGGCAACTTTGTCGGGTCAGGGTTTGGTTTGGGGGACAGCAGGGAAAGAACTGTTGGCAGTGCTAGGGGACTCTGCTTTCCCGGGATTGGACTGTGGCAGGCTGCTTCCAATGGCCAGGGCCTGCACTCCTGGCCTATCTCTGACCCTAGAAATTCAAATTCTAGATAAATCCTGTGTACCTTGTGATAACGACACAGACTGACTATTCGGGAGGAGGTCTTTGTCTTATCTTAGAAGGGTACCCTGGGAAGGAAGGGCTTTCCTATGTTCATTGTGCTACCTCACCTGGGTGAAGCTGCTACCAGGAATGCTTGCAGGGTGGGCAGGAGACTTAGGCTGCAAGATGGAGGGAGGAGAGACCACCATAGGGGACAGAAGAAGACAAGATTGAGGGGCAGGGTGAGATTGGAATGGGGAGTGTAGTGAGGCTGAAACAGTTGAGTGTGCAGAATGGAATAAGTGGCAAATGGTCTCCAACCAGCCTGGCAAGCCTGTTCCCTCCTTCATGCATCTACTCAACCACACTCATTTATTTTATAACATAAATAACTCACTTGCTCATACACTTCTCTTCCCTGGCCTCAGAGCTCCACCTTCCAGCCAGATCATGACCGGTTTCTCCCCCAGAAAGTCCTAAACCCCACCGACACATCTTCATGAGCCTGCATCTAGCACTCACTCCTGTTGTGCAGTAATTTATCTGAAACAGTGCAAAAAGTTTGCTGTACAGGAAAATTAACCCAATATCCAGGATGTTTACTATACACCAGAATGTGAGCTGTGTCTCAAAGTTGTAGCAGCAGGAGTGATTCTACTTTTTAAAGATGAATATGATACCTTGTGGCCAAGGTGGTGATATAGGAAAAAAGATATAGGTGATATTGCCTTGCACGTGGCTGACCCAGGTTCGATACCTGAGCACCCCAGATGGGCTCCTGACCTTGGAATAAATGATCCCTAAGCTAAGAGCCAAGAGTTAGACATAAACGCTTTAGGTTGTGGACCACAAATACTGCAACAACAAAAGGTAACTAACAAAGTAAACAAAACCAAAAATAAATTCATCTGCAAAGACAAATTCTACAGAGAAACACTTAAAGGATTGAACACTGTGTGCTAAATCACATTTTTGGACTTATCCTGAATACTTATTCTTTTTCTCTGCTCTCACATCCGGTGTGTGTCTATGTGTCTGTGTTAGTCGACGACTAACGGGAAGTTAAATGATTAAGTGATTAAGTGATCTCTCCAGTATGCATTTTCATATGCCTAGTGAAGGCTGAGGAATGAATAAGACCTTCCCACATTCACTACATATATAAGGCTTCTCTGAGTACAAAATCTCATACTAGTCTTAAGGACTAAGGGTAGAGTGAAGGCCTTCCCAAATGACAGACATTGATGAACTTTTTCTCCACTATTTAGTAAGGCCCCCAGATTAAGAGAAGACATTCCCACATTCCATACAAAAAAAAGGGTTTCTCTGGGGCTGTAGCAATAGCAAATCAGGTAGGGTGCTTGCCTTGTATGTGGGCAACCCGGGTTCGATTCCCAGCATGTCATATGGTCACCTGAGCACTGCCAGGGATAATTCCTGAGTGCAGATCTAGGAGCAACCCCTGTGCATTGCCGGGTGTGACCCAAAACGCAAAAAAAAAAATGAGGTTTCTTTCCAGTATGTATTTTCGTATGACTACAAAGACTTGAAGAAAGAGCAAACACTTTCCCACATGCCTGACATACAAAAGATTTCTCTACAGTATGGAATATCCTATACTGGTAAAGGTTGATGGTGTGAATGAAGCCCTTCCCACACTCCTGACATATATAATGCTTCTCTCCAGAAAAATTTTTCCTGTGCACAGTAAGGCTGACAATAGAGAATTCTCACATATACAGGGCCTTTTTCCAGGAGGAATTTCCCTGTGATTCAAAAGGTTTGAGCAACTAACAAAGGCTTCATCCCAGAACGTCCTGACCCCACAGAAATGAATGCCCAGATTAGTTAGAAGGAAAGGACACAGGTCAACACCCTTGTGATCCTAATAAAAACCTCAAAAATACGGAAAAGGAATGAACAAAATATCCATTTTCCTTATATCCAGATTGGTGCCTATCCAGAGTTATAATACCAAGGTTTAAGAGACATATTGAGTCATGCTGAAGACACCCAAGGATCATTAGAAGAAAATCCACACAGTGAAATAGTGCACCGTCTGACAGGGTGAGGCCCAAAATGACGAACTTCTTGGACGCAGAGTGATAATACAGCAGGGAGGGTGTTTTCCTTGCACGTTGCTGACCCGGGTTCACTCCTAGGTATGCCATATGGTCCCCTGAGAAACACAAGACGTAATTCCTAAGGACAGAGGCAGGAACAATCAATGAGCATAGCCAGAAATAACGCAAAATACCCAAAAGGAAAAATAGAAAAGAAAATGAACCTGTGACCACTGTGACAGTACAGCATGGCAGGCACACAACACACCTGATACACAAATATGGATTACATCCCTGTATCCTATATCGTTCCGGAGCACTGTAGGGAGAAATTCCTAAATATTCACGAATGTTCTGAGTACTACCAGGTGTAGTTCCCAAATCAAATAGAAATAAAACAACGAAATAATAAATGAAGTTGAAGTGCTGGTGCAGTACTACAGTGAGAAAGGCACCAGACTCAGACAGCAACCTCATGGGCCCCTGAGCACTGGCAGGTGTGATCCTTCAGGACAGAGCCAAGAGAAATGTGGATGCAGCCCCCCAATCAAACCCAAAAATGAACACACTCCAGTGAAGGGTACCATAGTAATTCGGCAATAGAAGGAAACTGTTGAGAGGAATCTGAGCGACCATACGGGGCAGAGGACGGAGGGCGCTTGCTTTGCATGTGTCCAACTGGAGTCTATCTGCTGAATTCCATTTGGAGTCCAGAGTCCACCAAAAGTGTTCCCTGAGTACAGAACCCGGAGTACAAGTCCTGCGTATCTCCAGGTGTGGCCCAATAACAAATAACAAAAATAGGGTAAAAATAGAGGACCAAGAGAAACAGCAGTTCCCACTGTTGTCATACATTTTGGCCAAAAGAATCCAGTCTCTTCTGAACTCGCAGGTGCCTCTCTGGATTCCTGGCAAGTTAAACCCACAGGGCCCTCAGAAACAGCCTGCAGGTGCTGGCAGGTCTCCAGCATCATGTTCCTGTAGAGCTTCCTCTGAGAGGCGGCCGTTCAGGTACGTCCACTCAGGGACAGTGAGTGGGGCAGGCGATCCCCACCATACCATCTGCTCAAACAAGCCATGCCAGGCGCAATATCGAATACAGAACCATAAGTGACCCTGGAGAATCGCTGGGTGTTCCCCTCACATCACCTCACTTCACTTCACAAAACAAACCTGAACAAATCAGACTCTTATTCTGGCACATCAAAGGGCTCCCAAGACTTGGCAGGAGGGATCCTTGAGCACTGAGCTGCGAGTACAACTTCAGCATCTTGGGGTATAGCCCCAAAACCCAAATTCAACAAAAAAACACAGGGTCAAAAATGTTGTCGAACAGCAGAGCATTGGGCACTCCAATCAGTAGTGACAACCCAGGGCTCCTTCCAGAACCAAATCAGAGATGGATGACCCTGAAGTCTGTGTCCTCCTGTCACTGATTTCTGTCATCTTGTCACTCTCCTCCTACCTGGGGATGGTCTGCCAGGTGGGTCACTGCCATTGTCCCAAGCTTCTAATTCCCTAGAATAGCAGGGAGTTATGTCCAACGACCTGGAGGACAAATCAGAGCTGTGAGCATCAGAGAAGAGAACAGCCCAGGGCCTTAACAGGCCGGAAGTCCCTGTCCTGGCGACGAAAATGTCCTCACTGGCCTCGCCGTTAGAAACATGGTCACAGACCCACACAGGGCAGACACTGTCATATGGTCCATCAACTTCAGGAGAGGGTTTGCACCCAGGGTACTCATGATGAAGATAAGGCAAGTAGGTGACTTCGGTCCATTCTCTGAAAATACTCTAATATCTAAACAGGAATCTAGTGCTACAGATGAAAATTAGGTCTGAGCAGTGACAGCACATCAGTTAGGGCATTTATTGTGCAAGTGGCTGTCTCTGCTTTGATCCCCAACATCTCATAGGTCTCCCTGAGCCCACCAGGAGTGATTCTTGAGCTCACATTCAGGACTAAGCCCATAGAACTGCTGACTGGTCCCAAAACACACAAATGTAAGAGAAAGTTGTGTTCAAATGAGAAAAAGAGACATCCAATTTCACAACTTTCTCGACTTTACCCAGAGTAAAAGCATTTTTATGATGGCCAAAAAATAGCACAGAGCACGGGGTGCTTGCCTGGCATTCAACCGACCCAGCTTCATTGCCCACAACACACAAGTTCCCAAGCCATGCACGAGGGGATCAGTGAACACAGAGTAAGGAGTAATTGCTGAGCAACGACTGACATAGCCTCCAACCCAAAATAGATGAATTTATAGACTAGAGCTACAGTCTGCTAGGGTGTTGGCCTACAGCTGACCTGGGTTCAATCCCTGGCACCCCACTGGGTGTCATACGCAAAAAATACAAAACAAAAGTGAAAAAAAATGTATTTTGTCAAAGCCCCCTCCAGCCAGTTTTGTAGGACAGATTTGGGTTTTAGGGCCACAAGTGGCAGAACTTTGGGATTATTCATGAGGGTGTTTGGGGGACCCTGCATTTTGACAGAGGTTGCCCCATGGCAGGCTGCTTACAAGGCGAGGACATGCACTCCTGGCCTACCTCTGACCCCAGCAATTCAAATTCTATATAAATCCTGTCAGCCTTGTGAAATGGACACAGATGGGCATGATGGGGGTGGGTGGGGTAGTACGCAGAGATGAGGTCCAGCCGGAAAAGGCCATGGCAGGGTGATGGTGCCTGGTGGATCCCAGTATGATGCCAGTAAGCAGCACAGTCTGCAGTTCCAAAGAATTTTTAAAGGTTTGCAGGGGACAGAAAGAGAAACCAGTGGGCATGACACTTCTCATGCCTGTGGCTGACTTAACGTCACAACCTGAATTCCCAAGGTGTGATCTTGGAGTACTGCTGGGTCTGGCAGAAATCCCAAATCCCCTACCCTTCCTACACACAAATAAAAGCAAAGAGGCTGTTATGTGCCAACAGCAAAGGTTTGGAATCCAGCATTATATTCTCAAGAGTCAGTTCTTTACTTTGTCTTTGCTTGGGGGCCACACTAGGCAGGACTCAGAGCTTACAGGCAAGGCTTTAACAGACTATATGATTTTTCTCCCTTGGTATGTGATTTTGTGTAAGGAAAAGGAGAACAAATATTACACTTGGCCCAAAAGAAATCTTAATGGTGAAAAGTCTGTAATTTTTCTCAGAGCCTCCAACTACTTCCCTACAGACAGTGTTTTGCTGTGGAAGGGGAAAACTGACACCTGTTATGGTGGCAGAAATCAGAACAATCAGTGAGGCCCCAGGTTCCTGGAATTGAAACAGTCTCAGCTTCCCAGAAATGGAACAATGTGCAACTAGCCAAACTGAACCCACCTGGGAAAGTTCCTGGGCCCTGCCAGGGGGCTCAATCAATCATTATGCCCCTAGTCAAAATGTCCCAGAAATTGTCTTTTGTTAACCCTAAAAGAATGAGCTTATGTAACCGTGAATGATTATGGAAAACAAATTTTTAACTACTGCCTCACCACTGTTAGCCTAGACACTTGCCAAAACAATTTTGTTTGGTAACTAGCTAAGTTTTTTTTTCTGAAACTATACAAAATTTACTGCTTAGGTAATCAAACCCTATATAAACTACTACCTGACATCGGTGTCCCTATCAAGAGGCCACTCTGTGCGTGAGATAGTTGGCGCCAGTATACTGGATTACAACTCCTACTGCTTTCGCATTATCAAGTTAGTGTCTCTTTCTGTCTCGTTATTTGGAAACCCATAGTTTCGGGCTTAATAGTTGAAATATTCCAGAATGTTCACATCCAAGAACTTACAATGAACATATCAACTGAGGGCAGGAGAAAGCACACCAGGCTGGGGTGGATGTCAGTCAGCTGAAAGCCCGGGGGGGCCTTTCCTGGTACCCACTGTCCACCAGTACTGTGAGCAGAGAACAGGCTGCAGTCCTCCAGCACTGGCAGATGTAGCCCCAAATCCCACCTCATCTGCTCCCCTCGTAGTGAGATAGACCCGGGAAAAGGAGCTCAAACGGCGGATCATGTGGTTTAAGGTGGGGTACATGGAATCTCAAGGACATCTGGACAGAGGGGCAGAGTCCCTGACCATCGTCAAGTTTGTAGCAAAAAGAAAAACAAGAAAATAGGCAAGGAGCTGGAGTGATAGCACAGCAGATGGAGTGTTTGCCTTGCACGTGGCCAACCCGGGTTCAATTCCCAGTATCCCATATGGTCATCGAGCACCAAGAGGACTAATTTGTGAGTACAGAGCCAGGAGTAACCCCTGTGCATCGCTGGGTCTAATAAAAAAAAAAAAAGCAAAAAAAAAAAAAACAGACAGGAAAGATATTCACAAAGCACAAAAAGATGTTCAAAGAATGCTCATTGTCATGACAAATTCTGGAGTGAGACTTTTTTCTGCGGGGGGCTTTGCGCCACACCTGGCTGTGTTCATTGGACCCTATGAAATGATGGGGATTGAAATCAGGCAAACTACATGCAAGGCAAGCGCCCTACTAGGTGTACCTGCACCTGGTCTGGGAGAGATGGTCAATGGGTAGGGCTCTGCTAAGAAACTTGGCAGATAAAAAAATATTATTTTCTGTAGAAAAAT
The DNA here is from genome assembly GCF_029834395.1 of Sorex fumeus. Lineage (NCBI taxonomy): Eukaryota > Metazoa > Chordata > Mammalia > Eulipotyphla > Soricidae > Sorex > Sorex fumeus. The sequence goes on from NW_026606274.1 coordinate 29,175, forward strand.
TAAATAGGGTAAGCAGAGACAGTACATAGGATGCTTTCCATTCTAGCTGCTAAATCACATTCAGTTCTCTAAAGCAGATAGGGTCCCCAAGCAGTGCCAGGAACAATGTTAAGATCAAATGCTAAACTTAGCACAGAGCACTGAGTGCTGTGAGTCAAAATTTACAATTCAAAATGACAATAATAAATCAAAATTTTTCTGTGCAAAGGGGCTGGAGACATAGTACAGCGGGAGAAGTGCTTCTCTTGAAAGCAGAAAAACCAGATTTGAATACTGGAATCCCATATTGTTCCCTGAGCACCATCAAGTGTAACCAAGTATACCAAGGTGTATACCCCACTAAAAAATAAATAAATAAATAAAACAGAATTAACTGAAATAAATTGATCAAGTCGAGGGAGCCAATGGTTCAGTCTAAGGAATGAAAGGTGGCCGGCAACAAGCTGTCCTGGACATAATCTCCAAATAATCCCCTGCCTCCACCTCCAAGCAGCCAAAATGGGAAAATCCTGCACTGTGTGCACTGTGATTGAAAACAGGGGTCCGGGGTGGGGTGGGGGGCAATCTTATACTATGTCTATAAATAGAAACCAGGTCTTTAAGAAGCTAAGTTGGAACTTTCGAGCTAAAATTTTCTTATGCCCATTGAAGTCACTGACATTAATAGCCCAGTATTTTCATCATTAAAAGAATGATTTAAAGTGCGTATTCACTAATTCTCATTTAACACACGCTCAAGAATTCAAATTTGAGCCCACTATTTCCTTAATTCCTTCTAAGAAATAACAATAATTTTAAAAGAAATTACTTTCTCATTTGTTCCATTATTTTGTTTCAGAAACTTTCCCAGCACACCTTTCCTCTCCAAGCTCATTTTCTTCCCTAACTCCATGCTTTTCTGACCACTCGGAGTTTCCTTTTCAGGTTCTGGGGTGATCACATCTGGCCGTGCTCCGGTTATCATATGTGGTCATGGGGTTCGAACCCAGGTTAGCTACATGCAAGGCCACTGTCCTCCTTACACAAAAAAAAAGCTTTCTTCAGAAAAATCTCCTCTGATCAATAGCACAGCGGGTAGGACATTTGACTTGCATGCAGCCGACCCAGGTTCGATTCCTCCACCATTCTTAGAGAACCCGGTAAGCTACTAAGAGTATCTCACCTGAAAAGCAAAGCCCGGCAAGTTACCAGTGACATATTTCATATGCCAAACACAGTAACAAGTGTCACAATGGAGATGTTACTGGGCCCGCTCGAGCAAATCAATGAACAATGGGAGGACAGTGACAGTGACTGTTTCCTAAAATTCAATTAATAAGTAAGATACAGCTTTCGTCAGGAGCACTCGGTGTGTCCTGGGTGAGGGGCCACCATTCCTGTACACTATCATCGAGTGACCCCACCACTCACTATGCAGAGACCACAGCAGTTTAGGGCACTCAGAGAGACCACAGGGTGGCTGGTGAAACAAAAGGACCTTAGGGACGCTCGCAGTCTCCCTGGGCACCCCAATACCTGCTCCTTCCCCGCGCCTCATCCTCAGCAACAATGGTGGCTGATTGTAACTGTTGCCCAGAGAGTGAAGCCACCTTGGGTGGAGGGCAGGGATGGAAAGACCTGCATTCTGTGAAGCCATCTGCATTTCTGGTCCTAGCCTTAAAGAGCCAGGCTCCAAGCATTCCTGACCACATATTTTTTGGTCACAGACACTGTCCTGTTTTTCATCGATTTGCTCGAGCGGGCCCAGTAACATCTCCATTGTGAGACTTGTTGTTACTGTGTTTGGCATATTGAACACGCCGCAGGTAGCTTGCCAGTCTTTGCTGCGCGGGAGAGGTACTCTCCGTGGCTTGCTGAGCTAGGACTGTAATTTATTTTCTGTTACTTCAGTCAGGTGACCAGGACATCTGGGGTTCACCAGGCCCAGGACAAATGGAGAGCGAGGGACTGAACAGATGGCACATGCAGCACAAAGTCTTTGTTTTCATGAAAACAATAAAATTCACTCAGATTCCATGCAAACAACCTCCAGTAGCAAGCCTCAGCATGATCTTATCCTGCCTGTTATTCCCAAGGATCAGCAGTAGACTCCAAAACAAAGACCTGGGATAGTAGTCATAGCTGTGAGCAGAGAGAGGATGAACCTCTAGCCCTGACCTGGAAAGCTCCTGCCTTGGACCGGGAAATGTCCTGCTGACAGGGACTCTGGGGTACCAGGGAAAGCTGGGAGACACTGTCAGATGCTCCGTACTCTCCAGAGGATGCAGAGCAGGCTGGGATTTGGGCTGTCTGTCAGGATAGGAGTGATGGGCTCACTGTACAGGGGAGGATATTGCAGCCCTGAGATTCGGGACTCCTTCCTGGATCCCAAGGAAGGTCCTTATGGGCCCAGCCAAGGGCTGCCTCCTAGGCCAGGAACCCCTCTGATCAAGCACCCCTGCGCTTCAGGGATGCCCACAGCAGCCACGGCCCCCAAAGTGGCTCTGTCAGGGAGTAGCCACAGGGAATAAGCATGAACAAACCTTTAGCCTCTTTCTGCTCACAAAATTACGAGTTTGTATCTGTGTGTGTGCGCGCTTTGATTTTTGGGTCAAAACAGGCAGTACTCAGGGCTTATATTAACTTGGCACTCAAGGATCATGCTTGGTGTGGCTTAGGGGACCGTTGGAATTACAGAAACTGAACCTGGGTTAGTCTTGTGCATGGTAAGAGCCCCCTACCTGCTGTAGTACCACTCTGGCTCTTTCTAAATAAATTTCTTTCTAATGCAGCAGGAGTGATCCCTAAACAAATATCTCTTCCTCCTCAAAAAGCCCAATTAGCTGGGATTTGTGCTTCAATATGAAATGTAATCAAATATAGTGAACTACCTTATAAAATAGAAAAAATAGAACATAAATCCTTGTTTAAGAAAACACCTTTACACACAACATTCACTCCAACAGCCAGGGTCACATGGTCAGGGTCAGGGAGGTGATGAAGAATTGAAAGATGTTTTCCAACCTAACTTACACTGTACTCCCGTTGTTCATCAATTTGCTCGAGCAGGCACCAATAACATCTCACAACAAATTGTGAGACTTCTTGTTACTGTTTTTGGTATATCAAATACATCACAGGAAGCCTGCTAGGCTGTGCCTTGGGGGCTAGATTCTCTTGGTAGCTTGCTGGGCTCTCTGAGAGGGGTGAAGGAATCAAACTAGGATCGGATGTGTGTAAGAAAATGCCCTACCTGCTGCAGAAATTCTTTATAAAAAAAAAAGGCACCAAAATGCGGCTGGAGAGACACTTAAGAGAATATAGTGAATCCCTCTGTGAGACTGAACAAACCTCGGCCCCCCATATGAAACAGTGATCATTGATGGAAACAATTTCTGATGGTAGAGCATGGAATAATCTCTGGGGAACTACAAGTATGCCCACCCCACCAAAAAAAAATTAAAATAGTCAGAAAAGTGAATATTCATTTACAACTCCCAGCCACATGCTACGACCAGACCCCCAGGATTCCTTCTGAAGGTTGCCAATGAACACAATGAACTTCAACAGTGTCTCTCGCCATTGTGGGGCATGGAGCTGCCCCTGAAACTGACTGGATATGGATGGGGGAAGTGAAAAACAACCAAAATAGTGCCCCCAAAGCTGGAACAGCCCCATCAGTCACAGTACAGGAATTGGAGATGAGAGGTCCTCACATCTTGCCACTAATTGGCCTTCAGTGTCCCCCCTCCACAGTGAAGTATCTTTTTGTCTTTTAAACATGTGCCTGTAGGAGGACTGATCCACTTGACATCATGAAGAAGTAAAAGTGCACATGGAAGATTCCCTTCTGTGACATCATACATTATCAAGGAGACTTAAAGTGCCAGGTCTCAAGTGTAGACAGATCATTATGCCAGCCCAGGTGAATCGGTGCTGATGGGATGGGCTCGGATAACGGAGAGGAGAGGCGAATGCTTGAGGGGTCGAACACTGAATTCAGGGCAGAGAGTTAAGGCAGAGTCCCTTGAATACAAGGGTGGCATAAATCACATGGGGTAAGGAGCTGGTCACACACGGTAGACCTGGATTCCAACCACAATACCCCATAATGATCCTGAGTCTCCCAGGTTTGGATGCCTGAGTAGGGATCAGCTGGGTGTAGCTTTGTGGCTGTTTCTCTTTTCTAATCCCCCAAAACACAGGGCTATCCAAGCCAAGCCACAGGGGCTGGAGCGATAGTCCAAAGGGGAGGGTAATTTCCTTGCACGGCGCCGAACCCGGCTCAATCCCTGCCATCCCATATGTTCCTCAAGCACCACCAGGAGTATTTCCTTACAGTAGAAGCAGGAGTAAGCCATGAGCACTGCTGGGTGTGAAACAAAAAGAAAAAATAAGTCAGGCCAGAGTCAGAGCAAAGAATGCGACAGTGGTGAGCTGTGTGTTTTCAAAAGGCCGGCACCACTCTTACCTCTATTGCTCGATTAGGGACTGGGCCTCTTCCACCCAGATCCCCCATCTTCCAGTGGCTAGACAGTTACACCCACCAACTGCCATGTAAGCCCATCACCGGCCAAAATCCAGAGACTATAAAACTAAGCTCCCGGAAGCATGGGGCCACGCAACCTCTTATTGTCAAGTTCTGGCTCTCAGAGAACCCGGTGGCAGGCGATCGAGAGTATCCTGTCCACGTATATACCTGACTGGGAACAGCTATAGATGTGATCAGAGGTTTCCCCAAAAGCCTCTATCCCTCTTGGAGAGCCCGGGAAGCTACCGAGAGTATCCTGCCCTCACGGGAGAGCCTGGCAAACTACCACGTACTCAATATGCCAAAAACAGTAACAAAGACGATCGCCATTTCCCTGACCGTGAAAGATCCCCCAATATGTCACCAGCCTACACTAGCACGTGACAGGGACGAATGGAGATGTTACAGGTGTCCGCTCGAGCAAACCCATGAACAATGGAATGATAGTGATAGTGATGTACATATAAAAACCTAGAGTATATTCCAACACTAAGAATGGAGGATAATGGGCAGTAAACCTTGGAGCCTTTTTTGGTCTTTAATCAAATCCGAATCCTTTTCATCATTCTGATGACTACTACATTGATGGGATATTGCTAATTCCAAATAAATACTTTATTTTTCTGATATTATTGAACTGATAGGTGGGATCCAGGAACGTGCACAACCTTCTGAGTAATCCTAGGTAAACGGAACAGCCTGATGGGATGGGGGAACCTGGGGAGTGCTGAGATCTGGGAAGCTTTGGGAACTGACCCATATTCCCAACATTTCTTAGATATTTGATTCCAGGGGCCCCTTCCAACCTTTCAAACGTCTTTCTATGAACAGTAAAGTTCATTTAAACTATGTACAGAAGGGACCAAACAGACAGGACAGCAGGTAGGAAATTTCTCTTGCATTACCTTTAACAGGGTCCCAGAGCAACACCAGGAGTAATCGCTGAGTATTTCTGGGTGTGACCCAAAAAGACGGTGATGCCCAGAACTTCAAACAGAGCAGCAAGTGAATGTGGGACCATGTGACAGAGCAGGCAAGGCTCTCCAGAGCAGAAAGGAGAAAGTAGGGAAAACACATGTCCTGGGACCTGAGTCACTATAGCGGTCAGGGCGAAAATGGGGCCAGCGCCCTCGGGGCACCTGTGATGTGAATCAGCTGGGAATCCAGAACAAAGAGCCAAGAAGGCCTGGGCACCTCCACTGTGGTACAAAAATAAACATGAAAGAAAACAAAGCAGCAGGATGGAGTAACAGAAGATAATGGCGGGATGGTGAACCCAAACTTCCCATATGGTCCCCCAACCACTGCCAGTTTCAATGCCAGAGTGCAGGGCCAAGAGTAATCCCAAGAATCACTGGATGTAGTCCTCCAAACAAAGCAAAGTATCCAGATGCCAGCTTTGACCCCAGCACCCGATATGCTCCCTGAGATCTGTCAGGAGTGATCCTTGAGAACTAAGGTATGAGTGCTCTTTAAGCTGGGCATGGTTCAAAAAGAAACACAACAAAACTGAAACAAACATGGCATCATACAGAGTCAGGCCCTCCAACAAGGAGGCACAATGCAGGATCCTTCCTGAAACAACTCAGAGACATTTGGCACAAGAAGACTAAGCGCTCCTTGATAAGTGAGAAGGTCACTGCATCACCTTATCTGGTCACTCTTCTCCTACCTATGGATGGTGTTTCTATTCACATGTCACTATCTTCTTCTACCTCTGTTTTTCCTGAGGATCAGAGACCTGGAGGAGAAGTCAGAGTGGTGAGCATTGGAGAGGAGCACAATCCCCAGCTCTGAGAAGCCACAGACTTGGGCAATGGCTCACAGACCCTCCTTGGGGATTACACCAGATGCTTCTGTCTCCCCAAGAGAAGCAAAATGGGTTGATATCTGTGCTGTCTTTCATGACACAAGCTCTGGGCTTGGCTACAAGGGAGAAAATTCAGCCCTACCTTGACCTGGGGCCTCGTCCCTGCGTCCCACAGAAGGTTCTCACAGCCACAGCCAGGGGCTGAATCAGAGGCCAGATCCCGTGCATTAGCTCCCCCTGCGCTGGCAAAAGGGCTGCCCCCCACAACCATAGCCGAGAATGGGGCAGCCCCTTTCCTCTAAAAAAAACACACTTTCTACACACACACACACACACATGCACTTACCAACAAACTCACACACCCTTTACCCCCAGTACTCACCTCTATAAACAGGGGTCAAGGACAGGGATTTGCAACGTGATGTGAAGAAGCAGAAGTTCCTGTTCTGACAGACAGTAAAGCTAGTAGGGTGCGTTGTTTGCTGATAGCAGTCAATCCTCTGCATCCCCATGCATCCCTATGGCCCCCAGAGTACTCCAGGAAAAATATCTGAGCCCTGAGCCAGGAGTCAGAGTAAGATGTCATTGTATCTTCGCGCAAGAAGAGCCCCCCATCCCCCACACCAAATATAGCCCCCAAAGGAAACTAAAACAACAATCACCAATGGATCTACTGCTCGGGAAGGCCTCGTCCCACCAGGGAAGCCAATGAGAAAAGACGGGCAGGAACAGCGTCTCTTGGCTTTGGGCGAGCTGCGGCTCTGCCCCTCAAAGTGTATCTGGAGACTTTACAGCAGCAAGACTAGGGCCAAGGTTTCAACATACGTCAGCTGGGGGTCAGCACTGTGAAGACCGGCCCTCAGTAGTTCCCTCTTCCCAAAGGTCCACAGCCCTGCGTTCAGCCCCACACCTAACGACCGCTGTCCTATCGCAGACCTGGAGGCATAGTGGTACCAGAAGCCTCCCAGGATCAGTCATTCACACCCTCCTCCCCTGCACCCTGGAACAGTCCCAATGTACCCCCTGAAATATCTGCCCCACATCAGTAACTGTCTGGATATGAGGAAAGAAGTCAAAAACAAGCATGAAAGCGCACCCCCCCCCACCCCCCGCCCAACCTGGTGGAGAGCCGCAGCTCAGTATGGAGATGGGAATCGCCAGGCACTCACAGGAGATCAGACCCGTTCTGCCACAAAATTGGCCTTCCGAATCCCGCTTCCTCACAGGGGCCCTAACTGTCCTTTACTCACGTGAACAATGACACTGACCCAATTTTCAGGAATAGAAGCACCAGGAAGGCCCCATTGTGATATCACTTCCATCCCCACAAGCAGCCTTTAAGAGCCCGGATCCAGAAGTGCAGAGAACCACTATGCCCACCCAGGTGAATCTGTGAGCAACAGGGATGGGCTCGCATAGAGGGGTGGAGAGGCAGCTGCCGGAGTGGCCGGTCACACAGTGGAGGGCTAGAAGGCAGTACGGAGAAGTCCCCTGGTTTTGTACTGGGCAAACAATGAGCCAATGCTCTCACACACAGTCCATCAGAATAAATGAACAGCGGGTTCATTCAAAGTCAAACAGGCAGATAGGGAGCAGGTGTGGCATGGAACAATGAGTTTCTTCGGGAAGTCATTAATCAAGACCGGGTGAAAGCAGTGACTCCCAAGCCAGCCCTGGAGATGCAGAGAGGAACTGGCCTAGCAGCAAGCCCAGAGAGTTGAAGAGACACTGCAACAGGAGCAAAGGCAGGTAAGAACATCAGAGAGCACTTTCAAGTCAATGTTCTATGCTTGACAACAGGCGAGCAGTGAACACTCATCTACAAGGAAAACCAAGGAGGCCGTTTCAGAAACGCAATTTCAACCCAGAGCATGAACCAGGAGGGAGAGTGCAGAAGCTTGACACTTGCATTGAAACTGGTCATCTGGAGTCCATCCCTGTACGCCAAATCATGGCCCAAGGAGCAACAGGAGTAACTGACAGGTATGTCCCTCCCCCCAGAAGTATAGTTCAATAAACAAATCCCATGATATCCAACATTCCTAAGAATAGAGGCATATATTTAACCAAAGGAACCAAAGCATACTGGTAAATTTGTAGCCCTACTAGGCTTTTCAGACAATCTCTAGCACCGGCCTCCCGTTGTTCATCTCCTGAATGGGCCCAGTAATATCTCCATTGTGAGACTTGTTGTGGCAGATCGATTATATCATGGGTAGCTTGCCAGGTTTTGCCCTGTGGGCGAGATACTCTCAGTAGCTCGCCGGGCTCTCCGACAATCGAAAACATTATCATCAGCCAGGTGAAAACATGATGGTTGGGATTTAACTCCTTCCAAAGGCAAGTTTTGTTTTGTCCTAACACTACTGAAATGAGGTGGGTGGGATCCTGGAATGTGACCCCCTTTATTAGTCAGTCATCAAAGCTGAATGCATGTTGAGATGGGGAAGCAGGGGGCTCTCCCATGTTCCTACCACCTGGAAAACAATTGAGTCAAGGCGCCCCTTCCACAATTTCAAAGTCCATTTCAATGGTCTCCAATCCTCACTATAAAGATCCTTGTCAGGATATTTTCACAAGTTAAAACTTTTTGTGAATATTAATCTTTAATGTAATGTAAAATTTAAAAAAATATAAATACAAGGAGTGTAGAAATGATACCGAAGACAAAGTACTTGCTTGCACATGGCTGACCTGGATTCTGAGCCCCATAAGTATATAAGTGACCCCCAGTCTGGATTCCTGAGCTAAGAACCAACAGTACAGCCTGAGTCCAGGGGGTGTGGCACCCCAAAACCTAGCACAGAAAGACTGGAAGAATAAAGGATTTCCTGATCTTCCACTTTGCAGTTTTCACTGCAGCTTTGTGATTCATCTCTGTCATAATTCTCTAAAACCAGGGCCTCTGGGCCAAGTTGGAGTGAGAGTAAACAATGACACAGTGATGAGCTGTGACAGTTCCACAGAGGGCCTATTTTTGTACCTGTTTTTATTTAGTCACCTTCCTCATGGCCTCCATCACAAAGACCCACTATGTACAAGCTAAACATACATGTGATGGAAAAATTCCAGGGCACTGGCATAGCTGTGGTGTGGGAGATACTCAGCAAGAAACTATCCTTACAGAAGTGACATCATAGGTAGCTCATCCTATGATACGAGGATTATTTCCTTCTTGGCTGTAGTTTTGTACCACCTATGACCACCCCCTGTCCAAAGGAATCTGGCTAAACCGATAGGGCCTGTTCTGACCTTATAGATGGTTAATAACGGATCAACTCATCCAGTATAAATTTTACAAAGTTTCCTAAAGCTTGAAGGTCCATGAAGCCCTGTTCACATTCATTACACACATAAAATTTTCTCTCCACTATTCATTCTCATATGCCTAGTAAGGCCTGAGGATTCAATAAAGACGTTCCCACATTATTTACTTATATAAGGCTTCTTTCCTGTATGAATTCTGCAATGAATACAAAGACTTGAGAAATCATAAGTGCGGGATGCTTTGCTACTGGAGATTAGGAAGCAAAAATTCTTGATGTAGAAAAAAACCAAAAAAGTTGCAATCAGTGACAGTGAAGCAGGCAGGGAACTTGTCTTGCATGCAGCCAACCCAGATCATTCCTCACATCCCATAAGGTCACTGAGTACCACCATCAGGAATTCCTGAGTTCAGAGGCAAAAGTAAACCCCAAGCATCTCCGGATGTGGTACACAAGGCAAACCAAAACAATAATGATGAAAAAGTTTCATTTAAAACCCCACCCTCCGGCAGGGAACAAACCACCATGTGGCCCCACCACATCATGGCAATCAATCAAAAGAGAGACTACAACTGGATCTGCTAGGGCAGGGGTCTTAGGCCCTGCCCCTTGAAGTGAATCTGAAGGTTTTACACATGTGATGCCTGAGCCAAAGGCACCGGATCAGGGAAGAGCGAAGTCCCATGCAGGGAGGGTCGGGACAGCCAGGTCCTGCTCTCTGCAAGTCCCGCAGGCCCTGCACTCAGGCCACCCCTCAGCCCCAAGCCCACCCGCCGCTGACAGATCGTGGAGCAAGAGGCAATGTTGGGCAAAGGGGAGCCTCACGATCACCCACTCACACTCAAACCCTGCACCCCCTAAAGCCTCTGGGTTCCCCTAAAGCATTCACCTTGCCTCAAGAATCAGCTGCTATCAGAAACAAGAGAAAAACAAGCATGAAAGGGCCCCCAAACTGGAACAGCCCACACCGCTCACAGTGTGGAGGCACCGGGAGCTCATGGACCACCACTCCCATCCTGACTAAAAAATCGGCCTTCGTAGTCCGCCTTCCACCCAGGGCCTCCATTTCCTTCCCTGTCCACGACACCAATGGTGGCCTAAAGCAGGCAACCACAACTGGAATAGAAAGGACATCTGAAGGTTGCCGGCCTGTGACGTCACTTCCACTTCTGCCAGGACCTGGAGCCTTAACGTGTCATGAACCAGAGGCAGAGACCCTTTTTGCCCATCCAGGTGAATCTGGCTGAAGGGCGGATAGACTGGAAAAAAGTGTCGAGAGGCAGATTCTGGGGTCACACATTGGGGGGCTGTAGATAAGGAGAAGAACCTTGATCTTCTACTGGTCAGTCAAACAATGACCCAATGCTTTCACACACAGTCCAACAAGGAAAAACGCAGCTGGGTTGATTCAAGGTAAAACAGGAAGGTTGGTACAAGTCACCGGATGTTGAGTTTCTTGAGGAACGAATCAAGATGGGGTGAAACCAGTGACGGCCAAGCCAGCCCAGGAGATGCAGAGGAACTGGACAAGCAGCAGCCCAGAGAGCTGGACAGACACTGGAACAGGAGTAGAGGCTGGTAAGAACATCGGGAAACACTGTCCAGTCAATGCACTACCCCTTGGAAACACCAAACCAGTGGACCCTTGACTACAAGGAAAACTGCAGGAAGCAGTTTCAGAAGCACAATTTCAAAACCAGAGTAGGGGGCAAGAGGCTTGGGTGCTTGCCTTAAATGTGGTCAATCTGGGCTCAACCCTCAGAATTCCAAACGGTTCCCTGAACACCATCAAATTGTAAAGCCAGGAGTAGGCCCTGAGCACTGCCAGTTGTGCACCACCACCAATATCATATATTCCTACCCTGAGAATGGAGGTTAATGGGCAGTAAACCATATTGGTCACTTTGGAGCCTCGTATGACCAATAAGCAGATCAGAATCCTTTTGATCATTCTGGTGACTACTAGATTGATGGGACTTTGCTAATTCCAAATTCAACAATTACTTTTTTCTGAAGTATTATTGAACTGATTGGGGGGTATTCAGGAACATGACCATCCTTGTGAGTAATCACAGGTAAACAGAACGGCCTGCTGGAATATGGGGAGCTGGTCCATATTCCCAGCATTTGTAAGACATTTGATTCAAGGGCCCCTTCTACCCTTTCAAACGTCTTTCTACACTCAGTAACATTCATTTAAACTGTTTCCAATAGGGGTCAATGAGATAGGATGGCAGGTAGGACTTTTGTCTTGCACCATATTTAATAGGGTCCCAGAGCACCACCCCGAGTAATCCCTAAATTTTCTGGGTAAGAACCAAAAAGATAGGAAAAACAAAGTTTGAAACATTAAAAACAAACTGTCTTCATTGCACTCCATTAAAAAACCTTGCTGGGGCCATTTGCCTAAGATGACACTTTCAAAAATATCAATTCTTTATTCTTACACAATGCTAACCAGTACCTGAATACAAGGGAGGCAGAGATGACATGGAGGAAGGAGCTGGTCACACATGGTAGACCTGGAGTCCAACCACAGCAGCCCATAAGAATCCTGAGTCCCCCAGGTATGGATGCCTGAGCTGAGAGGCAGGAGTAGGGCTCAGCTGGGTGAAGTTCCAAAGAACATGAATCAGGAGTAGTTGAAGAACCACAGTATGGCTGTTTCTCTGTCTTAATACTCCAAACCCAGAGCCTCCAATTTAAGCCACAGCAGTTGGAGCAATAGTCCAGAGGGAGGGCATTTACCTTGCACTGGGCCGACACTGGTTCAATCCCCGCCAACCCATATGCACCAAGAGGAGTAATTCCTGACTGGAGAAGCAGGAGTAACCCCTGAGCATCGCTGTATGTGAACCAAAACAAAAAAATAAGTCAGAACCAGAGCAAAGATTCAGAAAGTGGTGAGCCTTCACAGCCCTGAGCCTAGGGGATTTTTTTGCCTTTTTTATTCACATTCCTACTGACTTTCACAAGATACGAAAATCTGACATCACAGAAAGTTTGTTACACACCACCAGGATCATTTCTTTCCTGGCTGCACTTTTGTAGCACCTTATATCATGGTCCAAACAACACAGGCTTTATCGAAGGGGCCGGTTTTGATATTTAAAACTGTTATTAGGGGACTGAATTATCAAATGTGAATTTTATGTTTCCTAAGACTACAAAGAAACACAAAGGCCTTCCCACATTCTTGACATACATGAGATTTCACTCCAGTGTGAACTGCTCTATGTGTAGTAAGGCCTGAGGGCAGACGGAAGGACTTCCCACAGTCCTTACAAACATGTCTCTCACCAGTGTGAATTCTAATATGACCAGTAAGGTTTGAGGCAAAAACATAGGCCTTCCCACATTCCTTACGAACATAAGGTTTCTCTCCAGTGTGATTTCTCATATGACTAGGAAGGCTTGAGGAATAACCAAAGGCCTTCCCACATACCTTACATACATAAGATTTCTCTCCATTGTGAGATTTCATATTCCGAGTAAGGGCTGAGGATAGAATGAAGGACTTTCCACATGCCTTACAAACATAAGGTTTCTCTCCAGTGTGAATTCTCATATGAACAGTTAGGTTTGAAGAAATAGCAAAGGCCTTCCCACATTTCTTACATAAGGATTCTGTTCAAAGTGAATTCTCGTATGATCAGTAAGGCATGAGGACACAGTGCAAGCCTTCCCAAATTCCTTACAAACATAAGGTTTCTCTCCAGTGTGAATTCTCACATGACGAGTAAGGCTGGAGGAATACCAAAGGCATTCCCACATTCCTTACACATATAAGGCTTTTCTTCAGTTTGAGTTTGCATATGCCCAGTGGGGGTCGAGGATCGAGTGAAGGCCTTTTCACATGCCTTATATTTATGAGGTTTCTCTCCACTGTGAATTTTCCTGTGTCTAAAAACGTGTGAGGAGTAAGCAGAGACCTTCCCACATTGCTCACACACATATGGTTCCTCTCCCGTATGAATTCTCCAAAGTTTTAATGGGTTAGAGGGTCGAGTGAAGGCATTTGCACAGTCCTTATGTGTATGGGGTTTCCTTCCTGTGTGGATGTTCATGTCAGCACATTTGGATGACGCTGGACTCAAGCCACGCCCTTGCTGCCGACACTCCTGGGGATTCTGTCCACTGTGGATTTCTAAGGGAACAAACATCACAGTCCTGGGAACACGAGGAAGCTCCCCCACATTGCTTACTCTTAGACAGGGTCAGTCCATGGTGACTTTGCTTATGGGCTTTCCGGTGTGAGGAACTCACTACAAATAGTGCTCCTCTCCCACATTCTAGGAACTGCTCCAGTATTGGAGTTTGTGTCTGTGGTCTGAGAACAACAGACTGTATGGACCTTTTCCCAGGGGAGGGCTTCTTCAGAGTGAGGTCGCTCTCTCCATTTGGATCACCCTCAGGGGCCATCCTACCTGTTTTGGCATCCCCATGGGGCTGAGGGCACAAATGCTCACTCGAGACATTTTCACTGCGCAGGATCAGAGACATTCCACTCAGGCTGGCTGCTTCCCTGTCAAAGAGCAGAGGATTCCAATTATCACCCTATGACTTTAGAGTCTCCATGGAAAAAGACATTCAGAACTGCAGGTTGGTTCCTAACATTTGCACCACACAAACGCAATTCCCGAAATGTCAATTGCATTACCAGGGAATAAACTAATGTTTCTGTAAGATGCACATGCAAAATTGATGAACGAGGGGGAATTAATTTGTTTAAATTTTTTTTTCAACTCAATGAACAAATAACTCCCTCTGCGGAAAACTGATACACCAGTTTCAAGAGAAAATAAAAGACACCAAACCGTGGGTTCGGTTCTAGCTCAGCGAGGTGCCTGCGATGCATTTGTGAAGGCAACGATGCATCCCACACTGCTGAGACTGACCACAGGGGCCATTGAAAACATCTCACCACAGGTGGATTCCGTGCAGGATAAATGGCTTTTTCTGTTTTTGAGTTTGTTTTCATTTCTGGGCATGGGCACACCATACACTACCCAGGGATTACTCCCGGTGGGTCTCTGGGAACCATATGGAGCTCTGGGGATAGAGCAGTTTAAAGATCAGCTCTTTTCAATTATTACCATTTGCAGATACTTTCGATCAAATGAAAAAATCATGGCATTCCCGTGAAACATATTACAAATGTCTTCAGGTTTTGAGCAGTGCTGTCATCATTCAGTGAAGGTAAGGACTACCCCAAGCATTAGACTCTGGATTTTTCCTGGCCATGCCCAGCACCTTGAAAATAACGTGCTGGTCCACTGACCTTCTTCATTGGCATAATAATATTGACTCAAAATTTGCAAATATTACCAGCTCATTCATACTTGGTGACTGAGTTTCGAAATGAAATAGCTGAAAGGCCGAAGAAAACTATCATTGGCAAACCCCAGCCACCTGCAGATCTACCAGCCTGGGCTGATCCACGGAGGCAGCCAATGAAAAAGCCGGACGGCAACAGGGTCTCTAGGCTATGAATGGGCTTGAGGCTCTGCCCCTCGAAGTGAATCTGGAGATTCTACAGCAGGGAAACTGTGTCAGGTCCCAACCTGGGTCAGCTGGGAGGGTCCAGAGGGCCAAGGCCGAGCCCTCAGCAGAACCCAGACCTCAAAGCCCACAGCCACCGCACTCAGCCCTACACCCACTTGCGGCTGCCCCAACATGGACTTAAAGGGACAGTGGCCGAAGCGCCCCCATCATAACCCAGGAACGATCTGGATATTGGGGAATACAGGAAAATCAAGAACAAAAGCGCCCCACCCGAGGTGGTAGGGACTGCATCTCACAGTGCGGAGACTGGGAGGAGCCGGTACTCAAGGGAGGTCAGCCCTCCAGTAACAAGACAAAATCTGCCTTCACAGTCCTGCCCCCACACAGGTCCCTACTTTATCATTTACCCACGTGAACAAAGACTACCAGGAATAATTCCTGAGTTCTGAGCCAGATATTTCGTGTCTGTGTGTATGAGTGTGTGTGTGTGTCTCAGCCAGAACCAACAGTGTCAGGACTACTCTTGCTCTGCATTCAGGGATCTGTCCTGGAATGTCTGAGGCTTACAGGGATGCAGCTGATCAAATCTGTGTCAGCTGCATGCAAGGCAAACACCCTACTTGTTGTACCTTACCACTGGCACTTGCAAAGAAAATTTCTTCCCAGCAAGCCAGGAGTGACCCCCCTTGACTCCTTTTAAATCCGACTAGACACGAAAGTCGGCCTGGAACGTGGGGGATGTAGGTAGGCAGCCGGGGGCCATTCTCGAGATGTCCCCACGCCCCACCCCTGGTGAGGCCCCCGGGCTCCCAGGGTCCCTGGCGCAGAGCCAAAGCTGTAGTGGTCCAGCAAGGGCCATGAGACTTGCGGGCAAGCTGGGGCTCCCTCGGGCTCCAGCACGTTCCTCTCCGGTTGGCAGCCAGAGCGATGGGTTGGGGGGGAGGGCGAGGGTCTCGTGCCCCCGACCCCATGGGGCCGCCCTGGCCAGGGCCACCAGGACGCACAATGAGAAACAAACCTGAGAAGGAAACTCTTGCTCTTCTGGTGGTCCTGATTTCCGTTGTTCCTGACACTTTCCGAACGAACGACTTTCTCTCTCCAACCTTCCACCTTACTTGGCAGCCCACCTGCCCGGGACCGACGCCCCCTCCTCACGCGCCTCCAAAATAAAAAAAACTCCCCCCCCTCGATGCGATGCGCTAAAATAGAAATGAGTAGACAGACAAACCTTTCGAAAAGGCGGGCGCTGGGGGCGACCCTCGGTGGGGAAAGGGCAGAGGCTCAGGGCTGCTCCCAGAACGACCACTCACTCTCAGTCCGAGGCCAGCGAGGAAACTGGCCCTATCCGACGCCCCTGCGCCCTGGCCGCCCCCTTCCCGCCCCACCCCTGCTCCTCACCAGGCAACAAACAGGGTGGAGATTGCTCCGCCCACAAAGACCCCAGGGAAAGGCGGGGCTCTGTGACCTCACCAACACTTCTGGTCAGAGTCTTAAAGGGCCAGACACCACATAGGGTCGGGAAAGTTCATTGTTTCCCCATTTCTGATAATGATCCCAGGAGTCCCTCACAGGGAGCCAGATCTGCTACAACAGCATTATTCTAGAAAGTTCCTGCAGGTTCTGGTCGGGTTCGAGACAGGTTCTTGACTTGCATGCAGCCATTCCAGGGATAAATCCAATGAGCACGGCACAGGGTTACACCTGAGCAGAAACCCAACAGGACCACAAAAAGCAACACTGGGTTGGAACAAAACTCCAGACGCCCCTCTCCGCCAATGCCATATCCCACATTCCCTGTTCTATGTTCTAGGGATGAGACGGAGACTGACAATGTCAGCGAGTGACTGACTCAGAGCTATGTGAGGGCGTAAGTGCCTGTACTACTGAAATGAGGTGGGTGGGATCCTGGAATGTGACCCCCTTTATTAGTCATCAAAGCTGAATGCATGTTGAGATGGGGAAGCAGGGGGCTCTCCCATGTTCCTACCACCTGGAAAACATTTGATTCAAGGGGCCCATTCCACAATTTCAAAGTCCATTTCAATGGTCTCCAAACCTCACTATGAAGATCCTTGTCAGGATATTTTCACAAGTTAAAACTTTTTGTGAATATTAATCTTTCACTTCACTTAATCACTTAACTTCCCGTTAGTCGTCGATTTGCTCGAGCGGGCGCCAGTAACGTCTCCATTTGTCCCTGTCGCGTGCTAGTGTAGCCCAATGGCATCTCTTCGCTCCGGGAACATGGAGGGCCTCAAACCGATCGTTCATGACCTTGACAAAGAAGTCTGACCATCTGGTAGGTGGGCGGCCACGCGGTCTCTTGACATCCCGTGGAATCCAATCAGTAACAGCTCTAGTCCAACGGTCGTCTTTAAATCTCATTACGTGACCAGCCCATCTGATTTTCGACACCTTGGCAAATGAGACAGCGTCCCTGATCCTTGATTGTCGACGGATGTCAGAACTCCGGATTCGTTCTCTCATTTGAGTGAAACGTGATATTCCAAGCATAGCTCTTTCTATTATTCTTTGGGAGACCTGAATGGCGTTCTCATCTTGTTTGCGTAGGGCCCAGGTCTCTGAGGCATATGTTAATGCAGGAAGAACAGTGGAATCAAAGAGATGTGCCCGGAGCCGGAGGTTCTTCGTCCTCTTAGCTATTTCTTCGACGTTCTTGAAGGCGTTCCAAGCCGCTCTCTTCCTCCTGCGCAGCTCGGGTGCCAGGTCATTTGTCATGTTGACCTCTCGACCTAGGTACACATAGCTGTTGCATTCGGAGATGGTCGTTCCATTGAGAGCGAATGGGGCGTCAGGAACAAGGCTATTTCTCATAAACATTGTCTTCGTAAGATTCAGCTGTAGTCCTACCTTTCCACACTCACGGTCAAAGTCGGCCAGCATTTGTGCCGCTTGGCTGATGTTTGGTGTTATTAAAACAATGTCATCAGCAAAGCGGAGGTGGTGTAGTTGCCGACCATCTATCTTCACTCCCATTCCTTCCCATTCCAGTCGTCGCATGATGTTCTCGAGGGTTGCACTGAAGAGTTTTGGTGAAATGGTATCACCCTGCCGCACCCCTCTCTTGACATCAACGATCACTTCTTTGTAGAATGGTGAGATCCTGGTAGTGAATCCGCAATACAGCTCACGGAGGATCCTGATGTATTGGGCTTGTATGCCCTGATTGGCTAGGGCTTCAATGACCGCTTCCGTCTCAACAGAATCAAAGGCCTTCTTTAAATCAATGAACGTTAAGCAGAGCGGCATCTTGAACTCCCGAGAAACCTCAATGAGTTTGGTTATCGTGTGGATATGGTCGATGGTGCTGAATCCTTTGCGGAACCCTGCTTGCTCACATGGTTGTCCTTCATCTAGTGTTCTGCCAATCCTATTCAGGATGACTCGAGTGAACAACTTGTAGATGACAGACAATAGGCAGATCGGGCGATAGTTGCCAATGTCATGGATGTCTCCCTTCTTGAACAGTAGTACGGTCCTGCTGGTTTTCCACTGAGATGGAACCTTGCATTCAGACAGGTAGCGAGTGAAGAGCCGAGCCAGTGTATTGATGAGTACTGACGGCAGGTTCTTCAGGTGTTCAGGTCTGACCTTGTCTGGGCCGGGTGCTGTTTGCTTCTTTACTGACGAAATGGCGTGTCGGATTTCGGAAGGGAGAACGTTGGGAACGACATACCCATCCTGTGGAATTTGGTATGTCGGCAAGTGGACATGGCTATCGAAGAGATTTGAGTAGAAGTCATGGATAATCTTCTCCATTGCCGTTCTGGAGGATGTGATGGATCCATCAGGACGTCGGAGGGCAGTCATCTTGGTCTTATAGTTGGCGAAGGACAGGCGGGCGTTACGAATACTTTTCCCGGCTTCTGCCGCATCTACCAGTACTTCTGCTCTTCTCTCTTTGAGGTCTTCCTTGATCGCATCTCTGCACTGCTTTGCAAGCTCGGACGTTAGCTTGCGGTTGCCTGAGGCATGCGCCAAACCACGCTGGCGAATTAGCTCAAGAGTTTTCGAAGATAGGCGACTTTTTGTGGCTATCTCTCTCTTGGCGTTCCTCGCACATTCATGGAGGTGCTGAACCAGTCGATCGTATTCCTCGTCAATGTTGTCAACAATGGCATCTTCCCATGTTGCCGCAATAGTACCAAATAGTACTACTTCCACTACCCAGCCGTCGCCACACTCCAGGACGCTTTCCGGAACCGCGCGGCAGCTCCGGCCGAGACCCACGCACAACTGAAGACCCACAGAACAAGGTAAGCGGAACTCTCTGAGACCTTGGACTCCAGGCTCGGCGGACCCAGGGACAGAGCTTCTCTGCTTGCTCCCACCACCACAGGTGACAAAGGGATTCTAATCAGGAGCCCCACCCTACCCTGCCCTGTCTGCTTCCATCAACCACCCAGGGATCGAATTGTGCACAGGAGACCCACCCTACCCAGATAAATACCCCACTGGCAGACTTCCACTCTCGACACTACTTCCACTACCCAGCCGTCGCCACACTCCAGGACGCTTTCCGGAACCGCCCGACACATCATAAGACACTAAATACCCGTCTTCTGGAATTGTCGTACCATATTTGATAGGGTTCAAATATGGTAACACCTACAAGGGTGATTAGAGGTCACCCCAAAAGCCTCTATACCTCTCGGAAAGACTGGCAAGCTACCCAGAGTATTCCGCCCACACGGAAGAGCCTGGCAAGCTATCCGCTGTGTATTCGATATGCCAAAACCAGTAACTACAACTGGTCTCATTCACCTGACCCTGAAGGCTTCACCGACATGGCAGCACTGAGAAGGATGAGAAAGGAGAGGCCGACAAAATCTCAAGGCCGACCTAGGCTGCCACAACGAAGGAAGACAAAAATGATCGTCTGTACTTTCAATGCACGTACGCTAGCATCAGATGCATCCATCGAGGACCTGATGGTACAAGCGCGAATGATCAAGTACGACATCATTGGTCTGACCGAGACAAGAAGACACGAATCTCACCATGCCGTTTTCGACACTGGAGAAGAATTGTTCCTCGGAACATGCGATAAAAGAGGTGTTGGAGGCGTCGGTGTCCTTATCAACACAAACTTGGCCAAGAGCATTGATTCATTCGAATGCCTAACAACCCGAATCGGACGTTTACATTTGAATAGATGTGGCTCACTGCCTGCAGTTTCTATCTTCGTTGTCTACGCACCAACATCTCATTATGATGAAAGAGAAATCGAGAAGTTCTACATGGAGCTAGAGAAGTTCTATAAAGAAGACCACACCTTCTACAAGATCATTGTGGGTGATTTTAATGCCAAGATAGGACCGAGAAGATCAGCTGAAGAACTTCACATCGGAACCCATGGCCTAGAATGGAACGAACAGGGTGAGAGACTGTCTGAGTTCATCATGTCGACCAAGACCATTCATGGTAACTCACAGTTCCAGAAGGCAGAATCTAAACGATGGACATGGGAGTCTCCCGGTGGACGATTCCACAATGAAATAGACCACATCATATTCAATCGACGGTTTTGCCTGACTGATGTCGCTGTTGTCCCAAAATTTCGAACGGGATCGGACCACCGTCTCCTTCATGCAAAATTCTACTTCACAGAGCGGGGAGAAAGGGCTGCAAAGTTCAAAAAGAGAACTCCCAGAACGACCACCAACTGGGAATCTTTAATGTAATGTAAAATTTTAAAAAATATGAATACAAGGAGTGTAGAAATGATACGGAAGACAAAGTACTTGCTTGCACATGGCTGACCTGGATTCTGAGCCCCATAAGGATATATGTGACCCCCAGTCTGGAATCCTGAGCTAAGAACCAACAGTAAAGCCTGAGTCCAGGGGGTGTGGCACCCCAAAATCTAGCACAGAAAGACTGGAAGAATAAAGGATTTCCTGGTCTTCTACTTTGCAGTTTTCACTGCAGCATTGTGATTCATCTCTGTCATAATTCTCTAAAACCAGGGCCTCTGGGCCAAGTTGCAGTGAGAGTAAACAATGACACAGTGATGAGCTGTGACAGTTCCACAGAGCGCCTATTTTTGTACCTGTTTTTATTTAGTCACCTTCCTCATGGCCTCCATCACAAAGAACCACTATGTACAAGTTAAACATACATGTGATGGAAAAATTCCAGGGCACTGGCATGGCTGCGGTGTGGGAGATACTCAGCAAGAAACTTTCATTACAGAAGTGACATCATAGGTAGCTCTTCATATGATACGAGGATGATTTCCTTCTTGGCTGTAGTTTTGTACCACCTATGACCACCCCCTGTCCAAAGGAATCTGGCTAAAATGATAGGGCCTGTTCTGACCTTATAGATGGTTAATACGGGATCAACTCATCCAATACAAATATTCAAAGTTTACTAAAGCTTGAAGGTCCATGAAGCCCTGTTCACATTCATTACATACATAAAATTTTCTCTCCACTATTCATTCTCATATGCCTAGTAAGGCCTGAGGATTCAATAAAGATGTCCCCACATTATTTACTTATATAATAAGGCTTCTTTCCTGTATGAATTCTGCAATGAATACAAAGACTTGAGAAATCATAAGTGTGGGGTGCTTTGCAACTGGACCTTAGGAAGCAAAAATTCTTGATGTAGACAAAAACCAAAAAAGTTGCAATCAGAGACAGTGAAGCAGGCAGGGAACTTGTCTTGCATGCAGCCAACCCAGATCATTCCTCACATCCCATATGGTCACTGAGTACCACCATCAGGAATTCCTGAGTTCAGAGCCAAAAGTAAACCCTAAGCATCTCCGGATGTGGTACACAAGGAAAACCAAAACAATAATAATGAAAAAGTTTCATTTAAAACCCCACCCTCCGGCAGGGAACAAACCACCATGTGGCCCCACCACATCACGGCAATCAATCAAAAGAGAGACTACAACTGGATCTGCTAGGCAGGGGTCTTAGGCCCTGCCCCTTGATGTGAATCTGAAGGTTTTACACATGTGATGCCAACGCCAAAGGCTCCGGATCAGGGCAGAGAGAAGTCCCGTGCAGGGAGGGTCGGGACAGCCAGGTCCTGCTCTCTGCAAGTCCCGCAGGCCCCGCACTCAGGCCACCCCTCAGCCCCAAGCCCACCCGCCGCTGACAGATCGTGGAGCAAGAGGCAATGGTGGGCAAAGGGGTGCCTCACGATCACCCACTCATGCTCGAACCCTGCACCCCCTAAAGCCTCTGGGTTCCCCTAAAGTATTCACCTTGCCTCAAGAACCAGCTGCTATCAGAAACAAGAGTAAAACAAGCATGAAAGGGCCCCCAAACTGGAACAGCCCACACCGCTCACAGTGTGGAGGCACAGGGAGCTCATGGACCACCACTCCCATCCTGATAAAAAAATCGGCCTTCGTAGTCCGCCTTCCACCCAGGGCCTCCATTTTCTTCCCTGCCCACGACACCAATGGTGGCCTAATGCAGGCAACCACAACTGGAATAGAAAGGACATCTGAAGGTTGCCAGCCTGTGACATCACTTCCCCTTCTGCCAGGATCTATAGCCTTAAAGTGTCATGAACCAGAGGTAGAGACCCTTTTTGCCCACCCAGGTGAATCTGGCTGAAGGGCGGATAGACTGGAAAAAAGTGCCGAGAGGCAGATTCTGGGGTCACACAGTGGGGGTGCTGTAGATAAGGAGAAGAACTTTGATCTTCTACTGACCAGTCAAACAATGACCTAATGCTTTCACACACAGTCCAACAAGGAAATATGCAGCTGGGTAGATTCAAGGTAAAACAGGAAGGTTGGTACAACTCATCGGATGTTGAGTTTCCTGAGGAACGAATCAAGATGGGGTGAAACCAGTGACGGCCAAGCCAGCCCAGGAGATGCTGAGGAACTGGCCAAGCAGCATCCCAGAGAGTTGGACAGACACTGGAATAGGAGTAGAGGCTGGTAAGAACATCGGGGAGCACTGTCCAGTCAATGCACTACCCCTTGAAAACACCAAACCAGTGGACCACTGACTACAAGGAAAACTGCAGGAGGCAGTTTCAGAAGCACAATTTCAGAGTTCGATTCTTCCGCCCCTCTCAGAGAGCCCGGCAAGCTCCCGAGAGTATCTTGACCGCACGGCATAGCCTGGCAAACTCCCCGTGATGTATTCTATACGCCATACACAGTAACAACAAAGTCACCAACGCAGACGTTACTGGGCCCGCTCGAGCAAATCCATGAACAATGATGAGGACAGTGACAGTGATAGCAGAAAGCTGACACGCCATTCCAAGAGAAAAGAAAATAAGATTCCAGTCAGGGTTCAGTTCAAGCTCAGTGTGGAGCTCAGTGTGGAGCGCCTGATGCATGTTTTATTTTTTTGTAAACTCAATAAACAGACACGAGTGGAAATATCTCCCTTTGCAGAAAGCGTTAGAGAGAGAGCACCGCGGTAGGGCGTTTGCCTTGCACGCAGCCAACATGGCCGACCTGAGTTCGATTCCTCCACCCCTCTCGGAGAGCCCGGCAAGCTACGGAGAGTATCTCGCCCGCACGGCGAAGCCTGGCAAGCTCCCCGTGATGTATTCGACATGCCACACACAATAACAACCAAGTCTCCAACGGGGGACCTTACTAGGCCAGCTCGAGCAAATCGATGAACCATGGGAGGACAGCGACAGTGATAGCAGAAAGCTGACACACCATTCCAAGAGAAAAGAAAATAGATTCCAGCCAGGGTTCAGTTCAAGCTCAGTGTGGAGCTCAGTGTGGAGCGCCTGATGCATGGAGTGAAGGCAACCCTGCATCCCTGCAGACACGACGAGCCACGGGGGCCATTGAAAACATCTCACCAAAATGGATGGCTCTCAGGATCGATCCTTTTTTTGGTCCTTTTATTTTGAAGTTTGTCTTCTTTAGAGACACACCAGGCAGTGCTCAGGGATCACTCCTGGAGGGTCTGTAGGGGAGCAAATGGATGCAAACCTTTCTCCTTCTCACTGCGCTGACACTAGTGCCCTCAAACTGGTTTTCTTTTTCAGTTTTGGCTTTTTGGGTCACACCTGGTGAAGCACAGGGGTTACTGCTGTCTCTGCACTGAGGAATTCCTCATGGTGGTCCTCAGGGGACCAAAAGGGACGCCAGGAATAAAACCCGGGCCGGTCGCGTAAAAACCAAGTCTACATCCACTGATCTATCGCTCCCCCCCCAAAGCCCAAACTAGTTGTTTTCAAACAATTACCAGTTTCGATCAAATGGAAGAAATAGAAATAAACATTTTGTTCAAAGGAAAAAATAGAAATTTCTTTCGGTTTTGAGCAGTGATTTCACCACCCAGTGAAGCTCAGGAAGGGCCTCTACGCCAAGCATTAGGCTCTCGATTTCCTCTCTGCAGTGCCCTGTCATCAACCATCAAAATCACATCCTTGATCCCCTGCCAGCAGAATATCTGTCCCCAACGTGCAAATTTTACCAGCCGACTCACACCCAGTGACTCCACTCTCAAATCAAATGGCTGCAATGCCAAAACCTGAATCTGCAGTTTGAGTTATGCAATGAAACGCAACAGATGACTACGAATTTGTGGAAAGGAAGGAATGAGGCAGTGTGTTCAGACTTGCGGGCAAGCTGGGGCTCCCTCGGGCTCCGACACGTTCCTCTCCGGTTGGGGGCCGGAGCGATGGGTTGGAGGGGAGGGCGAGGGTCTCGTGCCCCCGACCCCATGGGGCCGCCCCGGCCAGGGCTACCAGGACGCACAATGAAAAACAAACCTGAAAAGAAAACTCTCTCTCTTCTGGTCGTCCTGATTTCCGTTGTTCCTGACCCTTTCCGAACGACTTTTGCTCCCGAACCTTCCACTTCACTTGTCAGCCCACCTGCCAGGCACCACCGACCCCCCCATTCCCTCACCCCCCCCCAAATAAAAACCTCCCTGGATGCGATGCGCTAAGATAGACGGAAGGGAGAGACAAACCTCTCGAAAAGGCGGGCGCTGGGGGCATCCCGGGCTTGGCAGGCGGCGGAGGCTCAGAGCTCCCAGATGGACCACTCAGCGGCCAGGCCAGCGAGGAAACTGGCCCTATGGGACGCCCCCACGCCCTGGCTGCCCCCTTCCCGCCCCACCCCCGCTCCTCACCAGGCAACAAACAGGGTGGAGATTGCTCCGCCCACAAAGACCCCAGGGAAAGGCGGGGCTCTGTGACCTCACCTACACTTCCGGTCAGGGTTTTAAAGGGCCAGACACCACATAGTCCCCACACAGCAACCTATAGGGCTTTTTACTACCTCTGGGCTGAGGAAACACTCCTGGCTGTGCCTACCTTTTACCTATAATAAATATCCTATCTTGGAGGACTGTGTGATGACACAGCAGGTATGAGCAGCTTGCAATTGCCTGACCAAGTCCTCTAGCCAGGCACCCGATTGTCGAGGGACCCCGACAGCTGTGATCCCTGAGGTCAGAGCAGGAGTAAGGCCTGAGTACTGTAGTGTGTGACCCCAAAATACAGCAATGACAAACAGTAAACTCTATCCAAATAGAGGGAAATAAATCCACGTACCCTGACAAATTGTAGCATAAAATAGTTCAAGAGTCAAACAGTGGGTCCTTAAAACCTATGCTGCAGGAGCACACTTCTATCTCTGCTGTCAGATATTCCGTGTGTGTGTGTCTGAGCCAGAACCAACAGTGTCAGGAGTACTCCTAGCTCTGCATTCAGGGATCTGTCCTGGAATGTCTGAGGTTTGCTGGGATGCAGCTGATCAAATCTGTGTTAGCTGCATGCAAGGCAAGCACCCTACTTGCTGCACCATACCTCTGGCCCTTTCAAAGTAAATTTCTTGCCAGCAAGCCAGGAGTGACCCCTGAGCAAAGTTTCCCTCCCCCCCCCCATGCGACAATAAGAACATCTTCCTTCAAGAGCAAGGAAAATTAAATCCTTGACCTGCTATACTCACCCCAAGAGCCAGTATAGAGGGATCGCCCAGTCAGGAAGAGATGAAGCATAGAGGATTTTTCATAACTGAAGATGAGTCTAAATTCCTCATCTGGAAAAAAACATCAGCGTTGGAATTAGACAGACAGTAAAGCAGGCAAGATGCTTGCCCTCCTCGCCCCAATCAAGCTTCAGCATCCCAGATCCCAGAGCACCGCCAGGAATGATTCCTGAGCACTGAGCCAGGAGTGAGCATCTTAGGGTATGTCCTCTCTCACTCCCCCCACAAAACATAAAAAAACAACTAAAACAAACCCCCAAATTAAAATTTCATTGGCCTAAACCTCCCACCTGCGTGAACCACGCTTCCAAAAAGGCCCCTCCCCATCCCAACCGCCAATGAATAGGACGGTCTGCAACAGAGTCTCTTGCCTTTAGGGGGCTGCAGCCCCGACCCTGAACATGAATCTGCAGATTCTATAGCATCTACGTCAAGGCTAAAGGCTTCAGGATTTGTACCGACAAGTCCCATGTTGGGAGTGTTGGCCACTCAAGCCCCTAGCCCTTGGGTGGGTTCCGCAACCCCAAGGCCTGTAGCCCCAGTGCTCAGCCCCATGCCAAAATGCAACAAGGGCACACTCAATCCCACAACCCCTGTACTGTGTACAGACCCCACTGCACCGCCCTAAGCTCCGCATCACTCTGAAGCCTCTACTGCACCCCAGGAACTGCCTGGATGTCAGGAATTCAGTGAGAAAGAAAGCACGAAAGCACCTCCCAGGTCCGAATGGTCCCGCTACTAACAATGTGGAGACTGAGAGTTCTGGGATGCTAACGGGAGGATGCTTGTGTCCTGCCACAAAACTGGCCTTCAGAGTACCCCTTCTACCAGGGGCCGCCACTTTTTACTGATCTTGTCCCTCATAAATAATGCACTAGGAAAGCCCCATATGTTCGGTGTTTTATTTTTTTGTAAACTCAATAAACAGACACGAGTGGAAATATCTCCCTTTGCAGAAAGCGTTAGAGAGAGAGCACCGCGGTAGGGCGTTTGCCTTGCACGCAGCCAACATGGCCGACCTGAGTTCGATTCCTCCACCCCTCTCGGAGAGCCCGGCAAGCTACGGAGAGTATCTCGCCCGCACGGCGAAGCCTGGCAAGCTCCCCGTGATGTATTCGACATGCCACACACAATAACAACCAAGTCTCCAACGGGGGACCTTACTAGGCCAGCTCGAGCAAATCGATGAACCATGGGAGGACAGCGACAGTGATAGCAGAAAGCTGACACACCATTCCAAGAGAAAAGAAAATAGATTCCAGCCAGGGTTCAGTTCAAGCTCAGTGTGGAGCTCAGTGTGGAGCGCCCGATGCATGGAGTGAAGGCAACCCTGCATCCCTGCAGACACGACGAGCCACGGGGGCCATTGAAAACATCTCACCAAAATGGATGGCTCTCAGGATCGATCCTTTTTTTGGTCCTTTTATTTTGAAGTTTGTCTTCTTTAGAGACACACCAGGCAGTGCTCAGGGATCACTCCTGGAGGGTCTGTAGGGGAGCAAATGGATGCAAACCTTTCTCCTTCTCACTGCGCTGACACTAGTGCCCTCAAACTGGTTTTCTTTTTCAGTTTTGGCTTTTTGGGTCACACCTGGTGAAGCACAGGGGTTACTGCTGTCTCTGCACTGAGGAATTCCTCATGGTGGTCCTCAGGGGACCAAAAGGGACGCCAGGAATAAAACCCGGGCCGGTCGCGTAAAAACCAAGTCTACACCCACTGATCTATCGCTCCCCCCCCCAAAGCCCAAACTAGTTGTTTTCAAACAATTACCAGTTTCGATCAAATGGAAGAAATAGAAATAAACATTTTGTTCAAAGGAAAAAATAGAAATTTCTTTCGGTTTTGAGCAGTGATTTCACCACCCAGTGAAGCTCAGGAAGGGCCTCTACGCCAAGCATTAGGCTCTCGATTTCCTCTCTGCAGTGCCCTGTCATCCACCATCAAAATCACATCCTTGATCCCCTGCCAGCAGAATATCTGTCCCCAACGTGCAAATTTTACCAGCCGACTCACACCCAGTGACTCCACTCTCAAATCAAATGGCTGCAATGCCAAAACCTGAATCTGCAGTTTGAGTTATGCAATGAAACGCAACAGATGACTACGAATTTGTGGAAAGAAAGGAATGAGGCAGTGTGTTCAGACTTGCGGGCAAGCTGGGGCTCCCTCGGGCTCCGACACGTTCCTCTCCGGTTGGGGGCCGGAGCGATGGCTTGGAGGGGAGGGCGAGGGTCTCGTGCCCCCGACCCCATGGGGCCGCCCCGGCCAGGGCTACCAGGACGCACAATGAAAAACAAACCTGAAAAGAAAACTCTCTCTCTTCTGGTCGTCCTGATTTCCGTTGTTCCTGACCCTTTCCGAACGACTTTTGCTCCCGAACCTTCCACTTCACTTGTCAGCCCACCTGCCAGGCACCACCGACCCCCCCCATTCCCTCACCGCCCCCCTCCCCGCACGCGCCTCCTAAATAAAAACCTCCCTGGATGCGATGCGCTAAGATAGACGGAAGGGAGAGACAAACCTCTCGAAAAGGCGGGCGCTGGGGGCATCCCGGGCTGGGCAGGCGGCGGAGGCTCAGAGCTCCCAGATGGACCACTCAGCGGCCAGGCCAGCGAGGAAACTGGCCCTATGGGACGCCCCCACGCCCTGGCCGCCCCCTTCCCGCCCCACCCCCGCTCCTCACCAGGCAACAAACAGGGTGGAGATTGCTCCGCCCACAAAGACCCCAGGGAAAGGCGGGGCTCTGTGACCTCACCTACACTTCCGGTCAGGGTTTTAAAGGGCCAGACACCACATAGTCCCCACACAGCAACCTATAGGGCTTTTTACTACCTCTGGGCTGAGGAAACACTCCTGGCTGTGCCTACCTTTTACCTATAATAAATATCCTATCTTGGAGGACTGTGTGATGACACAGCAGGTATGAGCAGCTTGCAATTGCCTGACCAAGTCCTCTAGCCAGGCACCCGATTGTCGAGGGACCCCGACAGCTGTGATCCCTGAGGTCAGAGCAGGAGTAAGGCCTGAGTACTGTAGTGTGTGACCCCAAAATACAGCAATGACAAACAGTAAACTCTATCCAAATAGAGGGAAATAAATCCACGTACCCTGACAAATTGTAGCATAAAATAGTTCAAGAGTCAAACAGTGGGTCCTTAAAACCTATGCTGCAGGAGCACACTTCTATCTCTGCTGTCAGATATTCCGTGTGTGTGTGTCTGAGCCAGAACCAACAGTGTCAGGAGTACTCCTAGCTCTGCATTCAGGGATCTGTCCTGGAATGTCTGAGGTTTGCTGGGATGCAGCTGATCAAATCTGTGTTAGCTGCATGCAAGGCAAGCACCCTACTTGCTGCACCATACCTCTGGCCCTTTCAAAGTAAATTTCTTGCCAGCAAGCCAGGAGTGACCCCTGAGCAAAGTTCCCCCCCCCCAATGCGACAATAAGAACATCTTCCTTCCTGAGCAAGGAAAATTAAATCCTTGACCTGCTATACTCACCCCAAGAGCCAGTATCCAGGGATCGCCCAGTCAGGAAGAGATGAAGCATAGAGGATTTTTCATAACTGAAGATGAGTCTAAATTCCTCATCTGGAAAAAAACATCAGCGTTGGAATTAGACAGACAGTAAAGCAGGCAAGATGCTTGCCCTCCTCGCCCCAATCAAGCTTCAGCATCCCAGATCCCAGAGCACCGCCAGGAATGATTCCTGAGCACTGAGCCAGGAGTGAGCATCTTAGGGTATGTCCTCTCTCACTCCCCCCACAAAACATAAAAAAAACAACTAAAACAAACCCCCAAATTAAAATTTCATTGGCCTAAACCTCCCACCTGCGTGAACCACGCTTCCAAAAAGGCCCCTCCCCATCACAACCGCCAATGAATAGGACGGTCTGCAACAGAGTCTCTTGCCTTTAGGGGGCTGCAGCCCCGACCCTGAACATGAATCTGCAGATTCTATAGCATCTACGTCAAGGCTAAAGGCTTCAGGATTTGTACCGACAAGTCCCATGTTGGGAGTGTTGGCCACTCAAGCCCCTAGCCCTTGGGTGGGTTCCGCAACCCCAAGGCCTGTAGCCCCAGTGCTCAGCCCCATGCCAAAATGCAACAAAGGCACACTCAATCCCACAACCCCTGTACTGTGTACAGACCCCACTGCACCGCCCTAAGCTCCGCATCACTCTGAAGCCTCTACTGCACCCCAGGAACTGCCTGGATGTCAGGAATTCAGTGAGAAAGAAAGCACGAAAGCACCTCCCAGGTCCGAATGGTCCTGCTACTAACAATGTGGAGACTGAGAGTTCTGGGATGCTAACGGGAGGATGCTTGTGTCCTGCCACAAAACTGGCCTTCAGAGTACCCCTTCTACCAGGGGCCGCCACTTTTTACTGATCTTGTCCCTCATAAATAATGCACTAGGAAAGCCCCATATGTTCGGTGTTTTATTTTTTTGTAAACTCAATAAACAGACACGAGTGGAAATATCTCCCTTTGCAGAAAGCGTTAGAGAGAGAGCACCGCGGTAGGGCGTTTGCCTTGCACGCAGCCAACATGGCCGACCTGAGTTCGATTCCTCCACCCCTCTCGGAGAGCCCGGCAAGCTACGGAGAGTATCTCGCCCGCACGGCGAAGCCTGGCAAGCTCCCCGTGATGTATTCGACATGCCACACACAATAACAACCAAGTCTCCAACGGGGGACCTTACTAGGCCAGCTCGAGCAAATCGATGAACCATGGGAGGACAGCGACAGTGATAGCAGAAAGCTGACACACCATTCCAAGAGAAAAGAAAATAGATTCCAGTCAGGGTTCAGTTCAAGCTCAGTGTGGAGCTCAGTGTGGAGCGCCCGATGCATGGAGTGAAGGCAACCCTGCATCCCTGCAGACACGACGAGCCACGGGGGCCATTGAAAACATCTCACCAAAATGGATGGCTCTCAGGATCGATCCTTTTTTTGGTCCTTTTATTTTGAAGTTTGTCTTCTTTAGAGACACACCAGGCAGTGCTCAGGGATCACTCCTGGAGGGTCTGTAGGGGAGCAAATGGATGCAAACCTTTCTCCTTCTCACTGCGCTGACACTAGTGCCCTCAAACTGGTTTTCTTTTTCAGTTTTGGCTTTTTGGGTCACACCTGGTGAAGCACAGGGGTTACTGCTGTCTCTGCACTGAGGAATTCCTCATGGTGGTCCTCAGGGGACCAAAAGGGACGCCAGGAATAAAACCGGGGCCGGTCGCGTAAAAACCAAGTCTACACCCACTGATCTATCGCTCCCCCCCCCCCAAAGCCCAAACTAGTTGTTTTCAAACAATTACCAGTTTCGATCAAATGGAAGAAATAGAAATAAACATTTTGTTCAAAGGAAAAAATAGAAATTTCTTTCGGTTTTGAGCAGTGATTTCACCACCCAGTGAAGCTCAGGAAGGGCCTCTACGCCAAGCATTAGGCTCTCGATTTCCTCTCTGCAGTGCCCTGTCATCCACCATCAAAATCACATCCTTGATCCCCTGCCAGCAGAATATCTGTCCCCAACGTGCAAATTTTACCAGCCGACTCACACCCAGTGACTCCACTCTCAAATCAAATGGCTGCAATGCCAAAACCTGAATCTGCAGTTTGAGTTATGCAATGAAACGCAACAGATGACTACGAATTTGTGGAAAGAAAGGAATGAGGCAGTGTGTTCAGACTTGCGGGCAAGCTGGGGCTCCCTCGGGCTCCGACACGTTCCTCTCCGGTTGGGGGCCGGAGCGATGGCTTGGAGGGGAGGGCGAGGGTCTCGTGCCCCCGACCCCATGGGGCCGCCCCGGCCAGGGCTACCAGGACGCACAATGAAAAACAAACCTGAAAAGAAAACTCTCTCTCTTCTGGTCGTCCTGATTTCCGTTGTTCCTGACCCTTTCCGAACGACTTTTGCTCCCGAAGCTTCCACTTCACTTGTCAGCCCACCTGCCAGGCACCACCGACCCCCCCCATTCCCTCACCGCCCCCCTCCCCGCACGCGCCTCCTAAATAAAAACCTCCCTGGATGCGATGCGCTAAGATAGACGGAAGGGAGAGACAAACCTCTCGAAAAGGCGGGCGCTGGGGGCATCCCGGGCTGGGCAGGCGGCGGAGGCTCAGAGCTCCCAGATGGACCACTCAGCGGCCAGGCCAGCGAGGAAACTGGCCCTATGGGACGCCCCCACGCCCTGGCCGCCCCCTTCCCGCCCCACCCCCGCTCCTCACCAGGCAACAAACAGGGTGGAGATTGCTCCGCCCACAAAGACCCCAGGGAAAGGCGGGGCTCTGTGACCTCACCTACACTTCCGGTCAGGGTTTTAAAGGGCCAGACACCACATAGTCCCCACACAGCAACCTATAGGGCTTTTTACTACCTCTGGGCTGAGGAAACACTCCTGGCTGTGCCTACCTTTTACCTATAATAAATATCCTATCTTGGAGGACTGTGTGATGACACAGCAGGTATGAGCAGCTTGCAATTGCCTGACCAAGTCCTCTAGCCAGGCACCCGATTGTCGAGGGACCCCGACAGCTGTGATCCCTGAGGTCAGAGCAGGAGTAAGGCCTGAGTACTGTAGTGTGTGACCCCAAAATACAGCAATGACAAACAGTAAACTCTATCCAAATAGAGGGAAATAAATCCACGTACCCTGACAAACTGTAGCATAAAATAGTTCAAGAGTCAAACAGTGGGTCCTTAAAACCTATGCTGCAGGAGCACACTTCTATCTCTGCTGTCAGATATTCCGTGTGTGTGTGTCTGAGCCAGAACCAACAGTGTCAGGAGTACTCCTAGCTCTGCATTCAGGGATCTGTCCTGGAATGTCTGAGGTTTGCTGGGATGCAGCTGATCAAATCTGTGTTAGCTGCATGCAAGGCAAGCACCCTACTTGCTGCACCATACCTCTGGCCCTTTCAAAGTAAATTTCTTGCCAGCAAGCCAGGAGTGACCCCTGAGCAAAGTTCCCCCCCCCAATGCGACAATAAGAACATCTTCCTTCCTGAGCAAGGAAAATTAAATCCTTGACCTGCTATACTCACCCCAAGAGCCAGTATCCAGGGATCGCCCAGTCAGGAAGAGATGAAGCATAGAGGATTTTTCATAACTGAAGATGAGTCTAAATTCCTCATCTGGAAAAAAACATCAGCGTTGGAATTAGACAGACAGTAAAGCAGGCAAGATGCTTGCCCTCCTCGCCCCAATCAAGCTTCAGCATCCCAGATCCCAGAGCACCGCCAGGAATGATTCCTGAGCACTGAGCCAGGAGTGAGCATCTTAGGGTATGTCCTCTCTCACTCCCCCCACAAAATATAAAAAAACCAACTAAAACAAACCCCCAAATTAAAATTTCATTGGCCTAAACCTCCCACCTGCGTGAACCACGCTTCCAAAAAGGCCCCTCCCCATCACAACCGCCAATGAATAGGACGGTCTGCAACAGAGTCTCTTGCCTTTAGGGGGCTGCAGCCCCGACCCTGAACATGAATCTGCAGATTCTATAGCATCTACGTCAAGGCTAAAGGCTTCAGGATTTGTACCGACAAGTCCCATGTTGGGAGTGTTGGCCACTCAAGCCCCTAGCCCTTGGGTGGGTTCCGCAACCCCAAGGCCTGTAGCCCCAGTGCTCAGCCCCATGCCAAAATGCAACAAGGGCACACTCAATCCCACAACCCCTGTACTGTGTACAGACCCCACTGCACCGCCCTAAGCTCCGCATCACTCTGAAGCCTCTACTGCACCCCAGGAACTGCCTGGATGTCAGGAATTCAGTGAGAAAGAAAGCACGAAAGCACCTCCCAGGTCCGAATGGTCCCGCTACTAACAATGTGGAGACTGAGAGTTCTGGGATGCTAACGGGAGGATGCTTGTGTCCTGCCACAAAACTGGCCTTCAGAGTACCCCTTCTACCAGGGGCCGCCACTTTTTACTGATATTGTCCCTCATAAATAATGCACTAGGAAAGCCCCATATGTTCGGTGTTTTATTTTTTTGTAAACTCAATAAACAGACACGAGTGGAAATATCTCCCTTTGCAGAAAGCGTTAGAGAGAGAGCACCGCGGTAGGGCGTTTGCCTTGCACGCAGCCAACATGGCCGACCTGAGTTCGATTCCTCCACCCCTCTCGGAGAGCCCGGCAAGCTACGGAGAGTATCTCGCCCGCACGGCGAAGCCTGGCAAGCTCCCCGTGATGTATTCGACATGCCACACACAATAACAACCAAGTCTCCAACGGGGGACCTTACTAGGCCAGCTCGAGCAAATCGATGAACCATGGGAGGACAGCGACAGTGATAGCAGAAAGCTGACACACCATTCCAAGAGAAAAGAAAATAGATTCCAGTCAGGGTTCAGTTCAAGCTCAGTGTGGAGCTCAGTGTGGAGCGCCTGATGCATGGAGTGAAGGCAACCCTGCATCCCTGCAGACACGACGAGCCACGGGGGCCATTGAAAACATCTCACCAAAATGGATGGCTCTCAGGATCGATCCTTTTTTTGGTCCTTTTATTTTGAAGTTTGTCTTCTTTAGAGACACACCAGGCAGTGCTCAGGGATCACTCCTGGAGGGTCTGTAGGGGAGCAAATGGATGCAAACCTTTCTCCTTCTCACTGCGCTGACACTAGTGCCCTCAAACTGGTTTTCTTTTTCAGTTTTGGCTTTTTGGGTCACACCTGGTGAAGCACAGGGGTTACTGCTGTCTCTGCACTGAGGAATTCCTCATGGTGGTCCTCAGGGGACCAAAAGGGACGCCAGGAATAAAACCCGGGCCGGTCGCGTAAAAACCAAGTCTACACCCACTGATCTATCGCTCCCCCCCCCAAAGCCCAAACTAGTTGTTTTCAAACAATTACCAGTTTCGATCAAATGGAAGAAATAGAAATAAACATTTTGTTCAAAGGAAAAAATAGAAATTTCTTTCGGTTTTGAGCAGGGATTTCACCACCCAGTGAAGCTCAGGAAGGGCCTCTACGCCAAGCATTAGGCTCTCGATTTCCTCTCTGCAGTGCCCTGTCATCCACCATCAAAATCACATCCTTGATCCCCTGCCAGCAGAATATCTGTCCCCAACGTGCAAATTTTACCAGCCGACTCACACCCAGTGACTCCACTCTCAAATCAAATGGCTGCAATGCCAAAACCTGAATCTGCAGTTTGAGTTATGCAATGAAACGCAACAGATGACTACGAATTTGTGGAAAGGAAGGAATGAGGCAGTGTGTTCAGACTTGCGGGCAAGCTGGGGCTCCCTCGGGCTCCGACACGTTCCTCTCCGGTTGGGGGCCGGAGCGATGGCTTGGAGGGGAGGGCGAGGGTCTCGTGCCCCCGACCCCATGGGGCCGCCCCGGCCAGGGCTACCAGGACGCACAATGAAAAACAAACCTGAAAAGAAAACTCTCTCTCTTCTGGTCGTCCTGATTTCCGTTGTTCCTGACCCTTTCCGAACGACTTTTGCTCCCGAACCTTCCACTTCACTTGTCAGCCCACCTGCCAGGCACCACCGACCCCCCCCCCATTCCCTCACCGCCCCCCTCCCCGCACGCGCCTCCTAAATAAAAACCTCCCTGGATGCGATGCGCTAAGATAGACGGAAGGGAGAGACAAACCTCTCGAAAAGGCGGGCGCTGGGGGCATCCCGGGCTGGGCAGGCGGCGGAGGCTCAGAGCTCCCAGATGGACCACTCAGCGGCCAGGCCAGCGAGGAAACTGGCCCTATGGGACACCCCCACGCCCTGGCCGCCCCCTTCCCGCCCCACCCCCGCTCCTCACCAGGCAACAAACAGGGTGGAGATTGCTCCGCCCACAAAGACCCCAGGGAAAGGCGGGGCTCTGTGACCTCACCTACACTTCCGGTCAGGGTTTTAAAGGGCCAGACACCACATAGTCCCCACACAGCAACCTATAGGGCTTTTTACTACCTCTGGGCTGAGGAAACACTCCTGGCTGTGCCTACCTTTTACCTATAATAAATATCCTATCTTGGAGGACTGTGTGATGACACAGCAGGTATGAGCTGCTTGCAATTGCCTGACCAAGTCCTCTAGCCAGGCACCCGATTGTCGAGGGACCCCGACAGCTGTGATCCCTGAGGTCAGAGCAGGAGTAAGGCCTGAGTACTGTAGTGTGTGACCCCAAAATACAGCAATGACAAACAGTAAACTCTATCCAAATAGAGGGAAATAAATCCACGTACCCTGACAAATTGTAGCATAAAATAGTTCAAGAGTCAAACAGTGGGTCCTTAAAACCTATGCTGCAGGAGCACACTTCTATCTCTGCTGTCAGATATTCCGTGTGTGTGTGTCTGAGCCAGAACCAACAGTGTCAGGAGTACTCCTAGCTCTGCATTCAGGGATCTGTCCTGGAATGTCTGAGGTTTGCTGGGATGCAGCTGATCAAATCTGTGTTAGCTGCATGCAAGGCAAGCACCCTACTTGCTGCACCATACCTCTGGCCCTTTCAAAGTAAATTTCTTGCCAGCAAGCCAGGAGTGACCCCTGAGCAAAGTTCCCCTCCCCCCAATGCGACAATAAGAACATCTTCCTTCAAGAGCAAGGAAAATTAAATCCTTGACCTGCTATACTCACCCCAAGAGCCAGTATCCAGGGATCGCCCAGTCAGGAAGAGATGAAGCATAGAGGATTTTTCATAACTGAAGATGAGTCTAAATTCCTCATCTGGAAAAAAACATCAGCGTTGGAATTAGACAGACAGTAAAGCAGGCAAGATGCTTGCGCTCCTCGCCCCAATCAAGCTTCAGCATCCCAGATCCCAGAGCACCGCCAGGAATGATTCCTGAGCACTGAGCCAGGAGTGAGCATCTTAGGGTATGTCCTCTCTCACTCCCCCCACAAAACATAAAAAAACAACTAAAACAAACCCCCAAATTAAAATTTCATTGGCCTAAACCTCCCACCTGCGTGAACCACGCTTCCAAAAAGGCCCCTCCCCATCACAACCGCCAATGAATAGGACGGTCTGCAACAGAGTCTCTTGCCTTTAGGGGGCTGCAGCCCCGACCCTGAACATGAATCTGCAGATTCTATAGCATCTACGTCA
Organism: Sorex fumeus; assembly: GCF_029834395.1. Taxonomy (NCBI): domain Eukaryota; kingdom Metazoa; phylum Chordata; class Mammalia; order Eulipotyphla; family Soricidae; genus Sorex; species Sorex fumeus. The sequence continues at coordinate 66,297 of NW_026606274.1, forward strand.
AGGCTAAAGGCTTCAGGATTTGTACCGACAAGTCCCATGTTGGGAGTGTTGGCCACTCAAGCCCCTAGCCCTTGGGTGGGTTCCGCAACCCCAAGGCCTGTAGCCCCAGTGCTCAGCCCCATGCCAAAATGCAACAAGGGCACACTCAATCCCACAACCCCTGTACTGTGTACAGACCCCACTGCACCGCCCTAAGCTCCGCATCACTCTGAAGCCACTACTGCACCCCAGGAACTGCCTGGATGTCAGGAATTCAGTGAGAAAGAAAGCACGAAAGCACCTCCCAGGTCCGAATGGTCCCGCTACTAACAATGTGGAGACTGAGAGTTCTGGGATGCTAACGGGAGGATGCTTGTGTCCTGCCACAAAACTGGCCTTCAGAGTACCCCTTCTACCAGGGGCCGCCACTTTTTACTGATCTTGTCCCTCATAAATAATGCACTAGGAAAGCCCCATATGTTCGGTGTTTTATTTTTTTGTAAACTCAATAAACAGACACGAGTGGAAATATCTCCCTTTGCAGAAAGCGTTAGAGAGAGAGCACCGCGGTAGGGCGTTTGCCTTGCACGCAGCCAACATGGCCGACCTGAGTTCGATTCCTCCACCCCTCTCGGAGAGCCCGGCAAGCTACGGAGAGTATCTCGCCCGCACGGCGAAGCCTGGCAAGCTCCCCGTGATGTATTCGACATGCCACACACAATAACAACCAAGTCTCCAACGGGGGACCTTACTAGGCCAGCTCGAGCAAATCGATGAACCATGGGAGGACAGCGACAGTGATAGCAGAAAGCTGACACACCATTCCAAGAGAAAAGAAAATAGATTCCAGTCAGGGTTCAGTTCAAGCTCAGTGTGGAGCTCAGTGTGGAGCGCCTGATGCATGGAGTGAAGGCAACCCTGCATCCCTGCAGACACGACGAGCCACGGGGGCCATTGAAAACATCTCACCAAAATGGATGGCTCTCAGGATCGATCCTTTTTTTGGTCCTTTTATTTTGAAGTTTGTCTTCTTTAGAGACACACCAGGCAGTGCTCAGGGATCACTCCTGGAGGGTCTGTAGGGGAGCAAATGGATGCAAACCTTTCTCCTTCTCACTGCGCTGACACTAGTGCCCTCAAACTGGTTTTCTTTTTCAGTTTTGGCTTTTTGGGTCACACCTGGTGAAGCACAGGGGTTACTGCTGTCTCTGCACTGAGGAATTCCTCATGGTGGTCCTCAGGGGACCAAAAGGGACGCCAGGAATAAAATCCGGGCCGGTCGCGTAAAAACCAAGTCTACACCCACTGATCTATCGCTCCCCCCCCCAAAGCCCAAACTAGTTGTTTTCAAACAATTACCAGTTTCGATCAAATGGAAGAAATAGAAATAAACATTTTGTTCAAAGGAAAAAATAGAAATTTCTTTCGGTTTTGAGCAGTGATTTCACCACCCAGTGAAGCTCAGGAAGGGCCTCTACGCCAAGCATTAGGCTCTCGATTTCCTCTCTGCAGTGCCCTGTCATCCACCATCAAAATCACATCCTTGATCCCCTGCCAGCAGAATATCTGTCCCCAACGTGCAAATTTTACCAGCCGACTCACACCCAGTGACTCCACTCTCAAATCAAATGGCTGCAATGCCAAAACCTGAATCTGCAGTTTGAGTTATGCAATGAAACGCAACAGATGACTACGAATTTGTGGAAAGAAAGGAATGAGGCAGTGTGTTCAGACTTGCGGGCAAGCTGGGGCTCCCTCGGGCTCCGACACGTTCCTCTCCGGTTGGGGGCCGGAGCGATGGCTTGGAGGGGAGGGCGAGGGTCTCGTGCCCCCGACCCCATGGGGCCGCCCCGGCCAGGGCTACCAGGACGCACAATGAAAAACAAACCTGAAAAGAAAACTCTCTCTCTTCTGGTCGTCCTGATTTCCGTTGTTCCTGACCCTTTCCGAACGACTTTTGCTCCCGAACCTTCCACTTCACTTGTCAGCCCACCTGCCAGGCACCACCGACCCCCCCCATTCCCTCACCGCCCCCCTCCCCGCACGCGCCTCCTAAATAAAAACCTCCCTGGATGCGATGCGCTAAGATAGACGGAAAGGAGAGACAAACCTCTCGAAAAGGCGGGCGCTGGGGGCATCCCGGGCTGGGCAGGCGGCGGAGGCTCAGAGCTCCCAGATGGACCACTCAGCGGCCAGGCCAGCGAGGAAACTGGCCCTATGGGACGCCCCCACGCCCTGGCCGCCCCCTTCCCGCCCCACCCCCGCTCCTCACCAGGCAACAAACAGGGTGGAGATTGCTCCGCCCACAAAGACCCCAGGGAAAGGCGGGGCTCTGTGACCTCACCTACACTTCCGGTCAGGGTTTTAAAGGGCCAGACACCACATAGTCCCCACACAGCAACCTATAGGGCTTTTTACTACCTCTGGGCTGAGGAAACACTCCTGGCTGTGCCTACCTTTTACCTATAATAAATATCCTATCTTGGAGGACTGTGTGATGACACAGCAGGTATGAGCAGCTTGCAATTGCCTGACCAAGTCCTCTAGCCAGGCACCCGATTGTCGAGGGACCCCGACAGCTGTGATCCCTGAGGTCAGAGCTGGAGTAAGGCCTGAGTACTGTAGTGTGTGACCCCAAAATACAGCAATGACAAACAGTAAACTCTATCCAAATAGAGGGAAATAAATCCACGTACCCTGACAAATTGTAGCATAAAATAGTTCAAGAGTCAAACAGTGGGTCCTTAAAACCTATGCTGCAGGAGCACACTTCTATCTCTGCTGTCAGATATTCCGTGTGTGTGTGTCTGAGCCAGAACCAACAGTGTCAGGAGTACTCCTAGCTCTGCATTCAGGGATCTGTCCTGGAATGTCTGAGGTTTGCTGGGATGCAGCTGATCAAATCTGTGTTAGCTGCATGCAAGGCAAGCACCCTACTTGCTGCACCATACCTCTGGCCCTTTCAAAGTAAATTTCTTGCCAGCAAGCCAGGAGTGACCCCTGAGCAAAGTTCCCCCCCCCCCAATGCGACAATAAGAACATCTTCCTTCCTGAGCAAGGAAAATTAAATCCTTGACCTGCTATACTCACCCCAAGAGCCAGTATCCAGGGATCGCCCAGTCAGGAAGAGATGAAGCATAGAGGATTTTTCATAACTGAAGATGAGTCTAAATTCCTCATCTGGAAAAAAACATCAGCGTTGGAATTAGACAGACAGTAAAGCAGGCAAGATGCTTGCCCTCCTCGCCCCAATCAAGCTTCAGCATCCCAGATCCCAGAGCACCGCCAGGAAAGATTCCTGAGCACTGAGCCAGGAGTGAGCATCTTAGGGTATGTCCTCTCTCACTCCCCCCACAAAACATAAAAAAACCAACTAAAACAAACCCCCAAATTAAAATTTCATTGGCCTAAACCTCCCACCTGCGTGAACCACGCTTCCAAAAAGGCCCCTCCCCATCACAACCGCCAATGAATAGGACGGTCTGCATCAGAGTCTCTTGCCTTTAGGGGGCTGCAGCCCCCACCCTGAACATGAATCTGCAGATTCTATAGCATCTACGTCAAGGCTAAAGGCTTCAGGATTTGTACCGACAAGTCCCATGTTGGGAGTGTTGGCCACTCAAGCCCCTAGCCCTTGGGTGGGTTCCGCAACCCCAAGGCCTGTAGCCCCAGTGCTCAGCCCCATGCCAAAATGCAACAAGGGCACACTCAATCCCACAACCCCTGTACTGTGTACAGACCCCACTGCACCGCCCTAAGCTCCGCATCACTCTGAAGCCTCTACTGCACCCCAGGAACTGCCTGGATGTCAGGAATTCAGTGAGAAAGAAAGCACGAAAGCACCTCCCAGGTCCGAATGGTCCCGCTACTAACAATGTGGAGACTGAGAGTTCTGGGATGCTAACGGGAGGATGCTTGTGTCCTGCCACAAAACTGGCCTTCAGAGTACCCCTTCTACCAGGGGCCGCCACTTTTTACTGATCTTGTCCCTCATAAATAATGCACTAGGAAAGCCCCATATGTTCGGTGTTTTATTTTTTTGTAAAGTCAATAAACAGACACGAGTGGAAATATCTCCCTTTGCAGAAAGCGTTAGAGAGAGAGCACCGCGGTAGGGCGTTTGCCTTGCACGCAGCCAACATGGCCGACCTGAGTTCGATTCCTCCACCCCTCTCGGAGAGCCCGGCAAGCTACGGAGAGTATCTCGCCCGCACGGCGAAGCCTGGCAAGCTCCCCGTGATGTATTCGACATGCCACACACAATAACAACCAAGTCTCCAACGGGGGACCTTACTAGGCCAGCTCGAGCAAATCGATGAACCATGGGAGGACAGCGACAGTGATAGCAGAAAGCTGACACACCATTCCAAGAGAAAAGAAAATAGATTCCAGTCAGGGTTCAGTTCAAGCTCAGTGTGGAGCTCAGTGTGGAGCGCCCGATGCATGGAGTGAAGGCAACCCTGCATCCCTGCAGACACGACGAGCCACGGGGGCCATTGAAAACATCTCACCAAAATGGATGGCTCTCAGGATCGATCCTTTTTTTGGTCCTTTTATTTTGAAGTTTGTCTTCTTTAGAGACACACCAGGCAGTGCTCAGGGATCACTCCTGGAGGGTCTGTAGGGGAGCAAATGGATGCAAACCTTTCTCCTTCTCACTGCGCTGACACTAGTGCCCTCAAACTGGTTTTCTTTTTCAGTTTTGGCTTTTTGGGTCACACCTGGTGAAGCACAGGGGTTACTGCTGTCTCTGCACTGAGGAATTCCTCATGGTGGTCCTCAGGGGACCAAAAGGGACGCCAGGAATAAAACCCGGGCCGGTCGCGTAAAAACCCAGTCTACACCCACTGATCTATCGCTCCCCCCCCAAAGCCCAAACTAGTTGTTTTCAAACAATTACCAGTTTCGATCAAATGGAAGAAATAGAAATAAACATTTTGTTCAAAGGAAAAAATAGAAATTTCTTTCGGTTTTGAGCAGGGATTTCACCACCCAGTGAAGCTCAGGAAGGGCCTCTACGCCAAGCATTAGGCTCTAGATTTCCTCTCTGCAGTGCCCTGTCATCCACCATCAAAATCACATCCTTGATCCCCTGCCAGCAGAATATCTGTCCCCAACGTGCAAATTTTACCAGCCGACTCACACCCAGTGACTCCACTCTCAAATCAAATGGCTGCAATGCCAAAACCTGAATCTGCAGTTTGAGTTATGCAATGAAACGCAACAGATGACTACGAATTTGTGGAAAGAAAGGAATGAGGCAGTGTGTTCAGACTTGCGGGCAAGCTGGGGCTCCCTCGGGCTCCGACACGTTCCTCTCCGGTTGGGGGCCGGAGCGATGGCTTGGAGGGGAGGGCGAGGGTCTCGTGCCCCCGACCCCATGGGGCCGCCCCGGCCAGGGCTACCAGGACGCACAATGAAAAACAAACCTGAAAAGAAAACTCTCTCTCTTCTGGTCGTCCTGATTTCCGTTGTTCCTGACCCTTTCCGAACGACTTTTGCTCCCGAACCTTCCACTTCACTTGTCAGCCCACCTGCCAGGCACCACCGACCCCCCCATTCCCTCACCCGCCCCCTCCCCGCACGCGCCTCCTAAATAAAAACCTCCCTGGATGCGATGCGCTAAGATAGACGGAAGGGAGAGACAAACCTCTCGAAAAGGCGGGCGCTGGGGGCATCCCGGGCTGGGCAGGCGGGGGAGGCTCAGAGCTCCCAGATTGACCACTCAGCGGCCAGGCCAGCGAGGAAACTGGCCCTATGGGACGCCCCCACGCCCTGGCCGCCCCCTTCCCGCCCCACCCCCGCTCCTCACCAGGCAACAAACAGGGTGGAGATTGCTCCGCCCACAAAGACCCCAGGGAAAGGCGGGGCTCTGTGACCTCACCTACACTTCCGGTCAGGGTTTTAAAGGGCCAGACACCACATAGTCCCCACACAGCAACCTATAGGGCTTTTTACTACCTCTAGGCTGAGGAAACACTCCTGGCTGTGCCTACCTTTTACCTATAATAAATATCCTATCTTGGAGGACTGTGTGATGACACAGCAGGTATGAGCAGCTTGCAATTGCCTGACCAAGTCCTCTAGCCAGGCACCCGATTGTCGAGGGACCCCGACAGCTGTGATCCCTGAGGTCAGAGCAGGAGTAAGGCCTGAGTACTGTAGTGTGTGACCCCAAAATACAGCAATGACAAACAGTAAACTCTATCCAAATAGAGGGAAATAAATCCACGTACCCTGACAAATTGTAGCATAAAATAGTTCAAGAGTCAAACAGTGGGTCCTTAAAACCTATGCTGCAGGAGCACACTTCTATCTCTGCTGTCAGATATTCCGTGTGTGTGTGTCTGAGCCAGAACCAACAGTGTCAGGAGTACTCCTAGCTCTGCATTCAGGGATCTGTCCTGGAATGTCTGAGGTTTGCTGGGATGCAGCTGATCAAATCTCTGTTAGCTGCATGCAAGGCAAGCACCCTACTTGCTGCACCATACCTCTGGCCCTTTCAAAGTAAATTTCTTGCCAGCAAGCCAGGAGTGACCCCTGAGCAAAGTTCCCCTCCCCCCAATGCGACAATAAGAACATCTTCCTTCAAGAGCAAGGAAAATTAAATCCTTGACCTGCTATACTCACCCCAAGAGCCAGTATCCAGGGATCGCCCAGTCAGGAAGAGATGAAGCATAGAGGATTTTTCATAACTGAAGATGAGTCTAAATTCCTCATCTGGAAAAAAACATCAGCGTTGGAATTAGACAGACAGTAAAGCAGGCAAGATGCTTGCGCTCCTCGCCCCAATCAAGCTTCAGCATCCCAGATCCCAGAGCACCGCCAGGAATGATTCCTGAGCACTGAGCCAGGAGTGAGCATCTTAGGGTATGTCCTCTCTCACTCCCCCCACAAAACATAAAAAAACAACTAAAACAAACCCCCAAATTAAAATTTCATTGGCCTAAACCTCCCACCTGCGTGAACCACGCTTCCAAAAAGGCCCCTCCCCATCACAACCGCCAATGAATAGGACGGTCTGCAACAGAGTCTCTTGCCTTTAGGGGGCTGCAGCCCCGACCCTGAACATGAATCTGCAGATTCTATAGCATCTACGTCAAGGCTAAAGGCTTCAGGATTTGTACCGACAAGTCCCATGTTGGGAGTGTTGGCCACTCAAGCCCCTAGCCCTTGGGTGGGTTCCGCAACCCCAAGGCCTGTAGCCCCAGTGCTCAGCCCCATGCCAAAATGCAACAAGGGCACACTCAATCCCACAACCCCTGTACTGTGTACAGACCCCACTGCACCGCCCTAAGCTCCGCATCACTCTGAAGCCTCTACTGCACCCCAGGAACTGCCTAGATGTCAGGAATTCAGTGAGAAAGAAAGCACGAAAGCACCTCCCAGGTCCGAATGGTCCCGCTACTAACAATGTGGAGACTGAGAGTTCTGGGATGCTAACGGGAGGATGCTTGTGTCCTGCCACAAAACTGGCCTTCAGAGTACCCCTTCTACCAGGGGCCGCCACTTTTTACTGATCTTGTCCCTCATAAATAATGCACTAGGAAAGCCCCATATGTTCGGTGTTTTATTTTTTTGTAAAGTCAATAAACAGACACGAGTGGAAATATCTCCCTTTGCAGAAAGCGTTAGAGAGAGAGCACCGCGGTAGGGCGTTTGCCTTGCACGCAGCCAACATGGCCGACCTGAGTTCGATTCCTCCACCCCTCTCGGAGAGCCCGGCAAGCTACGGAGAGTATCTCGCCCGCACGGCGAAGCCTGGCAAGCTCCCCGTGATGTATTCGACATGCCACACACAATAACAACCAAGTCTCCAACGGGGGACCTTACTAGGCCAGCTCGAGCAAATCGATGAACCATGGGAGGACAGCGACAGTGATAGCAGAAAGCTGACACACCATTCCAAGAGAAAAGAAAATAGATTCCAGTCAGGGTTCAGTTCAAGCTCAGTGTGGAGCTCAGTGTGGAGCGCCCGATGCATGGAGTGAAGGCAACCCTGCATCCCTGCAGACACGACGAGCCACGGGGGCCATTGAAAACATCTCACCAAAATGGATGGCTCTCAGGATCGATCCTTTTTTTGGTCCTTTTATTTTGAAGTTTGTCTTCTTTAGAGACACACCAGGCAGTGCTCAGGGATCACTCCTGGAGGGTCTGTAGGGGAGCAAATGGATGCAAACCTTTCTCCTTCTCACTGCGCTGACACTAGTGCCCTCAAACTGGTTTTCTTTTTCAGTTTTGGCTTTTTGGGTCACACCTGGTGAAGCACAGGGGTTACTGCTGTCTCTGCACTGAGGAATTCCTCATGGTGGTCCTCAGGGGACCAAAAGGGACGCCAGGAATAAAACCCGGGCCGGTCGCGTAAAAACCCAGTCTACACCCACTGATCTATCGCTCCCCCCCCAAAGCCCAAACTAGTTGTTTTCAAACAATTACCAGTTTCGATCAAATGGAAGAAATAGAAATAAACATTTTGTTCAAAGGAAAAAATAGAAATTTCTTTCGGTTTTGAGCAGGGATTTCACCACCCAGTGAAGCTCAGGAAGGGCCTCTACGCCAAGCATTAGGCTCTAGATTTCCTCTCTGCAGTGCCCTGTCATCCACCATCAAAATCACATCCTTGATCCCCTGCCAGCAGAATATCTGTCCCCAACGTGCAAATTTTACCAGCCGACTCACACCCAGTGACTCCACTCTCAAATCAAATGGCTGCAATGCCAAAACATGAATCTGCAGTTTGAGTTATGCAATGAAACGCAACAGATGACTACGAATTTGTGGAAAGAAAGGAATGAGGCAGTGTGTTCAGACTTGCGGGCAAGCTGGGGCTCCCTCGGGCTCCGACACGTTCCTCTCCGGTTGGGGGCCGGAGCGATGGCTTGGAGGGGAGGGCGAGGGTCTCGTGCCCCCGACCCCATGGGGCCGCCCCGGCCAGGGCTACCAGGACGCACAATGAAAAACAAACCTGAAAAGAAAACTCTCTCTCTTCTGGTCGTCCTGATTTCCGTTGTTCCTGACCCTTTCCGAACGACTTTTGCTCCCGAACCTTCCACTTCACTTGTCAGCCCACCTGCCAGGCACCACCGACCCCCCCATTCCCTCACCCGCCCCCTCCCCGCACGCGCCTCCTAAATAAAAACCTCCCTGGATGCGATGCGCTAAGATAGACGGAAGGGAGAGACAAACCTCTCGAAAAGGCGGGCGCTGGGGGCATCCCGGGCTGGGCAGGCGGGGGAGGCTCAGAGCTCCCAGATGGACCACTCAGCGGCCAGGCCAGCGAGGAAACTGGCCCTATGGGACGCCCCCACGCCCTGGCCGCCCCCTTCCCGCCCCACCCCCGCTCCTCACCAGGCAACAAACAGGGTGGAGATTGCTCCGCCCACAAAGACCCCAGGGAAAGGCGGGGCTCTGTGACCTCACCTACACTTCCGGTCAGGGTTTTAAAGGGCCAGACACCACATAGTCCCCACACAGCAACCTATAGGGCTTTTTACTACCTCTAGGCTGAGGAAACACTCCTGGCTGTGCCTACCTTTTACCTATAATAAATATCCTATCTTGGAGGACTGTGTGATGACACAGCAGGTATGAGCAGCTTGCAATTGCCTGACCAAGTCCTCTAGCCAGGCACCCGATTGTCGAGGGACCCCGACAGCTGTGATCCCTGAGGTCAGAGCAGGAGTAAGGCCTGAGTACTGTAGTGTGTGACCCCAAAATACAGCAATGACAAACAGTAAACTCTATCCAAATAGAGGGAAATAAATCCACGTACCCTGACAAATTGTAGCATAAAATAGTTCAAGAGTCAAACAGTGGGTCCTTAAAACCTATGCTGCAGGAGCACACTTCTATCTCTGCTGTCAGATATTCCGTGTGTGTGTGTCTGAGCCAGAACCAACAGTGTCAGGAGTACTCCTAGCTCTGCATTCAGGGATCTGTCCTGGAATGTCTGAGGTTTGCTGGGATGCAGCTGATCAAATCTGTGTTAGCTGCATGCAAGGCAAGCACCCTACTTGCTGCACCATACCTCTGGCCCTTTCAAAGTAAATTTCTTGCCAGCAAGCCAGGAGTGACCCCTGAGCAAAGTTCCCCTCCCCCCAATGCGACAATAAGAACATCTTCCTTCAAGAGCAAGGAAAATTAAATCCTTGACCTGCTATACTCACCCCAAGAGCCAGTATCCAGGGATCGCCCAGTCAGGAAGAGATGAAGCATAGAGGATTTTTCATAACTGAAGATGAGTCTAAATTCCTCATCTGGAAAAAAACATCAGCGTTGGAATTAGACAGACAGTAAAGCAGGCAAGATGCTTGCGCTCCTCGCCCCAATCAAGCTTCAGCATCCCAGATCCCAGAGCACCGCCAGGAATGATTCCTGAGCACTGAGCCAGGAGTGAGCATCTTAGGGTATGTCCTCTCTCACTCCCCCCACAAAACATAAAAAAACAACTAAAACAAACCCCCAAATTAAAATTTCATTGGCCTAAACCTCCCACCTGCGTGAACCACGCTTCCAAAAAGGCCCCTCCCCATCACAACCGCCAATGAATAGGACGGTCTGCAACAGAGTCTCTTGCCTTTAGGGGGCTGCAGCCCCGACCCTGAACATGAATCTGCAGATTCTATAGCATCTACGTCAAGGCTAAAGGCTTCAGGATTTGTACCGACAAGTCCCATGTTGGGAGTGTTGGCCACTCAAGCCCCTAGCCCTTGGGTGGGTTCCGCAACCCCAAGGCCTGTAGCCCCAGTGCTCAGCCCCATGCCAAAATGCAACAAGGGCACACTCAATCCCACAACCCCTGTACTGTGTACAGACCCCACTGCACCGCCCTAAGCTCCGCATCACTCTGAAGCCTCTACTGCACCCCAGGAACTGCCTAGATGTCAGGAATTCAGTGAGAAAGAAAGCACGAAAGCACCTCCCAGGTCCGAATGGTCCCGCTACTAACAATGTGGAGACTGAGAGTTCTGGGATGCTAACGGGAGGATGCTTGTGTCCTGCCACAAAACTGGCCTTCAGAGTACCCCTTCTACCAGGGGCCGCCACTTTTTACTGATCTTGTCCCTCATAAATAATGCACTAGGAAAGCCCCATATGTTCGGTGTTTTATTTTTTTGTAAAGTCAATAAACAGACACGAGTGGAAATATCTCCCTTTGCAGAAAGCGTTAGAGAGAGAGCACCGCGGTAGGGCGTTTGCCTTGCACGCAGCCAACATGGCCGACCTGAGTTCGATTCCTCCACCCCTCTCGGAGAGCCCGGCAAGCTACGGAGAGTATCTCGCCCGCACGGCGAAGCCTGGCAAGCTCCCCGTGATGTATTCGACATGCCACACACAATAACAACCAAGTCTCCAACGGGGGACCTTACTAGGCCAGCTCGAGCAAATCGATGAACCATGGGAGGACAGCGACAGTGATAGCAGAAAGCTGACACACCATTCCAAGAGAAAAGAAAATAGATTCCAGTCAGGGTTCAGTTCAAGCTCAGTGTGGAGCTCAGTGTGGAGCGCCCGATGCATGGAGTGAAGGCAACCCTGCATCCCTGCAGACACGACGAGCCACGGGGGCCATTGAAAACATCTCACCAAAATGGATGGCTCTCAGGATCGATCCTTTTTTTGGTCCTTTTATTTTGAAGTTTGTCTTCTTTAGAGACACACCAGGCAGTGCTCAGGGATCACTCCTGGAGGGTCTGTAGGGGAGCAAATGGATGCAAACCTTTCTCCTTCTCACTGCGCTGACACTAGTGCCCTCAAACTGGTTTTCTTTTTCAGTTTTGGCTTTTTGGGTCACACCTGGTGAAACACAGGGGTTACTGCTGTCTCTGCACTGAGGAATTCCTCATGGTGGTCCTCAGGGGACCAAAAGGGACGCCAGGAATAAAACCCGGGCCGGTCGCGTAAAAACCCAGTCTACACCCACTGATCTATCGCTCCCCCCCCCCCAAAGCCCAAACTAGTTGTTTTCAAACAATTACCAGTTTCGATCAAATGGAAGAAATAGAAATAAACATTTTGTTCAAAGGAAAAATAGAAATTTCTTTCGGTTTTGAGCAGGGATTTCACCACCCAGTGAAGCTCAGGAAGGGCCTCTACGCCAAGCATTAGGCTCTAGATTTCCTCTCTCCAGTGCCCTGTCATCCACCATCAAAATCACATCCTTGATCGCCTGCCAGCAGAATATCTGTCCCCAACGTGTAAATTTTACCAGCTGACTCACACCCAGTGTCTCCACTCTCAAATCAAATGGCTGCAATGCCAAAACCTGAATCTGCAGTTTGAGTTATGCAATGAAACGCAACAGATGACTACGAATTTGTGGAAAGAAAGGAATGAGGCAGTGTGTTCAGACTTGCGGGCAAGCTGGGGCTCCCTCGGGCTCCGACACGTTCCTCTCCGGTTGGGGGCCGGAGCGATGGGTTGTGGGGGAGGGCGAGGTTCTCGTGCCCCCGACCCCATGGGGCCTCCCGGGCCAGGGCTACCAGGACACACAATGAAAAACAAACCTGAGAAGGAAACTCTTGCTCTTCTGGTCGTCCTTATTTCCTTTCTTCCTGACCCTTTCCGAAAGACTTTCGCACTCGAACCTTCCACGACACTTATCAGCCCACCTGCCCGGGACCACCGCCCCCGACCACGCGCCTCCAAATTAAAAAACTCCACTCCCCTCATGCACTAAAATAGAAATGTGTAGACAGACAAACCTCTCGAAAATGCGGGCGCTGGCGGCATTCCCGGCTGGGGAGCCGGCGGAGGCTCAGGGCTCCCAGATGGACCACTCCGAGGCTGGCCAGGGAGAAAACTGTCCCTATGGAATGCCCCCACGCCCTGGGCGGGGCGTCCCCTTCCCGCCCCACCCCTGTTCCTCACAAGCCAACAAACAGTGTTGAGATTCCTCTGCCCACAAAGACCCCATGGAAAGGCGGGGCTCTGTGACCTCACCTACACTTCAGGTCAGAGTTTTAAAGGGCCAGACACCACAGAGTCCTGACCAGGTGCTCTCAACTAGGGAAGGCTAATTGTTTCCCTATTTCAGGTCTTGGATCAGATAGTAGGACGTGGAGGGGGGTGGTGTCACCAGGTACCAGATGGATGGAGTGAACACATGGTCTATGGAGCCAAAGATTTTCTGTTTTCACTAGGGCAATGAAAGTCACAAAGATTTCCTGGCAAACACCCACCAGTAAGCGCCCCGCACCTGATCCCTAAACTTCACCACCAAAATAAAAACAATGCTGAGAAATCACTGGACGTTACTATTCAGATCTCATAATTTTTGGTGTTGATTTATCCATTGTTGGGGGGCACATTCTGTAGTGCTCAGCACTTTTGCCTGACTGCTCAGGGATCATCCACAGTGGGCAAGGGGAACCCTCCAGGGATCTAATCAAGGAACCTGGCTCAGGTACTTCCGAGCTGGACTATCCGAACATCCTCAGCAGAACCCACAAACCCAAGGCCTTAAATACTTCAAAAAAAATAAATAAAAACACCTTTACCAACAGAACGCACCGTAAAATCCTGGGACACCTACTCAGGGAGAGATGAGAAGTCTGGGGGACTTTGCAACTTGATGTGAGAACAGAATTTCATGATGTACAAAAATCCCAACACTGGAATCTGACAGACAGTAAAGGGGTAGGGTGTTGCCTTGCTTCCACGGATCAACCCTTGATATCCGGAATGGAGCCAAGAGCACCGCCAGGAATAATTCCTGAGCCAGAGCCATGAGTAAACCCTGATGACCCAGATGCACGGATGGGCTACTCGCCCCCCCCCCAAATAAAAAACAACAAAAACTAGCCCAGAAAGTAAATTTTCATTTGTAAACCCAAACCACCTCTCATGACCACACTCTCAGGATGTCCCTGGACATCATGGTAACTGAGAAATACAGGACCGAAAGCAACAAGATCCCTTGTCCTTGGGGAGCTGCCTCCCTGCCTCTCAAAATAAATCTGCCTTCTATTTTTTGGTTGGAGGCCACACAGCTTAGGCGAATCGGTTATTCCTGCCACTGCACTTAGGAATCAGTCTTCGTGGTGCTCACAGGATGGAATCTGGGTTGCAACGTGGATAGACAAGGCTCAAAGTGCTTTGATATATATGTCCCTCACCCCAAGGCCAGCAGCCCCCTCGATCAGCTCTGCTCCCACCGGCTGGGGCCCATTTCGGACCTGGCGGTGATTGTGGCTGCAGAGCCCCCCACCAGGATCACACGGACCCCCAGGACCCATGCACCTCAGAACAACACCCACCATACTCCACAAAGTCCGGGTCCTCCTAAAGCCTCCGCTGCTCCTCAGGAACTGCCTGGATATTGGGGAACAAGTGAAAAACAAGCAGAAAAGTGGCCCTCAAGCTGGCGCGGCCCTACCACTCACAGTACTGAGATGGGGACGCGTGGGGCGCTCACGGGAGGCCTCATGTCCTCACAAAATTGGCCTTCACAGTCAGCTTTCCTCAAGAAAGCCTACTTTGTCCTTTACCCATGTGATCAATGACTGCTGGAACCCTTGTCGAGGATACCAGCAACTAGAGATCCTGAGTTCACTCTGAGTGCAGAGTTTGGAGTAAACCCAAGCTCTCAACCAAGGGCAAGGATGTCAAGCCCCACAAGTTTACATTGAGGTAAAAACAAAAGGGAAGATGGAGGGTTGCAGGCCGTACACAGGGTGGGGCTCTCTTCCTGCCCATGGTCAATCCAGGTTCGATCTCTGACAACCCCATATGCCCCCCATCAGCCAGGCATGATTCCGGAGTGCAGAGCCCAGGAAGAAACCCTGAGTACTGCTGGTTTGGCCCAAAACAAATTAAAAAAATAACTTTATAGAATCCAATGCAGGCTGGGCAATAATGCACAGGATTGGGGAACATGCGTCGCACGCAGAACCTCTGACCTGATGCTGGACACCACCTGGCCTCCCAAGATCACTTGCAGTGACCCAAGCACTGAGCACAACAGCGGCTGAGCTGTAAAACTCTAAGAAAGAAATGATCTTAGAGACTTGAATGACAGCACAGTGGACACGGCATTTGCCTTGCAGGCAAACCAATGGGGTCTGAATCCCAGCATTCAATATGGTCCTCGAGCACTGCCAGAAGTAATTCCTACGTGCAGAGCCAGGAGAAACCCCTGAACACCACTGAGTGTGACCCAAAAGCCAAAAACCTAAAGGAACACAATTTAAAAGCACTGTAGCACTGTCCTCCCATTGTTCATCGATTTTCTCGACCGGGCACTAGTAACATCTCCACTGTAAGACTTCTTATTACTGTTTTTGGCATACTGACTACATCACTGGTAGATTGCCAGGGGTTTACATGCGGGTGGTATACTCTTGGTGGCTAGCCGGGCTTTCCCAGATGGGCAGAGGAATCGAACCCAGGTCGGCTGCGTGCAAGGCAAACGCCCTAAACTCTATGCTATCACTCTGGCCCAAAATTTAAAAATTACAAATAAAAGGTAATGAAAATGCCGAGTGTAACCTTGAAACAATACCAAGAGAAGAAGCAAAACACTCAAGTGTACAAAGAGAAGTAAATTTATTTGATTTGTTTTGGGTCACACACAGCAATGTATAGGATGTTTTATTAGCTCTGAGCTGAGGAAACACTCCTGGCTGTGCCTGAGGACCATACTGTAAGCCAGGGACTGAATCAGAAGTGATTCCTGAGTCACCCATGACCATCACAAGCTGGGCCACAAAATGAAACAATCAGAGCAAAAAAAATTGAGTTGAACTCATAAGAAATAAAGCCAGGGACTCCAGAGATACTCGAACAGGTTGGGACTTGCCTGTACACGGCACACACTTAGCAGTATGACCTCTATCCATTCCTCCGGGTGAAGCTCAAAGCCACCTCAAGGAAGGTCACTGTGTCCTGAGCCAACATACACAAGGGACAGGAGCGAGGCCATCGTACAGCATACTATGGGGTGTTAGGATGAGACACTCGTCGCCCTCGAGGAGCTCAGAGCCTCTCGTTCTCCCCATTCCAGTCTGGAGGAACCAGCTTCCAACCACCTTGTGGCCTAACGATCCCAGGAATCCCTCACAGGGAGCCAGATCTGCTACAACAACATTATTCTAGAAAGTCCCTGCAGGTTCTGGACAGGTTCGAGGCAGGTTCTGGACTTGCATGTAGCCATTCCAGGGATAAATCCAATGAGCACTACAGAGGGGAAAACCTGAGCAGAAACACAACAGGACCACAAAAAGCAACACTGGGTTGGAACAAAACACCAGACGCCCCCTCTCCCCCAATGCCATATCCCACATTCCCTGTTCCATGTTCTAGGAATGAGACGGAGACAGACAATGTCAGCAAGTGACTGACTCAGAGCTATGTGAGGGCATAAGTGTCTGTTGTTCCTGTATTGAAGCCGCCCCCAATTATCTCTTGGCAGGAAAAGTGACCCCAATGACACTGACGGCCCCAGGCATCCTTGAGCAGTGAGCTGGGGGTACTCATGGAGCACCATCTGGGCATGGCGCCAAAGACAGAACAGAACAAATAGACACAAACGTGGCCTCAAACAGGAGAGTGTTGGGCACCCCTGTCAGCAGCCACATTGAGGGCTCCCTTCTGAAAATGTGCTCCTGTCACTACAGTATGTCATTGTGTCCTTCTCCCACACCTGCAGACGGTGCGTCACCATGTCTCCAGCATCTGTTAGCAGGAGGCTCATTACAAAGACCTGGGGGAAAAGTCAAAGCCGTCAGCACCAAAGAGGGTCCCAGCCCCCAGGGTTCTGACTGCAAATCCCTGCACTGGACCTGGATACACAACTACCAGCCCCCACCTGGGGAAAACACTGCCCGATGCTCCTTCCTCTCCTACTTAGGAAAAGCAGCTCGGGATCCGGGATGCCTGTGGAGAGAGGAGCCCTGGGCTCAGTGTCTGACTCAGCCCTAGGACTCCTCACTAGACCCCATAGGAAGGTCGCCACAGCCTCATCCAGGAGCTGACTCTGAGCCCAGTTGCGCAGGGCATCAGCACCACCTGTAGGCCGACATCAAGCTGACCAAACGCCTGAAAGTGGCTTTGCCATGGGAGTAGCCACAGGCTCTCTGCATGGACAAAACTTCATTCTCTCCCCCGCAGGGCAGGACAGGGCCATGCGACTGGGTGCTCTCTCCTGAGGACCAGGGTCATTCCTGGACCCTGCGCAGCTAAAATCAAGGCTCCGGCACATCCCGCAGGACCCTTGTTCATCTGGTGCTCAAATACAGCTACCCTGAATCAGCACACTGGCATGAACCTCATCAAGCACTCGCTCCTGATGTGCAGGAATATATTTGAAAACCACACACTCAGCATGTTTTACAGCAAAATCATCTTACTATGCAGGCCGTTGACTAAAGTACATGATGTGTGTCTACCGTGGAACTGTAATAAATATCCTATCTTGGAGGACTGGGTGATGACACAGCAGGTATGATCAGCTTGCAATGGGCTGACCAAGTCCAGATGCGTCCAGAGCCAGAAATAACCTGAGAATCACTGGGTATTATAGAACATCTGAGGGGGTTTGAGGTCCAGGACTGAATGTATTCTGATTTATCATTTACAGAGGTCAAGCATTTCAACAGAGGCATTTCTTTTGGGGAAATAATCTCAAGGAGACCGACTACCCAAGACTATACTGAGAAATTCTCTCAAGGTGAATTCGCACAAGCATCCGTGTGCTTTGCTATTTCCCTGCTTGCACATATAAAGAATAAAATTTACTTTTTAGTAATATTTGCAGTTATTTCGACATACACAGTAAGAAATAAACATTCCAAAACTTACTTCTCTCAGGTTCAGGAGCTAAGGTTAAAAGCTGGCTGGGATTTTATCAAAAATTCCACATGGAGTGCTCAGGCCAGTTTCGCTTCCCACACCCCACAGCGTCAGGTCATTTGGTCCTGATGGCTTGGAAAAAAGATAGTGCTTTATGACTTCTAGGCCGTCCCATCTTGAAACCAGGGTAGCTTTGCTTCTTGCCCCAGGTCCATCCAGAGATTCTCAATAGGATCCAGCTTTCTGGAGTTAGAAACTATGGCAACTGAAGCCTGAGTCAAGTAATTATGATGAATGCCCAGCAGTAAATATATTTCAGAGTCAAATAACTCACAAAAATTAAGAGTTTACCATTAACTTTTTTGTTGTTTTGAACCAAAGAACATTGCTCTATAATGATAGATTATAGATTATATAGGTTATAGGGGAAATAGAAATGGAAATAAATGACTACATAAAGTCCTGAATCACCAGAAGACTTGACTTTTTGAGTTAAATATAAACTCAAGGGATCGGAAGTGCTCATAAAACCACTTCTTGGGGCGGGAGGGGGGGAGGAAAATTCGCAATTCATTGATCAAGCCTAAAACACTTAAGGTAAATATCCAACACTCATGTAAAGACATATTCTAGAGCCAAATATTTAACGAGGATCCTTAAGTCCCCTTTTCCTGTTTTTTTCTTGTTTGTATGCTGCAGAAATCCGTGTTTTCTCCTGAATACAATGACTCTCTCATTGCCCTCACATCCTCTATGTGTGTTTATGTCCATGTGTGTGTGTCTGTGTGCATGTGTTTCAGTTTTGGACCACAACTGTCAGTGCTCAGTGAATATTGCAGCTCTGGTATCAGGGTTCAGTCCTAGGGGGGCTCAGAGACAATATGGAATAGCAGACGTAGATCAAACCTGGGTTGTCCGCTTGCAAGGCAAGCACTCGACTTGATCTAGTATTGATCTGACCCTTTCTAAGTCAATTATTTCCTCCACATCAGCAAAGCTTCCCCAACACCATCACCCATCCTGGAAACCAATTATTCTCTTCAAAATAAAAACCCC
Organism: Sorex fumeus; assembly: GCF_029834395.1. Classification (NCBI taxonomy): domain Eukaryota; kingdom Metazoa; phylum Chordata; class Mammalia; order Eulipotyphla; family Soricidae; genus Sorex; species Sorex fumeus. The sequence continues at coordinate 85,125 of NW_026606274.1, forward strand.
AAAACTTTAGCCCCAGTACTCACCACAACAGCTGACGGTCGTCTAGTGAGGGTGGGATTTCATGTGTGGGGTGCTTTGCAGCTAGTCCTTAGGAAGCAGAAATACTTGATCTAGGAAAAAACAGAAAATTTGGGGCTAGAGACAGCAAAACAGGTACGGAACTTTCCATGCATGCAGCCAACCCATATCAATCCCCGGCATCCCATTTGGCCCTCAACTACCACCAGCAGGAATTCCTGAGTGCAGGGCCAAAAGTAAACCCTGAGCATCTCCATACATGGTACACAGCCCAACCAAAACAATAATAATGAAAAAGTTTCATTTGTAAACCCCACCTACCCGCAGATCCCAAGCCAACGGTGGACCCGCTCCATCAAAGGACAGAGGACAACTAGGTCTCCTCTGTAGGGAGGCTGGGAACTACCCTTCGAAGTGAATCTGAAGGTCTACATAAGTGATGCCAGGGCCAAAGGCTCCCGGGTAGGGTGTAGTGACGTCTTTGCTGACAAGTTCTGGAGGGCTAAGCCCCACCTTCGGCAGGTCCTGCAGTGCTTCACAAACCAGCCTCTGACCCTTTCCACCTCTGACCCTTTCCAGAGTTGGACGCGATCTTGGCCAAGGTAACTCACTCACACCTGTGACCCCAGCACCACCGCACAGCCCCCACTGCACCGCCCAAAGTCTCTGGGTCCCCCGATGGTCTTTGCTGCACCTCAGAAACGGCCTGGGTATGGGGAATGAGGAAAAAACTAGTGTGAAACCGACCGGAAAGATGGTGTGGCCCCACTGCTCACAGTGTGAATATACGGAGGTGCGAGGAGCTCCAGAGACGCAGCTCTTGTCATGTCACAAAATCAGCCTTCACAGTCCCTCTGTCATGCCGTCATGGAGGGGCTCCAATTCCTCCTCTAGCCACGAGACCAATGGCAACGGGAAACCACAACTAGAATAGAAAGGGTTTCTGAAGGGCCCATCTATGGCATAACTTGTGCTTATGCCCGGAGACTTAAAGGGCCACGGTCTAGATGCAGAGAGACGCTTTTTGCCCACCCACGTGAATCCATGCTGCAAGGGGGATGGACTGATCAAGGACTGGAGAGGTAGCTGCTGGAGTGGTTGCTCACCATTGGGAGGCTGGGGATAAAGAGAAGACCCTTGATCCTGTACTGGTCAGTCAAACATTGAACCGATGCCCTCACACAGTTCATCAGGCAAAGCACATGTGGGTAAATTCAAGGTAAATCAGGCAGGTTGGTTCATAGCACCTGACCTTACGATTCCCGGCGAATTATTCAAGATGGGGCAAAAGCAGTGACTCCAAAGCCAGCCCTGGAAATGCAGAATGGAAATGCCCTAGCAGAAGCTCAGAGAGCTGGACAGACACTGGAAAAGAGAAAAGACTGGTTAGAACATCAGAGCGCACGGTCCAATAATACTGTCCAACCAGCCAACACACTACCTCTTGAAAACGCACGACCAGTGTAAACTTGCCTACTAGGAAAACCACAGAAGGCAGTTTCAGAAACACAATTCCAAAGCCAGAGTATGGAACAAGAGCAGGTGGACGCTTGCCTTGCATATGGTATATCTGGGTTCAATCCTCAGAATTCCAAATATACCCCTGAGCACCAAAGACGTGAAAATCCATGAGTAAGCCCTCAGCAGAGCGGGTGTGCACCAACAACAAAGATATATAGAGTATTTGTGTGTTATACATAATATATAATATATCATATAAATTACACATATATAAAATTTACTTATATTTATGTACATTTACTTATATTTATTATCTCATTCTTACTTTGGACAAACTGGCAGGCTACCAAATGTAACCTGCCCACAAGGCAGAGTATAGCAAACTCCCCGTAGTGTACCCAATACGCCAAATACCAGTAACAATGATGGATCTCATTCTCCTAACCCTGAAAGAGCCTTGAATATGGCACTTTTTAAAAAAATTATCTGGGCTAAGACGAAGGAGACGTTCCTGGGGCTAGCTCGAGGCAATCGATGAACAACAGGATGGTTGTGATCATGATGTACACGGACATACATATAAACATCTAGAGTATATTCCAACACTAAGCATGGAGATTAATGGGCAACAAAGCATTCCGGTCACCATGAAGCATTTTTTGGCCTTCAAAAGACCTGAATCCTATTCATCATTCTAGTGAAAACTAGATTAATTGGACTTGGCTAATTCCAATTATAATACTTATTTTTTTCTCTGATATTATTGAACTGATGGGTGGGATGCATGACTGTGACCAAACTTGCAAGTAATCACAGGTAAACAGAGCAGCCTTCTGGAATGTGGGGTGCTTGGGAAGTGCTGGGATGTGGGGAGCTTGGAGAACTAACCTATATTCACAACACTGTCAGACCTTTGATACAAGGGGTCCCTTCCATCCTTTCAAATGTCTTTCTACGCACAATAAATTTCATTTAAACTGTTTCCAATAGGTGCCAAAGAGATAGGACAGCAGGTAGGATATTTGTCTTCCACAAGGTTTAACAGGGCCTCAGAGCACCACCAGGAGTAATCTCTTAGCATGTCTTGGTGTGACCCAAAATGATGAAAAAAAGTTTAAAAATTAAAATAACTCTTCATTTCATGCCAATAAAGAACCTTGCCAGTGCCATTTTGCTAAGATGAGTCAAAAAATTACTTATCCTTTATACTTCCACAACGCTAATCAGTACGTGGAACATGGGAGGGAGAGATGACACAGGAGGGAAGGAGCTGCTCACACACGACAGACCTGGATTCTATAAGGTACCCCATAAGGATCCTGAGGTACAGATATCTAAACTCCTTAGAGCTAGGAGTGGGCTCAGCTGGTTGTGGTTCCCCAGACAGAACATGATTCAGGATGAATTAAAAAAGATGGTATGTCTGTTTCTGTGCCATAATCCCCCCAAAGCCCAGGGCCTCTAAGCCAAGCCACAGAGATAGTCCAGCAGGGATGGTTTTTGCCTTGTACGAGGTCTGGCCTGGGTTCAAACCCACCTTCTCGTATGGTCCCCAATGTAGGAGTAATTCCTGGGGAGGTGGGAGTAACACCTAAGCATGTCTGGGTGTGACCGAAAAGAAAAAAAATGCTTGTTTCATATGTATTAGGACACCCATACACTGCCCAGGTAGACAGGTAAGATCCTAAGTCAAGTCCGAGTCAGCAAACAATGGGGCAGTGGACAGCCTTGACAGCTCTGAGCGAGCAGCATCTCTTTTGCCTTTTTATTTATACACATTCTTCCTGGCTTTCACCAGAAGATCCAGAAACTACAAGTTAACATAGGCGTAAAATTCAAATATCTGGACACTCACATAGACTTTCCCTTACTGACTGACATCACATGAACTTGTCACACACTACCAGGATCATTTCCTTCCTGACTGTACTTCTGAAGCACACCTAAAACTCTGGTACAAACAAAACAGGCTTTAAGGGTGGCCTGTATTGACACTGTAAAGTCTTATTAGGGAATCGAGTTATGTAGTATGAATGTTATGATATTTCCAAGGCTTAAGACTTGGGATATAACTAAGGTTGCAACAGTGGACAGGGGGCAGGTTGGAGGAGGGATCAGGGAGGAATCCGAGCGAAGAACAGGGGAGAATACGGGAGGAAGAATCAAGAGGAGGAGGCTGGAAGAGTGGGCGAGGGGAAAGAACCAAGGATAATGTTAGAAGGAGAATACAAGGGGAGAATAAGAGAGAATGGAGAAGAGTATCATGGAAAGTAGGGAACAAAGAATCCAGGAGGAATCCAGGAGAATCAGGAGAGGAGTATAAAGGAGAAAAGAGAGAGAAGAGTGGAAAATCAAAAGTGAATGGAGAGGGATTGGGATAAACTGTAACTGATACCAACCAGCCAGGCCCTTGTTTTCTCCTTTGTGAACCCATGGCCAGTGGCCATTCAGGGTGGAGAAAGCAGTGTGTGACCAGTGAACACAGGTGGCGAGAGGTGCCGTGGAATTCGTATTTATTTTTTGAATACATACTAAAGGTCCTCTAGCCCAAAGAATTGGAATCTGGATTTCTTACTGGCCATGGCCAGCCTGCACCTTAAAAATAATATGCTGTTCCACTGAACTTCTTCATTGGAACAATACTATTGATTTCAGGGGGCTGGAGAGATAGCACAGCGGATAGGGCATTTGCCTTGCACGCGGCCAACCCGGGTTCGATTCCCAGCATCCCATATTGTCCCCTGAGCACCGCCAGGAGTAACCCCCGAGTGCAGATCCAGGAGAAACCCCTGTGCATTGCCAGGCGTGAACCAAAAAGGAAAAAAAATAATAATATTGATTTCAAATCTGCAAATCTTACCAGCTCACTCATACTCAGTAACTGTGTCCCTAAAACAAATTGCTGAAAGGTCAAATCTTGAAGCCCTGTTGTGAGTTCTGAAACCAAACACAATACGTCCAATTGAACATCCTTGAATGAGGCAGTGTAGGTGGAGGACAACTCTACAGTTGTCATACCCCAAAGCATCCCAGAACAAAAGGAAATCCCTTGGGGGGATCACTGTGAGAAGCTTGGAAATTCTACAAAAGCTTTTTGGGTTTTGTTTTTTGAACAATCTCAGTGATGCTCGGGGACCAAGGAGCGTGAATGTCATGGACTGGCAAATGCAGAAAAATAATGTCAAACCAAGAAAGTAAAACACAGGATCATTCCAAGATGGAGAGTTCAGAGGTGTGAAGGGCAGTGTGAGTGCTGCAAAGACACCTAGATCCAGGAGCCCGAGGCCCCCACAGTCACCAGCGTGTTTCATATGTATTAGGACACCCACACACTACCCAGGTAGACAGGTAGGGTCCTCAGACACTCACCTGCTTCCACGCCTTTAATCACTGGCCTCAGGGCTCCTCCTTCAAGCCAGGAGATGACTGGAGGCTTCAACTCAGAATGCCTTGAACCCTACAGAGACGGAGCATGGATTGGTCAGAAGGAAAAGGTGCCAAGTAAGCCCCGCGTGTCTCTACAAAAAAACAGAGTAAATTAGTGGGAAGGCATGAACAGAATCTGCACTTCTGAAATGCCACATATTTGTGGTTATCGAAGAGCTAAGATCTAGCTTTTAGTTTAAGAGTGTAATATGGGGCCTCAGAAAATACCAGCGATAGTATATTTCTGATCTTGCACACAGCCAAGAGGAGTTTGATCGTATCACAATTTGTACTTTTGTTTTTGTCTGGTTTGGGATGCTCACCTGGGGATGTTCAAGGCTTCCTCCTGACTGTGTACTCAGGATTCACCTCTGCTGGTGCTCAAGGACCACATAGAATGCCAAGAATAGAACCCATGTCCACTGTTTGCAAGACAATCACCATACCCACTGAACTGGCACTCTAGTCCCAGCACCACCTGGTATGTTATCAGCACACTTGAAGTGATGCCTGAGTGCAGTAAACCCAAAAGCTTAACAAATCCAAAAATGGACAAAGTTGGCCAAAGCCTCCAATTGTTTATAAAAGTAAACAGAAAAGGATCCAGACAGACAGCACAGCATGTGGGGCACTGGCCTTGCTCACACCCAACAGAGGTTTGATTCCAATATTCCATTGGGTCCCTCAGCAGTCAGCTGTGATCCATCACTGCATAGTCCAGAGGAAAACCCTGAGATTTGATGAACCAAGAAACATTGATCCCGTGCACTCAAATAGAGCGGTGTCTGATGAGGTGAGACCCTAAGAAATAAATGAACAGTGGTAGGAGAGACATCACAGCGTTAGGACACAAACGGTGCACACACATACAGGTTCGATCCCCAGCAGCACACATGGTCCCAGATTACAGCATGAGTAACTTAATACACAGCCAGGAATAATCTGAGAACCGGAAGGTGAAACCCCAAAGCCAAATCAATGCAAAACAAAGAATTTGAACTTGACGGACAAATGCAACATTAGGAGGGGTAAGGCGGCAACCTTTTAAGCTGGCAAATGGGTCCAATACTCAGCACACCATAGGCCCCGAGCAATCCCAGGAGTGATCCATCAGCACAATTAGGAGCATTGCCGTTGTGCCTCCAAATAAAACCAAAATCAAAACCAAAACAAATACACAGAAGTAATATGTAGCATAAGAATTAAACTGAGAAGCGAACTCAGGAATGACACAAACTAATTAGAGGGACCTGAACGACAGTACAGCACAAAGGGAGCTTGCCATGCCTGGGGCCAACCTGGGTAGACCCCTAACGCTCCAGAGACTCCTGCAATCCCACAGAGAGTGATTCCTATGCACAAAACTGAGAGTAATCCCCAAACGTCAAAGGTGAGCACCAAAAACAAAACCAGGGAAGGAACTAGAGGAACAGCTACTGCACAATTGTCCAACATCCTGGCCCATCACAGTCCCAGCTACTGTTGGATACACAGCCATAGCCTGGGACAGGGAGCCCACGTGGTTCTCTCCAGACACGGTCGGCCCCACACTGCTCTCACCAACGGTTGACAGGTCCTGGTAGGTCTACAGAATCATGTGCCTGTAGCCCTTCCATTGAGAGGCACATCCACTCCTGTGGGGTGATGCTCACGGTCACATCCGGGAAGGTCACCAAGTCCTGAGCCAACACACTGGGCAGCAAGAGTCAGGGTCTATTTCTACTCTGTTCCCTGGGCTGCAAGGATAGAACACAGAGCCCTAGAGGGGCTCAGATTCTGTTCCCTTGGGAGCAGTCTCCATGTACACTCCTGGTTGACAGAACCCAACATCTCTCTAAGACAGCTGCATCTGATAAAATCTGAGTATGATCTACTACAAGGTTTCTAAAGGTGGTGGTCTTGCTCCTGACCCCAGGGCATCCCAATCACTGCTCCTACAAGCACTGCAGAGTAACAACTGCATGGAACCAGTGGGACCCAAATGAGTGACTCTGCTTTCAGCCCAATACACTAAACATACACCCCCTGCACCTCACAGCCCATGTTCGAAAGAGAAGGGGACACGCAATGTCTAGTCACTGACTATGCATGCAGATATGTGCCTGTAGGACTCTCGTCATGGTTCAGGGCCATCCCAATTGGCTTTCGAAGTGGAAAAAGTGTCTAGAGACCAAGAGCTCTGCTGCCTTAGGGCACCCACACCCTGCCCATGGCCTGAGACAGGTAGGGTCCTTAGACACTCCCCTGCATGCATGCCTTTGCTCACGGGTCTCAGGGCTCCTCCTTCCAGCTAGGAGATCACAGTAGGCTTTAACTCAGAATGCCCTGAACCCTAGAGAGATGGGGCATGGATTGGTCAGAAGGAAAAGGTGACAAGAAAACCTCGTGTGTCTATATAAAAGGTAAAGGCCCTCCCGTTGTTCATCGATTTGCTCGAGCAGGCCCAGTAACGTCTCCATTGGAGACGTTGTTGTTACTGTGTCTGGCATACTGAATACGTCACGGGGAGCTTGCCAGGCTCTGCCGTGCTGGTGAGATACTCTCGGTAGCTTGCCGGTCTTTCCGAGAGGGATGGAGAAATAGTGGCCATGTGGGCCACTTCTAAGGCAAATGCCCTACCGCACAGAGTAAATTAGAGGGAAGGCATAAACAGAATCTGTACTTCTGAAAAGCCACAGATCTGTGGTTATACAAGAGCTAAGATCTAGCTTTTGGTTTAAGAGTGTAATATGGGTCCCAAGAAAATACAAGAGACAGTATAGCCTCGATCATGCACACAGCCTAGAGGAGTTTGATGGCATCACATTTTGTACTTTTGTTTTTGTCTGTTTTGGGATCCTCATTTGGGATGCTCACAGGCTTACTCCTGACTCTCTACTCAGGAATCACCTCTGCTGGTGTTCAGGGACCACACAGGATGCCAGGAATAGAACCCATGTCCACTGCTTCCAAGACAATCACCCTACCCACTCTACTGGCACACTAGACCCAGCAGCACATGGTATATCATCAGCACACTTGAAGTGATACCTGACTGCAGTAAATGCAAAAATGAACAAAAATGGCCAAAGCCCACAATTGTTTTTAAAAGTAAACAAAAAAGGATCCAGACAGACAGCATAGCATGTGGGGCACTGGGCTTGCTCACAACCAATAAAGGTTTGACTCTGACATTCCATAGGGTCCCTCAAGCCGTCAGCTGTGATCCCTCACAGTCCACAGGCAATCTCTGAGACTTGATAAACCAAGAACCATTGAAAGTGATCCCGTGGACTAAAACAGAGCAGTGCCGGATGGTGTGAGACCCGAAGAAATAAATCAACTCTGGTGGGAGAGACATTACAGCAAAAGGACACTGACTCTGCACACACATCCGGGTTTGATCCCCAGTAGCACACATGGTCCCAGAATATAGCATGAATAACTGAATACACAGCCAGGGATAATCTGAGTATTTGCAAGGGTTATTTCCAAAGCCAAATCTATGTAAAACAAAGAATTTGAACTTGAGGCCAGATGCAGCAGTCGGAGGAATAAAGCATCCCAATCACTGCTCCTATGAGCACTGCAGAGTAACAACTGTGAACGGAGCCACTGGAACCCAAATGGGTGACCCTACTTTCAGCCTAAAACACTATACGTACACCCCCTGCACCCCATATCCCCCGTTCTAGGGAGAAAGGGTCAATCAATGTCCAGACATCTACATATGCACATATACGCCTGCAGGACTCTCATCACAGTTCAGGGCCATTCCAAGTGGCTCTCGAAGCGGCAAAAGTGTCTTGAGCCCAACAGCTGTGCCCGACCCAGAGATCCATTTCTCTGGCTCTCCTAGACCAGCACATGCCCAGAACTGCAAACAGAGCAGCGAGTAAAAGCAGAATGTGTTCCAGAGCAGCGACTCTCTCCTGAGCGTGAAGGACAAAATAAGGAGTAATAAGCATGTCCTTGGACTTGAGTCACTGTAGCTGCCAGGGAGCAAATGACTCCAGCAGACCCCAGGGGGCCCGTGATACACACCAGGTAGGAATCCAGAGAACAGAGTCAAGAGGAAGTCCTATGCATCTCCCCTGTGAGACAAAAGTAACTCTAAAAAGAAATAAAGGAGCAGGATTGTGTAACAGGACAGCAGGTTGCAGACAGCGAGTAGGGCTGGTGATCCTCGCCAACCCATAGGGTTCCCTAAGCACTGCCAGTTACAATGCCGGAGTGCAGAGCCGAGAGTATAATCCCCAGAATCACAGAAAACAAAATACCCAGATACAAACCCAGGACTCCCAGCAACCCACGTGGTCCCTGAGATCTGTCAGGAGTGATCCTTGAGCACTGAGGTACAAGTACTCTTTGAGCTGGGTGTGATCCAAAAGCCAAATACAACAAAACTGACACAAACATCACCTCCAACAGCAGCGACTGGCACTCCCACCAGGAGGCACATCACAGGATCCTTCCTGAAATAACTCAGACATATTTGTCCCAGGAAGCCTGAGCACTCCTGTCACTGCAGCACCTCATATTGTTACTCCCCTCCTACCTGGGGTTGGTGTGACAGATGGCATGTCACCATCTTCTGCCGCCTCTGTTTCTTCCGAGGACCAGAAACCTGGAGAAGTCAGAGCTGAGAACATTGGAGAGCAGCACAACTCCCCATCTCTGACCAGCCACACCCTTGGGCACTGGCTCATGGAACCACCTTGGGAACAATGCCAGATGCTTCTGTTTCCCCAGGAGAAGAAAATGAGTGCTGACGTTCCCAACAGAAGGTCTGGGCTTGGCTATGAGAGAGAAAACTCAGCGCTGCCTTGGCCTGGGGTCTCCCCCATGGGTCCCATAGAAGGTGCTCACAGGCCCAGCCAGGAGCTGACTCCAAGGCCAGCTCACACGCATCAGCGCCACCTGCAGGCCGGCAGGAGGACTGCCCCCCGCAACCATAGCGCAGAATGTGGCTCTATAACTGGGGCCGACCCTCTCCTCTATAAAGAAAACCAAACTTTGAACACACATACACACACACACATGCACAGAACCTTTTCTCAGTGTGCTTACCTTGATAGACAGGGGTCTAGACAGAGCTCTGCAACTTGATATGAAAGCAGAAATTGCTGTACGGACAGACTGTAAACTGCTACGATGCTTGTCTTGCTGACACCAATCACTTCTCTACATTCCGGTCGCCGCCACAGCACTCCAGGAATAATACCTAAATCTAGAGCCAGATTAAACACTCGGGGTATCTCCAGGGATTTAGAGCCCCCATTCTCCACACCAAAAACTATCCGCAAAAGAAAACTAACATGAACAAACTCCAGCAGGATGCAGTCCTCAAGCACTGGCAGGTGTGGCCCCAAATCCCATCTCACCTGCTCCCCTAGTAGTGAATAGACCCCGGGAGAGTAGCTCAAAGGGTTGAGCACGTGCTTTAAGGTGGGGGACATGGACTCTCAGAGACACATAGACAGAGGGGCAGAGTCCCTGACCATCTCCAAGTTTGTAGCAAAAAGAAGCCAGAAAATAAAAGACAGACTTCCTCCTGCTCTAGGACTGCACCAGCCTCCAGAGTGAGGCATGTACGACCTAGTGTACCTGGTCCCTGGAAACCCCCTTTCCGAATGAAGTTCATTCCAACAGCAGGGCACACACCTGGTCTGGGAGAGAGGGTCAGTGGGTAGAGCGAGGCTGAAAACTTGACAGGTGAACCAAAAAATCTTTTTCTGTGGAAAACAATTACATAGGATTAGCAGAGATAGTACAGTCGATAGGGTGTGTTTCTTTCCAGCAGCTAAGCCAGATTCAATTCTCCACAGCAGTTAGGGCCCCCCTGAGCACTGCCAATCACGATACTGAGCTCAGATCCTCGACTAAGTCCTGAGCTCTGAATGCTTTGAACCAAAATCTACAATTCAAAAATAACAAATCAAAATTTTTCTGTGCAAAGAGGCTGCAGACATAGTACAGCTGCAGAGGTGCTCGTCTTACTGGAGAAAAACGATATTTCTCTACTGCCATCCCATATGGTTCCTTGAGCACCACTTGGAGCAACCCGAGTATAGTCAGGTCTGCCCCCCAAAAACCTACTAAAAGTTAATTAAAACAAACCGATAAAGGCAAGGGAGCCATGGTGATCATTTATCCTTCGTGAGAGCGCTCAGGGCATGCACTGAAAGAGCAGAGGTGACTTCCTGCTAACACTGCACACTCCATTGCAGGACCCCTGTGGCCCCAAACAGCCCTTAGGCACCACCTCCTCTGTCACCAGGCTCTGCATTCTCTCAAAGCTTCCTATGGGACCCCCAGAACCGACTGGAGTTGGGGGGATGTGAAAGTCAAAAGCTCTACCGCATACTATTGGACCCAAGCGAGTGAGGAATCGCCCCCCAACCCCACCCCACCGGGCAGGAGGCACGTACATGGAGGGGACACTTGCCTTGTATGCTGCTGACCAGGATCGAGCCAGCATCCCCGTGGGTCCCCCAGCACCGCCAGGAGAGATCCCTGAGGGCAGAGCCAGGAGTCAGCCCTGAACGAAAATTGTTTCGAAAACAAGAACGAAACAAACGCCTCCCACGGCTTACCTGGGGGAGGAGGCTGCGTGGGAGGCCAGGGACCCCTGCAAGACTAGCCCCCAGGCGTCTTCCTCAACCACTTTTCTTCAGCGCCTCCCGGACCGCCCCTTCACAGCTGCCCAGGGAGACGCCTCCAGCCCAGCCCCCTGTTCCATAAAATGCAGAATAAACGGGACAAACCTCTGGGCGGGGGCTGGGCGTCCAGGGGAGGGGCCACCGCCCGCTCGGCACAGAGCGACCCCCGCTCACAAGGCGGAGACCGCGGAGGCTCAGGGTGCCCAGAGCGAGCCTGCGGAGGAGGAGGCTCTGAGGAGCGGCTCTCTCAGGCAGCTGAGGAGGAACTGGGCGGGACCCCCTAGTCCGCCTGGTCGCCCCTTCCCGCCCCTCCCCGACTGCTCACGCTCCGACGACTCCGGTGCCTGGCGGGAGATCCTGCCGCCCCAAAGACCCCAGGGAAAGGCGGGGCTCCGTGACGTCACCGACACTTCCGGTCAGAGTCTTAAAGGGCCAGGCTCCAAATACTCCTGACTCGTCCTTTCTTTTTTTTTTATGTTAAATGTTCAGTTTATATTGACCATTTGATGCATTAAAGGAAAAATCTGAATAGAAAAGCATGGAATAGTTAATATATTAATCATTAATTTAGCACTCTGAAAATTCTTTCACTATCAAACCTGTTACCAAGAAACCATTATATCTTCCGACAGATCATTTGAGCTTCTCTGTAAATGAGAGCATGGGTTTAAATTTCATAAATGCATTGTACAAAAGAGTTATATATCAACTTAATACTGTAAAATAAAGATAAAGGATATCAAGCTAACAATTTGTTTATTTTATTTTTTAATCACTGAGTTGCCTAAACATAGCTTTCATTGAAAAATATCATTACTGCTCTTCTCAGTTCGTAAAATTAAGAATTTATGTAGTGTCTCATAACAAGTCTCAAAATGGAGACGTTACTGGGCCCACTGGAGCAAATTGATGAACAATGGCAGGACAGTGTTACAGTGTTACAATAGTATCTCATAGACACAGGCACACACATTAATGGCATTATGTCATTGTCCAAGATACAGAATAATTTAGCATGCTTCAAACCAAAGCAAGTTACCCACACTGCTGAAGTGTTTGCTATGTTTTATGGAAAAGCCTCTCCATTGACCAGAAAGAGTAGAATTCTTTTTGCTGTCATTGAATGGAATATGTCACTCGTAATAACCAGGAGACAGAAGGCAAAGGAAAGGAAAGGGAGAGGAAAAGAGGCTGGGGGTGGGGAGAGAGAGAGAGAGAGAGATAGAGAGAGAGAGAGAGAGACTGAAGGAGAAGTCAGAAAAAGGGAAAGGGAAAGAAAGATTGATTCCTAATGAATGTATAAGTGTGCTCTGTAATTTATTTTTTCCTCCAGAAATATTTTCCCTTTGAGAAACATACTTCCAGTTGAATGTTACTGATAGTACCTTTATAAACATGATTTTACTAATAAGACTTCTGTGTTTTATTTCGCCTATTTTCTTCATTTGATAAACTCCCTTTCATCCCCAAAGAATCATCTTTTTATTGACGCCTACCTTTTCTAGTCTTTTCGGTCACATGAGGGCTCCTTTTCTTTATTGTTGAGGCTCTTTGCATCTCTCTCATCTCTTTGCATCTCCCCCACTTAAATAAATGGTACTAAGACAATATCAACATCTATATCAATCTATGTATACGTATATATATATATATATATATATGTATATATACACATATAATCAGTTCCAGATAGAGGAAGAAATTAAAAATGAAACATATAAACATACAATTTTTTTAAAAAATGAGAAGCATTAACATTTTACATATACATAGTCATCACTTCATAAAATGAATTGGGAGTGGCTCTTTTTTTATATTCAATGAATAATTCATGTAAGATTGGAATCATCTGTTTTTGAACATTTGGTAAAACTCACCTGAAAATCCTCTAGAGCCTATTATTATTTTTTGTATGAAAAATGTATGGGCACTAATTCAACTTTATATAGGATCATTTGGATATCCTCTTTCTCTTTTAAAAAATTACAATAAATGCATTCTCTAAAAATTTTCATGTTTTACGTAAATTTTCAAAAATATTTACATTTGTGCATTATATCCCTTAGTAGATTTTAATCTCTGTTGACCATTGACCATTTCAATATGTCTCATTTATATTCTTGTTTTATTTGTACCTTTGGGGGAACCGGTGGAGCTTTCTTTTTTCAAATTTTTTTTTAGTAGTTGGAAGAAATAGCTAAGAGGACGAAGAACCTCCGGCTCCGGGCACATCTCTTTGATTCCACTGTTCTTCCTGCATTAACATATGCCTCAGAGACCTGGGCCCTACGCAAACAAGATGAGAACGCCATTCAGGTCTCCCAAAGAATAATAGAAAGAATAGAAAGAGCTATGCTTGGAATATCACGTTCCACTCAAATGAGAGAACGAATCCGGAGTTCTGACATCCGTCGACGATCAAGGATCAGGGACGCTGTCTCATTTGCCAAGGTGTCGAAAATCAGATGGGCTGGTCACGTAATGAGATTTAAAGACGACCGTTGGACTAGAGCTGTTACTGATTGGATTCCACGGGATGTCAAGAGACCGCGTGGCCGCCCACCTACCAGATGGTCAGACTTCTTCCTGAAGATCATGAACGATCGGTTTGAGGCCCTTCATGTTCCCAGAGCGAACAGATGCCATTGGGCTACACTAGCACGCAACAGGGACAAATGGAGACGTTACTGGCGCCCGCTCGAGCAAATCGACGACTAACGGGAAGTTAAGTGATTAAGTGATTTTTTAGTAGTCGGAAATGTATTACTCATGTTAAACAATTTTTTTATTTGGTTTATCCCAATTATTTATTTGTTTTCTATATCATTAATTTATGCTTTTGCATTTATTATCACCTTTTGAAAAATTTTACTTTAGTTTATTTTACTTCTTTTCCTGATTACTTTCTTTAATTACATAAATTACTTGCTGAATTTTCAGACATTAGAAAAACAAATGTATGTACTCAAAATTATAGATTTCCCTCAAGCAGCTTATAAACTTTATCTTACCAATGTTGAAATTCAGTATTTTAAAAACTAACTTTCAGAGTCAGAGAGGTGTTTTAGGAAGTTAGGCCTTGCATGTGTTTCTAGTTTTCCCCCGGCATCAGATAGGCCCAATAACCTTCTTCCCAAATCCTAGCACACTAGAAGTGATTTCTGAGCATAAAGCCAGGAATAAGATCTGAGCATAGCTGGGTGTGGCCCAAACCACAATTCCTGGTAAAAGTGAATAAATAGAAACTAAGTACTCTCAAATTTCCATTTTAGTTTCTTTTACTCATGAGTAAATAGAAATTTATTTTTTACTTTCAGGAATTTGTGTTATCTCTATAACAATTATGTTCTATGTTTAATCAGGCTATATGATACCAGCTTTTATTTTAATTTGTTGGTACTAATATTAGTTCTGGCCAGTCATTGTAAGTATTCTCTGTGAGCTTGAGAGAATGTGCATTCTACACTGTTGGCGGACAGTGTATTGTATGTACAACTGAACTTATTTTACGAATCAAGGATATGTCTCAGTGATAAAGCATGTGTAAGGACTCAGATTTGATTCCTGGCGCTTCTAAAAATAAAATAAATAAACGAACAAGTTTATTGCTTTTTAAAATATTTTGTATCACAACTCGTTTCGTTTGGGGGGTGAGTGTGGGCTTTCCAGTAGCAACCAGAAAAACTGCTAGACAAATTCTAAAAGAGCTGTAACACTTTTAACTAATTTCTTGATTTACCTATTAGTGATGATAGAATTGCCCACAAAGACGATGGTGTTAAGTTCTTCACATAAAAAAAGTGTCTGTCTGTGGCAGAGGCAGACTTGGGGTGGGGTTGGAAAGAGGAAAATTGAGGACATTGGTGTTGAGAAGTGTACACGGGTCAAAGGACAGGTGTTTGAGCATTGTAATACTGAAACTCAATCATGGACAACTTTGTTTTTCTCACGGTGATTTAATAAAAGAATTTTAAATACTTGAAATATTTTGAAACTACTTTATTAGGTGCATTTAAGTTGGAATTGTTAAATCTTTCTGGTAAGTCTGAATTTTAAATAATATATAGCAATCATACTAATTTCATTTTGTATTTATTATCTTCACAGGGCAAAGCCTGGCAAGCCACCAGTGAGGTATTCAATATGCAAAAAACAGTAACAACAAGTCTCACAATGGAGCTGTTACTGGTGACTGCTCGAACTATTTGTTGAACAGCGGAGGACAGTGCTACAGAGCTATTTATTATCTTAAATTCTGTTTTGTGTTGTATTAATAAACTTTCATTGACGTTCTTGTGGGCTGGAGCGATACCACAGTGTGTAGGGCGTTTGCCTTGCACACAGCCAACATGGACCCGAGTTGGATTCCTCCGCCCCTCTCAGAGAGCCCGGCAAACTACCGAGAGTATCTCTCCCACATGGTAAAGCCTGGTAAGCTACCCGTGACGTATTCAATATGCCAAACACAGTGACAAGTCTCACAGTGTTACTGGGCCCTCTTGAGCAAATCGATGAACAACGGGAGGACAGTGACAGTGACAGTGACCGTTCTTGTGGATATTACTATATATCTTTAGATTTATTGCTAACATTTCCCCCTTATTGTTTTATGTGTTTTTGTACTTAAAAAACACATGCAGCTTAAATTTGTATGTTTTTATCTGCTCTGACAATTTCACATTAAATTCAAGACATATCTATCATGATTCCTCATATATTTGAATTTATTTTGCCACCCAATTTTGCTATTTGTTTTTTCTTACTCTAATTTCTTTGTTTGGTTTTGGGGCCACACCTAGCAATGTTCAGGGGTTACTCCTGGCTTTTCACTTAGGAAGTACTCCTGGTGATACTTGGGGGACCACACGGGATGCCTGGGATTGAACTCTGGTTGGCTGTGTGCAAGGCAAGCACCTTACCCACTGTACTATCTCTCAGGTCCTCTCTAATTTTAAAATAAATTCTGGCATCTTCCCCACTCCTATTCTTTTAGACAGAGATTTTCCTCCCTCATATACATTTTTTCTCCATTGATTTAGAGACTATAAGACATTTTTAAACTTTTAGTCATTACCTAAAAGTTTCCTAGAGCTTAAATACCTTACGAATTATAATTCGGATCAGTAGTTTGGTATTTGTCCCAAATAAATATAAAATTTAGGATTTTTTAATTTTCAGTCAATTCCATCCCCCATCAATACACTAATGTTGACTCAAATATTGTTTATCATTGATTTTTGCTTCTTTAATCTCTTAGAAATTATTATAGCTTTTTATATGTATTAACCTATTAAATGTTCGCACAATCTCTTCTTTTTTAAAAATTTTATTAAAACACCATGAATTACAAGGTTGTTTTTTTCTTTTTGGGTCATGCCTGGCGATGCTCTCAGGTTACTCCTAGCTCTGCACTCAGGAATCACTCCTGGCCGTGTTCAGGGGACCATATGGGATACTAGGAATTGAACCTCAGTTGGAGAGTGCAAGGCAAATGCCCTACCCACTGTGCTATCGCTCCAGCCCCTACAAAGTTATTCTTAGTTGAGTCTTAGACATACAATTTTGCAGCATGCATCCAACCACCAGTGTCAATCTCTCTCCACATATCCTCTTTGCTATCCAGACTTTCTTTTTTTTTTTTTTTGGTAGAGAAAGTTCAATTTTTGTTTCCGTTTCTGGTCTTGGATTTCTAGCAGGACATCTGCTTGGTTGCTAGCAGGACATTGGGGGCTCACCACGTACCAGATAGATTGAGAGGGAGGGGCTGAACACATAGCCTATGGAGGCAAAATGTTTACATTTTCACTAAGGGAATAAAATTCACAAGGATTTCCATGTAAACACCCACCAGTACAGTACTCCAACCCTGACCCCCAACCAAGACCACCAAAAAATAACGCTCAGAAATTACTGCGCGTTAATATTCAGATATCATGTTTTGTGTTTATTTATTTTTGGGGGGACATATTCTGTAATGTTCTAGACTTTTGCCTGACTGCTCAGGGGAACAGGGCTCGGGGAACCCTCTGGGGTTCTAACCATGGATCCTGGGGCAGCTACTCCCAGTTCGACTAATTTTTTTTATTTTATATTTTTTATTTTTTATGTTAAGTATTTTTATTTTTTAAATTTATTTATTTATTTATTTTGAATACCCATCTCTCCACCAGTGACCGGTTCCCACCACCGTGGATCCCAGTATGCCTCCCACCCCCCACCCCCCACCCCAGACTGATATTTTTTAATTGCACAAAACTTCCAATTGCTGGAGTAGCTCCAACTGTTCATGTATTCTGTTACAACAGTTGAGCATGAAACTAAGTCAATCAAAAGCCCAGAATGGGCCTTGGGGTAACCCAGAATGATGCTCAGGAATTGAGGAATGGAAAGCATTCTATGTGTAGTCAATATTCCTGTCTATGTGTTTGTATATCTTCATATCCAGTGGTGTTCTCAAGGTACTCTTAGCTCTGTGCTCATCAACTCTTCAAACAGTGCTCAAGTCGACAATGCACTGAATTCAACTGGGATCTAAAATAGATCAGCCACATGAATTGAAAGTCCCTTCTTCGCTCTGTAGCTGAGTGGTCATTGATTAGTTTAGTAGTGGATGAATTATGCAGCAAAAATTAAATTCTTTCAAAATTTGAACCAGTGCTCAAGAAGAATTATAGAGTGGGTGTGCAGGAGAAAGTCACTTTTTCAGTTGTGTTGACCTATTGTTCAGCTATGAGTTTTAGTTTATTAGAGGAAAATATGAATAAAATGTATAGTAAAATGGAGGGCTGGAGCAATAGCACAGTGGGTAGGGCATTTGCCTTGCACGCAGCCCACCCGGGTGTGATTCCTCCATCCCTCTCAGAGAGACTAGCAAGCTACCAAGAGTATCCCACCCACATGGCAGAGCCTGGCAAGCTCCCTGGGGCGCATTCGATATGCCAAACACAGCAACAACAAGTCTCACAATGGAGACGTTACTGGTGCCTGCTGGAGCAAATCAATGAACAGTGGGACAATGGGACGACAGTGCTAAAGTAGTACAGTGTTTAATAGTAAAACACAAAACTTAGTTATTTTAGAAGTTTACTTTTTAGTTTGAAGAGTTGATATCTGTATTTATAGACTTAATTTCTTGCAATCCCTCACAAGGGCACCTGCCAATCATGGAGTGAAATAGGAACAATGGCTTAGGGTGCACAAGAATGGTGTGGTTTATGATCAATACTTGATTGCTTTGTATAATCAGTTTTATTATTTTCTATGTCAAGGCTTGCTTCACTTTATGTCGACGTAAATTTACTGGGTGTTGAAAGATAGCCCCATGACAAGTGGGCCCTAGCAAAGCAAGTCCCAGCCCATATCCCCCCTGCAGCTGCGGCAGGTTGACAACACCAGGTACCCCCATCTCCTCCTTGCCCCTGGAATTCGCCAGGTAAGGCCACAAGGCTGGAAAAGGCCTAATGAGGCATCTCCTTGCCATGGAATCCGCCTAATAAGGCCACAAGTTCAGAGAAGGCCTAATGAGGTATTTTCTTGCCCTGGAATTCACCTAATAGGGCCATAAAACCCGAAAAGGCGTAATTGACTGCCCGGTGGGATGGCCTGGTGACAGGTACAGAAGAGAGTGGCTGGTGCTGATGGCTTGTTGCAAAATGACTGGCTGCCTGCGTGCAGTATCTAATGTGATAATTCAAATGTATTGGGTGATTTGTGCGTGGGCATTTCTGAAATGCGCGGGAAGATGGCCTATAAAAAGCCCCCTTTGAAGAGGCTCGGGGCTCTCTGTCACTGATGGTTTGCGGTCATGCTGTGAGCCCAAGCATGCTCAAATAAACCTCTTGCTTTTGCATGGACTTGGTCTCTCAGAGTTCTCCTTGACAGGTGAGGCTGTCATGATCTCGGACCATAACAGGTGTCAGGATATGGGACATATGAGTTAACTAATTTTGTGGGTGCTTATGAAAATGACACGTGTGTAGGATGTGTTTTTTCCTCGCCTGTGCTTGTGGTGGGAGGCTGATGCTCTTGCCTAGCAGGACTGCCCTCCAGATGCTGTGAATACACTCCTCCAAAATTTATTTGTTGACGTCTCCTTGTCTCCTTGGTTCATGACCTCAAAAACTTTGAGGCTCATGTGATATTTGATGTGGACTGAAGCACAACAGTACCTGTGGACAGCTGCAGAGATTTTTTGGCAAGTAAAACAGATTATATTTGGAGGGGCTTTTGAAGGTGTTGAGGGGAAGTGAGTGAGGAAGAGAAGAAAATCAGAGAGAGGGAGTAACGCGTTCAAGAAAGAACACAGGCCTCTCCGCCCTTGGGGAGAACCCCTACACACATCCCAGTATTAGACATGGAAGTATGAAAGTACACATCTCAAGAGGGCGACACATGTGCTGGGGCACTCCAC
Source organism: Sorex fumeus (assembly GCF_029834395.1). Lineage (NCBI taxonomy): Eukaryota > Metazoa > Chordata > Mammalia > Eulipotyphla > Soricidae > Sorex > Sorex fumeus. The sequence goes on from NW_026606274.1 coordinate 105,081, forward strand.
GTGCTTGTGCCCCTGGGCATAAGGAGCACATAAGACCGGGCAGCATATAAGTCGCTACAGAGATTTTTTTCAAAGAACCACTTTGTATATGCTTTGTTCAAACCTTTACTCAGTTGCCCAGGGTGTCTGAAGAACTGATGTCCCCAAATCTCTCAGATTTGGGTATTAGGAGTCCTTTGTTCCTCCCAGGAAGTCACTAACGATCTTCTCTCTGGGCCTTTAAATCACTGTTCGGGACTTTGTGGAAGAATGGACGCAGTGCTAGTGACCCGAGCAGGCCTGCACACGACATGCCGAGATGGACCACAAGGGTCATGTGAAAGATCTCAGAACAAGCACATCATTTTCAGGATCAGTGAGTTTTTTATTGTTTTTGTTTTCTTCTTTGTATCAATTTGGGAAGGGGCACACGAAGAAGTGCTCTGCGATGATTCGTAGTGGGGCGCCAGGAACCACATGGGTGATGGGGATGGAACCCAGATTTCCACTTCATACAAAGCAAGTGCCCTTCCACTGCACTATCACTAGGGCCCACAAACCAGTTCTCTGACACCATTAAGACTTGTGCTAACTTTCTAGAGAAGGCACACTCACAGTATTCCACTATTATGAAAAATACTAGAATTTTTTAAGTTTTCATTTGACTCATTTCAGTGTCTAGGGAGATTAAGTTCCTGCATTCCCAGCATCAGGCTCTGGACTTCCTCCTAAGTTGTCGAGAGACCATAGATGTGGTGGTTGGGATGGAGCCTGGACCTCCACCGTTGAAGTCATATGCTTGCTCCACTGAGCTATCCCAACAGCCTAAAAATATGTCTATTCTATTATGAATCTTGCCAGCTACCTCATATTGATGACCTCATTCTCAATGAAACTGCAGCAATGCCAAATCCTGAAGCTGTGGTTTGAGTTCTGAAATTGATCACAGCAAGCCAGATAATAATTAATCCTATAGACCCTGGATGAATAGGCCAGCAGGCGGATCTCTGTGGTTCTCTCAGTAAAAACAGGCCCACAGAAAAGAGAAGATCCTCTGGGAGGAACACCGTGAGGAGCCTGACAGCCCTCATAGTAATTTGTGGGCTTTTGTATTTGTCTAGAACCAGTGATATCTGGGGGAGCATGGAGTGCTGGGGATCAAACCATGATCAGTCATGGGTAAGAACAACACCATCCCCTCTGTACTGTTGCTCCACCAAAACCAGCTTTGTCAATGGCTCAATAATTCACGTTTAAGGATTAAGGCTGAAGAAAATCTCTTAGTGAGTCAGAGTGAGAACAGCAGGTAGGCACACAGGGTGACAGGGAGAGATCGCTGAGCACCACCCAAAGGAACCCCTGATGACCATCAGGAAAAAACCCTCTGCAACACCAGGCCCCACAACAAAATAAAAGTACTTTTTCCAGTTTGCTCAAAAACCAAGCTAATGATCCGAGGCAAAGACAAGTGTAGGGACAGAGATTGGGGGGGGGGAGGTGGTTCTGCTGCTCCTGAAAAGGGCACCCCGACGTTGCGGGCTGTGCAGCCAGGCTGGTAAGTGACAGAGGGAGATGGGACATGGAGGGTTCCGAGTCTCATGGGCACATGACAGATGAAGAAGAATGGAGCAAAGTGAAGAAACAAAGCAAGTTTTCAAGATGCACAGTTTCGGAGAAGGAAGGTCAGCGTAAGCCCGACACACTCACCTGGATCCAGGAGCCCAAGGCAGCCGGGGTCGGCAGCACAATTCACACAAGTTCAGGGCACCACACACTGCGCAGTATCCATGCCAGGGAGGGACCGGAGACACTCACCTGTGTTGGGATCGGAGATCACCCCTGAGGATTCAGACAAAGAGTCCGGCGGGAATGCAAACCACACATCGAGATTTTATTATCCAGCTAGCTGGGCCCTCCCGTTGGTCGTCGATTTGCTCGAGCGGGCCCAGTAACGTCTCCATTGGAGACTTTGTTGTTACTGTGTCTGGCATATCGAATACTCTCGGTAGCTTGCCGGGCTCTCCGAGAGGGGCGGAGGAATCGAACTCGGGGCTGAAGCATCCTAACACATAGGTCAGAGCTCAACCCTGAGTGCATATAGTCAAGGGTTTATATAGCCATCCTGGGCTCTCAGGCCCCAGAAGCAAGCTCAAAGAAAAGAAAAAAAAACTTCCAAAAGTAGATATAACTTCAAGCATTCCAAATACAAACATGGGAGAAAAAAAAAATCAATGTCATACTTCAAGAAAACATATTGTCAGTCAGATCCAGGATACATGAGACTTGTATATCAAGAAAATATTCCCATAATAAAAAAAATAAATCTTGGGGCTGGAGCGATGGCACAGTGGGTAGGGCGTTTACTTTGCACTCAGCCAACATGGCCGACACAGGTTCGATTCCCAGCATCCCATATGGTCTTCCAAGCACCGCCAGGAGCAATTACTGAGTGTATGAGCCAGGAGTAACCTCTGAGCATCGCCAGGTGTGACCCAAAATGTAAAAAGACTATCAATGTCATACTTCAAGAAAACATATTTTCAGTCAGATCCAGAATACATGAGACTTAAATATCAAGGAAATATTCTCATACATCAAGACAGCAAGAATTCCTATAGGTCAAGGCATGTTATCAGTCAGACATAGGACACAAGATACAGGTGTGTTGACTCCTAACTCTCCAGTCCTGTGTCTGTGTAAACATCAGGGGCTATTTCACGCCAATTTGCTCCGTTAAGTCATATCCTCAGGGCCAGAGTTGCTTCCCACCAAATTGTACTTTCATCCAATTAACTCGTTTATGTCATATACCCTTCATGGCCGATCGACCAGGGTGAGAAATGTTTGGCTAGGTGCTCTTTACAACCAGGGTGACAAATGAGAAATGGTGGGCAAGCTGCTTCTCACAATTCATTGTACCTACGAGGACTGTCCTCCCATTGTTCATTGATTTGCTCAAGCAGGCCGAGTAATGTCTCAATCGTGAGACTTGTTACTGTGTTTGGCATATCAAATACATCACGGGTAGCTTGCCAGGCATTGCCGTGTGGGCGAGATACACTCGGCAGCTTGTGGGGCTCTCTGAGAGGGGCTGAGGAATCAAACTTAGATCGGCCTTGTGGGTCTCATGCAAGCCAAATGGACCCCTCTGTGTTATGGCTCCAGTCCCTCTTTGATACATTTTACGGGTTCAAGCCACATGCAAGGCACTGGACTAATACCCATTGGATTATCGTTTTTTATTTTTCTCTTTATTGTGAGGATTTTCCTTTACTGAATCACCATGAGCTATTTACAAAGCTTTCATGGCTAAGTTTCAGTCATTCAATGATTGAACATCCAGCCCTCCACCAGTGTATTTTTCCACCACCGAAGTCCCCAGTATCCCTCTCGCACCCCCACCCAACCCCACATGCTGCCTGTATGGAAGGCACTTTCTTTTTCATTCTTTCTCTACTTTGGGGCATTATGGTTTTCAATACAAATACGAAGAGGTTATCATGTTTGGTTCTTTGTCTACTTTCAGCACACATCTCCCAACTCTTGGGCAGTGCTCAGTGCTCAGTGCTCAGGGATACCATCCCTAGCAATCCCTCCAACCATCATTGATCTAGTCACTGGACTCTTTCTTAAGCTCCTTATTTCTCACTTTTCTAGAAATAAATAACAGTTTGAATTCAAACAAGTTAAAGGCTTTGTTTACCAAATCAGTTGGGGGTGTGCAAAGCAGGAAAAAGTCAGTTCATTTGTACTTGAGAATTGTAACATAAAGAATGACTAGGAGTGTTCATTATTAAGAGATTAAAGTGTTAGATCTGCAGTATTTACAATAGGGTTCCCCAACCACCACTTGGAATAATTCTTGAGTGAGTAGACCAGAATAACCCCTCAGCCTCAAAGGGGTGGGATCCAGAAATGGAAAAAAATGGCCAAAGGGCAAGCTGTGAGGATCTCAGAGATGATGGAGGCATTGTTCATCCCAAAGGCTGCCGGAGATTGAATGAATCATTCAAGGTAAATTGAAATTCCGATTTTAGGGACTGGAGGGCATTTGCCTTGCACAGGATGACTGGGATACGATCCCAGCTTCCCCTCCCAAGTCCACCCGGAGTGATCCTGCCTTCAGAGCCACTGGGCATTTCTGGCTGTACCCTTACCCTCAACTCCCCAAAAAACAAGTCTGTTTTGTGAATTGAACAGAAAGGTCGATGTCAGGGTGAGCAGGTTTATGAATGACAGATGTGTCAATTCAATCTCTGTGATCAAGGCTTTCTATGCCTGTAGATGATTTTCTGAGCTCACCTCCAGTATCACATGGTTCCTTGCTACCACCGGCAGTAATCAGCTACCTGGGCAGCACTGGGTGCTTAGTATTTCCATCTTTGGAGTGGGTGCCAAAGCCAGCAGTACTCAGGGCTTATTCCTGCCTTTGCACTCCGGAATCAATCCTGCTGGGGCCAGGCTCAGAGGGCATACACGGCAGTGCTTTGGGGACCATATGGGGTTCTGGGTCTCCAACCCATGTCAGCTGTGTCAAAGCAAATGCCTTACTTATGCTACCATCTCTCTGGCCCCCACCATTTTTTTAGCTTTTTGGGTCGCATCCAGCGATGCTCAGGAGTTATTTCTGCCTCTGCATTCAGGAATCACTCCTGGCGATGCGTGGGAGATCATGGGATGCTGAGGTTCGAACCCAGGATTGACTGGGTGCAAAGCAAGTGCTTATCTGCTGTACTATCTCTACTACCCTGATTTAAAAGACTTTTCTCAAAGTAATTGTGTCATCTTTTTCCAATGTCCAGAAAAAAATCCCATGCTTACTAAATACAATGTTATTTCTGTGGTTTTGGAGAGTGGCTGGGCCACATCCAGCGGTGCTCAGGAATTGCTACAGAAGGTGCTCAGAGCACTGTATGTAGTTATGGGGATATGAACCAGTGCCCACCATATGCCAGGCAATATCCATACTAGCTCTTCATTTAAAAATGTGATTGCAAAGAAGCTGTGTAACAGTACTCCCGGGGCTGAATTATCTGCCCTTCTCCCCTTCAACACTTCCTATGTTGAAGTCCTAACATCCAGGACCTCCTAATGGTTTGGAAGGAATTTATGTAGGCAGGCAGACAGATAGGGAAGGTTCTCTACCAAGGTAATGCCAGTAAATTTCCCGGGAATAGCTGTAAGTTTGTGAAGGCCAACCCTGCAGAAAACGGAAACTAAGGCCTGATCAGACCCTCACTTATGGCCAGAGAAGCTCCTGCAGAAATAAAAGGCCAGGGAAAAAATTTCAAAGAAGACCATCACCTCTCCCAACGTCCCTAGGCAACCTCCTTACCAACAACGGACTTTTACCTAGCTTAAAACCCCACATGAGTGCAGGCTGGAGAAACCCTATAAAGGCCACCTTGAACAAAGGAATGGCGCGCAAATGCTGCCTGAGCCCATGTGCTGCTTGTACCCACATGGGTGAGCACATGTGTCGCCCACATATCCCCTCTAGAGATGTGGACATTCATGCTTTCCTGTCTGATACTGGGGTGTCTGTAGTGCTCTCTCTGCCCTTGGAGAAGCCCAGGATGCCTCCTGATTGTGTTACTCTCCACTCTCCAACTTTCTCTCCCTCCTTCCCTTCAAAACCTCCAATTAAAATCTGTTCAACTTCATTGCTTGTCTTCATTAAACAATGAATACGACTCCTGAAATTCTTTTTTGAGAGTCGAGACAAGACCCCAGTAATCTGTAGGTGAAAACGGATGTTGGAGCTATAGGTAATAGGCTGGATATTTATTTTATTTATTTATTTATTTAAAGATTTTATTATTGAAACCCTGTGAGATAGACCCTTACAAAGATGTCCACGTTAAGATTTTCAGTCATACAGTGTTCCAACGCCCATCCCTCCACCAGTGTACATTTCCCAGCACCAGTGTGCCAGGTTACCTCCCGTCATCCCCCACCCAGCCTGCCTCTACAGAAGACACTTTTCTTCCCTCTCCCTCCCTTCTTTCCTCCCCACAGTCAGCAGATTTCTTGAAGTTTTGAGGAGACACATCCACTGGTGCTCAGGGCATCAGAACCCTCGCCTGTGTGTCCTGCACACTGACCACACACCCAGTCCATCTTTTTACTTCTCTGTCCAACAGTGCTCACTGACCACATTGAGGCATTTCTGTTCTGAAATGTAAGTAGTTCACTTGGATTTTATGGGGGTTTTGATGTCCCTTCGGAACATCTGAGTACATGTCCCCATATCTGGCCTAACCACAAGGTCATAACAGGGTGCAGGTGGGAGTTACATTATCTATTCTGAGCCAGCTTTTGCAACTCTAGCTTTTACAGCTTTTAGTGTTTTCTGGTTAACTCTTTCCTACCACTTAACTCTTTCATGACTATTAGCCTGGGTGGCCCTTACAGATCCTCTCAGAATGGGAGAAGCATGCTGAAAATAGACTATAGACCAAATATGATTGCTACTCAATGCCTCTTTTGCAAACCACAACACCCAAAAGGAGAGAGAGAAAACAAAATGGAATGCCCTGCCACAGAGGCAGGGTGGGATGGGGGGGATAGGGGGTGGGAGGGATACTGGGACCCGTAGTGGTGCAAAATGGGCACTGGTGGAGGGATGGGTACTTGATCATTGTATAACTGAAACCCAAGCACAAAAATTTTGTATGTCTACAACTGTACCTCATGGTGTTAAACTAATAAAAATTTTAAAAAAAGAAAATTCAGGATTAGCTGGTAACAGGTGTAAAGGTATAAAGTGGTGGGAGTTGAGGATGAAGAGGAGATGGGAGGATTAAAGTCACAGGAATTGGGCCGGAGTGATAGTGCAGTGAGTTGGCGATTGGCCTTGCGTGTGGCTGTCCTGGATTGGAACCCCAGCATCCCAGATGGTCTCCCAAGCATTTCTGAATGCAGAGGCTGGAGTTACCCCTGAGTATCTTTGCGCGCGGTCTAAAAGCAAATCAAAAATATTGAAAAAATAATAAAATCACAAGAATTCCTGAAACATGGACTGGGCTCAAATCAGCTTTGCCCAAAAGGTGAGAGAGAGAGAGAGAGAGAGAGACAGAGACAGAGAAACAGAAATCGACAGAAACAGAGAAGAAAAGTGCCTGCCATAGATGGGGGTGGGCAATGGGAAACTAGGGAACCGGTGGTCGAAAATGTACACTGGGGAAAGAAAGATGGCGGCTGCACGGGAGCCTTGTGGACAGCAGTTTTGAGCCGGGGGTGGGAGCGGCAGGGACCTCATGGGAAGGGGGGCGTAATGGGCCGTCCTTCACGCCTGACCGAGGTCGCCAGCTGCCCCCCACGAGCGGCTCTCCGGCACGGCCACGACTCCAGAGCACAGAAACCAATCTCTTAACTATCTAACTTTTAATAGAAATTCTTCCAGGGTTAATAAGTAAAATAGCAGAAATCAATAGCAGCCGCGCGACATCATTTTATTCTTAAACCAAGTTGTAGAAAGCAAATCATTTCACAACGCTGATTCAGGATGTCTGATTGGGGGAGGGGTCGTAAACTCTATACAATAACTGTGCATCTTCTATCAAAGCAATGTATCTAGTCAAAGTAGATAGAGTATTAACTAGAACTCATCTGCCTCACAGGAATTGGGAGGGGTGGGAGGTGGGGTTCTATTGGGGTTCGCGGTTAAAAATAAGTATTGGTAAAGGGAAATGTGTTTGATATTTACATGACTGAGACCTAAACCCGAAAGCTCTGTAACTTTTCCCACAGTGATTCAATAAAGAAAGAAATTATAAAAAAAAAAGAAAATGTACACTGGTGAAGGGGCAGGTGTTGGGACATTTTATGACCGAAATCCAATCATAAACAACTTTGTCACTGTATTTCACTGGGATTCAATTAAAACAAATTTTTAAAAATAATAACCATAAAAGGGGTTGGTCCAATTTTTTAACCCTTTCTTGTTCTCTGGTTGCACTCAGAGGCTACTTCCAGCCCTGTGCTCTAGGAGAGTCACTCCTGACAGTTAGTGGGGGACCAGGCATTGCAGGGATCCAACCTGGGTCTCTGGCATGCAGAGCACTCACTCGGCTCTTATCTAATTTCTTAACATGCAAACTGGTGGGCCTGCTCAGAGGGAAGCACGGGAGCATGTGGGTGCTGGAGGACTCTTCCGGCTGCTGGAATATCTCCAGGATTGGGGTGGTGGAGCCCCGCAGCCGCTTCCCATAGAGAGTAAACAATCTCTCAGAAACAAAGAGTGGCAAATGCACGTTCACATTTGCATGGAGGAATCTAGGAAAGAGACCCAACGTGATGAACACTAGCAGAAGCACAGAACAAGGGAGAACAAAGGACAGGAGACTACCCCAGTCTGTGTTGTCCCACTTCTACAGAGGAGGAACTTTCTGGTGAGGTCTGTACCTTAGGGAGTCCCGTTACCTCCACAGTGGACGCGTTCCTGATTCTGTAGGATTTTGACAAATGAATGAACCACTTCCACACAAAATTCTAAGGCTTAAGAAGTGAGTTTACTGTACATTCAAGTCAGTCAAGGAAAACAAAACTGTACATCGCCCACCCCAAAGTCCAAGCATCTCCTCCTGCCCATTTATGATGTCACTCGTCCTGTCCCACGATGGCGAGTCCTGAGTACGATGGCCTGGTCCTGTCCCTCGCCGTCTGCTCACCTCCAGTGTACGATGGTCTGGTCCTGTCCCTCGCCGTCTCCTCGCCTCCAGTGCATGATGACCTTGTCTTGTCTCTGCACCGTTCACTCTCCTGGGTCTGGAACCTGTGCTGGCCTGGAAGCTGTCACCTATTTCCTCCCTGTTGGACCCTGCTGCTTATCTTATTGGGCTTGTCTGGGACTGTCCCCGACAAGCTCCTGAGCTTTCCTCATCTTTATTAACAGTCGCGTGCACATGGGCATGGAACTTTGCTACCCTGTTCTCTCTGTGGCCAGGGGTGAGGAGCAAATAGAGTGTTGCCCAGCTCGAGAGATCGGGGGTGTTCCTGTTATTTGCTGCTTTGCCCCCTCCCCTCCCAGCTCTCCATGACCTGTTGTGACAGGAAGCAAGACTGAGAACAACCCATTAAAGCAATCAGTTGTCCTGGTCTCTTCAAACTTCTCCCACGGCAGCATTCCTTCCACACACACACACACACACACGCACACACACACACTCCCCACCCCTGTCAGCTGGTACCCACAATTCCCTTCAGGATCAAGAGCAAAGTTCTATCTTCTGTATGGACTTCCTGCTGAAAAAGGGGGCTGCTGAGTTTTCCTGGGGCCCCTGCGTTCTCTGACTAGGGCAGGACTAAGAAGTTGACCCTCAGAAGCTGAGCAAGTTTATCTGGCAGCCAATCAGATGCTCTCTGGAGTTGCAGAACTCAGGGCGACAGGCATGAAGAGGAAATCTGAGGTCACGGTCACGGTCACGATCCTCCCGTTGTTCATCGATTTGCTCGAGCGGGCCCAGTAACGTCTCCATCATGAGACTCGTTACTGTGTTTGACATATCGAATACGTCATGGGTAGCTTGTCAGGCTCTGCCGTGCGGGTGAGATACTCTCGGTAGCTTGCCGGGCTCTCCGAGAGGGGCGGAGGAATCGAACTCTGGTCGGCCATTGTTAGCCATTTGTAAGGCAAATGCCCTACCGCTGTGCTATCGCTCCATAATTTATGACTGGCAGGAGCACACTGGGAAACCGGAAACTAGTGTGTGGGGGAACGTAGCCAAGTTCCAGGGGTCTGGAGCAAGTGTTTCTGGACCTCTAATGAGCCAGGAGCCGGGGTGTCCTGGGGTTTTTTCGAGAGCACAGGTTTCTCAACTCTGACATGCACCCCCAACCTTAGTTCCTGGGGCCACAGTGACAGTACAGTGGATAAGGCAGTTGCCTGGCACACAGCCAACCTGAGTTGGATTCCACTCGAGCACTAAGAGACTAAGGGAAGCACTGGACATTTAAAACTTACATCTTATTAGAGAAGAACCCAAAAAGCCAATGCTTTTTGTTCAGGCACAGATCTGACACTTCGTGCTTTTCTTAAGAGAAAAAAAAAAACCGTTAGCACTGGATCAGAAAAGTAAGCACTCTATCTCCTAGGGCAGAGACCCATATTAAAGTTTCCTGTGTATAGATGTAGGCAACATTCAGGATTAAAGTTTCCTGTGTATAGACGTAGGCAATATTCAGGGTTTTCTTTGAAAAAGCAAAGCCATAAGTTACTATCTTATGTATTCCTCAGTTAACGGAAAGGTAAGAATCTAAGACATTCATGAAAACAGCAAAACCCACATCAACCACTTTTTCTGTTAGAACCGAGACCCAAAGGACCACCTTTGCACTCATGCAGGAATACTGTCACTCCTTTTGAAAAGGTTAGAAACAAAGTAGCCAGTGTTCTTGTCAGAGAGATAAAACAGAAGTAACCATCTTTAAAACCTCATCTCCCATTCCTTCAACTTCTTGTTCGTGAGGTCTAGAGCTCCTCACATGTTTCAAATATTTTCTAGATACATCCCCTCAGGCCCACAGCTTGGTTGTCAATACTCCCTTCCTTGAACAAGGCCCCTTTTCACATCCTGAATCCAGTGCAGTTCTTCCCCACTCCAAGGATTTCATGAAGCCACAGAGAGATGCTAAGGCACTTGCCTGGAACATTGCTGACCCGGGTTCCATCCCCAGCACCCATAGAGGACCCTGAGCCAGCCAGGAGTGATCCCTAAGTGCAGACCCAAGTCAGCCTTGAGCATCACTGGCTGTATAGTGCAGAAACCAAACCTTGAAAAACCACAGAACTAAACAGAAAAAATCGTGATCCTTGTCCCAGTGAACTTTCCCCCATGATCCTGCAGTGGTCACTGAAGTGGGTTATTTCCCATGAGGACATTCATTCTGAGTTGTGGGTAAGAAAGATCCGATGACTCATTTTCCCATCTGTCTAGAGAGCTCAACTTTGTGTTGTTACATCGTTCAAGGTTTGACACTGGGCCTTCTGATGTGGGAACGAGATCTGAGATGGGGCTGAGGCTGGGATCAGGGCACCTGACTGAAGAGGAGAAGGTCACACCCGGCGATGCTCAGGGGTTACTCCTGGCTCATACAATCAGGAATTGGTCCTGGCAGTGCTCGGGGGGCCATATGGGATGCTGGGAATCGAACCTGTGTTGGCCATGTTTGCTGCATGCAAAGCAAACGCCCTACACACTGAGCTATCTCTCCAGCCCCGAGATTGATTTTTTTTATTATGGGAATAATTTCTTGATATACAAGTCTCATGTATCCTGGATCTGACGGACAATATATTTTCTTGAAGTATGACGTTGATTATTTTTTTTTCTCCCATGTTTGCATTTTGAATGCTTGAAGTTATATCTACTTTTGGAAGTTTTTTTTTCTTTTCTCTGAGCTTGCTTCTGGGGCCTGAGAGCCCAGGATGGCTATATAAACCCTTGACTATAAGCACTCAGTGTTGAGCTCTGACCTATGTGTTATGATGCTTTAGCCCCAGCTAGGTGGATAATAAAATCTCGATCTGTGGTTTGCATTTCCGCTGGACTCATTGTCTCTCTGAATCTTCAGGGGTGATCCCGGATCCCAACAAAGGTGAGTGTCTGCAGTCCCTCACTGGCAGGGATACTGCGCAGTGTGTGGTGCCCTGAACTTGTGTGAATTGTGCTGCCGACACCGTCTGCCTTGGGCTCCTGGATCCAGTTCAGTGTGTCAGGCTCACGCTGACTGTCATTGTCCTAAACTGTCCATCGTGAAAACTTGCTTTGTTTCTTCATTTTGCTCCATTCTTCTTCATCTGTCATGTGTCCATGAGACTCAGAACCCTCCATGTTCCATCTCCCTCTGTCGCTGGCTGCACAGCCGGCAACGTCAGGGTGCCCTTTTCAGGAGCAGCAGAACCACCTCCCACCCCACCATCTCTGTCCTACACTTGTCTTTGCCTCGGATCATTAGCTTGGTTTTTGAGCAAACTGAAAAAAAGTACTTTTATTTTGTTGTGGGGCCTGGTGTTGCTGAGGTTTTTTCCTGACGGTCATCAGGGGTTCCTTTGTGCGGTGCTCAGTGATCACTCCCTGTCACCCTGTGTACCTACCTGCTGTTCTCACCCTGACTCACTAAGAGATTTACTTCAGCCTTCATACTTAAACATGAATGAGTGAGCCATTGTCAAAGCTGGTTTGGGTGGACCAACAGTACAGCGGCGATGGTGTTGATCTTACCCATGACCGACCATGGTTTGATCCCCAGCACTCCATGCTCCCCCAGATATCACTGGTTCTAGACAAATACAAAGGCCCAAAAATTACTTTGAGGACTCTCAGGTTCCTCATGGTGTTCCTTCAAGAGGATCTTCCCCTTTCTGTGGGCCTGTTTTTACTGTGAGAACCACAGAGATCCACCTGCTGGCCTATTCATCCAGGGTCTATAGGATTAATTCTTATCTGGCTTGCTGTGTTCAATTTCAGAACTCAAACCACAGCTTCAGGAGTTGTCATTGCTGCAATTTCATTTGAGAATGAAGTCATGAAATATGTGTTAGCTGGCAAGATTCAGAATAGAAAAGGCATATTTTTAGGCTCAGTGTAGCAAGCATATGACTTCAACGGTGGAGATCCAGGCTCCATCCCAATCACCACATCTATGTCTCTCGACAACTCAGGAGGAAATCCAGAGCCTGATGCTGGAAGTGGAGGAAATTAGTCTCCCTGGGCACTGAAATGAGTCCATTTGAAACTTAAAAAAATTCTAGTATTGTTGATACTAGTGGAATACTGTGAGTTTGCCCTCTCTAGAATGATAGTACAAGCCTTCATGGTGTCAAAGTACTGGTTTTTGGGCCCTAGTGATAGTGCAGTGGAAAGTACATTTGTTTTGTATGAAGTGTTCACCTGAACTCCATCCCCATCACCCATATGGTCCCTGGTGCCCCACTACAACTCATCGCAGAACACTTCTTCGTGTGCCCCTTCCCAAATTGATACACACAAGAAAACAAAAAGAAGAAAAAACTCACTGATCCTGAAAATAATGTGCTTGTTCTGAAACGTTTCACATTGTCCTTGTGGTCCATCTCGGCATGTCGTGTCCGGGCCTGCTCAGGACACATGCACTGCATCCTTTCTTCCACAGAGTCCCGGACAGTGATTTACAGGCACAGAGAGAAGATTGTTAGCAACTTCCTGAGAGGAACAAAGGATTCCTGATACTCAAATCTGAGAGATTTGGGGACATCGGTTTTGCAGACACCCTGGGCAACTGAGTAAAGGTTTGAACAAAGAATATGCAAAGTGGTTCTTTGAAAAAAATCTCTGCAGCGATGTATATGCTGCCTGATCCCACTTGCTCCTTATCCCCAGGGGGCCAAGCACATGGAGTGCCCCAGCACATGTGTCGCCCTCTTGAGATGTGTACTTTCATACTTCCATGTCTAATACTGGGATGTGTGTAGGGGCTCTCCCCAAGGGCGGAGAGGCCTGTGTTCTTTCTTGAACGCGTTACTCCCTCTCTCTGATTTTCTTCTCTTCCTCACTCACTTCCCCTCCACACCTTCAAAAAGCTCTCCAAGTATAATCTGTTTTACTTCCAAAAAAAATATCTGCAGCTCTCCACAGGTACTGTTGTGCTTCAGTCCACATCAAATACCACATGAGCCTCAAAGGTTTTGAGGTCATGACCAAAGGAGACAAGGAGACGTCAACAAATAAATTTTGGAGGAGTGTATTCACAGCATCTGGAAGGCAGTCCTGCTAGGCAAGAGCATCAGCCTCCCACCACAAGCACAGGTGAGGAGAAAACACATCCTACACACATGTCATTTTCATAAGCACCCACAAAATTAGTTAACTCATATGTCCCATATCCTGACACCTGTTAGGGTCCGAGATCAGGACAGCTTCACCTGTCAAGGAAAATTCTGAGAGACCAAGTCCATGCAAAAGCAAGAGGTTTATTTGAGCATGCTTGGGCTCACAGCATGACCGCAAACCATCAGTGACAGAGAGCCCCGAGCCTCTTCAAAGGGGGCATATCCTTGATTCGTAAAATAAATTCAGTTGTACATACAATACATATCCTTGATTCGTAAAATAAATTCAGTTGTACATACAATACACTGTCCTCCAACAGTGTAGAATGCACATTCTCTCAAGCTCACAGAGAATACTTACAATGACTGGCCAGAACTAATATTAATACCAACAAATTACAATAAAAGCTGGTATCATATAGCCTGATTAAACATAGAACGTAATTGTTATAGAGACAACACAAATTCCTGAAAGTTAAATAATAAATTTCTATTTACTCATGAGTAAAAGAAACTAAAATGGAAATTTGAGAGTACTTAGTTTCTATTTATTCACTTTTACCAGGAATTGTGGTTTGGGCCACACACAGCTATGCTCAGATCTTATTCCTGGCTTTATGCTCAGAAATCACTTCTAGTGTGCTAGGATTTGGGAAGAAGGTTATTGGGCTTATCTGATGCCGGGGGAAAACTAGAAACACATGCAAGGCCTAACTTCCTAAAACACCTCTCTGACTCTGAAAGTTAGTTTTTTAAAATACTGCATTTCAACATTAGTAAGATAAAGTTTATAAGCTACTTGAGGGAAATCTATAATTTTGAGTACATACATTTGTTTTTCTAATGTCTGAAAATTCAGCAAGTAAATTTATGTAATTAAAGAAAGTGATCAGGAAAAGAAGTAAAATAAAGTAAAGTAAAATTTTTCAAAAGGTGATAATAAATGCAAAAGCATAAATTCATGATATAGAAAACAAATAAATAATTGGGATAAACCAAATAAAAAATTGTTTAACATGAGTAATACATTTTCAACTACTAAAAAAATTTGAACAAAGAAAGCTCCACCGGTCCCCCCAAAGGTACAAATAAAACAAGAATATAAATGAGACATGTTGGAATGGTCAATGGTCAACAGAGATTAAAATCTACTAAGGGATATAATGCACAAATGTAAATATATTTGAAAATTTAGGTAAAACATGTAAATTCTTAGAGAATGCATTTATTGTAATTTTTTAAAAGAGAAAGAGGATATCCAAATGATCCTATATAAAATTGAATTAGTGCCCATACATTTTTCATACAAAAAATAATAATAAGCTCTAGAGGATTTTCAGGTGAGTTTTACCAAATGTTCAAAAACAGATGATTCCAATCTTACATGAATTATTCATTGAATATTAAGAAAGAGCCACTCCCAATTCATTTTATGAAGTGATGACTATGTATATGTAAAATGTTAATGCTTCTCATTTTTTAAAAAAATTATGTTTATATCTTTCATTTTTAATTTCTTCCTCTATCTGGAACTGATTATATGTGTACATATACATATATACGTATACATAGATTGATATAGATGTTGATATTGTCTTAGTACCATTTATTTAAGTGGGGGAGATGCAAAGAGATGAGAGAGATGCAAAGAGCCTCAACAATAAAGAAAAGGAGCCCTCATGTGCCCGAAAATACTAGAAAAGGTAGGCTTCAATAAAAAGATGATTCTTTGGGGATGAAAGGGAGTTTATCAAATGAAGAAAGTAGGAGAAATAAAACACAGAAGTCGTATTTGTAAAATCATTTTTATAAAGGTATTATCAGTAAAATTCAACTGGAAGTATGTTTCTCAAAGGGAAAATATTGCTGGAGGAAAAAATAAATGACAGAGCACATTTATGCATTCATTAGGAATCAATCTTTCTTTCCTTTTCCCTTTCTCTGTCTTCTCCTTCAGTCTCTCTCTCTCTCTCTCTCTCTCTCTTTCTCTCTCTCTCTATCTCTCTACCCACCCCCAGCCTCTTTTCCTCTCCCTTTCCTTTCCTTTGCCTTCTGTCTCCTGGTTATTACGAGTGACATATTCCATTCAATGACAGCAAAAAGAACTCTACTCTTTCTGGTCAATGGAGAGGCTTTTCCATAAAACATAGCAAATACTTCAGTAGTGTGGGTAACCTGCTTTGGTTTGAAGCATGCTAAATTATTCTGTATCTTAGACAATGACATAATGCCATTAATGTGTGTGCCTGTGTCTACGAGATATTATTGTAACACCGTAACACTGTCCTGCCATTGTTCATCAATTTGCTCCAGTGGGCCCAGTAACGTCTCCATTTTGAGACTTGTTATGAGACACTATATAAATTCTTAATTTTACGAACTGAGAAGAGCAGTAATGATATTTTTCAATGAAAGCTATGTTTAGGCAACTCAGTGATTAAAAAATAAAATAAACAAATTGTTAGCTTGATATCCTTTATCTTTATTTTACAGTATTAAGTTGATATATAACTCTTTTGTACAATGCATTTATGAAATTTAAACCCATGCTCTCATTTACAGAGAAGCTCAAATGATCTGTCGGAAGATATAATGGTTTCTTGGTAACAGGTTTGATAGTGAAAGAATTTTCAGAGTGCTAAATTAATGATTAATATATTAACTATTCCAAGCTTTTCTATTCAGATTTTTCCTTTAATGCATCAAATGGTCAATATAAACTGAACATTTAACATAAAAAAAAAAAGAAAGGACGAGTCAGGAGTATTTGGAGCCTGGACCTTTAAGACTCTGACCGGAAGTGTCGGTGACGTCACGGAGCCCCGCCTTTCCCTGGGGTCTTTGGGGCGGCAGGATCTCCCGCCAGGCACCGGAGTCGTCGGAGCGTGAGCAGTCGGGGAGGGGCGGGAAGGGGCGACCAGGCGGACTAGGGGGTCCCGCCCAGTTCCTCCTCAGCCGCCTGAGAGAGCCGCTCCTCAGAGCCTCCTCCTCCGCAGGCTCGCTCTGGGCACCCTGAGCCTCCGCGGTCTCCGCCTTGTGAGCGGGGGTCGCTCTGTGCCGAGCGGGCGGTGGCCCCTCCCCTGGACGCCCAGCCCCCGCCCAGAGGTTTGTCCCGTTTATTCTGGATTTTATGGAACAGGGGGCTCGGCTGGAGGCGTCTCCCTGGGCAGCTGTGAAGGGGCGGTCCGGGAGGCGCTGAGGAAAAGTGGTTGAGGAAGACGCCTGTGGGCTAGTCTTGCAGGGGTCACTGGCCTCCCACGCAGCCTCCTCCCCCAGGTAAGCCGTGGGAGGCGTTTGTTTCGTTCTTGTTTTCGAAACAATTTTCGTTCAGGGCTGACTCCTGGCTCTGCCCTCAGGGATCTCTCCTGGCGGTGCTGGGGGACCCACAGGGATGCTGGCTCGATCCTGGTCAGCAGCATACAAGGCAAGTGTCCCCTCCATGTACGTGCCTCCTGCCCGGTGGGGTGGGGGTGGGGGGGGGCGATTCCTCACTCGCTTGGGTCCAGTAGTATGCGGTAGAGCTTTTGACTTTCACATCCCCCCAACTCCAGTCGGTTCTGGGGTCCCACAGGAAGCTGTGAGAGAATGCAGAGCCTGGTGACAGAGGAGGTGGTGCATAAGGGATGTTTGGGGCCACAGGGGTCCTGCAATGGAGTGTGCAGTGTTAGCATGAAGTCACCTCTGCTCTTTCAGTGCATGCCCTGAGCGCTCTCAGGAAGGATAAATGATCACCATGGCTCCCTTGCCTTTATCGGTTTGTTTTAATTAACTTTTAGTAGGTTTTTGGGCGAATTAGCTCAAGAGTTTTCGAAGATAGGCGACTTTTTGTGGCTATCTCTCTCTTGGCGTTCCTCGCACATTCATGGAGGTGCTGAACCAGTCGATCGTATTCCTCGTCAATGTTGTCAACAATGGCATCTTCCCATGTTGCTGCAATAGTACCAAAGAGTTCCCAGTTGGTGGTCGTTCTGGGAGTTCTCTTTTTGAACTTTGCAGCCCTTTCTCCCCGCTCTGTGAAGTAGAATTTTGCACGAAGGAGACGGTGGTCTGATCCCGTTCGAAATTTTGGGACAACAGCGACATCAGTCAGGCAAAACCGTCGATTGAATATGATGTGGTCTATTTCGTTGTGCAATCGTCCACCGGGAGACTCCCATGTCCATCGTTTAGATTCTGCCTTCTGGAACTGTGAGTTACCATGAATGGTCTTGGTCGACATGATGAACTCAGACAGTCTCTCACCCTGTTCGTTCCATTCTAGGCCATGGGTTCCGATGTGAAGTTCTTCAGCTGATCTTCTCGGTCCTATCTTGGCATTAAAATCACCCACAATGATCTTGTAGAAGGTGTGGTCTTCTTTATAGAACTTCTCTAGCTCCATGTAGAACTTCTCGATTTCTCTTTCATCATAATGAGATGTTGGTGCGTAGAGCTAATTCGCCAGCGTGGTTTGGCACATGCCTCAGGCAACTGCAAGCTAACGTCTGAGCTCGCAAAGCAGTGCAGAGATGCGATCAAGGAAGACCCCAAAGAGAGAAGAGCAGAAGTACTGGTAGATGCGGCAGAAGCCGGGAAAAGTATTCGTAAGGCCCGCCTGTCCTTCGCCAACTATAAGACCAAGATGACTGCCCTCCGACGTCCTGATGGATCCATCACATCCTCCAGAACGGCAATGGAGAAGATTATCCATGACTTCTACTCAAATCTCTTCGATAGCCATGTCCACTTGCCGACATACCAAATTCCACAGGATGGGTATGTCGTTCCCAACGTTCTCCCTTCCGAAATCCGACACGCCATTTCGTCAGTAAAGAAGCAAACAGCACCCGGCCCAGACAAGGTCAGACCTGAACACCTGAAGAACCTGCCGTCAGTACTCATCAATACATTGGCTTGGCTCTTCACTCGCTACCTGTCTGAATGCAAGGTTCCATCTCAATGGAAAACCAGCAGGACCATACTACTGTTCAAGAAGGGAGACATCCATGACATTGGCAACTATCGCCCGATCTGCCTATTGTCTGTCATCTACAAGTTGTTCACTCGAGTCATCCTGAATAGGATTGGCAGAACACTAGATGAAGGACAACCATGTGAGCAAGCAGGGTCCCGCAAAGGATTCAGCACCATCGACCATATCCACACGATAACCAAGCTCATTGAGGTTTCTCGGGAGTTCAAGATGCCGCTCTGCTTAACGTTCATTGATTTAAAGAAGGCCTTTGATTCTGTTGAGATGGAAGCGGTCATTGAAGCCCTAGCCAATCAGGGCATTCACGCCCAATACATCAGGATCCTCCGTGAGCTGTATTGCGGATTCACTACCAGGATCTCACCATTCTACAAAGAAGTGATCGTTGATGTCAAGAGAGGGGTGCGGCAGGGTGATACCATTTCACCAAAACTCTTCAGTGCCACCCTCGAGAACGTCATGCGACGACTGGAATGGGAAGGAATGGGAGTGAAGATAGATGGTTGGCAACTACACCACCTCCGCTTTGCTGATGACATTGTTTTAATAACACCAAACATCAGCCAAGCGGCACAAATGCTGGCCGACTTTGACCGTGAGTGTGGAAAGGTAGGACTACAGCTGAATCTTACGAAGACAATGTTTATGAGAAACAGCCTTGTTCCTGACGCCCCATTCGCTCTCAATGGAACGACCATCTCCGAATGCAACAGCTATGTGTACCTAGGTCGAGAGGTCAACATGACAAATGACCTGGCACCCGAGCTGCGCAGGAGGAAGAGAGCGGCTTGGAACGCCTTCAAGAACGTCGAAGAAATAGCTAAGAGGACGAAGAACCTCCGGCTCCGGGCACATCTCTTTGATTCTACTGTTCTTCCTGCATTAACATATGCCTCAGAGACTGGGCCCTACGCAAACAAGATGAGAACGCCATTCAGGTCTCCCAAAGAAGAATAGAAAGAGCTATGCTTGGAATATCACGTTTCACTCAAATGAGAGAACGAATCCGGAGTTCTGACATCCGTCGACAATCAAGGATCAGGGAAGCTGTCTCGTTTGCCAAGGTGTCGAAAATCAGATGGGCTGGTCACGTAATGAGATTTAAAGACGACCGTTGGACTAGAGCTGTTACTGATTGGATTCCACGGGATGTCAAAAGACCACGTGGCCACCCACCTACCAGATGGTCAGACTTCTTGGTGAAGATCATGAACGATCGGTTTGAGGCCCTTCATGTTCCCGGAGCAAACAGATGCCATTGGGCTACACTAGCACGCGACAGGGACAAATGGAGACGTTACTGGCGCCCGCTCGAGCAAATCGACGACTAACGGGAAGTTAAGTGATTTTTTTTTAAGGTTTTTGGGGGGCAGACCTGACTATACTCGGGTTGCTCCAAGTGGTGCTCAAGGAACCACATGGGATGGCAGTAGTGAAATATCGTTTTTCTCCAGTAAGACGAGCACCTCTGCAGCTGTACTATGTCTGCAGCCTCTTTGCACAGAAAAATTTTGATTTGTTATTTTTGAATTGTAGATTTTGGTTCAAAGCATTCAGAGCTCAGGACTTAGTCGAGGATCTGAGCTCAGTATCGTGATTGGCAGTGCTCAGGGGGGCCCTATCTGATGTGGAGAATTGAATCTGGCTTAGCTGCTGGAAAGAAACACACCCTATCGACTGTACTATCTCTGCTAATCCTATGTAATTGTTTTCCACAGAAAAAGATTTTTTGGTTCACCTGTCAAGTTTTCAGCCTCGCTCTACCCACTGACCCTCTCTCCCAGACCAGGTGTGTGCCCTGCTGTTGGAATGAACTTCATTCGGAAAGGGGGTTTCCAGGGACCAGGTACACTAGGTCGTACATGCCTCACTCTGGAGGCTGGTGCAGTCCAAGAGCAGGAGGAAGTCTGCCTTTTATTTTCTGGCTTCTTTTTGCTACAAACTTGGAGATGGTCAGGGACTCTGCCCCTCTGTCTATGTGTCTCTGAGAGTCCATGTCCCCCACCTTAAAGCATGTGCTCAGCCCTTTGAGCTACTCTCCCGGGGTCTATTCACTACTAGGGGAGCAGGTGAGATGGGATTTGGGGCCACACCTGCCAGTGAAATCAATAGTATTGTTCCAATGAAGAAGTTCAGTGGAACAGCATGTTATTTTTAAGGTGCAGGCTGGCCATGGCCAGTAAGAAATCCAGAATCCAATTCTTGGGGGTAGAGGACCTTTATTATGTATTCAAAAAATAAATACGAATACCACGGAACCTCTCGCCACCTGTGTTCACTGGTCACACACTGCTTTTTCCACCCTGAATGGCCACTGGCCATGGGTTCATAAAGGAGAAAACAAGGGCCTGGCTGGTTGGTATCAGTTACAGTTTATCCCAATCCCTCTCCATTCACTTTTGATTTTCCACTCTTCTCTCTCTTTTCTCCTTTTTACTCCTCTCCTGATTCTCCTGGATTCCTCCTGGATTCTTTCTTCCCTACTTTCCATGATACTCTTCTCCATTCTCTCTTATTCTCCCCTTGTATTCTCCTTCTAACATTCTCCTTGGTTCTTTCCCCTCGCCCACTCTTCCAGCCTCCTCCTCTTGATTCTTCCTCCTGTATTCTCCCCTGTTCTTTGCTCGGATTCCTCCCTGATCCCTCCTCCAACCTGCCCCCTGCCCACTGTTGCAGCCTTAGTTATATCCCAAGTCATAAACCTTGGAGACATCATAACATTCATACTACATAACTCGATTCCCTAATAAGACTTTACAGTGTCAAAACAGGCCCCCCTTAAAGCCTGTTTTGTTTGTACCAGAGTGTTAGGTGTGCTTCAGAAGTACAGTCAGGAAGGAAATGATCCTGGTAGTGTGTGACAAGTTCATGTGATGTCAGTCAGTAAGGGAAAGTCTATGTGAGTGTCCAGATATTTGGATTTTACGCGTATGTTAACTTGTAGTTTCTGGATCTTCTGGTGAAAGCCAGGAAGAATGTGTATAAATAAAAAGGCAAAAGAGATGCTGCTCGCTCAGGGCTGTCAAGGCTCTCCACTGTCCCATTGTTTGCTCTGACTCGGACTTGACTGAGGATCCTACCTGTCTACCTGGGCAGTGTGTGGGTGTCCTAATACATATGAAACAATCATTTTTTTTTCGGTCACACCCAGACATGCTTAGGTGTTACTCTCACCTCCTCAGGAATTACTCCTACCTTGGGGACCATAGGAGAAGGTGGGATTGAACCCAGACCAGACCTCGTACAAGGCAAAAACCGTCCCTGCTGGACTATCTCTCCAGCCCCTGTGGCTTGGCTTAGAGGCCCTGGGCTTTGGGGGATTATGGCACAGAAACAGACATACCATCTTTTTTAATTCATCCTGAACCATGTTCTGTCTGGGGAACCACAACCAGCTGAGCCCATTCCTAGCTCTAAGGAGTTTAGATATCTGTACCTCAGGATCCTTATGGGGTACCTTATAGAATCCAGGTCTGTTGTGTGTGGCCAGCTCCTTCCCTCCTGTGTCATCTCTGCCTCCCTTGTTTCCGTACTGATTAGTGTTGTGGAAGTATAAAGGATAAGTAATTTTTTGACTCATCTTAGCAAAATGGCACTGGCAAGGTTCTTTATTGGTGTGAAATGAAGAGTTATTTTAATTTTTAAACTTTTTTTCATCATTTTGGGTCACACTAAGACATGCTAAGAGATTACTCCTGGTGGTGCTCTGAGGCCCTGTTAAACCTTGTGGAAGACAAATATCCTACCTGCTGTCCTATCTCTTTGGCACCTATTGGAAACAGTTTAAATGAAATTTATTGTGTGTAGAAAGACATTTGAATGGATGGAATGGACCCCTTGTATCAAAGGTCTGACAGTGTTGGGAATATAGGTTAGTTCCTCAAGCTCCCCACATTCCAGCAGGCTGCTCTGTTTACCTGTGATTACTTGCAAGTTTGGTCACAGTCATGCATCCCACCCATCAGTTCAATAATATCAGAGGAAAAAAATAAGTATTATAATTGGAATTAGCCAAGTCCAATTAATCTAGTTTTCACTAGAATGATGAATAGGATTCAGGTCTTTTGAAGGCCAAAAAATGCTTCATGGTGACCGGAATGCTTTGTTGCCCATTAATCTCCATGCTTAGTATTGGAATATACTCTAGATTTTTATATGTATGTCCGTGTACATCATGATCACAATCATCCTGTTGTTCATCGATTGCCTCGAGCTAACCCCAGTAACGTCTCCTTCGTCTTAGCCCAGATAATTTTTTTTAAAAAGTGCCATATTCAAGGCTCTTTCAGGGTTAGGAGAATGAGACCCATCATTGTTACTGGTATTTGGCATATTGGGTACACCACGGGGAGTTTGCCGTACTCTTCCGTGTGGGCAGGTTACCTTCCAGGTAACCTTCCAGTTTGTCCAAAGTAAGAATAAGATAATAAATATAAGTAAATGTACATAAATATAAGTAAATTTTATATATGTGTAATTTATATGATATATTATATATTATGTATAACACACAAATACTCTATATATCTTTGTTGTTGGTGCACACCCGCACTGCTGTGGGCTTACTCATGGATTTTCACGTCTTTGGTGCTCAGGGGTATATTTGGAATTCTGAGGATTGAACCCAGATATACCATATGCAAGGCAAGCGTCCACCTGCTCTTGTTCCATACTCTGGCTTTGGAATTGTGTTTCTGAAACTGCCTTCTGTGGTTTTCCTAGTAGGCAAGTTTACACTGGTCGTGCGTTTTCAGGAGGTAGTGTGTTGGCTGGTTGGACAGTATTATTGGACCGTGCTCTCTGATGTTCTAACCAGTCTTTTCTCTTTCCCAGTGTCTGTCCAGCTCTCTGAGCTTCGGCTAGGACATTTCCACTCTGCATTTCCAGGGCTGGCTTTGGAGTCACTGCTTTTGCCCCATCTTGATTAATTTGCCGGGAATCGTAAGGTCAGGTGCTCTGAACCAACCTGCCTGATTTACCTTGAATATACCCACATGTGCTTTGCCTGATGAAGTGTGTGAGTGCATCGGTTCAATGTTTGACTGACCAGTACAGGATCAGGGGTCTTCTCTTTATCCCCAGCCCCCCACTGTTGAGCAACCACTCCAGCAGCTGCCTCTCCAGTCCTTGATCAGTCCATCCCCCTTGCAGCATGGATTCACGTGGGTGGGCAAAAAGCGTCTCTCCGCATCTAGACCGTGGCCCTTTAAGGCTCCAGGCATAAGCACAAGTTATGTCATAGATGGGCCCTTCAGAAACCCTTTCTATTCTAGTTGTGGTTGCCCGTTGCCATTGGTCTTGTGCCTAGAGGAGGAATTGGAGCCCCTCCATGACGGCATGACAGAGGGGCTGTGAAGGCTGATTTTGTGACATGACAAGAGCTGCGTCCCTGGAGCTCCTCGCACCTCCGTATATTCACATTGTGAGCAGTGGGGCCACACCATCTTTCTGGTCGGTTTCACACTAGTTTTTTCCTCATTCCCCATACCCAGGCCGTTTCTGAGGTGCAGCAAAGACCTTCGGGGGACCCAGAGACTTTGGGCGGTGCAGTGGGGGCTGTGCGGTGGTGCTGGGGTCACAGGTGTGAGTGAGTTACCTTGGCCAAGATCGCGTCCAACTCTGGAAAGGGTCAGAGGCGGAAAGGGTCAGAGGCTGGTTTCTGAAGCACTGCAGGACCTGCCGAGGGTGGGGCTTAGCCCTCCAGAACTTGTCAGCAAAGACTTCACTACACCCTACCCGGGAGCCTTTGGCCCTGGCATCACTTATGTAGACCTTCAGATTCACTTCGAAGGGTAGTTCCCAGACTCCCTACAGAGGAGACCAAGTTGTCCTCTGTCCTTTGATGGAGCGGGTCCACCATTGGCTTGGGACCTGCGGGTAGGTGGGGTTTACAAATGAAACTTTTTCATTATTATTGTTTTGGTTGGGCTGTGTACCATGTATGGAGATGCTCAGGGTTTACTTTTGGCCCTGCACTCAGGGATTCCTGCTGGTGGTACTCGGGGGCCAAATGGGATGCCGGGGATTGATATAGGTTGGCTGCATGCAAGGAAAGTTCCCTACCTGTTTTGCTGTCTCTAGCCCCAAATTTTGTGTTTTTTTCCCAGATCAAGTATTTCTGCTTCCTAAGGACTAGCTGCAAAGCACCCCACACATGGAATCCCACCCTCACTTGCCGAACGTCAGCTGTTGTGGTGAGTACTGGGGTTAAAGTTTTGGGGTTTTTATTTTGAAGAGAATAGTTGGTTTCCGGGATGGGTGATGGTGTTGGGCAAGCTTTGCTGATGTGGAGGAAATAATTGACTTAGAAAGGGTCAGATCAATACTAGAGCAAGTCGGGTGCTTGCCTTGCAAGCGGACAACCCAGGTTCGATCTACGTCTGCTATTCCATATTGTCTCTGAGCCCACCTAGGACTGAACCCTGATACCAGAGCTGCAATATTCACTGAGCACTGACAGTTGTGGTCCAAAATTGAAACACATACACACAGACACACACACATGGACATAAACACACATAGCGGATGTGAGGGCAATGAAAGAGTCATTGTATTCAGGAGAAAACACGGATTTCTGCAGCATACAAACAAGAAAAAAACAGGAAAAGGGGACTTAAGGATCCTCGTTAAATATTTGGCTCTAGAATATGTCTTTACATGAGTGTTGGATATTTACCTTAAGTGTTTTAGGCTTGATCAATGAATTGCGAATTTTCCTCCCCCCCTCCCGCCCCAAGAAGTGGTTTTATGAGCACTTCCGATCCCTTGAGTTTATATTTAACTCAAAAAGTCAAGTCTTCTGGTGATTCAGGACTTTATGTAGTCATTTATTTGCATTTCTATTTCCCCTATAAACTATATAATCTATAATCTATCATTATAGAGCAATGTTCTTTGGTTCAAAACAACAAAAAAGTTAATGGTAAACTCTTAATTTTTGTGAGTTATTTGACTCTGAAATATATTTACTGCTGGGCATTCATCATAATTACTTGACTCAGGCTTCAGTTGCCATAGTTTCTAACTCCAGAAAGCTGGATCCTATTGAGAATCTCTGGATGGACCTGGGGCAAGGAGCAAAGCTACCCTGGTTTCAAGATGGGACGGCCTAAAAGTCATAAAGCACCATCTTTTTTCCAAGCCACCAGGACCGAAATGACCTGACGCTGTGGGGTGTGGGAAGCGAAACTGGCCTGAGCACTCCATGTGGAATTTTTGATAAAATCCCAGCCAGCTTTTAACCTTAGCTCCTGAACCCCAAAGAAGTAAGTTTTGGAATGTTTATTTCTTACTGTGTATGTCGAAATAACTGCAAATATTAATAAAAAGTAAATTTTCTTGTTTATATGTGCAAGCAGGGAAAGAGCAAACCACAAGGATGCTTGTGCGAATTCGCCCTGAGAGAATTTCTCAGTATAGTCTCAGGCAGTACGTCTCCTTGAGATAATTCCCCCCAAAGAAATGCCTCTGTTGAAATGCTTGACCTCTGTAAATGATAAATCAGAATACATTCAGTCCTGGACCTCGAATCCCCTCAGATGTTCTATAATTTTGCTAATCAGTTCTGAATTAAAGGTCCACAGTTCACTGTCCATTGGCCATTAATTGTTGTGTTCGCTATGTCTTTGTTTCTCTGGAGAGACAGAGCACCAAACACAATGTACCATGGGACCTACCAACTCAATATTATTCATTATCCATGGTTTAAAAGGAGACTCACTCTAGAAATTCCAGATGTCAGACACACATTATATGGTTCATAGTAAACACCCTGGATATTTGGATAATTTTGTGCTACAACATTGTTTACATGTGTTGTTGTTCTTGTTTTTTGGCTTTTCGGGTCACACCTCACAATGCACGGGAGTTACTCGTGGTTTTGCAGTCAGGAACTACTGTTGGCATTGCTCAGGGTACCATATGGGATGCCGGAGGATCGAACCTGGTCAGCCACATGCAAGGCACATGCCTTAGCCGCTGTGCTATTGCTCCAGCCCTTTCGATGGTTTTCAGAGCTATTCCTGCACAACAGGAAAGAGTGCTGGATGAGACTCATGTGCTGATTTGGGGTTACAGTAAATCATGACCAGGATGTGTCCAGGTCCAGTGGGTCACAGCTGGGATTGTATTAGAAGTCCCTCTAATACAGGGACTTCTGGCGAGGTGGGGTTAGGGCTGGTTGTACTCCTCTCCAGTGCTCATGGCTCAGGCCTTTGCATGGAGCCGCCTGCAGATCTTCAAGAAAAAAAAAAGCAGGAGATAGTGATATGACCTCTGCCACACACCATCCTCAGGCAGGAGAGTGAAAAATGACGCAAGTGCAGTGACAGGAAGCACAAGCTTCCCAGGCAGATAGTTTCTGATTGTTTCAGGAAGGAGAAGGGGATGTGACTCCTGGCCTGATTAAATGACTCTATGTTTGAGGCCACTGTTTTGTTTATTTTGTTGATTTGAATGGGCCATATTAGTGGTATTGAAGTATCACTGCTCTCGGGACTGGGGGACCATATGGGGTGCCAGGGGTCCAATGCTGATTAGAATTTTTTGAAGGTGTGGAAGGGGAGGGCACATACCCAGTGATTCTCAGGTTATTTCTGGCTCTGGACGCATCTGGCGGTGCTTGGGGAACCATAATGGACGGCGGGATCACCAGACCTACCTGCTGTGTACGGACCCGCTGTCCTCTTACTCCACCCTGCTGCTTTGTTTTCTTTCACGTTTATTTTTGTGCCACAGCAGAGTTGCCTTGGGCTTCCTCTTGGCTCTGTGCTCCAGATTCACCCCTGATAGACTTCAGGGGAACCCAGGTGTGCTGGTTATGTATGTACCCTGATGGCTACAAATATCTCAGGCCCCAGGACCTGTGTTTCTTTTTTTTGTCCTTCCCACTCTGAGAGCCTCACCTTCTCAGTCACATAGTCACATGTTCACAAGATGTGTGACCAGTTGTGGGCATGAGCCTGTTCCAGGGAGTTGGAGAAGAGAACCTTAGGATCGAATCACTTTTACCATCCTTGAGATGAATTTGGGCTGTCCCTTATAAATGTAAGGACTGCGGGGACGCGTTCACTTACTCCTCCTTATTACACATAGTAATATTCATAATGGAAGGAAAACATATATGTGTGCAATGAAGGAAGCCCTACATTATGGCCTCAAGCCTTAGAATCCCAGGAACATTGATCTTAGAGACAGACTACATATATAAGGTCTGTAGGAAGGCCTTCACTCAAGCTTGGTGTTTTACAAACCACAGAAAAAAATCATACCCTAAAGATACCACGTAGATGTCTGACATGCGGGAAGGTCTTCACTCTACCCTGTAGCCTTATTATGCATTTGAAAAGTCAAAGTGGAGAAAAATCTTATATCTGTAAATAGTGTGCAAGACATTCACTCAATCCATAACCCTTATTAGCCATATGAAAATGCATACTTGAGAGAATCTTATGTTTGTAAATGTGGCAGGGCCTTTGCATACCTCTCAAGACTTTTAGACATCCTAAAATGCACACTAGATGAGTTGATCCCTACAAAGTATCCCCACGTTCAGAGGAGTGCCCCTCGGGAAAACAAGGTGTTTTTTTTTTTGCACCAGTAGTTTTGGGGGCCGCAGAAGTGCAGCCAAGAAGGAAGCAATCCACGTAGCATGGGACAAGCTTCCAGTGACATCAGTACTATAAGGGAAAGTACTTCCTGTTTATAACCTGGGCTTAGGCTTTAGCAGTGTCTCAGCATTTGAACTTCACCTGTACGTTAACTTGTAAATAATGGGTCTTGGTGATGGAAGTCAGGAGGTAGGTGACTAAAAAATAAATAAATAAATAAACATAAATAGGTTAAAAGTTCTTGAAGCAACAAAAAGCTTCAAAATTTCTTAGAGTTTTAAAAATCCTACAATCAAATATAACAATGTTCCCTCAAATTATCTACATCTATTGATATTGCAAGTTTGTCGTCTCATCAATTTTAATCCTAGAATTTTATTAGCAGTTGGGGATTTTTCTCTTCGTTAAATTAAATGCATACATACAAAACCACCCATTCCTCTGGACAGCCAAGTTTCGCCATTGTTACAGTCATTGCTCTGATTCTGTCTTGGTCCAGTGGCCCTGTTTTGAAGGGGTTTATGGCAGAGACAAACCATAAAGTTGCCGAGAATCATTTTAAATTCAAAATCAGGCAAACGTTTCTTCAGGACTTCCTGTGATTGCCTGGGCTACAACCTACAGTGCTCTGGCCTTACTCCAGACTCTGAATTCAGGAATCACTGCTGCCAAGGTCAGAGGACATTAAGATATGCCTCGGGTAAGCTGATAACATCCTGTACTATCACTCTGTCCCCCCCAAATAGAATATTTATAGTTGAAAAATAGAAACAGTTCATATCGTGGTCCTGTAAACAGCGTGGGTATAGGATTATTATACTATACAACACGCAAGACAAGATCGAGTGCTGGATGAAGCTCATACAGATGTGCTGACTGGGGATTTGAGTAAAAGAGCACGCAGAAGAGTCGGGGGCTAGGTCGACAGACCTGAGGCTCTGCCTTGTGCTTCCCTTGACCCAGAAGTGACCCTGGTCTCCAGGAGATATCTCTCATGCTCGTGTCCCTATCCACCCTGCGAGAGGGTGGCTGAAGGTTTGTCCATGATGAGTTCCTTTTTCTGCCCCCATGGCATAGCCACTTACAGGGGTTTGTTCACTGGGTGTGGTGGGGGCAGCCCTGGTTGAGGCCTGCAGGGGGCACTAATACTCCTACACGCATGGGCTCAGGGTCAGTCCCTGGCCAGCCTTGTAGGAAACTTCCTGTTGGGAAGTGTTCCAGGGCTCAGTTTCCTCTCCTGTAGCCCGAGCCCATTACTCCAGTCTGGTCAGACAGCCCAGATCCCAACTCATTTTGCGTCTGCAGGAGAGGAAGGATCTTCTGGCAGTGTCTTTCCCAGATGGGTCAGGGTTCTGGTGCTGGATAATTTCCACCGATCAGAGCATTTTCTGCTCCAGTGTTGAAACTTCTGGTCAAGGTTGGGAGATTGTGCTCCTCACTGGTGGTCACGGCTCTGACTTCTTTAGGTTTTGCATGGAGCTTATTTCAGATGCTCAGGAATTAGAGACAGGGGAAGATAGTGACACGCTGTCTGACTCACTGTCCCCATGTCAGAGGAGAGTGACAGGATGGCATGATGCAGTGACAGGAACAGACAGGCTTCCAGGTCCATCTGTTCCCAGCTATGTTAGGAGGGAGTCCTGCGATAGGGTTCCTGGCAGGGGTAACTGAATCCTGTTTCAGGCCACTTCCGTCCCTGTTTCTTTTGTTCTATTTACGTTGGATGGTGCTCAAGAAGTACTCCCAACTCAGTGCTCAGGGTCACACCGGTTTGACCTTGGGGATCGACTTGGGGATCTCGGAGATTGCATGCGATGCTGGTGATTCAAGAATAACCTCTTGGGTTTTGTTTTGTTTTGTTTTAGGAGCTGATAGGTAGCCACACCCCATGATTCTTGGGATTATTCCTGGCTCTGCACTCCAACATTGCACCTCAGAGTTCTTGGTGCACCATATGGACAGCAGGGATCGCCAGCCCTACCCGGTTTCCTGGACCCACGGTACTGTTACTCCATCCTGCTACTTTGTTATTTTTCATTTTTGTTTCTCTGCCACAGTGTAGATGCTCATGGCTTCCTCTTGGCTCTGTTCTCTAGATTCACCCCTGACGGTCATCAGGACCCAGGGTATGTAGGCTCTGTATGGGCCCTGGCATATGTCTCTGTGACTCTGTCCCCAGGACATGTGTTTCTCCTGTTTTGTCCTTCCCGCTCTGAAGAGTGTTGCCTGCTCAGTAACACAGTTTCATGTTCAGTTACTGCAGTGTGTGTGGTTCAGAGCATGTGTCTGTCCGTGGGAGAAAAGGATGCCTGGGGCCGTCAGTGCCATTGGGGTCACTTTTCCTGCCCAGAGGTAATTTGGGGAGGCTTCAATACTGGAACTACAGGCACTTATGCCCTCACATAGCTTGGAGTCACTCACTGACATTGTTTGTCTCTGTCTCATCCCTGGAACATGAAACAGGGAATGTGGGATACGGCCTTGTGGGAGAGGGGGCGTCTAGTGTTTGGTTCCAACCCAGTGTTGCTTTGTGTGGTCCTGTTGGGTTTCTGCTCAGGTGTTACCCTGTGCAGTGTTCATTGTATTTATCCCTGGAAGGTCTACATGCAAGTCCAGAACCTGTCTCGAACCTGTCCAGAACCTGCAGGAACTTTCTAGAATAATGTTGTTGTAGCAGATCTGGCTCCCTGGGAGGGATTCCTGGGATCATTAGCAGAAATGGGGAAACAATTAACTTTCCCGACCTGAAAGTACCTGGTGAGAACTATGTGGTGTCTGGCCCTTTAAAACTCTGACCTGAAGTGTAGGTGAGGTCACAGAGCCCTGCCTTTCCCTGGGGACTTGCTGGTACAAATCCTGAAGCCTTTAGCCTTGACACAGATGCTGTAGAATCTGCAGATTCATGATCAGGGTCAGGGCTGCAGCACCCTAAGGGCAAGAGACTCTGTTCCAGACCATCCTATTCATTGGCGGTTGTGATGGGACGGGGCCTTTTTGGAAGCATGGTTCACGCAGGTGGGCGGTTTAGGCCCATGAAATTTTAATTTTGGGGTTTGTTTTAGTTGTTTTTATGTTTTGCGGGGGAATGTGAGAGAGGACACACCCTAAGATGCTCACTCCTGGCTCTGTGCTCACAAATCATTCCTGGTGGTGCTCTGGGATTTGGGATGCTGAGGCTTGATTGGGGTGAGGATGGCAAGCATCTTACCTGCTTTACTGTCTGTCTGATCCCAACATTGATGTTTTTTTCCAGATGAGGAATTTAGACTCATCTTCAGTTACGAAAAATCCTCTATGCTTCATCTCTCCCTGACTGGGCGATCCCTGGATACTGGCTCTTGGGGTGAGTACAGCAGGTCAAGGGTTTAATTTTTCTCTTTCTTGAAGGAAGATGCTCTTTTTGTGGGGAGAGGGAGCTTTGCTCAGGGGTCACTCCTGGCTTGCTGGGAAGAAATTTACTTCGAGAGGGCCAGAGGTATGGTACAGAAGTAGGGTGCTTGCCTTGCATGCAGCTAACACAGATTTGATCAGCAGCATCCCAATAAACCACAAACATTCCAGGACAGATCCCTGGATGCAGAGCTAGGAGTACTCCTGACACTGTTGGTTCTGGCTCAGACAGACACACACACACAGACACACACACACACACACACACACACACACACACAGGAAATATCTGAAAGCAGAGAAAGAAGTGTGCTCCTGCAGCACACAAAGCTGGGAACCAAGGTTTTAAGGACCCACTGTTTGACTCTTGAAATATTTTGTGCTACAATTTGTCATCATACGTGGATTTTTTCCCTCTGTTTGGATAGAGTTTACTGTTTGTCGTTGCTGTACTTTGGGGGCACACCCTACAGCACTCAGGCCTTTCTTCTGCTCTGACCTCAGGGATCACAGCTGTTGGGGTCCCTCGACAGTCGGGTGCCTGAGTAGAGGACTTGGTCAGCCCATTGCAAGCTGATCATCCATACCTGCTGTGTCATCACCCAGTCCTCCAAGGTAGGATATTTATTATAGTTCAAAGGTAGACACACATCACGGTCTTTAGTCAACGGCCTGCATAGTAAGATGATTTTGCTGTAAAACATGCTGTGTGTGTGGTTTTCAAGTATATTGCTGCACAGCAGGAGCGAGTGCTGGATGAGGTTCATGCCAGTGTGCTGATTCAGGGTAGCTGTATTTCAGCACCAGACGAACAAGGGTCCTGCGGGATGTGCTGGAGCCTTGAATTTAGCTGCCCAGGGTCCAGGAATGACCCTGGTCCTCAGGAGAGAGCACCCAGTCGCATGGCCCTGTCCTGCCCTGCGGGGGAGAGAATGAAGTTTTGTCCATGCAGAGAGCCTGTGGCTACTCCCATGGCAAAGCCACTTTCAGGCGTTTGGTCAGCTTGATGTCGGCCTACAGGTGGTGCTGATGCCCTGCGCAACTGGGCTCAGAGTCAGCTCCTGGATGAGGCTGTGGCGACCTTCCTATGGGGCCTAGCAAAGAGTCCCAGGGCTGAGTCAGACACTGAGCCCAGGGCTCCTCTCTCCACAGGCATCCCGGATCCCGAGCTGCTTTTCCTAAGTAGTAGAGGAAGGAGCATCGGGCAGTGTTTTCCCCAGGTGGGGGCTGGTAGGTGTGTATCCAGCTCCAGTGCAGGGATTTGCAGTCAGAACCCTGGGGGCTGGGACCCGCTTTGGTGCTGACGGCTTTGACCTTTCCCCCAGGTCTTTGTCCTGAGCCTCCTGCTAACAGATGCTGGAGACATGGTGACGCACCGTCTGCAGGTATGGGAGAATGACACGATGACATACTGTAGTGACAGGAGCACATTTTCAGAAGGGAGCCCTCAATGTGGCTGCTGACAGGGGTGCCCAACACTCTCCTGTTTGAGGCCACGTTTGTGTCTGTTTGTTCTGTTCTGTCTTTGGCGCCATGCCCAGAGGGTGCTCCATGAGTACCCCCAGCTCACTGCTCAAGGATGCCTGGGGCCGTCAGTGTCATTGGGGTCACTTTTCCTGCCCAGAGATAATTGGGGGCGGCTTCAATACAGGAACTACAGGCACTTTATGCCCTCACATAGCTCTGAGTCAGTCACTTGCTGACATTGTCTGTCTCCGTCTCATCCGTAGAACATGGAACGGGGAATGTGGGATATGGCATTGGGGGAGAGGGGGCGTCTGGAGTTTTGTTCCAACCCAGTGTTGCTTTTTGTGGTCCTGTTGGGTTCCTGCTCAGGTGTTACCCTGTGCCGTGCTCATTGGATTTATCCCTGGAATGGCTGCATGCAAGTCGAGAACCTGTCTCGAACCCGACCAGAACCTGCAGGAACTTTCTAGAATAATGCTGTTGTAGCAGATCTGGCTCCCTGTGAGGGACTCCTGGGATCATTATCAGAAATGGGGAAACAATGAACTTTCCCGACCCTATGTGGTGTCTGGCCCTTTAAGACTCTGACCAGAAGTGTTGGTGAGGTCACAGAGCCCCGCCTTTCCCTGGGGTCTTTGTGGGCGGAGCAATCTCCACCCTGTTTGTTGCCTCGTGAGGAGCGGGGGTGGGGCGGGAAGGGGGCGGCCAGGGCGCAGGGGCTTCGGATAGGGCCAGTTTCCTCGCTGGCCTTGGACTGAGAGTGAGTGGTCGATCTGGGAGCAGCCCTGAGCCTCCGCCGTCTCCCCACCGCGGGACGCCCCCAGCGCCCGCCTTTTGGAGAGGTTTGTCTGTCTACTCATTTCTATTGTAGCGCATCGCATAGAGGGGAGGGAGTTTTTTATTTCGGAGGCGCGTGAGGAGGGGGCGTAGGTCCCAGGCAGTTGGGCTGCCAAGTAAGGTGGAAGGTTGGAGAGAGAAAGTCGTTCGGTCGGAAAGTGTCAGGAACAACGGAAATCAGGACCACCAGAAGAGCAAGAGTTTCCTTCTCAGGTTTGTTTCACATTGTGCGTCCTGGTGGCCCTGGCCAGGGCGGCCCCATGGGGTCGGGGGCACGAGACCCTCGCCCTCCCCCCCAACCCATCGCTCTGGCCCCCAACCGGAGAGGAACGTGCTGGAGCCCGAGGGAGCCCCAGCTTGCCCGCAAGTCTCATGGCCCTTGCGGGACCACCACAGCTTTGGCTCTGCGCCAGGGACCCTCGAAGCCCGGGGGCCTCACCAGGGGTGGGGCGTGGGGACATCTCGAGAATGGCCCCCAGCTGCCTACCCACATCCCCCACGTTCCAGGCCGACTTTCGTGTCTAGGCGGGTTGAAAAGGAGTCAGAGATAAGCGGTTTCCCTCGGCAAGGGAACCCGGGGGGCTCATTCTTTGGCCTTTGGTGCGAGAGGGCTGGGGCCTCACCTGGCGTGTTCAGGGGGGTCTCCTGAACCTTCCCTCAGGAATCGGCCCTGGCAGTGTTCGGTGTACCTCGTACCCTGGTGAGCAGCGTGAAGGCGCAGCAGCAGCACCCCGCTGCCTGGTGGGGGGAGGAAGGCGCTGGGTGCATTTCTCCTGTGCTTGGGGCTCAAGAACATTGGGCCCAGCGTTTGCTTGTCACTTGTTGCTGGTTCAGCCATGAGGCTCGGAGGGCTTTTTCTTTTCATTTCTTTTTTCCCCTTTGTATTTTGTTTGCTTTTAGGTCCACGCCCTGTGATGCTCATGGGGTTATTTCTGGCTCTGCACTCTGACCGCTCTGGGTGCTGTCCAGGGGACCCTATGAGATCAGGATCACGATCACGACCATCCTGTAGTTCGTCGATTGCCTCGAGCAGGCCCCTTCGTCCTAGCCCTGAGATGTTCTTAAAAATTGATTAAAGGATCTTTCAGGGTTAGGAGAATGAGACCCATCTTATGAGATGCTGGGGAATAAATCCAGGTTGTCCGCCTGCAAGTCGGACGCATCTGGCGCCATTTCTCCTACCCCAGTGTGCTGAGTTTGAAGAGGAGTCAGGGCTGAGGGCTGGCAGGAGGGGGGATGGGGGAGCATCAGGGCTGGGCCAGAGAGCGTCCTTCAAACAAAAGTGCAGTCTTAGCAGGAAGTAGCCGAGGCACTTCGAGGCTGTGTCCCAAGGCCTCATGCTGCATTCTAGGATCACCACTGGCCACCGCACCTTTATTTGTTTTATTGAATTATGTAGTTTGTGGGTACAGCTGGCAGTGTTGATGAGTTACTCCTCCTGCCTCTTCACTCAGGCCCCCAGGAAAACTCCTGGCCCTGACGCCTGTGTTTCCAGCCTGGCTGCACA
This sequence comes from Sorex fumeus, assembly GCF_029834395.1. Lineage (NCBI taxonomy): Eukaryota > Metazoa > Chordata > Mammalia > Eulipotyphla > Soricidae > Sorex > Sorex fumeus. Next base: position 140,651 of record NW_026606274.1, read on the forward strand.
ACCTGTGGTATGGCGGTGCCTGCAAAATAGCTTTTGCCTTTTACAGTAAGTAGTGAATGAGTGAACCTACAACAAAGCTAGTTGGGGCCTGACTGCTAGTACGGTGGGGACTTTCTTAATGTGCACTCGGCCGACCTGGTTCAGTCACGTGTCCCAAACGTCACCGAGTCTGGTCAGAAAGCAAAACCTGACCATCTTGTGTGCATTGCCATGGAACTCACACCCATGGTCAAATCAGATCTTCTGTTTGCTCTGGGCCTGTTTGGATTGTGAGAACCATCGCGATGTTGTCCTGCCCTGAGAACACACTGCCTCATTCATTTCTTTCCACAAATTCTTAGTCTTCTGTTGCGTTTCATTGCATAACTCAAACTGCAGATTCAGGTTTTGACATTGCAGCAATTTGATTTGAGAGTGGAGTCACTGGGTATGAGTCAGCTGGTAAAATTTACACACTGGGGACAGATATTATGCTGGAGGGGATCAAGGATGTGATTTTGATGGTGGATGACAGGGCACTGCAGAGAAGAAATCTAGAGCCTAATGCTTGGCGTAGAGGCCCTTGCTTCGCTTCCCTGGGTGGTGAAATCACTGCTCAAAACAGAAAGAAATTTCTACTTTTTCCTTTGAACAAAATGTTTATTTCTATTTCTTCCATTTGATCGAAACTGGTAATCGCTTCAAAACAACTAGTTTGGGGTTTGGGGGGGGTGGAGCGATAGTTCACTTGGTGTAGACTTGGTTTTTACGCGACCGGCCCGGGTTTTATTCCTGGCGTCCCTTTTGGTCCCCTGAGGACCACCATGAGTAATTCCTAAGTGCAGAGACAGGAGTAACCCCTGTGCTTCACAAGGTGTGACCCAAAAAGCCAAAACTGAAAAAGAAAACCAGTTTGAGGGCACTAGTGTCAGCGCACTGAGAAGGAGAAAGGTTTGCATCCATTTGCTCCCCTACAGACCCTCCAGGAGTGATCCCTGAGCACTGCTTGGTGTGTCTCTAAAGAAGACAAACTTCAAAATAAAAGGACCAAAAAAAGGATCGATCCTGAGAGCCATCCATTTTGGTGAGATGTTTTCAATGGCCCCCGTGGCTCGTCGTGTCTGCAGGGATGCAGGGTTGCCTTCACTCCATGCATCAGGCGCTCCACACTGAGCTCCACGCTGAGCTTGAACTGAACCCTGACTGGAATCTATTTTCTTTTCTCTTGGAATGGTGTGTCAGCTTTCTGCTGTCACTGTCGCTGTCCTCCCATGGTTCATCGATTTGCTCGAGCGGGCCCAGTAAGGTCCCCCGTTGGAGACTTGGTTGTTATTGTGTGTGGCATGTCGAATACATCACGGGGAGCTTGCCAGGCTTTGCCGTGCGGGCGAGATACTCTCGGGAGCTTGCCGGGCTCTCCGAGAGGGGCGGAAGAATCGAACTCAGGTCGGCCATGTTGGCTGCGTGCAAGGCAAACGCCCTACCGCTGTGCTCTCTCTCTCTCTACCGCCTTCTGCAAAGGGAGTTATTTCCACGTGTGTCTGTTTGAGTTAAAAAAAACACTGAACATATGGGGCTTTTGTAGTGCATTATTAACGAGGGACAAGGCCAGTGGCTCAGGCCTCCGTTAGTCTCGTGGATAAAGTAAAAAGTGGCGGCCCCTCGTAGAAGGGGTACTCTGAGGGCCAATTTTGTGGCAGGACACAAGCATCCTCCCGTTAGCATCCCAGAACTCTCAGTCTCCACGTTGTTAGTAGCGGGACCATTCGTACCTGGGAGGTGCTTTCGTGCTTGCTCTCTCACTGGGTTCCTGACATCCAGGCAGTTCCTGGGGTGCAGTAGAGGCTTCAGAGTGATGCGGAGCTTAGGGCGGTGCAGTGGGGTCTGTACACAGTACAGGGGTTGTGGGATTGAGTGTGTCCTTGTTGCATTTTGGCATGGGGCTGAGCACTGGGGCTACAGGCCTTGGGGTTGCGGAACCCACCAAGGGCTAGGGGCTTGAGTGGCCAACACTCTCAACATGGGACTTGCCGGTACAAATCCTGAAGCCTTTAGCCTTGACGTAGATGCTATAGAATCTGCAGATTCATGTTCAGGGTCGGGGCTGCAGCCCCCTAAAGGCAAGAGACTCTGTTGCAGACCGTCCTATTCATTGGCGGTTGTGATGGGGCGGGGCCTTTTTGGAAGTGTGGTTCACGCAGGTGGGCAGTTTCGGCCAATGGAATTTTAATTTGGGGGTTTGTTTTAGTTTTTTATGTTTTTTGGGGGAATGTTAGAGAGGACCCACCCTACGATGTTCACGCCTGGCTCAGTGCTCAGGAATCATTCCTGGTGGTGCTCTGGGATCTGGGATGCTTAGGCTTGATTTGGGTGAGGAGGGTAAGCATCTTATCTGCTTTACTGTCGGTCTTATCCCAACATTGATGTTTTTTTCCAGATGAGGAATTTAGACTCATGTTCAGTTACGAAAAATCCTCTATGCTTCATCTCTCCCTGACTGGGCGATTTCAGGATACTGGCTCTTGGGGTGAGTACAGCAGGTCAAGGGTTTAATTTTTCTTTTTTTTTTTTGAAGGAATATGTTCTTATTGTGACGGCGGGGGGGGGGGGGCGGAGGAGCTTTGCTCAGGGGTCACTCCTGGCTTGCTGGGAAGAAATTTACGTTGAAAGGTCCAGAGGTATCATACAGCAAGTAGGTTGATTGCCTTGCATGCAGGTAACAGAGATTTGACCAGCAGCATCCCAGTAAACCTTAAATATTCCAGGATAGATCCCTGAATGCAGAACTAGGAGTTCTCCTGACACTGTTGGTTTTGGCTCAGACACACACACACAAACACACACACGAAATATCTGACAGCAGAGAAAGAAGTATGCTGAGTCTGTTGCATGCATGGGAAACGTCTCTTTTGTTTCACCAGCCACCCTGTGGTCGCTCTGACTGCCCTAAACCGCTGTGGTCTCTGCATTGTGAGTGGTGGGGTCACTCGATGATAGTGTACAGGAATGGCGGCCCCTCACCCGGGACACACCGAGTGCTCCTGACGAAAGCTGTGTCTTACTTATTAATTGATTTTTAGGAAACAGTCACTGTCACTGTCCTCCCATTGTTATTGATTTGCTTGAGCGGGCCCAGTAACATCTCCATTGTGACACTTGTTACTGTGTTTGGCATATGAAATATGTCACTGGTAACTTGCCGGGCTTTGATTTTCAGGTGAGATACTCTTAGTAGCTTACTGGGTTCTCTAAGCATGGTGTAGGAATCGAACCTGGGTTGGCTGCATACAAGTCAAATGTCCTACCCGCTGTGCTATTGATCAGAGGAGATTTTTCTGAAGATAGCTTTTTTTTTGTGTAAGGAGGACAGTGGCCTTGCATGTAGCCAACCTTGGTTCGAACGTCATGACCACATAGGATACTGGGAGCACGGCCAGATGTGATCACCGCAGAACTTGAAAAGGAAACCCCAAGTGGTCAGAAAAGCATGGAGTTAGGGAAGAAAATGAGCTTGAAGAGGAAAGGTGTGCTGAGAAAGTTTCTGAAACAATGGAACAAACGAGAAAGTAATTTCTTTTAAAATTATTGTTATTTCTTAGCAAGAAGGAATTAAGGAAATAGTGAGCTCAAATTTGAATTCTCGACCGTGTGTTAAATGAGAGTTAGTGAATACGCTCTGTAAATTATTCTTTTAATGATGAAAATACTGGGCTATTAATGTCAGTGACTTCAATGGGCATAAGAAAATTTTAGCTAGAATGTTCCAACTTAGCTTCTCAAAGACCTGGTTACTATTTATAGACATAGTATAAGATGCCCCCCCCACCCCGACCCCTGTTTTCAGTCACAGTGCACACAGTGCAGGATTTTCCCATTTTGGCTGCTTAGAGGTGGAGGCAGGGGATCTTTTGGGGATTATCTCCAGAATAGCTTGTTGCTGGCCACCTTTCATTCCTTAGACTGAACCATTGGCTCCCTCAACTTGATCGATTTATTTCAGTTAATTCCGTTTTAGTTGTTTTATTTATTTTTTTAGTGGGGGATACACCTTGCTATACTTGGTTACACGTGATGGTGCTCAGGGAACCATATGGGATGCCAGTAGTCAAATCTGTTTTTTCTGCTTGCAAGACAAGCACTTCTCCCGCTGTACTATGTCACCATCCCCATTGCACAGAAAAATTTTGATTTATTATTGTCTTTTTATATTGTCAATTTTGACTCACAGCACTCAGTGCTCTGTGCTAAGTTTAGCATCTGAGCTCAACATTGTTGCTGGCACTGCTTGGGTACCCTAACTGCTTTGGAGAACTGAATGTGTTTTAGCAGCTAGAAAGAAAAGCATCTTATGTACTGTCTCTGCTTACCCTATTTAATTTTTCTACAGAAAAAAAATATTTTTTTATCTGCCAAGTTTCTTAGCAGAGCCCTACCCATTGACCATCTCTCCCAGACAAGGTGCGGGTACACCTAGTAGGGCGCTTGCCTTGCACGTAGTTTGCCTGATTTCAATCCCCATCATTTCATAGGGTCCAATGAACACAGCCAGGTGTGGCGCAAAGCCCCCCACAGAAAAAAGTCTCACTCCAGAATTTGTCATGACAGTGGAGCATTCTTTGAACATCTTTTTGGGCTTTGTGAATATCACTCGTCTGTTCTCTTTTTGTTTTTTGCTTCTTTTTGATTTTTTTGATTAGACCCAGCGATGCACAGGGGTTACTCCTGACTCTGTACTCACAAATTAGTCCTGTTGGTGCTCGGTGACCATATGGGATACTGGGAATTGAACCCGGATTGTCCACTTGTAAGGCAAACACTACCTGCTGTGCTATCACTCCAGCTCCCTTTTGGCTACAAACTTGACGATGGTCAGGGACTCTGCCCCTCTGTCCAGATGTCCTTGAGATTCCATGTACCCCACCTTAAACCACATGATACACCATTTGAGCTCCTCTTTCTGGGTCTATCTCACCATAAGTGGAGCAGATGAGGTGGGATTTGGGGCCACATCTGACAGTGCCAAGAGGGCTGCAGCCTGCTCTCTGTTCATAGTACTGGTGGACATTGGGTACCAGGAAAGGCCCCCCTGGGCTTTTAGCTGGCTGACAATCCACCCCAGCCTGGTGTGCTTTCTCCTGCCCTCAGTTGATATGTTCATTGTAAGTTCTTGGTTGTGAACATTCTGGAATATTTTAACTATTAAGCCCGAAGCTATCGGTTTCCAAGCAGCAAGATAGAAAGAGACATGAACTTGATAATGTGAAGGCAGTAGGAGTTGTAATCCAGTATACTGGAGCCAACTATCTTGGCCTCTTGATAGGGACACCGACGTCAGGTAGCAGTTTATATAGGGTTTGATTACATAAGCAGTGCATTTTGTATAGTTTCAGAAAAAACTTAGCTAGTCAGTTGTATTGGGATGTGTCTAGGCTAACAGTGGTGAGGCAGTAGTTAAAAATTTGTTTTCCATAATCATTCATGGATACATAAGCTCTTTCTTTTAGGGTTAATAAAAGAAAATTTCTGGGACATTTTGACTAGGGGCATAATGATTGATTGAGCCCACTGGCAGCGCACAGGAACTTTCCCAGGTGGGTTCAGGTTGGCTAGTTGCACACTGTTCCATTTCTGGGAAGCCGAGACTGTTTCAATTCCAGGAACTTGGGGCCTCACTGATTTTGCTGAGTTCTGCCGCCATAACAGGTGTCAGTTTTCCCCTTCCACAGCAAAACACTGACTGCAGGGAAGTAGTTGGAGGTTCTGAGAAAAATTACAGACTTTTCACCATTGAGATTTCTTTTGGGCCAAGTGTAATATTTCTTCTCCCTTTCCTTACACAAAATCACATACCAAGGGCGTAAAATCATATAGTCTGTTAAAGCCTTGCTTGTGAGCTCTGAGTCCTGCCTGGTGTGGCCCCCAAGCAAAGACAAAGTAAAGAACTGACTCTCGAGAATATACTGCTGGATTCCTAACCTTTGCTGTAGCCACGTAACTGCCTCTTTGCTTTTATTTGTGTGTAGGAAGGGTAGGGGATTTGGGATTTCTGCCAGACCCAGCGGTGTACCTGCCCCTTGGTTCTGTGATGCAGAATAGGTTATGTGGATTGTGCTGCATTTATATTTTGTTTTTATTTTTTCTTGGTTTTGGGTCTCTGCCTGGCCTTACTTGTACTGTTGCTCTGGCCTCCTTTTAGGTGGTTCTTTTTTTCCTTTGTGTTTTGTTTTTCGGGCGCCACCTCTGGTGGTGCTTAGGGCTGACATCCTGACTCTGTCTGTGCTCAGAGTCTCTCCTTTGGGAACCAAGGGTAGTGTTGAGAGTCAAGTTCAGGTCAGCTGGGTGGGTGCAAGCAGCACTTTCCCCACTGCCCAGTCCTGCCCGTGGAGTGGGGGTGCTGTTGGTGAAGGAGGGAGTGGGCATGGGAAAGCCATTGTGAGGGCAGCTCAGCCCAAGTGTCTCCGTCACGGGTGTTTCCACATTCAGGGCTCATGCTGGCATCCGGGTGTCACTTGGAGGCTGGTTTTTTATTGCAGTAAGAAGAAATGGGAACTGCCCCCTGGAAAAAAATGCCTGTTGTCAATAAGAGCTACCTGTGGGTTTTGGCATCTTTGGATTTGGGAGATTTCTTGGGGCTCAGAACCTTAAAAATTGATAGACCTGGGCTGACTTCTCTGAGAATTGTTGGACCGTCTGGTCGGTACACAGAGCAGCCCAGGCCTGTGGTGTTACTAGAACTAAGGTGTGTTTTCCTGGTACCCAGACAATCATTTAGACAGATGGACACGTTTCCAGATTCACTCTGGTAATGAAAATCCAGTCCTATGTACAAGAGTACAGGATGTTTGGAGGCCCTGTGATAATTTGCATTACATTTGTCCCCATTTTTTAGCATTTTTTCACAGATCCCCCAACACATCAAGTGGTTCTCTGCAGGAGGTGGGAGGTGGCTATTCCCAGTGCCCAAGCCTTGCAGCTTGAAACTGGCCCCAGATGTGCCAGGGGCTACCGTGGTTCCCCCTTCGGTGCTCAGGCATCCGTGCAGTGATGGTGTTGAGGGTCATACTCAGGCCTTCCGCGTGTTCAGCAACTGCTCTATCACTTAAGGTACCTCGTCGGCCCCTGTTAGCATCTTTTTCAACATATTATTTTGAAAACACGACAGATTTTCAGGAAAGTTGCAAGGATTTGAGGGGGAAATATTCTCTTCCCCCCCCCCCTCCTTTTGGTCTTGGGGCCACACCGGATAGTGCTCAGAGTCCTCACTCTGGGCTCAAGAGTGACCCCTGGTGGTCCTCGGAGGACCATATTCAGTCAGGTGATTGATTGATTTTGCTCTTTGGGTCACACCTGATGATGCACAGGGGGTACTCCTCGCTCTGCACTCAGAAATGACTCCTGGCGGTGCTCAGGGGACCACCTGGGATGCTGGGTATCGAACTCGGGTGGGCCACGTGCAAGGCAAACGCCCTACCCGCTTTGCTGTCGCCCCAGCCCCTGTGGTCAGGTGATTTCAGTCGGGCTGGGATGGATGCAGGTTAACTCCTCCACTGCCTCTCCAGTCCCCTTTGCTTTCTCTCATCCCACACTTGCTTGATCATGGTCAGTCTGTGAGTATTTTTTGCTTTCTCCTTCAGTTATTTCAGAGCCGATGTGGTGAGTCAGGTCCTTTTAGACCGGAGTGTTTCAGATCAGATCAGATCAGAGTGTTTCCTGAGAGTAAGGATTCCGGTTCGTATTCATGGTACAGCTTCTTACGTTGTTGCAGTAGTTGAATCTGCAATTCATCTTCAAGGTTGCTTGCGGTCTTGGTAATTCTCTTTCTGTTTCTCTTGTGGGTTTGGAGTAAGGATGCATACAGTGCTTCTTGAGTCCTGCAGTGCTGGGCATTCCCTGGGGTACCCTGATAGTGGGGTCGAAGGGGCCTTTTTGGCTGCCCCTGTTGTGTGGGGGTCATGCAGTTGCAGGGATTGAGCTGAGTTGACCATAAGCAAGGCAGACTCTTTGACCCCATTTACATCTTTTCTCTGGCCATGAGTGCTGTCTCTGGCCTCAGAATAAAAAAGTACGTCTAGGGGGCCTCCCTTGCAGTGTTTTTGCTGTTGGTTTTGGTTCGTATTTTTCCTTTTTAGGCCCCACCATGGCTTGGGGGGGGAATCCAATGGGGTGCCAGGGGTTGAATTGGGGTCAGCACGTGCAAGGCAAGTGTTGTACCGCTGGCCTGGTGCCTTCCTCTTGTGGGGCTTTAGTTAGTGCCTAGGGCTCTGACGGTTTGATGCTCAGGTTGGTGGGATGGTTCTCCTTGGTCCAGCAGTTCCGGGGCCTTCCGTCCTCGATTGCATTCTACCCTCTCGGCTCTCTCTGGGACTAACTGTGTTTAGTCCTGTTGAAGGATCTTTCCTGACAAATGGGCAATTCTCTTGCAAACTTTCAGTTGGTAAAAGGCAGAATCCTTTCTCAGTGTCCTCACAGGCATTTCACAGACTGTTCAGGAGAACACAGGCCAGTTATTCACAGGAGCCTGTGGATCACGGCCTCTCGGGGTTCTTTGTGACTCGTGCACAGCAGATGGACAAATCAAGAGCCCCTCAACTGTGGCTGGGAGTATCCTCTCTGGGGGAAAGGGGGGTGCACGGGGAGTACCACCTGCTCTGCTGGCGTGTTCTAGAAATGTGCATCGGGGAGTGTGGTTGAGGGCTGCTCTAGCCTTCCCATTTTCTCCTGCGTGGGCACTTGTCTCAACTGTTGTAAGAGCAGGTCAGGCAGATTGGAATCTTCTGCAGTTGTGGTTTTGTCTGTGTTTTGAAGCTCACGCCACTTTTTTCTTCACACCTCTGTGGTCCTTGCCTGTGGCCAGAGCAGTGGGCAGAAAAGCCTTTTGGTGACAGAGGTGAACTCTGGTGCCTCCTGAGCTCTCCTGCAGTCCCCACTGTTCTCTCTTCCTGTTCTCTCTGTCAGTGTTTTGGGGTCACACCCACCTCAGTGCTTCTGGTCATTCCTGGCAGTGCTGGAGGACCATGAGATGCCTGAGATCATGAGAGCATGGGCGTGTCGTGGCGAATATGTAATGGCAAGGCAGATGCCTCACAGGCAGGGCATGGCCAAGGCTATGTGGGACAGGAGCAGCCCGGGGCTCCATCTCCTCCTGTCTGTCCCCAGACCTCCAAGTGCCCAAGTCTGTCGCCGGGAGGCAGGGACAGATTCTGCCTTCGGAGGCACAGGCTGTGTGTGTGTGTGTGTGAGAGAGAGAGAGAGAGAGAGAGAGAGAGAGAGAGAGAGAGAGAGAGAGAGAGAGAGACTGGGGGGATGAGGGGCGGGGCGTTCCTAGCAAGGAAGGTGAAGTCCCTTGGGAAGGGAAACGATTTGCTCCCTGGCTCCCTGCCTGTCCAGACCAGTTGGGAATAGCCTGCTGAGGCTGGAGAAAGGGGTTCTGTCCGGGGAATCACCCCACAGCACTCCCACGGGGCCTGCGTGCCCAGACCTTCCAACTGGTGGTCACAGATCATCTGGGGACAGGACTTGGGGGTGTATCCTGAGACTCTCCCGCTTGTCTCGGAGCTTCTGGGATCCTGGGATTCCATGACCACACACTGCAGCGATGGGGTGCGGGTCTTCAGCTCCCTTGAGCCCTCTCCCTTCCCATCTCTCTTCTTCTGCTGCATCTCCGAAGTGTTCGGGGCCCCATTTCTCCCCACCCTGTCACATGAGGGCTGGACAGCCACATCTGGGTCTACAGGAGCCTGCCCTGTGGCCTACTGCCAGCCCTGCTGTCCCCCCTACCCTGGCTCCTCTTGGGGTTCAGTCCGTGTCCATGCTGCTTGGCTGCTAGCTCTGTTCCCCGAGTCCCTCTGTCGCTACTCCGGGCTTTGCAAGAACCAGAGCCACATCCAGAGGTGCTCAGGGACCCAGGTGGCAGGGACCAAACTCGGGGCCTCTCACGTGTTACGTCCAGGCTCAGCCCACTTGGGGCTGCTTCTGTGACTCCTCAACACCCCATTAAGTGCCGGGATTGCTGCGCACAGGCAGCCACACCACCTGGTCACGGGGTCTGTGTCAGAAGCACGACTTTCCCACAGTTCACAGGAGGCTCCCTGGCCTCCGCTCTCCTCCCAGGTGACCCAAAACGCTTGGGGATGGGGTCATCAGCTGTCAAGGTGGGATGGAGCTCTGATTCTGCCCATGTCTGCCCCTGACCACTTTTCCCCTAGGAAGAGCCTCAGACGTTAAGGAAAAGATTTATTTTAAATATCCCAGTTAAAACTCAAAAGACTTGAACATAAAACCAAAATTATCTTTATTGAAGAAACGAGACATAAACAAGAATAAGCATCACAAAACGAAAGCAACAGCATGTGAGCTGGCGATGTCAATTTAGGATGCCTTAAATATAAACTATGAGAACTATTTCTATGGCAAAGATTGTGAGACCGCCATTAACCAGCGGTCAGCACACAGGGCTCAGTGTCCCCCAGCAGGTCTAGCCAGACCCAACTGTTCCTGCCCCTCGCAGCCCCTTTTCTTCAAGCTGGGGCTAAGGTTCTCACCTTCCAGGACAGTGGACTCAAGCATTTGATCTGAAATTGGGGAAACTTTCCAGATCATGGAACATAAAAGAAAGTGGATTTTTTTGTTGCCTTTTGCCAGACTCCTGAAGTGCGCCCAAGTCTTAACATAATATTCTAGGATATTCTGGATTTTTCTAGATTGTCCACATAGGAGGCTGAAACTGGGCAGAGTCCGGACTTTTTCCTCCTTGGTACCTTGTAGCAGGTGGTCTGAAGGGGTTGGGGGACAGGTGTGTGGGTCTTCACCTGTAACCCAAGTGCCTGTAGGCTGCTTCTAGGTGAATTCCTCTCTCCCTTGGGCCAGTTTTCTGGTGTGTTGGGCATCCGATGACAGTCCTGGTGGCGATGCTCTGGGCACGGGCAGGCCCTGGACGGATGGAAAGGATCATTGACAGTCTGAGGGCATGTGGAACTTCCCTCACCCTGAACCCAGCTCCCATCTCTGCTCCTAAAGCCTCTTGGCCTTGACCCGAGGGTGATCCCAGTGCCAGGAACAGGACCTCTGGGGGTCCGGCTGGAACCCCCCTCCAACTCTCCATCACTCCAGGGAAGCAGACGTGAGTGTGCTGGGGGCCAGCTCTGGGCTCTGGTGGCTAAGACAGGAGATGAGGTCTAGGCAGAGCACACCCTTGGGCTTCCCTGACAGATTGGCTGTGGTCTGCACCCCAGGGCCCCACTTACCCCCTCATTCCGTGCCCCGCCTCCTGGCCCGGATCTACAGCAGATTGGCGCGGTCTCGGCCCCACACCCACAGCTCAGGGTCGTAGGCCTGTATCTGCGAAGACAGATGGGGCCCATGTTGCTGACTCGCTCGGCCTCTCCAGCCTGCGGACAGCCCCCTCCATGCCCCCCAGCAGCCCTACCTGTTCGCACTCCTCCCGGGTCACCCAGGCTCTCCAGCTCATGGAGCGCAGCAGTTGGAGACGGAGCCGGTAGAACAGGGGCCGCTGCAGGCGGCTGTGGCCATACAGGAAGGCGAAGATGTTCTGCTTGGGTGCCTGGTAGTCCTCCTCCATATCGTTGGCCAGGTAGCTGTGGACAGCACACCGCCTGTGTTCACACCTACCTCCTTCCTTCAGGGAACTGCGGCGGAGGGCCCCCAGGGATTGATGGAGGCTGTGTTGGGGCTCCCTGGGATCAGTACTCACAGTGCCAGAAAGAAGTGAATGCGTCGGATCTGCCAGCTGAAGAGGCCAGAGCGGCTGAAGTAGGCGATGACCATGGCCAGCAGGTACTGGGGAGACACGGGGATAGGTCACCAGGGCTGGGCGGAGGGGAAGGAGATCCAAGAACTCGGGAAGCAGGACGAAGGGGAGGACTTTGTGGGTGTTTGCTGAATCAAGAGGAGAGGGACCCCACAGACACGACCCAGAGAGACTGGGGTGCCTGTGCCCCAGGAGTGGGCAGCGAAGAGCTGCATCAGTGACCGCACCTCCCCTATCCAGTGGCCCCCAAGTTTTACACTCACCCCCCCCCGAAAGAGCAAAAAGAGCAAAGGTACCCAGGCAGGTTGAGCTTGGTGGGTCCCCGGGACAGTCGCTTAGTGACCCCCAGCAGGTACCTTATCAGAGACCAACAGGTGCCGGTCCCAGGCCAGGAATCTTTTGATCACAGGGTCCTCTGTGGGAAGGCGGGGTTGTGAACCTCAAAGTCACAGCCCGCCCCCAATATTCCCCACCGTTGGGCCGGCCACACTGGGCCCCGCACAGCCCCAGGTTGGAATAGGGGTGCGGGAGCCCCTTCCTTGGGTGACTCAGCCCAGGCAGCCCGGCACTGCAGCCCCTGTTCGGGCAGGGGCCACCTCTTCCCCACCATGGGACACTGCATCCCTAACGACCGCCTGTGTCCGGGTGGGAGACTCGGGCCCGAGGCTCCTACCCAGCAGCTTGCGGAAGACTTGGTGGTGCTCGGGGAGCACGGGGCTCTCCTGTCGCTGCCGCTTCCTGTGCAGCCCACATGGCTGCTCCTCGTCCTCCTGCTGTTCCTCGTCCTCCGACTCATCCCTCTTCCTCCGAACAGCACCCTGAGGCCGGGGGCTGACGTGAAGCCCACTGTGCTGAGCCTGGGAGGCTGCATCCCCCTTTTCTTTCTCTTCCTCCTCCACCTTCTCCAGCGCCTCTGGATCCTCCGACTCCTGCTCCTCCTCTACCTCTGGCGATGACCACATCCTCCTTTTCCGGCCTCGGGAAGGCACACCTGCAGCATGGCTCATCATCTCCAGTACTCCAGGGGTCTCCTCTTCCTCCTCCTCCTCCTCCTCTTCCTCCTCCTCCTCCTCTTCCAACTCCTCTTCATAGAGCAGTTGCTCCCTCTTCCTCTTGCGGCAACCAACAATGGCCCAGGGGCCTCCGTAGGACTCTGACGGAGAGGCCAGACCCAGTCCCAGCAAGTCCTCTGTGGGAAGACGGGGTTGTGAACCTCAAAATCACAGCCCGCCCCCAATATTCCCCACCGTCGGGATGGCAACACTGGGCCCCTCACAGCCCCAGGTGGGAGTAGGGGTGCAGGAGCCCCTTCCTTGGGTGGCTCAGCCAAGGCAGCCCGGCAGTGCAGCCCCTGTCTGGGCAGTGGCCACCTCTTCCCCACCACGGGACACTGCATCCCTAACGACCTCCTGTGTCCAGGTGGGAGACTCGGGCCCGGGGCTCCTACCCAGCAGCTTGCGGAAGACTTGGTGGTGCTCGGGGAGCACGGGGCTCTCCTGTCGCTGCCGCTTCCTGTGCAGCCCACATGGCTGCTCCTCGTCCTCCTGCTGTTCCTCGTCCTCCGACTCATCCCTCTTCCTCAGAACAGCACTCTGAGGCCGCGGGCTGGCCTGAAGCCCATTGTGCTGAGCCTGGGAGGCTGCGTCCCCCTTTTCTTCCTCTTCCTCCTCCACCTTCTCCAGCGACTCTGGATCCTCCGGCTCCTGCTCCGACTCTGACGGAGAGGCCAGAGTGAGTCCCAGCAATTCCTCACCTGCCCATGGACTCCCAGGCCCCCAAGCTTCTCTTTCTCCATCTCCTCCCACACATCTTATCATGGTTCACACCCCTGTGACCTTCAGTCTCTTCCTCAGGGTAGAATTTCTCCCTGGGGACACAGAGGGGCACCTCCATTTCCCTATTTCCCCCATCCCGGCTCCCCTTCCTTGTCCTGGCTGTCAGTCCATACCCCAAGAGCCTGTTCTGTGCCGCTCCTTCCGACCTCTCAGTGTCTCCCCAACACTCCTGTCTGCGCAGCTCCCAGTCCCGCTGGCCCCAACACCTACCTGAAGGTCCCGGCATCATTTCCTCCGGCGCCACCTCCAGGGGGTATCCCGAGGTGCTGGACTCAGGGCTCTGGGGCTCAGAACCAGGACTCTGCCTACGGCTGGCCATCCCAGGTCCACTGTCTCCCCCGATAGCTCAGGTTCTCCCTCAATAACAGCAGTGCCTGCCGTCGAGGAGCTGAGCAGACGAGGCTTTGGGCTCTCAAGCCAAAGGCTACTGTTGCCTACTTGAGCTTCAGGTTCTGGAGGTCTGGGATCTTCCAATCAGCACAGCCGGAAGCTCTGATGTCATCAGAACCCCCCTGCACCCCCACCAGCAACGAGTTTGAAAGAAAACCCTCAACTGCCAGGGGGCTTCTCCAGAAGTCAGGGGGCAGTACATAGGTGGCCCTGGCCCCGGGCCAGTCCCCAAACCAGTCTGCAGGATTACATCCCTGTTTTCCACACTGTGTGCCACACTTCTCTCCTGGGGACATTGATGAGAGGGGCCTGGGAGGAGGTTATAGGAGTTTGGAGTCAGTTGAACGACAGAAACCCCCAAGAACCCACCCGGGGAAGACAGGCTTGGCCCTGTTGGTGCTTTTAAAGGTGCGTGCTGCTGGGGTTGAGCCATAGGCTGACCCGGCTTGAGCCCCAGTATCCCATTTAGTACCCCTAGGACTAATTCCTGAGTGCAGAGCCAGAAATACATGTGTGTATGTGTGTGTGTGTGTGTGTGTGTGTCTTTATGCCTGTCTCAGGTCTGGGGTCTGTCCAGTCCCCGTCTCATGATACCATCTCATACAGAAGACCGTATTTTACTCCCAAAGAAATGTTTGTCTTGGAGCTGGAGCTGTGATACCGCTCATAGGGTGTTTGCCTTGCACACAATCAGGGTTTGATCACTGGCACCCCATAAGTCCTCTGAGCACTGCCAGAAGTGATTCCTAAGTAGAGAACCAGAAGTACACCCTGAAAAACGCTGGGTGTGATCCTTGTTTCTCGTCTTTTGGCCGTGCTGGGGATCAAACCCAGGAGTTTCACACGCGCTAAATAACTTGGCAGTGTACTAGCACAGTTACTTATAATACTAATTTTTTAATTTTATACACCTCTACAAAAAGGATTTTGAAATTTTTTTTCGTTTTTGTCACACTTAGTGGTGCTCAGGACTTATTCCTGACTGCACTCAGGGATGCTCCTGGCAGGGCTTGGGGTACCATATGGGATGCAGGGTTCTAGGGATCCAACCTGGGTCAGTTTTGTGCAAGGAAGGTATCCTACCCACTACTGTACTATTTATCTGACTCTTCAAATGATAGTTTCTGGGGCTGGAGAGGTAGTGCAGTGGGTAAGGTTCCTGCCATACTGGTGGCCAATCCGAGTTTGATCCCTGGCATCCTGTATGCTCCCCAGAACACCACCAGGTATAATTTCTAAATGAAGAGCCAGGAATAGCATTGCTAGTATGGCCCCCAAAGAAACAAACAACAACAAAACTGAATAAAAACAAATACAAACAAAGAGCAAAGGGCTGTGTACTGACTGGGCCTCCGCCTGTGGGTGCTGGGATGGTGCTGCACACGATTCCAAAGACAGCTGCCGACTCATGAGAATTGGCAGAATTTCACGATTAGTTCTCCACGATTCTCAAATCGGCCCTATGCTTGTGATTGGGGGCGAGGAGATGGGACACTGCCTCCGTGTATGTGTGTGTGACACAGATAAGAGACGTCCACTCTAGGTGGCATTTCTGCAGTGGGCCTGGTGTGTGTATGTCCGGTTTTGAAATGTAGACTAGGATTCTGCCCAATTGTGTTCTGGACTAGAACCCACAGCCCTTGTACTGCAGCTCCCACCAAAACACTGGTGCAATGAATGTGTGTGTGTGTACGTGTGTACCAGTGTACTGAGTTCTTCATGTGCATCCTAGACCCCTCTCCGCCCTGCCCTGCAGGATTGGGACAGCTGCCTGCCAGGCTCTCATTTCTCCTTCACATGTTAGGTGGCTTTTTTCGCCCGTCCATTCTTATTTGGTGTTCAGGGCTTGCAACCCTTGGCTCTGCAAGCAAGGATCACTCCTGTGGCACTCAGGGGACGTTGTGGGGTGCCGGGGATGGAACCTGTGCCGAAGGCCAGCGCCTTCCCCTCGGTGGTCGTGCTCAGCCCCCTGGGTCAGGCTTTCCCGGTGCCTGCTGGGAAATGCAGTCCGGGCATGCGGCTCCCTGCACGGCCCCGTGGGCAGTTTCCGAGGCATGGGCTCACGCAAGAGCACTGCTGCCGCGCGACCCGCTTCTGTTCAGCGCCCGGTTGCCGTTGGCCCGCGCTGCGGCCTCTGGCTTCTCGTGCGCCCGACCAAGGCACTAGCGCGGCCATCGGGTGCGAGCTGGAGCAGGCGCGGAGGCCCAGACACCATCACCCGCCCGAGCTAGCCCGATGCCTGTGGGGTAGGTCACGGTTTGCAACCCCGAGGTCGCGCCCGGCATGGGGCAGTGCAGCGAGGCCTCCCCGTGGGCTGGTTTCACCGTCCCTCCGGCTCCGTGTCTCCGCAGAGGCGTGTCCAGCAGCACCTTTGTTCCGTGCCCCGGGACCCCGTGGCACGGAGTGTCCGGGCTCCGTGTCTGGAACGGAGGGGCAGTGGGTGCACCCGCTGGTCCGCGTCTGGGCCCCCCTGAGGTCCCTTCGCTGTATCGCTGGTTGCTGAGCCAGGACGTTTGTTCAGTGGACCCAGCCGGGTGCCTTAAGCCAAGTCATTTATAAATATATTTATATTTATTTAGATTTATAAGGCCTTCCCGTTGATCATCGATTTGCTCGAGCGGGCCCAGTAACGTCTCCATTGGAGACTTTGTTCTTACTGTGTCTGGCATATCAAATACGTCACGGGGAGATTGCCAGGCTCTGCCGTGCTGGCGAGATACTCTTGGTAGCTTTCCGGGCTCTCTGAGAGGGGCGGAGGAATCGAACTCGGGTGGCCATGTTGGCTGCGTGTAAGGCAAACGCCCTACCGCTGTGCTATTTGAAAACAGTCCAAAAATTTTGCTGTATAGAAAAATTATCCTAATGTACAGTGTGTTTACTATACATCAGGATATGAACTGTGTCTCAGAGTTGTAGCATCTGGAGTGATTCTACTTTTTAAAGATGAATATTATGCCTTGGGGTCCAGGTGTTGATTTAGTAGAAAAGGTGCTATCCTTGAACTTGGCTGTCCCGGGTTCAATATCTTAGCACCCCAAATCGGATCCTGACCCTTGCGAGAAATGATCCCTGAGCTCTAGGCCAGGAGTCAGCCATAAACATAGGAGGGCGTGTCCCCCAAATACAGCAACAACAAAAGACAACTAAGGAAGAAAACAAAACCAAAACTAAATTCATGTGCAAAGACATATTTTACAGTGAAAGAATTAAAGGATTGAAATCCTTTTTTAAGGCCCTTGAATCACATTTTGGGACTTACTTTATGCTGTAGAAGTCTGTAGGATAACACTGTTTAGTCCTTCCTCAGGTAGCTTAGGTTTATAGGGTCACACCCATCCCAGTGCTCCTGAGTCACCCCCATACTTTTGTTTATTTGTAACTACTACTCTATGCTCTCTTCCCCAAACAGTTAATCAGTTTATTCCCTAATATCAGTTTCTATTAATTTGTAAGAACAGATCTTTCTGGGACACGAAACTCTTTATTACTTTAAAACAATGCCCTTTTGTATTGACACAAGAAGACGATATTATGCTTTTTTAACTTGGGATTTAATTGGCTTCAAATAGTATTCATTCCCGGGCATCTGCTTTCTCAACTTATGCCTCAGTTGCCCTCAGTTCCTAGTGCCCCCAAAAGTACAGTCTCAACGAGGGACGGGATGGAACCAGGGCAAGTGGTAAGCTGTTTGCCACCCTGGCATTGAGATGGGCCTGGCCAAAATGCCACAAATGTTGTCATGATCCAAAAGTAAGGACGACACTAGGACCCTGCTAGGGATAGGAAAGAGCAATCTGGCCTGAGCACTGTAGTCTGAGATCGAGATGACCCCAGGAGAGCAATTCTATAAGTTTAATGCATCTCTTACTGGGTCCATACAAAATTATTAATATTATGAATGCTTATATGTTTGTTGGTCAAGGAGAGCAGAAACACACCCATGGGATTCCACCCTTGGGTGGGTGGTCCTCCTGAAATAGAATCTGTCCTAGAAGCAGCATCCCCTGAGGGGAGGAACTTTAACCCTATTGATTGGGACCACCTATGTGTAAGCCCAGCCCCTAATGGTTTGGGGATTTAACTAGACTGTAAAAATGGGTGGGGGTGGGGGTTGGAAATGATCAGGATCAAAATCCAAGTCAGAGCCAGAAGGAGAAAGAGGTTCCAGATCGACTCGGGAGAGAAGGAGGGAGAAGAGAGAGGGGGATAAAGAGAGAGAGAGAGAGCGATAGAGAGAGAGCAATAGAGCGAGCGAGAGAGAGAGAAGTGAACAGGGATGAGAATGGAATAAACGGCATCTAATCAGTAAACTGGCTTGGAACTCCGATTCCTCCGCCATCTGTCCAAGGGCCCAGGCCACCCCAACTGGGGTGGGGCGGCCCGAGACCCAGAACCTGGGTGGCCAGGGGAAGAGTTGTTAGGGTCATCCCCTGGCCACCCTCTAAGTTTGTTTTTTTTTTAAAGAAGTCCATGATTTATCCTGAATACTTATTTTTTCTCTGCTTTCACATACGGTTTGTTTATGTGTATTTGTTTATATATGTGTGTTTGGTTTTGGGACAATAATCAACAGTGTTCAGGGATTATTCCTAGCTCTGGGATGAGAGATTAGTTCTGGTGGGGTTTTGGGAGCATATGAGATGCCAGACACACATAAAACCTGGGTTGTCTGCTTGCAAGGCAAGTACCCTACTTGCTGTTCTTTGGCCCTTTCTAAATATATCAGTTCCAGCACACCAGGAGTGAGCCCTAGCTCCTATTTACCCCCAATCACCCTTACAAATCAAGTATATTCCTTCAAGCATCTTACTTTATTAGCACAACTCAAAACAACAGTGGGGCTAGCCTGCTAAGGGAGAGATTAAATGAGGAGGGTGCTTTACTCCTTGATTTTAAAAAACACGTATTCCTACATGTTATTTTTTTCCTTTTTGAGCCACACCTGGCAATGCTCTGGGTTTCCTCCTGGCTCTCCACTCAGAAATTACTCCTAAGGTTGCTCAGGTGACCATATGGCGTGCCAACAATTGAGCCTGGGTTGGCCATGTGCAAGAAAAATGCCTTACCTGCTGTACTATCACTATGGTCCCTGAAGGAGAGTCTTTTGACTTGGAAAAAGGAAAAAAATAGAGCAAGAGATAGTAAAGCGGGTAGGAAGTTACTTACACACTGTGAACCCGGATCAAACCCTGGCATCCCTTAGGGTCCACTAAGTCAGCCCGCAGAAATTCCTGAGTGCACAGCTAGGAGGAACGCTGAACATTTTCAATGTGGTGCAGAAATGAAAATAAGATAATAAAATTGAGTTTCGCTTTGAAACCCCACCAACCTGCCAGGTGGCCAAACCCAAAATGACAACCAATGAAAGGACAGGCGACAACTAAATCTCATGTTTTAGCGGTGGGGCCCTGCCCATCAGAGCTTGGAGCCCTAACCTTGTGATGTCCAGGTCAAAGGAACAGGGACCAGCATGTCCTTGTTGGGAGGGTCAGGATCTCCAAACCTTCCATACTCGGCAGGACCTACAAACCCAAGGACTTAAATACTTCAAAAAGAAAGAAAGAAAGAAAGAAAACTACATTTACTCACAGCACTCACCCTAATAGCCTAGGACACCTAATCAGGGAGAGATGAGAAAGAGAAGTCTGGGGGACTTTGCAACTTGATGTGAGAGAGCAGAATTTCCTGATGTACAAAAACACCAACACTGGAATTGGACAGACACTAAATGGGTAGGGTGCTTGCCTTGCTTCCACAGATCCTTGGCATCCCTTATGGCGCCCTCAGAGCAACACCAGGAATAACACCAGAGCCAGGAGTAAGCCCTGATTATCTAAAGGCACAGATGCCCTCCTAATCCCCTCCCCCACCACGAAAACACACAAAAAAATAGCCCCCACAGAAAATTTTCATTTGCAAACCAAACAGCCTGTGACGACCACTCACAGAGTGAATTAGTGGGAAGGCATCAGCAGAATCTGAACTTCTGAAATGCCACAGATCTGTGGTTATCCAAGAGTTATGATCTAGCTTTTAGTTTAAGAGTGTAATATGCGGCCCCAGAAATTACCAGGGATAGTATAGCCCTGATCTTGCACAGAGCCAAGAGGAAGACCTGTGCATCTCCCTTGTGGCACAGAAATAAATATGAAAAGAAACAAAGGAGCAGAATTGTGTAACAGGACAACAGGTTGGAGATAGCGAGTAGGGCTGGTGATACCCGCCAACCCTAGGGTCCCCTAAGCACTGCGTGGTACAATGCTGGAGTGCAGAGTTAAGAGTATAATCACCAGAATCACTGGGTTTAGCACTCCAAAGGAAACAAAATACCCAGATACAGGCCCACGAACCCCAGCAACCCATATGGTCCCTGAGATCTGTCAGGAGTGATTCCTTGAGCACTGAGGTACAAGTGTTCTTTGAGCTGAGTGTGGTCCAAAAACCAAATACAACAAAACTGACACATCATCTCAAACAGCAGAGAGCCTGATACTACGACCTGGACGCACATCACAGGATCCTTCCTGAAACGACTCAGAGACTTTTGGCCCAGGATGCGTGAGCATTCCTGTCACTACATCACCTCATATTGTTACTCTCCTCCTACCTGGGGATGGTGTGTCATTTGGCATGTCACCATCTTCTCCCGCCTCTGTTTTTCCCGAGGTCCAGATACCTGAAGGACAAGTCAGAGCTATGAGCACTGGAGAGGAACAAAAGCCCCCAGCTCTGACCAGTCACACTCTTGGGCACTGGCTGATAGACCCGCCCTGGGGACAATGCCTGATGCTTCCGTCTCCCCAAGAGAAGCAAAATGGGTTGGCATCTGTGCTGCCGTTCCAAACAGAAGGTATGGGCTTGGCTAGAAGAGAGAAGTCAGCCCAGCCTTGGACTGGGGACTCCTCCCTGGGTCCCTGAGAAGGTTCACATAGGCCCAGCCATGGGGTGACTCCAAGGCCAGGAGCTCACAGGCATCAGCACCACCTGCAGGCTGGCAGGAGGGCTGCCCTCGGCAACCATAGCCCAGAATGTGGCTCTATCACTGGGGCAGGACACACAATGAAAAACAAACCTGAGAAGGAAACTCTTGCTCTTCTGGTCGTCCTGATTTCCGTTGTTCCTGACACTTTCCGAACGACCTTCGCTCTCAAACCTTCCACCTCACTTGTCAGCCCACCTGCCCGGGACCGACGCCCCCTCCTCACGCGCCTCCCAAATAAAAAACTCCCTCCCCTCCATGCGATCCGCTAAAATAGAAATGAGTAGACAGAAACCTCTCGAAAAGGCGGCAGAAGATGGTGACATGCCATCTGTCACACCAACCCCAGGTAGGAGGGGAGTAACAATATAAGGTGATGCAGTGACAGGAGTGCTCAGGCTTCCTGGGCCAAATATGTCTGAGTTATTTCAGGAAGGATCCTGTGATGTGCCTCCTGGTGGGAGTGCCCATCTCTGCTGTTGGAGGTGATGTTTGTGTCAGTTTTGTTGAATTTGGCTTTTGGACCACACCCATCTCAAAGAGTACTTGTACCTCAGTGCTCAAGGATCCCTCCTGAGAGATCTCAGGGACCACCTGGGTTGCTGGGAGTCGTGGGTTTGTATCTGGGTATTTTGTTTTCTGTGATTCTGGGGATTATACTCTCGGCTCTGCACTCCGGCATTGTACCTGGTAGTGCTTAGGGAACCCTATGGGTTGGCGAGGATCACCACCCCTACTCGCTGTCTGCAACCTGCTGTCCTGTTACACAATCCTGCTGCTTTATTTCTTTTTAGAGTTACTTTTGTCTCACAGGGGAGATGCATAGGACTTCCTCTTGACTCTGTTCTCTGGATTCCTACATGGTGTGTATCACGGGCCCCCTGGGGTCTGCTGGAGTCATTTGCTCCCTGGCAGCTACAGTGACTCAAGTCCAAGGACATGCTTATTACTCCTTATTTTGTCCTTCACGCTCAGAAGAGAGTCGCCTGCTCTGTCACACATTCTGCTTTCAGTCGCCACTCTGTTGGCAGTTGTGGGCATATGCTGGTCTAGGAGAGCCAGAGAAATGGATCTCTGGGTCGGGCACAGCTGTTGGGTTCAAGACACTTTTGCCGCTTCGAGAGCCACTTGGAATGGCCCTGAACTGTGATGAGAGTCCTTCAGGCGTATATGTGCATATGTAGATGTCTGGACATTGAGTGACCCTTTCTCCCTAGAACGTGGGATATGGGGTGCAGGGGGCGTACGTTTAGTGTTTTAGGCTGAAAGCAGGGTCACCCATTTGGGTTCCAGTGGCTCCGTTCACAGTTGTTACTCTGCAGTGCTCATAGGAGCAGTGATTGGGATGCTTTATTCCTCCGACTGCTGCATCTGGCCTCAAGTTCAAATTCTTTGTTTTACATAGATTTGGCTTTGGAAATAACCCTTGCAAATACTCAGATTATCCCTGGCTGTGTATTCAGTTATTCATGCTATAGTCTGGGACCATGTGTGCTACTGGGGATCAAACCCGGATGTGTGTGCAGAGTCAGTGTCCTTTTGCTGTAATGTCTCTCCCACCACAGTTCATTTATTTCTTTGGGTCTCACCCCATCCGGCACTGCTCTGTTTTAGTCCATGGGATCACTTCCAATGGTTCTTGGTTTATCAGATCTCAGAGATTGCCTGTGGACTGTGAGGGATCACAGCTGACGGCTTGAGGGACCCTATGGAATGTCAGAATCAAACCTTTATTGGTTGTGAGCAAGCCAAGTGCCCCACATGCTATGCTGTCTGTCTGGATCCTTTTTTGTTTACTTTTAAAAACAATTGTGGGCTTTGGCATTTTTGTTCATTTTTGCATTTACTGCAGTCAGGCATCACTTCAAGTGTGCTGATGATATACCATGTGCTGCTGGGTCTAGTGTGCCAGTAGAGTGGGTAGGGTGATTGTCTTGGAAGCAGTGGACATGGGTTCTATTCCTGGCATCCTGTGTGGTCCCTGAGCACCAGCAGAGGTGATTCCTGAGTAGAGAGTCAGGAGTAAGCCTGTGAGCATCCCCAAATGAGGATCCCAAAACAGACAAAAACAAAAGTACAAAATGTGACACCATCAAACTCCTCTAGGCTGTGTGCATGATCGAGGCTATACTGTCTCTTGTATTTTCTTGGGACCCATATTACACTCTTAAACCAAAAGCTAGATCTTAGCTCTTGGATAACCACAGATCTGTGGCATTTCAGAAGTTCAGATTCTGTTTATGCCTTCCCTCTAATTTACTCTGTGCGGTAGGGCATTTGCCTTAAAAGTGGCCAACATGGCCGACCCGAGTTCTATTTCTCCACCCCTCTCGGAAAGCCCGGCAAGCTACCGAGAGTATCTCGCCAGCACGGCAGAGCCTGGCAAGCTCCCCGTGACATATTCGATATGCCAGACACAGTAACAACAAAGACTCTAATGGAGATGTTACTGGGCCTGCTCGCGCAAATCGATGAACAACGGGAGGGCCTTTACCTTTTATATAGACACACGAGGTTTTCTTGTCACCTTTTCCTTCTGACCAATCCATGCTCCGTCTCTCTAGGGTTCAGGGCATTCTGAGTTAAAGCCTACTGTGATCGCCTAGCTGGAAGGAGGAGCCCTGAGACCCGTGAGCAAAGGCATGCATGCAGGGGAGTGTCTAAGGACCCTACCTGTCTCAGGCCATGGGCAGGGTGTGGGTGCCCTAAGGCAGCAGAGCTCTTGGTCTCTAGACACTTTTTCCACTTCGAAAGCCAATTGGGATGGCCCTGAACCATGACGAGAGTCCTACAGGCACATATCTGCATGCATAGTCAGTGACTAGACATTGCGTGTCCCCTTCTCTTTTGAACATGGGCTGTGAGGTGCAGGGGGTGTATGTTTAGTGTATTGGGCTGAAAGCAGAGTCACTCATTTGGGTCCCACTGGTTCCATGCAGTTGTTACTCTGCAGTGCTTGTAGGAGCAGTGATTGGGATGCCCTGGGGTCAGGAGCAAGACCACCACCTTTAGAAACCTTGTAGTAGATCATACTCAGATTTTATCAGATGCAGCTGTCTTAGAGAGATGTTGGGTTCTGTCAACCAGGAGTGTACATGGAGACTGCTCCCAAGGGAACAGAATCTGAGCCCCTCTAGGGCTCTGTGTTCTATCCTTGCAGCCCAGGGAACAGAGTAGAAATAGACCCTGACTCTTGCTGCCCAGTGTGTTGGCTCAGGACTTGGTGACCTTCCCGGATGTGACCGTGAGCATCACCCCACAGGAGTGGATGTGCCTCTCAATGGAAGGGCTACAGGCACATGATTCTGTAGACCTACCAGGACCTGTCAACCGTTGGTGAGAGCAGTGTGGGGCCGACCGTGTCTGGAGAGAACCACGTGGGCTCCCTGTCCCAGGCTATGGCTGTGTATCCAACAGTAGCTGGGACTGTGATGGGCCAGGATGTTGGACAATTGTGCAGTAGCTGTTCCTCTAGTTCCTTCCCTGGTTTTGTTTTTGGTGCTCACCTTTGACGTTTGGGGATTACTCTCAGTTTTGTGCATAGGAATCACTCTCTGTGGGATTGCAGGAGTCTCTGGAGCGTTAGGGGTCTACCCAGGTTGGCCCCAGGCATGGCAAGCTCCCTTTGTGCTGTACTGTCGTTCAGGTCCCTCTAATTAGTTTGTGTCATTCCTGAGTTCGCTTCTCAGTTTAATTCTTATGCTACATATTACTTCTGTGTATTTGTTTTGGTTTTGATTTTGGGTTTATTTGGGGGCACAACGGCAATGCTCCTAATTGTGCTGATGGATCACTCCTGGGATTGCTCGGGGCCTATGGTGTGCTGAGTATTGGACCCATTTGCCAGCTTAAAAGGTTGCCGTCTTACCCCTCCTAATGTTGCATTTGTCCGTCAAGTTCAAATTCTTTGTTTTGCATTGATTTGGCTTTGGGGTTTCACCTTCCGGTTCTCAGATTATTCCTGGCTGTGTATTAAGTTACTCATGCTGTAATCTGGGACCATGTGTGCTGCTGGGGATCGAACCTGTATGTGTGTGCACCGTTTGTGTCCTAACGCTGTGATGTCTCTCCTACCACTGTTCATTTATTTCTTAGGGTCTCACCTCATCAGACACCGCTCTATTTGAGTGCACGGGATCAATGTTTCTTGGTTCATCAAATGTCAGGGTTTTCCTCTGGACTATGCAGTGATGGATCACAGCTGACTGCTGAGGGACCCAATGGAATATTGGAATCAAACCTCTGTTGGGTGTGAGCAAGGCCAGTGCCCCACATGCTGTGCTGTCTGTCTGGATCCTTTTCTGTTTACTTTTATAAACAATTAGAGGCTTTGGCCAACTTTGTCCATTTTTGGATTTGTTAAGCTTTTGGGTTTACTGCACTCAGGCATCACTTCAAGTGTGCTGATAACATACCAGGTGGTGCTGGGACTAGAGTGCCAGTTCAGTGGGTATGGTGATTGTCTTGCAAACAGTGGACATGGGTTCTATTCTTGGCATTCTATGTGGTCCTTGAGCACCAGCAGAGGTGAATCCTGAGTACACAGTCAGGAGGAAGCCTTGAACATCCCCAGGTGAGCATCCCAAACCAGACAAAAACAAAAGTACAAATTGTGATACGATCAAACTCCTCTTGGCTGTGTGCAAGATCAGAAATATACTATTGCTGGTATTTTCTGAGGCCCCATATTACACTCTTAAACTAAAAGCTAGATCTTAGCTCTTCGATAACCACAAATATGTGGCATTTCAGAAGTGCAGATTCTGTTCATGCCTTCCCACTAATTTACTCTGTTTTTTTGTAGAGACACGCGGGGCTTACTTGGCACCTTTTCCTTCTGACCAATCCATGCTCCGTCTCTGTAGGGTTCAAGGCATTCTGAGTTGAAGCCTCCAGTCATCTCCTGGCTTGAAGGAGGAGCCCTGAGGCCAGTGATTAAAGGCGTGGAAGCAGGTGAGTGTCTGAGGACCCTACCTGTCTTCCTGGGTAGTGTGTGGGTGTCCTAATACATATGAAACACGCTGGTGACTGTGGGGGCCTCGGGCTCCTGGATCTAGGTGTCTTTGCAGCACTCACACTGCCCTTCGCACCTCTGGACTCTCCATCTTGGAATGATCCTGTGTTTTACTTTCTTGGTTTGACATTATTTTTCTGCATTTGCCAGTCCATGACATTCACGCTCCTTGGTCCCCGAGCATCACTGAGATTGTTCAAAAAACAAAACCCAAAAAGCTTTTGTAGAATTTCCAAGCTTCTCACAGTGATCCCCCCAAGGGATTTCCTTTTGTTCTGGGATGCTTTGGGGTATGACAACTGTAGAGTTGTCCTCCACCTACACTGCCTCATTCAAGGATGTTCAATTGGACGTATTGTGTTTGGTTTCAGAACTCACAACAGGGCTTCAAGATTTGACCTTTCAGCAATTTGTTTTAGGGACACAGTTACTGAGTATGAGTGAGCTGGTAAGATTTGCAAATTTGAAATCAATATTATTATTTTTTTTCCTTTTTGGTTCACGCCTGGCAATGCACAGGGGTTTCTCCTGGATCTGCACTCAGGGGTTACTCCTGGCGGTGCTCAGGGGACAATATGGGATGCTGGGAATCGAACCCGGGTTGGCCGCGTGCAAGGCAAATGCCCTATCCGCTGTGCTATCTCTCCAGCCCCCTGAAATCAATAGTATTGTTCCAATGAAGAAGTTCAGTGGAACAGCATATTACTTTTAAGGTGCAGGCTGTCCATGGCCAGTAAGAAATCCAGATTCCAATTCTTTGGGCTAGAGGACCTTTAGTATGTATTCAAAAAATAAATACGAATTCCACGGCACCTCTCGCCACCTGTGTTCACTGGTCACACACTGCTTTCTCCACCCTGAATGGCCACTGGCCATGGGTTCACAAAGGAGAAAACAAGGGCCTGGCTGGTTGGTATCAGTTACAGTTTATCCCAATCCCTCTCCATTCATTTTTGATTTTCCACTCTTCTCTCTCTTTTCTCCTTTATACTCCTCTCCTGATTCTCCTGGATTCCTCCTGGATTCTTTGTTCCCTACTTTCCATGATACTCTTCTCCATTCTCTCTTATTCTCCCCTTGTATTCTCCTTCTAACATTATCCTTGGTTCTTTCCCCTCGCCCACTCTTCCAGCCTCCTCCTCTTGATTCTTCCTCCCGTATTCTCCCCTGTTCTTCGCTCGGATTCCTCCCTGATCCCTCCTCCAACCTGCCCCCTGTCCACTGTTGCAACCTTAGTTATATCCCAAGTCTTAAGCCTTGGAAACATCATAACATTCATACTACATAACTCGATTCCCTAATAAGACTTTACAATGTCAAAACAGGCCACCCTTAAAGCCTGTTTTGTTTGTACCAGAGTTTTAGGTGTGCTTCAGAAGTACAGTCAGGAAGGAAATGATCCTGGTAGTGTGTGACAAGTTCATGTGATGTCAGTCAGTAAGGGAAAGTCTATGTGAGTGTCCAGATATTTGAATTTTACGCGTATGTTAACTTGTAGTTTCTGGATCTTCTGGTGAAAGCCAGGAATAATGTGTATAAATAAAAAGGCAAAAGAGATGCTGCTCGCTCAGAGCTGTCAAGGCTGTCCACTGCCCCATTGTTTGCTGACTCGGACTTGACTTAGGATCATACCTGTCTACCTGGGCAGTGTGTGGGTGTCCTAATACATATGAAACAAGCATTTTTTTTCTTTTCGGTCACACCCAGACATGCTTAGGTGTTACTCCCACCTCCCCAGGAATTACTCCTACCTTGGGGACCATAGGAGAAGGTGGGTTTGAACCCAGGCCAGACCTCGTACAAGGCAAAAACCATCCCTGCTGGACTATCTCTGTGGCTTGGCTTAGAGGCCCTGGGCTTTGGTTGATTATGGCACAGAAACAGACATACCATCTTTTTTAATTCATCCTGAATCATGTTCTGTCTGGGGAACCACAACCAGCTGAGCCCACTCCTAGCTCTAAGGAGTTTTGATATCTGTACCTCAGGATCCTTATGGGGTACCTTATAGAATCCAGGTCTGTCGTGTGTGACCAGCTCCTTCCCTCCTGTGTCATCTCTCCCTCCCATGTTTCACGTACTGATTAGCGTTGTGGAAGTATAAAGGATAAGTAATTTTTTGACTCATCTTAGCAAAATGGCACTGGCAAGGTTCTTTATTGGCGTGAAATGAAGAGTTATTTTAATTTTTAAACTTTTTTTCATCATTTTGGGTCACACCAAGACATGCTAAGAGATAACTCCTAGTGGTGCTCTGAGGCCCTGTTAAACCTTGTGGAAGACAAATATCCTACCTGCTGTCCTATCTCTTTGGCACCTATTGGAAACAGTTTAAATGAAATTTATTGTGCGTAGATAGACATTTGAAAGGATGGAAGGGACCCCTTGTATCAAAGGTCTGACAGTGTTGTGAATATAGGTTAGTTCTCCAAGCTCCCCACATCCCAGCACTTCCCAAGCACCCCACATTCCAGAAGGCTGCTCTGTTTACCTGTGATTACTTGCATGTTTGGTCACAGTCATGCATCCCACCCATCAGTTCAATAATATCAGAGAAAAAAAATAAGTATTATAATTGGAGTTAGCCAAGTCCAATTAATCTAGTTTTCACTAGAATGATGAATAGGATTCAGGTCTTTTGAAGGCCAAAAAATGCTTCATGGTGACCGGAATGCTTTGTTGCCCATTAATCTCCATGCTTAGTGTTGGAATATACTCTAGATTTTTATATGTATGTCCGTGTACATCATGATCACAACCATCCTGTTGTTCATCGATTGCCTCGAGCTAGCCCGAGGAACGTCTCCTTCGTCTTAACCCAGAAAATTTTTTTAAAAAGTGCCACATTCAAGGCTCTTTCAGGGTTAGGAGAATGAGACCCATCATTGTTACTGGTATTTGGCGTATTGGGTACACCACGGGGAGTTTGCTATACTCTGCCTTGTGGGCAGGTTACATTTGGTAGCCTGCCAGTTTGTCCAAAGTAAGAATGAGATAATAAATATAAGTAAATGTACATAAATATAAGTAAATTTTATATATGTGTAATTTATATGATATATTATATATTATGTATAACACACAAATACTCTATATATCTTTGTTGTTGGTGCACACCCGCTCTGCTGAGGGCTTACTCATGGATTTTCACGTCTTTGGTGCTCAGGGGTATATTTGGAATTCTGAGGATTGAACCCAGATATACCATATGCAAGGCAAGCGTCCACCTGCTCTTGTTCCATACTCTGGCTTTGGAATTGTGTTTCTGAAACTGCCTTCTGTGGTTTTCCTAGTAGGCAAGTTTACACTGGTCGTGCGTTTTCAAGAGGTAGTGTGTTGGCTGGTTGGACAGTATTATTGGACCGTGCGCTCTGATGTTCTAACCAGTCTTTTCTCTTTTCCAGTGTCTGTCCAGCTCTCTGAGCTTCCGCTAGGGCATTTCCATTCTGCATTTCCAGGGCTGGCTTTGGAGTCACTGCTTTTGCCCCATCTTAATTAATTCGCCGGGAATCGTAAGGTCAGGTGCTCTGAACCAACCTGCCTGATTTACCTTGAATTTACCCGCATGTGCTTTTCCTGATGAACTGTGTGAGGGCATCGGTTCAATGTTTGACTGACCAGTACAGGATCAGGGGTCTTCTCTTTATCCCCAGCCTCCCAATGGTGAGCAACCACTCCAGCAGCTACCTCTCCAGTCCTTGATCAGTCCATCCCCCTTGCAGCATGGATTCACGTGGGTGGGCAAAAAGCGTCTCTCTGCATCTAGACCGTGGCCCTTTAAGTCTTCGGGCATAAGCACAAGTTATGTCATAGATGGGCCCTTCAGAAACCCTTTCTATTCTAGTTGTGGTTGCCCGTTGCCATTGGTCTCGTGGCTAGAGGAGGAATTGGAGCCCCTCCATGACGGCATGACAGAGGGACTGTGAAGGCTGATTTTGTGACATGACAAGAGCTGCGTCCCTGGAGCTCCTCGCACCTCCGTATATTCACACTGTGAGCAGTGGGGCCACACCATCTTTCCGGTCGGTTTCACGCTAGTTTTTTCCTCATTACCCATACCCAGGCCATTTCTGAGGTGCAGCAAAGACTTTCGGGGGACCCAGAGACTTTGGGCGGTGCAGTGGGTGCTGTGCGGTGGTGCTGGGGTCACAGGTGTGAGTGAGTTACCTTGGCCAAGATCGCGTCCAACTCTGGAATGGGTCAGAGGTGGAAAGGGGCAGAGGCTGGTTTGTGAAGCACTGCAGGACCTGCCGAAGGTGGTGCTTAGCCCTCCAGAACTTGTCAGCAAAGACTTCACTACACCCTACCTGGGAGCCTTTGGCCCTGGCATCACTTATGTAGACCTTCAGATTCACTTCGAAGGGTAGTCCCCAGCCTCCCTACAGAGGAGACCTAGTTGTCCTCTGTCCTTTGATGGAGCGGGTCCACCGTTGGCTTGGGATCTGCGGGTAGGTGGGGTTTACAAATGAAACTTTTTCATTATTATTGTTTTGGTTGGGCTGTGTACCATGTATGGAGATGCTCAGGGTTTACTTTTGGCCCTGCACTCAGGGATTCCTGCTGGTGGTAATTGAGGGCCAAATGGCATGCCGGGGATTGATATGGGTTGGCTGCATGCAAGGAAAGTTCCGTACCTGTTTTGCTGTCTCTAGCCCCAAATTTTCTGTTTTTTCCTAGATCAAGTATTTCTGCTTCCTAAGGACTAGCTGCAAAGCACCCCACACATGAAATCCCACCCTCACTAGACGACCGTCAGCTGTTGTGGTGAGTACTGGGGCTAAAGTTTTGGGGTTTTTATTTTGAAGAGAATAATTGGTTTCCAGGATGGGTGATGGTGTTGGGGAAGCTTTGCTGATGTGGAGGAAATAATTGACTTAGAAAGGGTCAGATCAATACTAGATCAAGTCGGGTGCTTGCCTTGCAAGCGGACAACCCAGGTTTGATCTACGTCTGCTATTCCATATTGTCTCTGAGACCCCCTAGGACTGAACCCTGGTACCAGAGCTGCAATATTCCCTGAGCACTGACAGTTGTGGTCCAAAAGTGAAACACATGCACACAGACACACACACATGGACATAAACACACATATAGGATGTGAGGGCAATGAAAGAGTCATTTTATTCAGGAGAAAACACGGATTTCTGCAGCATACAAACAAGAAAAAAACAGGAAAAGGGGACTTAAGGATCCTCGTTAAATATTTCGCTCCAGAATATGTCTTTACATGAGTGTTGGATATTTACCTTAAGTGTTTTAGGCTTGATCAATGAATTGCGAATTTCCCCCCCCCCCCCGCCCCAAGAAGTGGTTTTATGAGCACTTCCGATCCCCTGAGTTTATATTTAACTCAAAAAGTCAAGTCTTCTGGTGATTCAGGACTTTATATAGTCATTTATTTGCATTTCTATTTCCCCTATAACCTATATAATCTATAATCTATCATTATAGAGCAATGTTCTTTAGTTCAAAATAACAAAAAAGTTAATGGTAAACTCTTAATTTTTGTGAGTTATTTGACTCTGAAATATATTTACTGCTGGGCATTCATCATAATTACTTGACTCAGGCTTCAGTTGCCATAGTTTCTAACTCCAGAAAGCTGGATCCTATCGAGAATCTCTGGATGGACCTGGGGCAAGAAGCAAAGCTACCCTGGTTTCAAGATGGGACGGCCTAGAAGTCATAAAGCACCATCTTTTTTCCAAGCCATCAGGACCAAATGACCTGACGCTGTGGGGTGAGGGAAGCGAAACTGGCCTGAGCACTCCATGTGGAATTTTTGATAAAATCCCAGCCAGCTTTTAACCTTAGCTCCTGAACCTGAGAGAAGTAAGTTTTGGAATGTTTATTTCTTACTGTGTATGTCGAAATAACTGCAAATATTACTAAAAAGTAAATTTTATTCTTTATATGTGCAAGCAGGGAAATAGCAAAGCACACGGATGCTTGTGCGAATTCACCTTGAGAGAATTTCTCAGTATAGTCTTGGGTAGTCGGTCTCCTTGAGATTATTTCCCCAAAAGAAATGCCTCTGTTGAAATGCTTGACCTCTGTAAATGATAAATCAGAATACATTCAGTCCTGGACCTCAAACCCCCTCAGATGTTCTATAATTTTGCTAATCAGTTCTGAATTAAAGGTCCACAGTTCACTGTCCATTGGCCATTAATTGTTGTGTTCGCTATGTCTTTGTTTCTCTGGAGAGACAGTGTACCAGACGCAATGTACCATGGGACCTACCAACTCAATATTATTCATTATCCATGGTTTAAAAGGAGACTCACTCTAGAAATTCCAGATGTCAGACACACATTATATGGTTCATAGTAAACACCCTGGATATTTGGATAATTTTGTGCTACAACATTGTTTACATGTGTTGTTGTTCTTGTTTTTTGGCTTTTTGGGTCACACCTCACAATGCACAGGAGTTACTCGTGGCTTTGCAGTCAGGAACTACTGTTGGCATTGCTCAGGGTACCATATGGGATGCCGGAGGATCGAACCTGGTCAGCCACATGCAAGGCACATGCCTTAGCCACTGTGCTATTGCTCCAGCCCTTTCCATGGTTTACAGAGCTATTCCTGCACAACAGGAAAGAGTGCTGGATGAGACTCATGTGCTGATTTGGGGTTACAGTAAATCATGACCAGGATGTATCCAGGTCCAGTGGGTCACAGCTGGGATTGTATTAGAAGTCCCTCTAATACAGGGACTTCTGACGAGGTGGGGTGAGGGCTGGTTGTACTCCTCTCCAGTGCTCATGGCTCAGGCCTTTGCATGGAGCCGCCTGCAGATCTTCAAGAAAAACAAAAGCAGGAGATAGTGACATGACCTCTGCCACACACCATCCTCAGGTAGGAGAGTGAAAAATGACTCAAGTGCAGTGACAGGAAGCACAAGCTTCCCAGGCAGATAGTTTCTGATTGTTTCAGGAAGGAGAAGGGAATGTGACTCCTGGCCTGATTAAATGACTCTCTGTTTGAGGCCACTGTTTTGTTTATTTTGTTGATTTGAATGGGCCATATTAGTGGTGTTGAAGTATCACTGCTCTCGGGACTGGGGGACCATATGAGGTGCCAGGGGTCCAATGCTGATTAGAATTTTTTTGAAGGTGTTGAAGGGGAGGGCCCATACCCAGTGATTCTCAGGTTATTTCTGGCTCTGGACGCATCTGGACTTGGTCAGCCCATTGCAAGCTGATCATACCTGCTGTGTCATCACCCAGTCCTCCAAGATAGGATATTTATTACAGTTCAACGGTAGACACACATCATGTACTTTAGTCAACGGCCTGCATAGTAAGATGATTTTGCTGTAAAACATGCTGAGTGTGTGGTTTTCAAATATATTCCTGCACATCAGGAGCGAGTGCTTGATGAGGTTCATGCCAGTGTGCTGATTCAGGGTAGCTGTATTTGAGCACCAGATGAACAAGGGTCCTGCGGGATGTGCCGGAGCCTTGATTTTAGCTGCGCAGGGTCCAGGAATGACCCTGGTCCTCAGGAGAGAGCACCCAGTCGCATGTCCCTGTCCTGCCCTGCGGGAGAGAGAATGAAGTTTTGTCCATGCTGAGAGCCTGTGGCTACTCCCATGGCAAGGCCACTTTCAGGCGTTTGGTCACCTTGATATCGGCCTACACGGGGTGCTGATGCCCTGCAGAACTGGGCTCAGAGTCAGCTCCTGGATGAGGCTGTGGCGACCTTCCTATGGGGTCTAGTGAGGAGTCCTAGGGCTGAGTCAGACACTGAGCCCAGGGCTCCTCTCTCCACAGGCATCCCGGATCCCGAACTGCTTTTCCTAAGTAGGAGAGGAAGGAGCATCGGGCAGTGTTTTCCCCAGGTGGGGGCTGGTAGTTGTGTATCCAGGTCCAGTGCAGGGATTTGCAGTCAGAACCCTGGGGGCTGGGACCCTCTTTGGTGCTGACGGCTTTGACTTTTCCCCCAGGTCTTTGTAATGAGCCTCCTGCTAACAGATGCTGGAGACATGGTGACGCACCGTCTGCAGGTGTGGGAGAAGGACACGATGACATACTGTAGTGACAGGAGCACATTTTCAGAAGGGAGCCCTCAATGTGGCTGCTGACAGGGGTGCCCAACACTCTCCTGTTTGAGGCCACGTTTGTGTCTATTTGTTCTGTTCTGTCTTTGGCGCCATGCCCAGATGGTGCTCCATGAGTACCCCCAGCTCACTGCTCAAGGATGCCTGGGGCCGTCAGTGTCATTGGGGTCACTTTTCCTGCCAAGAGATAATTGGGTGCGGCTTCAATACAGGAACAACAGGCACTTATGCCCTCACATAGCTCTGAGTCAGTCACTTGCTGACATTGTCTGTCTCCGTCTCATTCCTAGAATATGGAACAGGGAATGTGGGATATGGCATTGGGGGAGAGGGGGCGTCTGGTGTTTTTTACCAACCCAGTGTTGCTTTGTGTGGTTCTGTTGTGTTTCTGCTCAGGTTTTCCCCTCTGTAGTGCTCATTGGATTTATCCCTGGAATGGCTACATGCAAGTCCAGAACCTGCCTCGAACCTGTCCAGAACCTGCTGGGACTTTCTAGAATAATGTTGTTGTAGCAGATCTGGCTCCCTGTGAGGGATTCCTGGGATCGTTAGGCCACAAGATGGTTGGAAGCTGGTTCCTCCAGACTGGAATGGGGAGGACGAGAGGCTCTGAGCTCCTCGAGGGTGACGAGTATCTCATCCTAACACCCCATAGTATGCTGTACGATGGCCTCGCTCCTGTCCCTTGTGTATGTTGGCTCAGGACACAGTGACCTTCCTTGAGGTGGCTTTGAGCTTCACCCGGAGGAATGGATAGAGGTCATACTGCTAAGTGCGTGCCGTGTACAGGCAAGTCCCAACCTGTTCGAGTATCTCTGGAGTCCCTGGCTTTATTTCTTATGAGTTCAACTCATTTTTTTTTTTGCTCTGATTGTTTCATTTTGTGGCCCAGCTTGTGATGGTCATGGGTGACTCAGGAATCACTTCTGATTCAGTCCCTGGCTTACAGTATGGTCCTCAGGCACAGCCAGGAGTGTTTCCTCAGCTCAGAGCTAATAAAAAATCCTATACATTGCTGTGTGTGACCCAAAACAAATCAAATAAATTTACTTCTCTTTGTACACTTGAGTGTTTTGCTTCTTCTCTTGGTATTGTTTCAAGGTTACACTCGGCATTTTCATTACCTTTTATTTGTAATTTTTAAATTTTGGGCCAGAGTGATAGCATAGAGTTTAGGGCGTGTGCCTTGCATGCAGCCGACCTGGGTTCGATTCCTCTGCCCATCTGGGAAAGCCCGGCAAGCCACCAAGAGTATACCACCCGCCTGTAAACCCCTGGCAATCTACCAGTGATGTAGTCAGTATGCCAAAAACAGTAATAAGAAATCTTACAATGGAGATGTTACTAGTGCCCGGTCGAGAAAATCAATGAACAATGGGAGGACAGTGCTACAGTGCTTTTAAATTGTGTTCCTTCAGGTTTTTGGCTTTTGGGTCACACTCAGTGGTGTTCAGGGGTTACTCCTGGCTCTGCACGTAGGAATTACTTCTGGCAGTGCTCGAGGACCATATTGAATGCTGGGATTCAAACCCCATTGGTTTGCCTGCAAGGCAAATGCCGTGTCCACTGTGCTGTCATTCAAGTCTCTAAGATCATTTCTTTCTTAGAGTTTTACAGCTCAGCCGCTGTTGTGCTCAGTGCTTGGGTCACTGCAAGTGATCTTGGGAGGCCAGGTGGTGTCCAGCATCAGGTCAGAGGTTCTGCGTGCTACGCATGTTCCCCAATCCTGTGCATTATTGCCCAGCCTGCATTGGATTCTATAAAGTTATTTTTTTAATTTGTTTTGGGCCAAACCAGCAGTACTCAGGGTTTCTTCCTGGGCTCTGCACTCCGGAATCATGCCTGGCTGATGGGGGGCATATGGGGTTGTCAGAGATCGAACCTGGATTGACCATGGGCAGGAAGAGAGCCCCACCCTGTGTACGGCCTGCAACCCTCCATCTTCCCTTTTGTTTTTACCTCAATGTAAACTTGTGGGGCTTGACATCCTTGCCCTTGGTTGAGAGCTTGGGTTTACTCCAAACTCTGCACTCAGAGTGAACTCAGGATCTCTAGTTGCTGGTATCCTCGACAAGGGTTCCAGCAGTCATTGATCACATGGGTAAAGGACAAAGTAGGCTCTCTTGTGGAAAGCTCACTGTGAAGGCCAATTTTGTGAGGACATGAGGCCTCCCGTGAGCGCCCCACGCGTCCCCATCTCAGTACTGTAAGTGGTAGGGCCGCGCCAGCTTGAGGGCCACTTTTCTGCTTGTTTTTCACTTGTTCCCCAATATCCAGGCAGTTCCTGAGGAGCAGCGGAGGCTTTAGGAGGACCCGGACTTTGTGGAGTATGGTGGGTGTTGTTCTGGGGTGCATGGGTCCTGGGGGTCCGTGTGATCCTGGTGGGGGACTCTGCAGCCACAATCACCGCCAGGTCCGAAATGGGCCCCAGCCGGTGGGAGCAGAGCTGATCGAGGGGGCTGCTGGCCTTGGGGTGAGGGACATATATATCAAAGCACTTTGAGCCTTGTCTATCGACGTTGCAACCCAGATTCCATCCTGTGAGCACCACGAAGACTGATTCCTAAGTGCAGTGGCAGGAATAACCGATTCGCCTAAGCTGTGTGGCCTCCAACCAAAAAATAGAAGGCAGATTTATTTTGAGAGGCAGGGGGGCAGCTCCCCAAGGACAAGGGATCTTGTTGCTTTCGGTCCTGTATTTCTCAGTTACCATGATGTCCAGGGACATCCTGAGAGTGTGGTCATGAGAGGTGGTTTGGGTTTACAAATGAAAATTTACTTTCTGGGCTAGTTTTTGTTGTTTTTTATTTGGGGGGGGCGAGTAGCCCATCCGTGCATCTGGGTCATCAGGGTTTACTCATGGCTCTGGCTCAGGTATTATTCCTGGCGGTGCTCTTGGCTCCATTCTGGATATCAAGGGTTGATCGTGGAAGCAAGGCAACACCCTACCCCTTTACTGTCTGTCAGATTCCAGTGTTGGGATTTTTGTACATCATGAAATTCTGTTCTCACATCAAGTTGCAAAGTCCCCCAGACTTCTCATCTCTCCCTGAGTAGGTGTCCCAGGATTTTACGGTGTGTTCTGTTGGTAAAGGTGTTTTTATTTATTTTTTTTGAAGTATTTAAGGCCTTGGGTTTGTGGGTTCTGCTGAGGATGTTCGGATAGTCCAGCTCGGAAGTACCTGAGCCAGGTTCCTTGATTAGATCCCTGGAGGGTTCCCCTTGCCCACTGTGGATGATCCCTGAGCAGTCAGGCAAAAGTGCTGAGCACTACAGAATGTGCCCCCGAACAATGGATAAATCAACACCAAAAATTATGAGATCTGAATAGTAACGTCCAGTGATTTCTCAGCATTGTTTTTATTTTGGTGGTGAAGTTTAGGGATCAGGTGCGGGGCGCTTACTGGTGGGTGTTTGCCAGGAAATCTTTGTGACTTTCATTGCCCTAGTGAAAACAGAAAATCTTTGGCTCCATAGACCATGTGTTCACTCCATCCATCTGGTACCTGGTGACACCACCCCCCTCCACGTCCTACTATCTGATCCAAGACCTGAAATAGGGAAACAATTAGCCTTCCCTAGTTGAGAGCACCTGGTCAGGACTCTGTGGTGTCTGGCCCTTTAAAACTCTGACCGGAAGTGTAGGTGAGGTCACAGAGCCCCGCCTTTCCATGGGGTCTTTGTGGGCAGAGGAATCTCAACACTGTTTGTTGGCTTGTGAGGAACAGGGGTGGGGCTGGAAGGGGCCGCCCCGCCCAGGGCGCGGGGGCATTCCATAGGGACAGTTTTCTCCCGGGCCGGCCTAGAGTGGTCCATCTGGGAGCTCTGAGCCTCCGCCGGCTCCCCAGCCCGGGATGCCGCCAGCGCCCGCATTTTCGAGAGGTTTGTCTGTCTACACATTTCTATTTTAGTGCATGAGGGGAGTGGGGTTTTTTATTTTGGAGGCGCGTGGGGGGGGGGGGCGGTGGTCCCGGGCAGGTGGGCTGATAAGTGTCGTGGAAGGTTTGAGTGCGAAAGTCTTTCGGAAAGGGTCAGGAAGAAAGGAAATAAGGACGAACAGAAGAGCAAGAGTTTCCTTCTCAGGTTTGCTTTTGATTGTGTGTCCTGGTCGCCCTGGCCCGGGAGGCCCCATGGGTTGGGGGCACGAGAACCTCGCCCTCCCCCACAACCCATCGCTCTGGCCCCCAACCGGAGAGGAACGTGTCGGAGCCCGAGGGAGCCCCAGCTTGCCCGCAAGTCTGAACACACTGCCTCATTCATTTCTTTCCACAAATTCTTAGTCATCTGTTGCGTTTCATTGCATAACTCAAACTGCAGATTCAGGTTTTGGCATTGCAGCCATTTGATTTGAGAGTGGAGTCACTGGGTGTGAGTCAGCTGGTAAAATTTACACGTTGGGGACAGATATTCTGCTGGCAGGCGATCAAGGATGTGATTTTGATGGTGGATGACAGGGCACTGCAGAGAGGAAATCTAGAGCCTAATGCTTGGTGTAGAGGCCCTTCCTGAGCTTCACTGGGTGGTGAAATCACTGCTCAAAACCGAAAGAAATTTCTATTTTTTCCTTTGAACAAAATGTTTATTTCTATTTCTTCCATTTGATCGAAACTGGTAATTGTTTGAAAACAACTAGTTTGGGCTTTGGGGGGGGAGCGATAGATCAGTGGGTGTAGACTTGGTTTTTACGCGACCGGCCCGGGTTTTATTCCTGGCGTCCCTTTTGGTCCCCTGAGGACCACCATGAGGAATTCCTCAATGCAGAGACAGCAGTAACCCCTGTGCTTCACCAGGTGTGACCCAAAAAGCCAAAACTGAAAAAGAAAACCAGTTTGAGGGCACTAGTGTCAGCGCAGTGAGAAGGAGAAAGGTTTGCATCCATTTGCTCCCCTACAGACCCTCCAGGAGTGATCCCTGAGCACTGCCTGGTGTGTCTCTAAAGAAGACAAACTTCAAAATAAAAGGACCAAAAAAAGGATCGATCCTGAGAGCCATCCATTTTGGTGAGATGTTTTCAATGGCCCCCGTGGCTCGTCGTGTCTGCAGGGATGCAGGGTTGCCTTCACTCCATGCATCGGGCGCTCCACACTGAGCTCCACACTGAGCTTGAACTGAACCCTGACTGGAATCTATTTTCTTTTCTCTTGGAATGGTGTGTCAGCTTTCTGCTATCACTGTCGCTGTCCTCCCATGGTTCATCGATTTGCTCGAGCAGGCCTAGTAAGGTCCCCCGTTGGAGACTTGATTGTTATTGTGTGTGGCATGTCGAATACATCACGGGGAGCTTGCCAGGCTTTGCCGTGCGGGCGAGATACTCTCCGTAGCTTGCCGGGCTCTCCGAGAGGGGTGGAGGAATCGAACTCAGGTCGGCCATGTTGGCTGCGTGCAAGGCAAACGCCCTACCTCGGTGCTCTCTCTCTAACGCTTTCTGCAAAGGGAGATATTTCCACTCGTGTCTGTTTATTGAGTTTACAAAAAAATAAAACACCGAACATATGGGGCTTTCCTAGTGCATTATT
This sequence comes from Sorex fumeus, assembly GCF_029834395.1. Lineage (NCBI taxonomy): Eukaryota > Metazoa > Chordata > Mammalia > Eulipotyphla > Soricidae > Sorex > Sorex fumeus. The sequence continues at coordinate 180,196 of NW_026606274.1, forward strand.
TATGAGGGATAAGATCAGTAAAAAGTGGCGGCCCCTGGTAGAAGGGGTACTCTGAAGGCCAGTTTTGTGGCAGGACACAAGCATCCTCCCGTTAGCATCCCAGAACTCTCAGTCTCCACATTGTTAGTAGCGGGACCATTCGGACCTGGGAGGTGCTTTCGTGCTTTCTTTCTCACTGAATTCCTGACATCCAGGCAGTTCCTGGGGTGCAGTAGAGGCTTCAGAGTGATGCGGAGCTTAGGGCGGTGCAGTGGGGTCTGTACACAGTACAGGGGTTGTGGGATTGAGTGTGCCCTTGTTGCATTTTGGCATGGGGCTGAGCACTGGGGCTACAGGCCTTGGGGTTGCGGAACCCACCCAAGGGCTAGGGGCTTGAGTGGACAACACTCCCAACATGGGACTTGTCGGTACAAATCCTGAAGCCTTTAGCCTTGACGTAGATGCTATAGAATCTGTAGATTCATGTTCAGGGTCGGGGCTGCAGCCCCCTAAAGGCAAGAGACTCTGTTGCAGACCGTCCTATTCATTGGCGGTTGGGATGGGGAGGGGCCTTTTTGGAAGCGTGGTTCACGCAGGTGGGAGGTTTAGGCCAATGAAATTTTAATTTGGGGGTTTGTTTTAGTTGTTTTTTTATGTTTTGTGGGGGGAGTGAGAGAGGACATACCCTAAGATGCTCACTCCTGGCTCAGTGCTCAGGAATCATTCCTGGCGGTGCTCTGGGATCTGGGATGCTGAAGCTTGATTGGGGCGAGGAGGGCAAGCATCTTGCCTGCTTTACTGTCTGTCTAATTCCAACGCTGATGTTTTTTCCAGATGAGGAATTTAGACTCATCTTCAGTTATGAAAAATCCTCTATGCTTCATCTCTTCCTGACTGGGCGATCCCTGGATACTGGCTCTTGGGGTGAGTATAGCAGGTCAAGGATTTAATTTTTCTTGCTCTTGCAGGAAGATGTTCTTATTGTCGCATTGGGGGGGGGGGGGAACTTTGCTCAGGGGTCACTCCTGGCTTGCTGGCAAGAAATTTACTTTGAAAGGGCCAGAGGTATGGTGCAGCAAGTAGGGTGCTTGCCTTGCATGCAGCTAACAGAGATTTGATCAGCTGCATCCCAGCAAACCTCAGACATTCCAGGACAGATCCCTGAATGCAGAGCTAGGAGTACTCCTGACACTGTTGGTTCTGGCTCAGACACACACACACGGAATATCTGAGAGCAGAGATAGAAGTGTGCTCCTGCAGCATACAAAGCTGGGAAACAGGGTTTTAAGGACCCACTGTTTGACTCTTGAACTATTTTATGCTACAATTTGTCAGGGTACGTGGATTTATTTCCCTCTATTTGGATAGAGTTTACTGTTTGTCACTGCTGTATTTTGGGGTCACACACTACAGTACTCAGGCCTTACTCCTGCTCTGACCTCAGGGATCACAGCTGTCGGGGTCCCTCGACAATCGGGTGCCTGGCTAGAGGACTTGGTCAGGCAATTGCAAGCTGCTCATACCTGCTGTGTCATCACACAGTCCTCCAAGATAGGATATTTATTATAGGTAAAAGGTAGGCACAGCCAGGAGTGTTTCCTCAGCCCAGAGGTAGTAAAAAGCCCTATAGGTTGCTGTGTGGGGACTATGTGGTGTCTGGCCCTTTAAAACCCTGACCGGAAGTGTAGGTGAGGTCACAGAGCCCCGCCTTTCCCTGGGGTCTTTGTGGGCGGAGCAATCTCCACCCTGTTTGTTGCCTGGTGAGGAGCGGGGGTGGGGCGGGAAGGGGGCGGCCAGGGCGTGGGGGCGTCCCATAGGGCCAGTTTCCTCGCTGGCCTGGCCGCTGAGTGGTCCATCTGGGAGCTCTGAGCCTCCGCCGCCTGCCCAGCCCGGGATGCCCCCAGCGCCCGCCTTTTCGAGAGGTTTGTCTCTCCCTTCCGTCTATCTTAGCGCATCGCATTTTGGAGGTTTTTATTTAGGAGGCGCGTGCGGGGGCGGGGGTGAGGGAATGGGGGGGTCGGTGGTGCCTGGCAGGTGGGCTGACAAGTGAAGTGGAAGGTTCGGGAGCAAAAGTCGTTCGGAAAGGGTCGGGAACAACGGAAATCAGGACGACCAGAAGAGAGAGAGTTTTCTTTTCAGGTTTGTTTTTCATTGTGCGTCCTGGTAGCCCTGGCCGGGGCGGCCCCATGGGGTCGGGGGCACGAGACCCTCGCCCTCCCCTCCAACCCATCGCTCTGGCCCCCAACCGGAGAGGAACGTGTCGGAGCCCGAGGGAGCCCCAGCTTGCCCGCAAGTCTGAACACACTGCCTCATTCATTTCTTTCCACAAATTCTTAGTCATCTGTTGCGTTTCATTGCATAACTCAAACTGCAGATTCAGGTTTTGGCATTGCAGCCATTTGATTTGAGAGTGGAGTCACTGGGTGTGAGTCAGCTGGTAAAATTTGCACGTTGGGGACAGATATTCTGCTTGCAGGGGATCAAGGATGTGATTTTAATGGTGGATGACAGGGCACTGCAGAGAGGAAATCTAGAGCCTAATGCTTGGCGTAGAGGCCCTTCCTGAGCTTCCCTGGGTGGTGAAATCACTGCTCAAAACCGAAAGAAATTTCTATTTTTTCCTTTGAATAAAATGTTTATTTCTATTTCTTCCATTTGATCGAAACTGGTAATTGTTTGAAAACAACTAGTTTGGGCTTTGTGGGGGGAGCGATAGATCAGTGGGTGTATACTTGGTTTTTATGCGACCGGCCCGGGTTTTATTCCTGGCGTCCCTTTTGGTCCCCTGAGGACCACCATGAGGAATTCCTCAGTGCAGAGACAGCAGTAACCCCTGTGCTTCACCAGGTGTGACCCAAAAAGCCAAAACTGAAAAAGAAAACCAGTTTGAGGGCACTAGTGTCAGCGCAGTGAGAAGGAGAAAGGTTTGCATCCATTTGCTCCCTTACAGACCCTCCAGGAGTGATCCCTGAGCACTGCCTGGTGTGTCTCTAAAGAAGACAAACTTCAAAATAAAAGGACCAAAAAAAGGATCGATCCTGAGAGCCATCCATTTTTGGTGAGATGTTTTCAATGGCCCCCGTGGCTCGTCGTGTCTGCAGGGATGCAGGGTTGCCTTCACTCCATGCATCAGGCGCTCCACACTGAGCTCCACACTGAGCTTGAACTGAACCCTGACTGGAATCTATTTTCTTTTCTCTTGGAATGGTGTGTCAGCTTTCTGCTATCACTGTCGCTGTCCTCCCATGGTTCATCGATTTGCTCGAGCTGGCCTAGTAAGGTCCCCCGTTGGAGACTTGGTTGTTATTGTGTGTGGCATGTCGAATACATCACGGGGAGCTTGCCAGGCTTTGCCGTGCGGGCGAGATACTCTCCGTAGCTTGCCGGGCTCTCCGAGAGGGGTGGAGGAATCGAACTCAGATCGGCCATGTTGGCTGCGTGCAAGGCAAACACCCTACCTCGGTGCTCTCTCTCTAACGCTTTCTGCAAAGGGAGATATTTCCACTCGTGTCTGTTTATTGAGTTTACAAAAAAATAAAACACCGAACATATGGGGCTTTCCTAGTGCATTATTTATGAGGGATAAGATCAGTAAAAAGTGGCGGCCCCTGGTAGAAGGGGTACTCTGAAGGCCAGTTTTGTGGCAGGACACAAGCATCCTCCCGTTAGCATCCCAGAACTCTCAGTCTCCACATTGTTAGTAGCGGGACCATTCGGACCTGGGAGGTGCTTTCGTGCTTTCTTTCTCACTGAATTCCTGACATCCAGGCAGTTCCTGGGGTGCAGTAGAGGCTTCAGAGTGATGCGGAGCTTAGGGCGGTGCAGTGGGGTCTGTACACATTACAGGGGTTGTGGGATTGAGTGTGCCCTTGTTGCATTTTGGCATGGGGCTGAGCACTGGGGCTACAGGCCTTGGGGTTGCGGAACCCACCCAAGGGCTAGGGGCTTGAGTGGCCAACACTCCCAACATGGGACTTGTCGGTACAAATCCTGAAGCCTTTAGCCTTGACGTAGATGCTATAGAATCTGCAGATTCATGTTCAGGGTCGGGGCTGCAGCCCCCTAAGGCAAGAGACTCTGTTGCAGACCGTCATATTCATTGGCGATTGTGATGGGGAGGGGACTTTTTGGAAGCGTGGTTCACGCAGATGGGAGGTTTAGGCCAATGAAATTTTAATTTGGGTGTTTGTTTTAGTTGTTTTTTTTATGTTTAGTGGGGGGAGTGAGAGAGGACATACCCTAAGATGCTCACTCCTGGCTCAGTGCTCAGGAATCATTCCTGGCGGTGCTCTGGGATCTGGGATGCTGAAGCTTGATTGGGGCGAGGAGGGCAAGCATCTTGCCTGCTTTACTGTCTGTCTAATTCCAACGCTGATGTTTTTTTCCAGATGAGGAATTTAGACTCATCTTCAGTTATGAAAAATCCTCTATGCTTCATCTCTTCCTGACTGGGCGATCCCTGGATACTGGCTCTTGGGGTGAGTATAGCAGGTCAAGGATTTAATTTTTCTTGCTCTTGCAGGAAGATGTTCTTATTGTCGCATTGGGGGGGGAACTTTGCTCAGGGGTCACTCCTGGCTTGCTGGCAAGAAATTTACATTGAAAGGGCCAGAGGTATGGTGCAGCAAGTAGGGTGCTTGCCTTGCATGCAGCTAACACAGATTTGATCAGCTGCATCCCAGCAAACCTCAGACATTCCAGGACAGATCCCTGAATGCAGAGCTAGGAGTACTCCTGACACTGTTGGTTCTGGCTCAGACACACACACACGGAATATCTGAGAGCAGAGATAGAAGTGTGCTCCTGCAGCATACAAAGCTGGGAAACAGGGTTTTAAGGACCCACTGTTTGACTCTTGAACTATTTTATGCTACAATTTGTCAGGGTACGTGGATTGATTTCCCTCTATTTGGATAGAGTTTACTGTTTGTCACTGCTGTATTTTGGGGTCACACACTACAGTACTCAGGCCTTACTCCTGCTCTGACCTCAGGGATCACAGCTGTCGGGGTCCCTCGACAATCGGGTGCCTGGCTAGAGGACTTGGTCAGGCAATTGCAAGCTGCTCATACCTGCTGTGTCATCACACAGTCCTCCAAGATAGGATATTTATTATAGGTAAAAGGTAGGCACAGCCAGGAGTGTTTCCTCAGCCCAGAGGTAGTAAAAAGCCCTATAGGTTGCTGTGTGGGGACTATGTGGTGTCTGGCCCTTTAAAACCCTGACCAGAAGTGTAGGTGAGGTCACAGAGCCCCGCCTTTCCCTGGGGTCTTTGTGGGCGGAGCAATCTCCACCCTGTTTGTTGTCTGGTGAGGAGCGGGGGTGGGGCGGGAAGGGGGCGGCCAGGGCGTGGGGGCGTCCCATAGGGCCAGTTTCCTCGCTGGCCTGGCCGCTGAGTGGTCCATCTGGGAGCTCTGAGCCTCCGCCGCCTGCCCAGCCCGGGATGCCCCCAGCGCCCGCCTTTTCGAGAGGTTTGTCTCTCCCTTCCGTCTATCTTAGCGCATCGCATTGAGGGAGGTTTTTATTTAGGAGGCGCGTGCGGGGGCGGGGGTGAGGGAATGGGGGGGTCGGTGGTGCCTGGCAGGTGGGCTGACAAGTGAAGTGGAAGGTTCGGGAGCAAAAGTCGTTCGGAAAGGGTCGGGAACAACGGAAATCAGGACGACCAGAAGAGAGAGAGTTTTCTTTTCAGGTTTGTTTTTCATTGTGCGTCCTGGTAGCCCTGGCCGGGGCGGCCCCATGGGGTCGGGGGCACGAGACCCTCGCCCTCCCCTCCAACCCATCGCTCTGGCCCCCAACCGGAGAGGAACGTGTCGGAGCCCGAGGGAGCCCCAGCTTGCCCGCAAGTCTGAACACACTGCCTCATTCATTTCTTTCCACAAATTCTTAGTCATCTGTTGCGTTTCATTGCATAACTCAAACTGCAGATTCAGGTTTTGGCATTGCAGCCATTTGATTTGAGAGTGGAGTCACTGGGTGTGAGTCAGCTGGTAAAATTTGCACGTTGGGGACAGATATTCTGCTGGCAGGGGATCAAGGATGTGATTTTAATGGTGGATGACAGGGCACTGCAGAGAGGAAATCTAGAGCCTAATGCTTGGCGTAGAGGCCCTTCCTGAGCTTCCCTGGGTGGTGAAATCACTGCTCAAAACCGAAAGAAATTTCTATTTTTTCCTTTGAATAAAATGTTTATTTCTATTTCTTCCATTTGATCGAAACTGGTAATTGTTTGAAAACAACTAGTTTGGGCTTTGGGGGGGGAGCGATAGATCAGTGGGTGTATACTTGGTTTTTATGCGACCGGCCCGGGTTTTATTCCTGGCGTCCCTTTTGGTCCCCTGAGGACCACCATGAGGAATTCCTCAGTGCAGAGACAGCAGTAACCCCTGTGCTTCACCAGGTGTGACCCAAAAAGCCAAAACTGAAAAAGAAAACCAGTTTGAGGGCACTAGTGTCAGCGCAGTGAGAAGGAGAAAGGTTTGCATCCATTTGCTCCCTTACATACCCTCCAGGAGTGATCCCTGAGCACTGCCTGGTGTGTCTCTAAAGAAGACAAACTTCAAAATAAAAGGACCAAAAAAAGGATCGATCCTGAGAGCCATCCATTTTTGGTGAGATGTTTTCAATGGCCCCCGTGGCTCGTCGTGTCTGCAGGGATGCAGGGTTGCCTTCACTCCATGCATCAGGCGCTCCACACTGAGCTCCACACTGAGCTTGAACTGAACCCTGACTGGAATCTATTTTCTTTTCTCTTGGAATGGTGTGTCAGCTTTCTGCTATCATTGTCGCTGTCCTCCCATGGTTCATCGATTTGCTCGAGCTGGCCTAGTAAGGTCCCCCGTTGGAGACTTGGTTGTTATTGTGTGTGGCATGTCGAATACATCACGGGGAGCTTGCCAGGCTTTGCCGTGCGGGCGAGATACTCTCCGTAGCTTGCCGGGATCTCCGAGAGGGGTGGAGGAATCGAACTCAGATCGGCCATGTTGGCTGCGTGCAAGGCAAACACCCTACCTCGGTGCTCTCTCTCTAACGCTTTCTGCAAAGGGAGATATTTCCACTCGTGTCTGTTTATTGAGTTTACAAAAAAATAAAACACCGAACATAAGGGGCTTTCCTAGTGCATTATTTATGAGGGATAAGATCAGTAAAAAGTGGCGGCCCCTGGTAGAAGGGGTACTCTGAAGGCCAGTTTTGTGGCAGGACACAAGCATCCTCCCGTTAGCATCCCAGAACTCTCAGTCTCCACATTGTTAGTAGCGGGACCATTCGGACCTGGGAGGTGCTTTCGTGCTTTCTTTCTCACTGAATTCCTGACATCCAGGCAGTTCCTGGGGTGCAGTAGAGGCTTCAGAGTGATGCGGAGCTTAGGTCGGTGCAGTGGGGTCTGTACACATTACAGGGGTTGTGGGATTGAGTGTGCCCTTGTTGCATTTTGGCATGGGGCTGAGCACTGGGGCTACAGGCCTTGGGGTTGCGGAACCCACCCAAGGGCTAGGGGCTTGAGTGGCCAACACTCCCAACATGGGACTTGTCGGTACAAATCCTGAAGCCTTTAGCCTTGACGTAGATGCTATAGAATCTGCAGATTCATGTTCAGGGTCGGGGCTGCAGCCCCCTAAGGCAAGAGACTCTGTTGCAGACCGTCCTATTCATTGGCGGTTGTGATGGGGAGGGGCCTTTTTGGAAGCGTGGTTCACGCAGGTGGGAGGTTTAGGCCAATGAAATTTTAATTTGGGGTTTGTTTTAGTTGTTTTTTTAAGTTTTGTGGGGGGAGTGAGAGAGGACATACCCTAAGATGCTCACTCCTGGCTCAGTGCTCAGGAATCATTCCTGGCGGTGCTCTGGGATCTGGGATGCTGAAGCTTGATTGGGGCGAGGAGGGCAAGCATCTTGCCTGCTTTACTGTCTGTCTAATTCCAACGCTGATGTTTTTTCCAGATGAGGAATTTAGACTCATCTTCAGTTATGAAAAATCCTCTATGCTTCATCTCTTCCTGACTGGGCGATCCCTGGATACTGGCTCTTGGGGTGAGTATAGCAGGTCAAGGATTTAATTTTTCTTGCTCTTGCAGGAAGATGTTCTTATTGTCGCATTGGGGGGGGGGGAACTTTGCTCAGGGGTCACTCCTGGCTTGCTGGCAAGAAATTTACTTTGAAAGGGCCAGAGGTATGGTGCAGCAAGTAGGGTGCTTGCCTTGCATGCAGCTAACACAGATTTGATCAGCTGCATCCCAGCAAACCTCAGACATTCCAGGACAGATCCCTGAATGCAGAGCTAGGAGTACTCCTGACACTGTTGTTTCTGGCTCAGACACACACACACGGTATATCTGAGAGCAGAGATAGAAGTGTGCTCCTGCAGCATACAAAGTTGGGAAACAGGGTTTTAAGGACCCACTGTTTGACTCTTGAACTATTTTATGCTACAATTTGTCAGGGTACGTGGATTTATTTCCCTCTATTTGGATAGAGTTTACTGTTTGTCACTGCTGTATTTTGGGGTCACACACTACAGTACTCAGGCCTTACTCCTGCTCTGACCTCAGGGATCACAGCTGTCGGGGTCCCTCGACAATCGGGTGCCTGACTAGAGGACTTGGTCAGGCAATTGCAAGCTGCTCATACCTGCTGTGTCATCACACAGTCCTCCAAGATAGGATATTTATTATAGGTAAAAGGTAGGCACAGCCAGGAGTGTTTCCTCAGCCCAGAGGTAGTAAAAAGCCCTATAGGTTGCTGTGTGGGGACTATGTGGTGTCTGGCCCTTTAAAACCCTGACCGGAAGTGTAGGTGAGGTCACAGAGCCCCGCCTTTCCCTGGGGTCTTTGTGGGCGGAGCAATCTCCACCCTGTTTGTTGCCTGGTGAGGAGCGGGGGTGGGGCGGGAAGGGGGCGGCCAGGGCGTGGGGGCGTCCCATAGGGCCAGTTTCCTCGCTGGCCTGGCCGCTGAGTGGTCCATCTGGGAGCTCTGAGCCTCCGCCGCCTGCCCAGCCCGGGATGCCCCCAGCGCCCGCCTTTTCGAGAGGTTTGTCTCTCCCTTCCGTCTATCTTAGCGCATCGCATTGAGGGAGGTTTTTATTTAGGAGGCGCGTGGGGGGGGTGAGGGAATGGGGGGGTCGGTGGTGCCTGGCAGGTGGGCTGACAAGTGAAGTGGAAGGTTCGGGAGCAAAAGTCGTTCGGAAAGGGTCGGGAACAACGGAAATCAGGACGACCAGAAGAGAGAGAGTTTTCTTTTCAGGTTTGTTTTTCATTGTGCGTCCTGGTAGCCCTGGCCGGGGCGGCCCCATGGGGTCGGGGGCACGAGACCCTCGCCCTCCCCTCCAACCCATCGCTCTGGCCCCCAACCGGAGAGGAACGTGTCGGAGCCCGAGGGAGCCCCAGCTTGCCCGCAAGTCTGAACACACTGCCTCATTCATTTCTTTCCACAAATTCTTAGTCATCTGTTGCGTTTCATTGCATAACTCAAACTGCAGATTCAGGTTTTGGCATTGCAGCCATTTGATTTGAGAGTGGAGTCACTGGGTGTGAGTCAGCTGGTAAAATTTTCACGTTGGGGACAGATATTCTGCTGGCAGGGGATCAAGGATGTGATTTTAATGGTGGATGACAGGGCACTGCAGAGAGGAAATCTAGAGCCTAATGCTTGGCGTAGAGGCCCTTCCTGAGCTTCCCTGGGTGGTGAAATCACTGCTCAAAACCGAAAGAAATTTCTATTTTTTCCTTTGAACAAAATGTTTATTTCTATTTCTTCCATTTGATCGAAACTGGTAATTGTTTGAAAACAACTAGTTTGGGCTTTGTGGGGGGAGCGATAGATCAGTGGGTGTATACTTGGTTTTTATGCGACCGGCCCGGGTTTTATTCCTGGCGTCCCTTTTGGTCCCCTGAGGACCACCATGAGGAATTCCTCAGTGCAGAGACAGCAGTAACCCCTGTGCTTCACCAGGTGTGACCCAAAAAGCCAAAACTGAAAAAGAAAACCAGTTTGAGGGCACTAGTGTCAGCGCAGTGAGAAGGAGAAAGGTTTGCATCCAATTGCTCCCCTACAGACCCTCCAGGAGTGATCCCTGAGCACTGCCTGGTGTGTCTCTAAAGAAGACAAACTTCAAAATAAAAGGACCAAAAAAAGGATCGATCCTGAGAGAAATCCATTTTGGTGAGATGTTTTCAATGGCCCCCGTGGCTCGTCGTGTCTGCAGGGATGCATGGTTGCCTTCACTCCATGCATCAGGCGCTCCACACTGAGCTCCACACTGAGCTTGAACTGAACCCTGACTGGAATCTATTTTCTTTTCTCTTGGAATGGTGTGTCAGCTTTCTGCTATCACTGTCGCTGTCCTCCCATGGTTCATCGATTTGCTCGAGCAGGCCTAGTAAGGTCCCCCGTTGGAGACTTGATTGTTATTGTGTGTGGCATGTCGAATACATCACGGGGAGCTTGCCAGGCTTTGCCGTGCGGGCGAGATACTCTCCGTAGCTTGCCGGGCTCTCCGAGAGGGGTGGAGGAATCGAACTCAGGTCGGCCATGTTGGCTGCGTGCAAGGCAAACGCCCTACCTCGGTGCTCTCTCTCTAACGCTTTCTGCAAAGGGAGATATTTCCACTCGTGTCTGTTTATTGAGTTTACAAAAAAATAAAACACCGAACATATGGGGCTTTCCTAGTGCATTATTTATGAGGGATAAGATCAGTAAAAAGTGGCGGCCCCTGGTAGAAGGGGTACTCTGAAGGCCAGTTTTGTGGCAGGACACAAGCATCCTCCCGTTAGCATCCCAGAACTCTCAGTCTCCACATTGTTAGTAGCGGGACCATTCGGACCTGGGAGGTGCTTTCGTGCTTTCTTTCTCACTGAATTCCTGACATCCAGGCAGTTCCTGGGGTGCAGTAGTGGCTTCAGAGTGATGCGGAGCTTAGGGCGGTGCAGTGGGGTCTGTACACAGTACAGGGGTTGTGGGATTGAGTGTGCCCTTGTTGCATTTTGGCATGGGGCTGAGCACTGGGGCTACAGGCCTTGGGGTTGCGGAACCCACCCAAGGGCTAGGGGCTTGAGTGGACAACACTCCCAACATGGGACTTGTCGGTAAAAATCCTGAAGCCTTTAGCCTTGACGTAGATGCTATAGAATCTGCAGATTCATGTTCAGGGTCGGGGCTGCAGCCCCCTAAAGGCAAGAGACTCTGTTGCAGACCGTCCTATTCATTGGCGGTTGGGATGGGGAGGGGCCTTTTTGGAAGCGTGGTTCACGCAGGTGGGAGGTTTAGGCCAATGAAATTTTAATTTGGGGGTTTGTTTTAGTTGTTTTTTTATGTTTTGTGGGGGGAGTGAGAGAGGACATACCCTAAGATGCTCACTCCTGGCTCAGTGCTCAGGAATCATTCCTGGCGGTGCTCTGGGATCTGGGATGCTGAAGCTTGATTGGGGCGAGGAGGGCAAGCATCTTGCCTGCTTTACTGTCTGTCTAATTCCAACGCTGATGTTTTTTCCAGATGAGGAATTTAGACTCATCTTCAGTTATGAAAAATCCTCTATGCTTCATCTCTTCCTGACTGGGCGATCCCTGGATACTGGCTCTTGGGGTGAGTATAGCAGGTCAAGGATTTAATTTTCCTTGCTCTTGCAGGAAGATGTTCTTATTGTCGCATGGGGGGGGGAACTTTGCTCAGGGGTCACTCCTGGCTTGCTGGCAAGAAATTTACTTTGAAAGGGCCAGAGGTATGGTGCAGCAAGTATGGTGCTTGCCTTGCATGCAGCTAACACAGATTTGATCAGCTGCATCCCAGCAAACCTCAGACATTCCAGGACAGATCCCTGAATGCAGAGCTAGGAGTACTCCTGACACTGTTGGTTCTGGCTCAGACACACACACACGGAATATCTGAGAGCAGAGATAGAAGTGTGCTCCTGCAGCATACAAAGCTGGGAAACAGGGTTTTAAGGACCCACTGTTTGACTCTTGAACTATTTTATGCTACAATTTGTCAGGGTACGTGGATTTATTTCCCTCTATTTGGATAGAGTTTACTGTTTGTCACTGCTGTATTTTGGGGTCACACACTACAGTACTCAGGCCTTACTCCTGCTCTGACCTCAGGGATCACAGCTGTCGGGGTCCCTCGACAATCGGGTGCCTGGCTAGAGGACTTGGTCAGGCAATTGCAAGCTGCTCATACCTGCTGTGTCATCACACAGTCCTCCAAGATAGGATATTTATTATAGGTAAAAGGTAGGCACAGCCAGGAGTGTTTCCTCAGCCCAGAGGTAGTAAAAAGCCCTATAGGTTGCTGTGTGGGGACTATGTGGTGTCTGGCCCTTTAAAACCCTGACCGGAAGTGTAGGTGAGGTCACAGAGCCCCGCCTTTCCCTGGGGTCTTTGTGGGCGGAGCAATCTCCACCCTGTTTGTTGCCTGGTGAGGAGCGGGGGTGGGGCGGGAAGGGGGCGGCCAGGGCGTGGGGGCGTCCCATAGGGCCAGTTTCCTCGCTGGCCTGGCCGCTGAGTGGTCCATCTGGGAGCTCTGAGCCTCCGCCGCCTGCCCAGCCCGGGATGCCCCCAGCGCCCGCCTTTTCGAGAGGTTTGTCTCTCCCTTCCGTCTATCTTAGCGCATCGCATTGAGGGAGGTTTTTATTTAGGAGGCGCGTGCGGGGGCGGGGGTGAGGGAATGGGGGGGTCGGTGGTGCCTGGCAGGTGGGCTGACAAGTGAAGTGGAAGGTTCGGGAGCAAAAGTCGTTCGGAAAGGGTCGGGAACAACGGAAATCAGGACGACCAGAAGAGAGAGAGTTTTCTTTTCAGGTTTGTTTTTCATTGTGCGTCCTGGTAGCCCTGGCCGGGGCGGCCCCATGGGGTCGGGGGCACGAGACCCTCGCCCTCCCCTCCAACCCATCGCTCTGGCCCCCAACCGGAGAGGAACGTGTCGGAGCCCGAGGGAGCCCCAGCTTGCCCGCAAGTCTGAACACACTGCCTCATTCATTTCTTTCCACAAATTCTTAGTCATCTGTTGCGTTTCATTGCATAACTCAAACTGCAGATTCAGGTTTTGGCATTGCAGCCATTTGATTTGAGAGTGGAGTCACTGGGTGTGAGTCAGCTGGTAAAATTTGCACGTTGGGGACAGATATTCTGCTTGCAGGGGATCAAGGATGTGATTTTAATGGTGGATGACAGGGCACTGCAGAGAGGAAATCTAGAGCCTAATGCTTGGCGTAGAGGCCCTTCCTGAGCTTCCCTGGGTGGTGAAATCACTGCTCAAAACCGAAAGAAATTTCTATTTTTTCCTTTGAATAAAATGTTTATTTCTATTTCTTCCATTTGATCGAAACTGGTAATTGTTTGAAAACAACTAGTTTGGGCTTTGTGGGGGGAGCGATAGATCAGTGGGTGTATACTTGGTTTTTATGCGACCGGCCCGGGTTTTATTCCTGGCGTCCCTTTTGGTCCCCTGAGGACCACCATGAGGAATTCCTCAGTGCAGAGACAGCAGTAACCCCTGTGCTTCACCAGGTGTGACCCAAAAAGCCAAAACTGAAAAAGAAAACCAGTTTGAGGGCACTAGTGTCAGCGCAGTGAGAAGGAGAAAGGTTTGCATCCATTTGCTCCCTTACAGACCCTCCAGGAGTGATCCCTGAGCACTGCCTGGTGTGTCTCTAAAGAAGACAAACTTCAAAATAAAAGGACCAAAAAAAGGATCGATCCTGAGAGCCATCCATTTTTGGTGAGATGTTTTCAATGGCCCCCGTGGCTCGTCGTGTCTGCAGGGATGCAGGGTTGCCTTCACTCCATGCATCAGGCGCTCCACACTGAGCTCCACACTGAGCTTGAACTGAACCCTGACTGGAATCTATTTTCTTTTCTCTTGGAATGGTGTGTCAGCTTTCTGCTATCACTGTCGCTGTCCTCCCATGGTTCATCGATTTGCTCGAGCTGGCCTAGTAAGGTCCCCCGTTGGAGACTTGGTTGTTATTGTGTGTGGCATGTCGAATACATCACGGGGAGCTTGCCAGGCTTTGCCGTGCGGGCGAGATACTCTCCGTAGCTTGCCGGGCTCTCCGAGAGGGGTGGAGGAATCGAACTCAGATCGGCCATGTTGGCTGCGTGCAAGGCAAACACCCTACCTCGGTGCTCTCTCTCTAACGCTTTCTGCAAAGGGAGATATTTCCACTCGTGTCTGTTTATTGAGTTTACAAAAAAATAAAACACCGAACATATGGGGCTTTCCTAGTGCATTATTTATGAGGGATAAGATCAGTAAAAAGTGGCGGCCCCTGGTAGAAGGGGTACTCTGAAGGCCAGTTTTGTGGCAGGACACAAGCATCCTCCCGTTAGCATCCCAGAACTCTCAGTCTCCACATTGTTAGTAGCGGGACCATTCGGACCTGGGAGGTGCTTTCGTGCTTTCTTTCTCACTGAATTCCTGACATCCAGGCAGTTCCTGGGGTGCAGTAGAGGCTTCAGAGTGATGCGGAGCTTAGGGCGGTGCAGTGGGGTCTGTACACATTACAGGGGTTGTGGGATTGAGTGTGCCCTTGTTGCATTTTGGCATGGGGCTGAGCACTGGGGCTACAGGCCTTGGGGTTGCGGAACCCACCCAAGGGCTAGGGGCTTGAGTGGCCAACACTCCCAACATGGGACTTGTCGGTACAAATCCTGAAGCCTTTAGCCTTGACGTAGATGCTATAGAATCTGCAGATTCATGTTCAGGGTCGGGGCTGCAGCCCCCTAAGGCAAGAGACTCTGTTGCAGACCGTCATATTCATTGGCGATTGTGATGGGGAGGGGACTTTTTGGAAGCGTGGTTCACGCAGATGGGAGGTTTAGGCCAATGAAATTTTAATTTGGGGGTTTGTTTTAGTTGTTTTTTTTATGTTTAGTGGGGGGAGTGAGAGAGGACATACCCTAAGATGCTCACTCCTGGCTCAGTGCTCAGGAATCATTCCTGGCGGTGCTCTGGGATCTGGGATGCTGAAGCTTGATTGGGGCGAGGAGGGCAAGCATCTTGCCTGCTTTACTGTCTGTCTAATTCCAACGCTGATGTTTTTTTCCAGATGAGGAATTTAGACTCATCTTCAGTTATGAAAAATCCTCTATGCTTCATCTCTTCCTGACTGGGCGATCCCTGGATACTGGCTCTTGGGGTGAGTATAGCAGGTCAAGGATTTAATTTTTCTTGCTCTTGCAGGAAGATGTTCTTATTGTCGCATTGGGGGGGGGAACTTTGCTCAGGGGTCACTCCTGGCTTGCTGGCAAGAAATTTACTTTGAAAGGGCCAGAGGTATGGTGCAGCAAGTAGGGTGCTTGCCTTGCATGCAGCTAACAGAGATTTGATCAGCTGCATCCCAGCAAACCTCAGACATTCCAGGACAGATCCCTGAATGCAGAGCTAGGAGTACTCCTGACACTGTTGGTTCTGGCTCAGACACACACACACGGAATATCTGAGAGCAGAGATAGAAGTGTGCTCCTGCAGCATACAAAGCTGGGAAACAGGGTTTTAAGGACCCACTGTTTGACTCTTGAACTATTTTATGCTACAATTTGTCAGGGTACGTGGATTGATTTCCCTCTATTTGGATAGAGTTTACTGTTTGTCACTGCTGTATTTTGGGGTCACACACTACAGTACTCAGGCCTTACTCCTGCTCTGACCTCAGGGATCACAGCTGTCGGGGTCCCTCGACAATCGGGTGCCTGGCTAGAGGACTTGGTCAGGCAATTGCAAGCTGCTCATACCTGCTGTGTCATCACACAGTCCTCCAAGATAGGATATTTATTATAGGTAAAAGGTAGGCACAGCCAGGAGTGTTTCCTCAGCCCAGAGGTAGTAAAAAGCCCTATAGGTTGCTGTGTGGGGACTATGTGGTGTCTGGCCCTTTAAAACCCTGACCGGAAGTGTAGGTGAGGTCACAGAGCCCCGCCTTTCCCTGGGGTCTTTGTGGGCGGAGCAATCTCCACCCTGTTTGTTGTCTGGTGAGGAGCGGGGGTGGGGCGGGAAGGGGGCGGCCAGGGCGTGGGGGCGTCCCATAGGGCCAGTTTCCTCGCTGGCCTGGCCGCTGAGTGGTCCATCTGGGAGCTCTGAGCCTCCGCCGCCTGCCCAGCCCGGGATGCCCCCAGCGCCCGCCTTTTCGAGAGGTTTGTCTCTCCCTTCCGTCTATCTTAGCGCATCGCATTTTGGAGGTTTTTATTTAGGAGGCGCGTGCGGGGGCGGGGGTGAGGGAATGGGGGGGTCGGTGGTGCCTGGCAGGTGGGCTGACAAGTGAAGTGGAAGGTTCGGGAGCAAAAGTCGTTCGGAAAGGGTCGGGAACAACGGAAATCAGGACGACCAGAAGAGAGAGAGTTTTCTTTTCAGGTTTGTTTTTCATTGTGCGTCCTGGTAGCCCTGGCCGGGGCGGCCCCATGGGGTCGGGGGCACGAGACCCTCGCCCTCCCCTCCAACCCATCGCTCTGGCCCCCAACCGGAGAGGAACGTGTCGGAGCCCGAGGGAGCCCCAGCTTGCCCGCAAGTCTGAACACACTGCCTCATTCATTTCTTTCCACAAATTCTTAGTCATCTGTTGCGTTTCATTGCATAACTCAAACTGCAGATTCAGGTTTTGGCATTGCAGCCATTTGATTTGAGAGTGGAGTCACTGGGTGTGAGTCAGCTGGTAAAATTTGCACGTTGGGGACAGATATTCTGCTTGCAGGGGATCAAGGATGTGATTTTAATGGTGGATGACAGGGCACTGCAGAGAGGAAATCTAGAGCCTAATGCTTGGCGTAGAGGCCCTTCCTGAGCTTCCCTGGGTGGTGAAATCACTGCTCAAAACCGAAAGAAATTTCTATTTTTTCCTTTGAATAAAATGTTTATTTCTATTTCTTCCATTTGATCGAAACTGGTAATTGTTTGAAAACAACTAGTTTGGGCTTTGTGGGGGGAGCGATAGATCAGTGGGTGTATACTTGGTTTTTATGCGACCGGCCCGGGTTTTATTCCTGGCGTCCCTTTTGGTCCCCTGAGGACCACCATGAGGAATTCCTCAGTGCAGAGACAGCAGTAACCCCTGTGCTTCACCAGGTGTGACCCAAAAAGCCAAAACTGAAAAAGAAAACCAGTTTGAGGGCACTAGTGTCAGCGCAGTGAGAAGGAGAAAGGTTTGCATCCATTTGCTCCCTTACAGACCCTCCAGGAGTGATCCCTGAGCACTGCCTGGTGTGTCTCTAAAGAAGACAAACTTCAAAATAAAAGGACCAAAAAAAGGATCGATCCTGAGAGCCATCCATTTTTGGTGAGATGTTTTCAATGGCCCCCGTGGCTCGTCGTGTCTGCAGGGATGCAGGGTTGCCTTCACTCCATGCATCAGGCGCTCCACACTGAGCTCCACACTGAGCTTGAACTGAACCCTGACTGGAATCTATTTTCTTTTCTCTTGGAATGGTGTGTCAGCTTTCTGCTATCACTGTCGCTGTCCTCCCATGGTTCATCGATTTGCTCGAGCTGGCCTAGTAAGGTCCCCCGTTGGAGACTTGGTTGTTATTGTGTGTGGCATGTCGAATACATCACGGGGAGCTTGCCAGGCTTTGCCGTGCGGGCGAGATACTCTCCGTAGCTTGCCGGGCTCTCCGAGAGGGGTGGAGGAATCGAACTCAGATCGGCCATGTTGGCTGCGTGCAAGGCAAACACCCTACCTCGGTGCTCTCTCTCTAACGCTTTCTGCAAAGGGAGATATTTCCACTCGTGTCTGTTTATTGAGTTTACAAAAAAATAAAACACCGAACATATGGGGCTTTCCTAGTGCATTATTTATGAGGGATAAGATCAGTAAAAAGTGGCGGCCCCTGGTAGAAGGGGTACTCTGAAGGCCAGTTTTGTGGCAGGACACAAGCATCCTCCCGTTAGCATCCCAGAACTCTCAGTCTCCACATTGTTAGTAGCGGGACCATTCGGACCTGGGAGGTGCTTTCGTGCTTTCTTTCTCACTGAATTCCTGACATCCAGGCAGTTCCTGGGGTGCAGTAGAGGCTTCAGAGTGATGCGGAGCTTAGGGCGGTGCAGTGGGGTCTGTACACATTACAGGGGTTGTGGGATTGAGTGTGCCCTTGTTGCATTTTGGCATGGGGCTGAGCACTGGGGCTACAGGCCTTGGGGTTGCGGAACCCACCCAAGGGCTAGGGGCTTGAGTGGCCAACACTCCCAACATGGGACTTGTCGGTACAAATCCTGAAGCCTTTAGCCTTGACGTAGATGCTATAGAATCTGCAGATTCATGTTCAGGGTCGGGGCTGCAGCCCCCTAAGGCAAGAGACTCTGTTGCAGACCGTCATATTCATTGGCGATTGTGATGGGGAGGGGACTTTTTGGAAGCGTGGTTCACGCAGATGGGAGGTTTAGGCCAATGAAATTTTAATTTGGGGGTTTGTTTTAGTTGTTTTTTTTATGTTTAGTGGGGGGAGTGAGAGAGGACATACCCTAAGATGCTCACTCCTGGCTCAGTGCTCAGGAATCATTCCTGGCGGTGCTCTGGGATCTGGGATGCTGAAGCTTGATTGGGGCGAGGAGGGCAAGCATCTTGCCTGCTTTACTGTCTGTCTAATTCCAACGCTGATGTTTTTTTCCAGATGAGGAATTTAGACTCATCTTCAGTTATGAAAAATCCTCTATGCTTCATCTCTTCCTGACTGGGCGATCCCTGGATACTGGCTCTTGGGGTGAGTATAGCAGGTCAAGGATTTAATTTTTCTTGCTCTTGCAGGAAGATGTTCTTATTGTCGCATTGGGGGGGGGAACTTTGCTCAGGGGTCACTCCTGGCTTGCTGGCAAGAAATTTACTTTGAAAGGGCCAGAGGTATGGTGCAGCAAGTAGGGTGCTTGCCTTGCATGCAGCTAACAGAGATTTGATCAGCTGCATCCCAGCAAACCTCAGACATTCCAGGACAGATCCCTGAATGCAGAGCTAGGAGTACTCCTGACACTGTTGGTTCTGGCTCAGACACACACACACGGAATATCTGAGAGCAGAGATAGAAGTGTGCTCCTGCAGCATACAAAGCTGGGAAACAGGGTTTTAAGGACCCACTGTTTGACTCTTGAACTATTTTATGCTACAATTTGTCAGGGTACGTGGATTGATTTCCCTCTATTTGGATAGAGTTTACTGTTTGTCACTGCTGTATTTTGGGGTCACACACTACAGTACTCAGGCCTTACTCCTGCTCTGACCTCAGGGATCACAGCTGTCGGGGTCCCTCGACAATCGGGTGCCTGGCTAGAGGACTTGGTCAGGCAATTGCAAGCTGCTCATACCTGCTGTGTCATCACACAGTCCTCCAAGATAGGATATTTATTATAGGTAAAAGGTAGGCACAGCCAGGAGTGTTTCCTCAGCCCAGAGGTAGTAAAAAGCCCTATAGGTTGCTGTGTGGGGACTATGTGGTGTCTGGCCCTTTAAAACCCTGACCGGAAGTGTAGGTGAGGTCACAGAGCCCCGCCTTTCCCTGGGGTCTTTGTGGGCGGAGCAATCTCCACCCTGTTTGTTGTCTGGTGAGGAGCGGGGGTGGGGCGGGAAGGGGGCGGCCAGGGCGTGGGGGCGTCCCATAGGGCCAGTTTCCTCGCTGGCCTGGCCGCTGAGTGGTCCATCTGGGAGCTCTGAGCCTCCGCCGCCTGCCCAGCCCGGGATGCCCCCAGCGCCCGCCTTTTCGAGAGGTTTGTCTCTCCCTTCCGTCTATCTTAGCGCATCGCATTGAGGGAGGTTTTTATTTAGGAGGCGCGTGCGGGGGCGGGGGTGAGGGAATGGGGGGGTCGGTGGTGCCTGGCAGGTGGGCTGACAAGTGAAGTGGAAGGTTCGGGAGCAAAAGTCGTTCGGAAAGGGTCGGGAACAACGGAAATCAGGACGACCAGAAGAGAGAGAGTTTTCTTTTCAGGTTTGTTTTTCATTGTGCGTCCTGGTAGCCCTGGCCGGGGCGGCCCCATGGGGTCGGGGGCACGAGACCCTCGCCCTCCCCTCCAACCCATCGCTCTGGCCCCCAACCGGAGAGGAACGTGTCAGAGCCCGAGGGAGCCCCAGCTTGCCCGCAAGTCTGAACACACTGCCTCATTCATTTCTTTCCACAAATTCTTAGTCATCTGTTGCGTTTCATTGCATAACTCAAACTGCAGATTCAGGTTTTGGCATTGCAGCCATTTGATTTGAGAGTGGAGTCACTGGGTGTGAGTCAGCTGGTAAAATTTGCACGTTGGGGACAGATATTCTGCTGGCAGGGGATCAAGGATGTGATTTTAATGGTGGATGACAGGGCACTGCAGAGAGGAAATCTAGAGCCTAATGCTTGGCGTAGAGGCCCTTCCTGAGCTTCCCTGGGTGGTGAAATCACTGCTCAAAACCGAAAGAAATTTCTATTTTTTCCTTTGAATAAAATGTTTATTTCTATTTCTTCCATTTGATCGAAACTGGTAATTGTTTGAAAACAACTAGTTTGGGCTTTGGGGGGGGAGCGATAGATCAGTGGGTGTATACTTGGTTTTTATGCGACCGGCCCGGGTTTTATTCCTGGCGTCCCTTTTGGTCCCCTGAGGACCACCATGAGGAATTCCTCAGTGCAGAGACAGCAGTAACCCCTGTGCTTCACCAGGTGTGACCCAAAAAGCCAAAACTGAAAAAGAAAACCAGTTTGAGGGCACTAGTGTCAGCGCAGTGAGAAGGAGAAAGGTTTGCATCCATTTGCTCCCTTACATACCCTCCAGGAGTGATCCCTGAGCACTGCCTGGTGTGTCTCTAAAGAAGACAAACTTCAAAATAAAAGGACCAAAAAAAGGATCGATCCTGAGAGCCATCCATTTTTGGTGAGATGTTTTCAATGGCCCCCGTGGCTCGTCGTGTCTGCAGGGATGCAGGGTTGCCTTCACTCCATGCATCAGGCGCTCCACACTGAGCTCCACACTGAGCTTGAACTGAACCCTGACTGGAATCTATTTTCTTTTCTCTTGGAATGGTGTGTCAGCTTTCTGCTATCACTGTCGCTGTCCTCCCATGGTTCATCGATTTGCTCGAGCTGGCCTAGTAAGGTCCCCCGTTGGAGACTTGGTTGTTATTGTGTGTGGCATGTCGAATACATCACGGGGAGCTTGCCAGGCTTTGCCGTGCGGGCGAGATACTCTCCGTAGCTTGCCGGGCTCTCCGAGAGGGGTGGAGGAATCGAACTCAGATCGGCCATGTTGGCTGCGTGCAAGGCAAACACCCTACCTCGGTGCTCTCTCTCTAACGCTTTCTGCAAAGGGAGATATTTCCACTCGTGTCTGTTTATTGAGTTTACAAAAAAATAAAACACCGAACATATGGGGCTTTCCTAGTGCATTATTTATGAGGGATAAGATCAGTAAAAAGTGGCGGCCCCTGGTAGAAGGGGTACTCTGAAGGCCAGTTTTGTGGCAGGACACAAGCATCCTCCCGTTAGCATCCCAGAACTCTCAGTCTCCACATTGTTAGTAGCGGGACCATTCGGACCTGGGAGGTGCTTTCGTGCTTTCTTTCTCACTGAATTCCTGACATCCAGGCAGTTCCTGGGGTGCAGTAGAGGCTTCAGAGTGATGCGGAGCTTAGGGCGGTGCAGTGGGGTCTGTACACATTACAGGGGTTGTGGGATTGAGTGTGCCCTTGTTGCATTTTGGCATGGGGCTGAGCACTGGGGCTACAGGCCTTGGGGTTGCGGAACCCACCCAAGGGCTAGGGGCTTGAGTGGCCAACACTCCCAACATGGGACTTGTCGGTACAAATCCTGAAGCCTTTAGCCTTGACGTAGATGCTATAGAATCTGCAGATTCATGTTCAGGGTCGGGGCTGCAGCCCCCTAAAGGCAAGAGACTCTGTTGCAGACCGTCCTATTCATTGGCGGTTGGGATGGGGAGGGGCCTTTTTGGAAGCGTGGTTCACGCAGGTGGGAGGTTTAGGCCAATGAAATTTTAATTTGGGGGTTTGTTTTAGTTGTTTTTTTATGTTTTGTGGGGGGAGTGAGAGAGGACATACCCTAAGATGCTCACTCCTGGCTCAGTGCTCAGGAATCATTCCTGGCGGTGCTCTGGGATCTGGGATGCTGAAGCTTGATTGGGGCGAGGAGGGCAAGCATCTTGCCTGCTTTACTGTCTGTCTAATTCCAACGCTGATGTTTTTTTCCAGATGAGGAATTTAGACTCATCTTCAGTTATGAAAAATCCTCTATGCTTCATCTCTTCCTGACTGGGCGATCCCTGGATACTGGCTCTTGGGGTGAGTATAGCAGGTCAAGGATTTAATTTTTCTTGCTTTTGCAGGAAGATGTTCTTATTGTCGCATTGGGGGGGGGGGGCTTTGCTCAGGGGTCACTCCTGGCTTGCTGGCAAGAAATTTACTTTGAAAGGGCCAGAGGTATGGTGCAGCAAGTAGGGTGCTTGCCTTGCATGCAGCTAACACAGATTTGATCAGCTGCATCCCAGCAAACCTCAGACATTCCAGGACAGATCCCTGAATGCAGAGCTAGGAGTACTCCTGACACTGTTGGTTCTGGCTCAGACACACACACACGGAATATCTGAGAGCAGAGATAGAAGTGTGCTCCTGCAGCATACAAAGCTGGGAAACAGGGTTTTAAGGACCCACTGTTTGACTCTTGAACTATTTTATGCTACAATTTGTCAGGGTACGTGGATTTATTTCCCTCTATTTGGATAGAGTTTACTGTTTGTCACTGCTGTATTTTGGGGTCACACACTACAGTACTCAGGCCTTACTCCTGCTCTGACCTCAGGGATCACAGCTGTCAGGGTCCCTCGACAATCGGGTGCCTGCCTAGAGCACTTGGTCAGCCAATTGCAAGCTGCTCATACCTGCTGTGTCATCACACAGTCCTCCAAGTTAGGATATTTATTATAGGTAAAAGGTAGGCACAGCCAGGAGTGTTTCCTCAGCCCAGAGGTAGTAAAAAGCCCTATAGGTTGCTGTGTGGGGACTATGTGGTGTCTGGCCCTTTAAAACCCTGACCGGAAGTGTAGGTGAGGTCACAGAGCCCCGCCTTTCCCTGGGGTCTTTGTGGGCGGAGCAATCTCCACCCTGTTTGTTGTCTGGTGAGGAGCGGGGGTGGGGCGGGAAGGGGGCGGCCAGGGCGTGGGGGCGTCCCATAGGGCCAGTTTCCTCGCTGGCCTGGCCGCTGAGTGGTCCATCTGGGAGCTCTGAGCCTCCGCCGCCTGCCCAGCCCGGGATGCCCCCAGCGCCCGCCTTTTCGAGAGGTTTGTCTCTCCCTTCCGTCTATCTTAGCGCATCGCATTGAGGGAGGTTTTTATTTAGGAGGCGCGTGCGGGGGCGGGGGTGAGGGAATGGGGGGGTCGGTGGTGCCTGGCAGGTGGGCTGACAAGTGAAGTGGAAGGTTCGGGAGCAAAAGTCGTTCGGAAAGGGTCGGGAACAACGGAAATCAGGACGACCAGAAGAGAGAGAGTTTTCTTTTCAGGTTTGTTTTTCATTGTGCGTCCTGGTAGCCCTGGCCGGGGCGGCCCCATGGGGTCGGGGGCACGAGACCCTCGCCCTCCCCTCCAACCCATCGCTCTGGCCCCCAACCGGAGAGGAACGTGTCAGAGCCCGAGGGAGCCCCAGCTTGCCCGCAAGTCTGAACACACTGCCTCATTCATTTCTTTCCACAAATTCTTAGTCATCTGTTGCGTTTCATTGCATAACTCAAACTGCAGATTCAGGTTTTGGCATTGCAGCCATTTGATTTGAGAGTGGAGTCACTGGGTGTGAGTCAGCTGGTAAAATTTGCACGTTGGGGACAGATATTCTGCTGGCAGGGGATCAAGGATGTGATTTTAATGGTGGATGACAGGGCACTGCAGAGAGGAAATCTAGAGCCTAATGCTTGGCGTAGAGGCCCTTCCTGAGCTTCCCTGGGTGGTGAAATCACTGCTCAAAACCGAAAGAAATTTCTATTTTTTCCTTTGAATAAAATGTTTATTTCTATTTCTTCCATTTGATCGAAACTGGTAATTGTTTGAAAACAACTAGTTTGGGCTTTGGGGGGGGAGCGATAGATCAGTGGGTGTATACTTGGTTTTTATGCGACCGGCCCGGGTTTTATTCCTGGCGTCCCTTTTGGTCCCCTGAGGACCACCATGAGGAATTCCTCAGTGCAGAGACAGCAGTAACCCCTGTGCTTCACCAGGTGTGACCCAAAAAGCCAAAACTGAAAAAGAAAACCAGTTTGAGGGCACTAGTGTCAGCGCAGTGAGAAGGAGAAAGGTTTGCATCCATTTGCTCCCTTACATACCCTCCAGGAGTGATCCCTGAGCACTGCCTGGTGTGTCTCTAAAGAAGACAAACTTCAAAATAAAAGGACCAAAAAAAGGATCGATCCTGAGAGCCATCCATTTTTGGTGAGATGTTTTCAATGGCCCCCGTGGCTCGTCGTGTCTGCAGGGATGCAGGGTTGCCTTCACTCCATGCATCAGGCGCTCCACACTGAGCTCCACACTGAGCTTGAACTGAACCCTGACTGGAATCTATTTTCTTTTCTCTTGGAATGGTGTGTCAGCTTTCTGCTATCACTGTCGCTGTCCTCCCATGGTTCATCGATTTGCTCGAGCTGGCCTAGTAAGGTCCCCCGTTGGAGACTTGGTTGTTATTGTGTGTGGCATGTCGAATACATCACGGGGAGCTTGCCAGGCTTTGCCGTGCGGGCGAGATACTCTCCGTAGCTTGCCGGGCTCTCCGAGAGGGGTGGAGGAATCGAACTCAGATCGGCCATGTTGGCTGCGTGCAAGGCAAACACCCTACCTCGGTGCTCTCTCTCTAACGCTTTCTGCAAAGGGAGATATTTCCACTCGTGTCTGTTTATTGAGTTTACAAAAAAATAAAACACCGAACATATGGGGCTTTCCTAGTGCATTATTTATGAGGGATAAGATCAGTAAAAAGTGGCGGCCCCTGGTAGAAGGGGTACTCTGAAGGCCAGTTTTGTGGCAGGACACAAGCATCCTCCCGTTAGCATCCCAGAACTCTCAGTCTCCACATTGTTAGTAGCGGGACCATTCGGACCTGGGAGGTGCTTTCGTGCTTTCTTTCTCACTGAATTCCTGACATCCAGGCAGTTCCTGGGGTGCAGTAGAGGCTTCAGAGTGATGCGGAGCTTAGGGCGGTGCAGTGGGGTCTGTACACATTACAGGGGTTGTGGGATTGAGTGTGCCCTTGTTGCATTTTGGCATGGGGCTGAGCACTGGGGCTACAGGCCTTGGGGTTGCGGAACCCACCCAAGGGCTAGGGGCTTGAGTGGCCAACACTCCCAACATGGGACTTGTCGGTACAAATCCTGAAGCCTTTAGCCTTGACGTAGATGCTATAGAATCTGCAGATTCATGTTCAGGGTCGGGGCTGCAGCCCCCTAAAGGCAAGAGACTCTGTTGCAGACCGTCCTATTCATTGGCGGTTGGGATGGGGAGGGGCCTTTTTGGAAGCGTGGTTCACGCAGGTGGGAGGTTTAGGCCAATGAAATTTTAATTTGGGGGTTTGTTTTAGTTGTTTTTTTATGTTTTGTGGGGGGAGTGAGAGAGGACATACCCTAAGATGCTCACTCCTGGCTCAGTGCTCAGGAATCATTCCTGGCGGTGCTCTGGGATCTGGGATGCTGAAGCTTGATTGGGGCGAGGAGGGCAAGCATCTTGCCTGCTTTACTGTCTGTCTAATTCCAACGCTGATGTTTTTTTCCAGATGAGGAATTTAGACTCATCTTCAGTTATGAAAAATCCTCTATGCTTCATCTCTTCCTGACTGGGCGATCCCTGGATACTGGCTCTTGGGGTGAGTATAGCAGGTCAAGGATTTAATTTTTCTTGCTTTTGCAGGAAGATGTTCTTATTGTCGCATTGGGGGGGGGGGGGCTTTGCTCAGGGGTCACTCCTGGCTTGCTGGCAAGAAATTTACTTTGAAAGGGCCAGAGGTATGGTGCAGCAAGTAGGGTGCTTGCCTTGCATGCAGCTAACACAGATTTGATCAGCTGCATCCCAGCAAACCTCAGACATTCCAGGACAGATCCCTGAATGCAGAGCTAGGAGTACTCCTGACACTGTTGGTTCTGGCTCAGACACACACACACGGAATATCTGAGAGCAGAGATAGAAGTGTGCTCCTGCAGCATACAAAGCTGGGAAACAGGGTTTTAAGGACCCACTGTTTGACTCTTGAACTATTTTATGCTACAATTTGTCAGGGTACGTGGATTTATTTCCCTCTATTTGGATAGAGTTTACTGTTTGTCACTGCTGTATTTTGGGGTCACACACTACAGTACTCAGGCCTTACTCCTGCTCTGACCTCAGGGATCACAGCTGTCAGGGTCCCTCGACAATCGGGTGCCTGCCTAGAGCACTTGGTCAGCCAATTGCAAGCTGCTCATACCTGCTGTGTCATCACACAGTCCTCCAAGTTAGGATATTTATTATAGGTAAAAGGTAGGCACAGCCAGGAGTGTTTCCTCAGCCCAGAGGTAGTAAAAAGCCCTATAGGTTGCTGTGTGGGGACTATGTGGTGTCTGGCCCTTTAAAACCCTGACCGGAAGTGTAGGTGAGGTCACAGAGCCCCGCCTTTCCCTGGGGTCTTTGTGGGCGGAGCAATCTCCACCCTGTTTGTTGCCTGGTGAGGAGCGGGGGTGGGGCGGGAAGGGGGCGGCCAGGGCGTGGGGGCGTCCCATAGGGCCAGTTTCCTCGCTGGCCTGGCCGCTGAGTGGTCCATCTGGGAGCTCTGAGCCTCCGCCGCCTGCCCAGCCCGGGATGCCCCCAGCGCCCGCCTTTTCGAGAGGTTTGTCTCTCCCTTCCGTCTATCTTAGCGCATCGCATTTTGGAGGTTTTTATTTAGGAGGCGCGTGCGGGGGCGGGGGTGAGGGAATGGGGGGGTCGGTGGTGCCTGGCAGGTGGGCTGACAAGTGAAGTGGAAGGTTCGGGAGCAAAAGTCGTTCGGAAAGGGTCGGGAACAACGGAAATCAGGACGACCAGAAGAGAGAGAGTTTTCTTTTCAGGTTTGTTTTTCATTGTGCGTCCTGGTAGCCCTGGCCGGGGCGGCCCCATGGGGTCGGGGGCACGAGACCCTCGCCCTCCCCTCCAACCCATCGCTCTGGCCCCCAACCGGAGAGGAACGTGTCAGAGCCCGAGGGAGCCCCAGCTTGCCCGCAAGTCTGAACACACTGCCTCATTCATTTCTTTCCACAAATTCTTAGTCATCTGTTGCGTTTCATTGCATAACTCAAACTGCAGATTCAGGTTTTGGCATTGCAGCCATTTGATTTGAGAGTGGAGTCACTGGGTGTGAGTCAGCTGGTAAAATTTGCACGTTGGGGACAGATATTCTGCTGGCAGGGGATCATGGATGTGATTTTAATGGTGGATGACAGGGCACTGCAGAGAGGAAATCTAGAGCCTAATGCTTGGCGTAGAGGCCCTTCCTGAGCTTCACTGGGTGGTGAAATCACTGCTCAAAACCGAAAGAAATTTCTACTTTTTCCTTTGAATAAAATGTTTATTTCTATATCTTCCATTTGATCGAAGCTGGTAAATATTTGAAAACAACTAGTTTGGGCTTTTGGGGGGGAGCAATAGATCAGTGGGTGTAGACTTGGTTTTTACGCGACCGGCCCGGTTTTATTCCTGGCGTCCCTTTTGGTCCCCTGAGGACCACCATGAGGAATTCCTCAGTGCAGAGACAGCAGTAACCCCTGTGCTTCACCAGGTGTGACCCAAAAAGCCAAAACTGAAAAAGAAAACCAGTTTGAGGGCACTAGTGTCAGCGCAGTGAGAAGGAGAAAGGTTTGCATCCATTTGCTCCCTTACAGACCCTCCAGGAGTGATCCCTGAGCACTGCCTGGTGTGTCTCTAAAGAAGACAAACTTCAAAATAAAAGGACCAAAAAAAGGATCGATCCTGAGAGCCATCCATTTTTGGTGAGATGTTTTCAATGGCCCCCGTGGCTCGTCGTGTCTGCAGGGATGCAGGGTTGCCTTCACTCCATGCATCAGGCGCTCCACACTGAGCTCCACACTGAGCTTGAACTGAACCCTGACTGGAATCTGTTTTCTTTTCTCTTGGAATGGTGTGTCAGCTTTCTGCTATCACTGTCGCTGTCCTCCCATGGTTCATCGATTTGCTCGAGCTGGCCTAGTAAGGTCCCCCGTTGGAGACTTGGTTGTTATTGTGTGTGGCATGTCGAATACATCACGGGGAGCTTGCCAGGCTTCGCCGTGCGGGCGAGATACTCTCCGTAGCTTGCCGGGCTCTCCGAGAGGGGTGGAGGAATCGAACTCAGGTCGGCCATGTTGGCTGCGTGCAAGGCAAACGCCCTACCTCGGTGCTCTCTCTCTAACGCTTTCTGCAAAGGGAGATATTTCCACTCGTGTCTGTTTATTGAGTTTACAAAAAAATAAAACACCGAACATATGGGGCTTTCCCAGTGCATTATTTATGAGGGACAAGATCAGTAAAAAGTGGCGGCACCTGGTAGAAGGGGTACTCTGAAGGCCAGTTTTGTGGCAGGACACAAGCATCCTCCCGTTAGCATCCCAGAACTCTCAGTCTCCACATTGTTAGTAGCGGGACCATTCGGACCTGGGAGGTGCTTTCGTGCTTTCTTTCTCACTGAATTCCTGACATCCAGGCAGTTCCTGGGGTGCAGTAGTGGCTTCAGAGTGATGCGGAGCTTAGGGCGGTGCAGTGGGGTCTGTACACAGTACAGGGGTTGTGGGATTGAGTGTGCCCTTGTTGCATTTTGGCATGGGGCTGAGCACTGGGGCTACAGGCCTTGGGGTTGCGGAACCCACCCAAGGGCTAGGGGCTTGAGTGGCCAACACTCCCAACATGGGACTTGTCGGTACAAATCCTGAAGCCTTTAGCCTTGACGTAGATGCTATAGAATCTGCAGATTCATGTTCAGGGTCGGGGCTGCAGCCCCCTAAAGGCAAGA
This sequence comes from Sorex fumeus, assembly GCF_029834395.1. NCBI lineage: Eukaryota > Metazoa > Chordata > Mammalia > Eulipotyphla > Soricidae > Sorex > Sorex fumeus. The sequence goes on from NW_026606274.1 coordinate 209,096, forward strand.
GACTCTGTTGCAGACCGTCCTATTCATTGGCGATTGTGATGGGGAGGGGCCTTTTTGGAAGCGTGGTTCACGCAGGTGGGAGGTTTAGGCCAATGAAATTTTAATTTGTGGGTTTGTTTTAGTTGTTTTTTTATGTTTTGTGGGGGGAGTGAGAGAGGACATACCCTAAGATGCTCACTCCTGGCTCAGTGCTCAGGAATCATTCCTGGCGGTGCTCTGGGATCTGGGATGCTGAAGCTTGATTGGGGCGAGGAGGGCAAGCATCTTGCCTGCTTTACTGTCTGTCCAATTCCAACGCTGATGTTTTTTTCCAGATGAGGAATTTAGACTCATCTTCAGTTATGAAAAATCCTCTATGCTTCATCTCTTCCTGACTGGGCGATCCCTGGATACTGGCTCTTGGGGTGAGTATAGCAGGTCAAGGATTTAATTTTTCTTGCTCTTGCAGGAAGATGTTCTTATTGTCGCATTGGGGGGGGGGGGGAACTTTGCTCAGGGGTCACTCCTGGCTTGCTGGCAAGAAATTTACTTTGAAAGGGCCAGAGGTATGGTGCAGCAAGTAGGGTGCTTGCCTTGCATGCAGCTAACAGAGATTTGATCAGCTGCATCCCAGCAAACCTCAGACATTCCAGGACAGATCCCTGAATGCAGAGCTAGGAGTACTCCTGACACTGTTGGTTCTGGCTCAGACACACACACACGGAATATCTGAGAGCAGAGATAGAAGTGTGCTCCTGCAGCATACAAAGCTGGGAAACAGGGTTTTAAGGACCCACTGTTTGACTCTTGAACTATTTTATGCTACAATTTGTCAGGGTACGTGGATTTATTTCCCTCTATTTGGATAGAGTTTACTGTTTGTCACTGCTGTATTTTGGGGTCACACACTACAGTACTCAGGCCTTACTCCTGCTCTGACCTCAGGGATCACAGCTGTCAGGGGCCCTCGACAATCTGGTGCCTGGCTAGAGCACTTGGTCAGCCAATTGCAAGCTGCTCATACCTGCTGTGTCATCACACAGTCCTCCAAGATAGGATATTTATTATAGGTAAAAGGTAGGCACAGCCAGGAGTGTTTCCTCAGCCCAGAGGTAGTAAAAAGCCCTATAGGTTGCTGTGTGGGGACTATGTGGTGTCTGGCCCTTTAAAACCCTGACCGGAAGTGTAGGTGAGGTCACAGAGCCCCGCCTTTCCCTGGGGTCTTTGTGGGCGGAGCAATCTCCACCCTGTTTGTTGCCTGGTGAGGAGCGGGGGTGGGGCGGGAAGGGGGCGGCCAGGGCGTGGGGGCGTCCCATAGGGCCAGTTTCCTCGCTGGCCTGGCCGCTGAGTGGTCCATCTGGGAGCTCTGAGCCTCCGCCGCCTGCCCAGCCCGGGATGCCCCCAGCGCCCGCCTTTTCGAGAGGTTTGTCTCTCCCTTCCGTCTATCTTAGCGCATCGCATTTTGGAGGTTTTTATTTAGGAGGCGCGTGCGGGGGCGGGGGTGAGGGAATGGGGGGGTCGGTGGTGCCTGGCAGGTGGGCTGACAAGTGAAGTGGAAGGTTCGGGAGCAAAAGTCGTTCGGAAAGGGTCGGGAACAACGGAAATCAGGACGACCAGAAGAGAGAGAGTTTTCTTTTCAGGTTTGTTTTTCATTGTGCGTCCTGGTAGCCCTGGCCGGGGCGGCCCCATGGGGTCGGGGGCACGAGACCCTCGCCCTCCCCTCCAACCCATCGCTCTGGCCCCCAACCGGAGAGGAACGTGTCAGAGCCCGAGGGAGCCCCAGCTTGCCCGCAAGTCTGAACACACTGCCTCATTCATTTCTTTCCACAAATTCTTAGTCATCTGTTGCGTTTCATTGCATAACTCAAACTGCAGATTCAGGTTTTGGCATCGCAGCAATTTGATTTGAGAGTGGAGTCACTGAGTATGAGTCAGCTGGTAAAATTTCCACATAAGGGACAGATACTATGCTGGCAGGGGATCAAGTATGTGAGTTCGAAGGTGGGTGACAGGGCACTGCAGAGAGGAAATCTAGAGCCTAATACTTGGCGTAGAGGCCCTTCCTGAGATTCACTGGGTGGGGAAATCACTGCTCGAAACCTTAAGAAATTCCTTTCTGTTTCTTTCATTTGAATGAAACTGGTAATTGTTTCAAAATAACTAGCTTGGGGGTGGAGCGATAGATCAGTGGGTATCACTTGGTTCTTAGACGACCGGCCCGGATTTTATTCCTGCCGTCCGTTTTGGTGCCCTGGGGACCACCATGAGTCATTGCTCAGTGCCGAGACAGGAGTAACCCCTGTGCTTCACCAGGTGTGACCCAAAAAGCCAACAATGAAAAAGAAAACCAGTTTGAGGGCACTAGTGTCAGTGCGGTGAGGAGGAGAAAGGTTTGCGTCCATTTGCTCCCCTACAGACCCTCCAGGAGTGATCCCTGAGCACAGCGTGGTGTGTCTCTAAAGAAGACAAACTTCAAAATAAAAGGACCAAAAAGAGTATTGATCCTGAGAGCCATCCATTTTGGTGAGATGTTTTCAATGGCCCCTGTGGCTCGTCGTGTCTGTAGGGATGCAGGGTTGCCTTCACTCCATGCATCAGGCGCTCCACACTGAGCTCCACACTGAGCTTGAACTGAACCCTGACTCGAATCTATTTTCTTTTCTCTTGGAATGGTGTGTCAGCTTTCTGCTACCACTGTCGCTGTCCTCATCATTGTTCATGGATTTGCTCGAGCGGGCCCAGTAACGTCTGCGTTGGAGACTTTGTTGTTACTGTGTATGGCGTATCGAATACATCCCGGGGAGCTTGCCAGGCTATGCCGTGCGGGCGAGATACTCTCGGGAGCTTGCCGGGCTCTCCGAGAGGGGTGGAGGAATCGAACTCAGGTCGGCCATGTTGGCTGCGTGCAAGGCAAACGCCCTACCGCTGTGCTCTCTCTCTCTACCGCCTTCTGCAGAGGGAGTTATTTCCACGTGTGTCTGTTTATTGAGTTAAAAAAAAATAAAACACTGACCATATGGGGCTTTCCTAGTGCATTATTTACGAGGGACAAGGTCAGTGGCTCAAGCCTCCGTTAGTCTCGCGGGTAAAGTAAAAAGTGTCGACCCCTCTTAGAAGGGGTACTCTGAGGGCCAATTTTGTGGCAGGACACAAGCATCCTCCCGTTAGCATCCCAGAACTCTCAGTCTCCACGTTGTTAGTAGCGGGACCATTCGGACCTGGGAGGCGCTTTCTGCTTGCTCTCTCACTGGGTTCCTGACATCCAGGCAGTTCCTGGGGTGCAGTAGAGGCTTCAGAGTGATGCGGAGCTTAGGGCGGTGCAGTGGGGTCTGTACACAGTGCAGGGCTCGTGGGATTGAGTGTGTACTTGTGGCATTTTGGCATGGGGCTGAGCACTGGGGCTACTGTCCTTGGGGGTGCGGAACCCACCAAGGGCTAGGGGCTCGAGTGGCCAACACTCCCAACGTGGGACTTGCCGGTACAAATCCTGAAGCCTTTAGCCTTGACACAGATGCTATAGAATCTGCAGATTCATGTTCCGGGTCAGGGCTGCAGCCCCCCAAGGGCAAGAGACTCTGTTGCAGACCGTCCTATTCATTGGCGGTTGTGATGGGGCGGGGCCTTTTTGGAAGCGTGGTTCACGCAGGTGGGCTGTTTAGGCCAATGAAATTTTAATTTCGGGGTTTGTTTTAGTTGTTTTTATGTTTTGGGGGGGAATGTGAGAGAGGACACACCCTAAGATGCTCACTCCTGGCTCTGTGCTCACGAATCATTCCTGGTGGTGCACTGGGATCTGGGATGCTGAGGCTTGATTGGGGTGAGGAGGGCAAGCATCTTACCTGCTTTACTGTCTGTCTGATCCCAACATTGATGTTTTTCTCCAGATGAGGAATTTGGACTCATCTTCAGTTACGAAAAATCCTCTATGCTTCATCTCTCCCTGACTGGGCGATCCCTGGATACTGGCTCTGGGGGTGAGTACAGCAGGTCAAGGGTTTAATTTTTCTCTTTCTTGAAGGAAGATGCTCTTATTGTGGGGAGAGGGAGCTTTGCTCAGGTGTCACTCCTGGCTTGCTGGGAAGAAATTTACTTCGAAAGGGCCAGAGGTATGGTACAGCAAGTAGGGTGCTTGCCTTGCATGCAGCTAACACAGATTTGATCAGCAGCATCCCAGTAAACCTCAAACATTCCAGGACAGATCCCTGGATGCAGAGCTAGGAGTACCCCTGACACTGTTGGTTCTGGCTCAGACAGGCACACACACACATACACACAGACACACAGACACACAGACACACAGAGGAAATATCTGAGAGCAGAGAAAGAAGTGTGCTCCTGCAGCACACAAAGCTGGGAAACAGGGTTTTAAGGACCCACTGTTTGACACCTGAAATATTTTGTGATACAATTTGTCATCGTACGTGGATTTTTTCCCTCTGTTTGGATAGAGTTTACTGTTTGTCGTTGCTGTATTTTGGGGGCACACCCTAGAGTACTCAGGCCTTTCTCCTGCTCTGACCTCAGGGATCACAGCTGTTGGGGTCCCTCGACAGTCGGGTGCCTGAGTAGAGGACTTGGTCAGCCCATTGCAAGCTGCTCATACCTGCTGTGTCATCACCCAGTCCTCCAAGACAGGATTTTTTTTATAGTTCAAAGGTAGACACACATCACGGTCTTTAGTCAACAGCCTGCATAGTAAGATGATTTTGCTGTAAAGCATGCTGTGTGTGTGGTTTTCAAGTATATTGCTGCACAGCAGGAGCGAGTGCTGGATGAGGTTCATGCCAGTGTGCTGATTCAGGGTAGCTGGATTTCAGCACCAGACGAACAAGGGTCCTGCGGGATGTGCTGGAGCCTTGAATTTAGCTGCCCAGGGTCCAGGAATGACCCTGGTCCTCAGGAGAGAGCACCCAGTCGCATGTCCCTGTCCTGCCCTGCGGGAGAGAGAATGAAGTTTTGTCCATGCTGAGAGCCTGTGGCTACTCCCATGGCAAAGCCACTTTCAGGAGTTTGGTCAGCTTGATGTCGGCCTACAGGGGGTGCTGATGCCCTGCGCAACTGGGCTCAGAGGCAGCTCCTGGATGAGGCTGTGGCGACCTTCCTATGGAGCCTAGCGAGGAGTCCCAGGGCTGAGTCAGACACTGAGCCCAGGGCTCCTCTCTCCACAGGCATCCCGGATCCCGAGCTGCTTTTCCTAAGTAGGAGGGGAAGGAGCATCGGGCAGTGATTTCCCCAGGTTGGGGCTGGTAGTTGTGTATCCAGCTCCAGTGCAGGGATTTGCAGTCAGAACCCTGGGGGCTGTGACCCGCTTTGGTGCTGACGGCTTTGACCTTTCCCCCAGGTCTTTGTACTGAGCCTCCTGCTAACAGATGCTGGAGACATGGTGACGCACCGTCTGCAGGTGTGGGAGAAGGACACGATGATATACTGTAGTGCCAGGAGCACATTTTCAGAAGGGAGCCCTCAATGTGGCTGCTGACAGGGGTGCCCAACACTCTCCTGTTTGAGGCCACGTTTGTGTCTATTTGTTCTGTTCTGTCTTTGGCGCCATGCCCAGAGGGTGCTCCCTGAGTACCCCCAGCTCACTGCTCAAGGATGCCTGGGGCCGTCAGTGTCATTGGGGTCACTTTTCCTGCCCAGAGATAATTGGGGGCGGCTTCAATACAGGAACTACAGGCACTTCATGCCCTCACATAGCTCTGAGTCAGTCACTCGCTGACATTGTCTGTCTCCGTCTCATCCCTAGAACATGGAACAGGGAATGTAGGATATGGCATTGGGGGTGAGGGGGCGTCTGGAGTTTTGTTCCAACCCAGTGTTGCTTTTTGTGGTCCTGTTGGGTTTCTGCTCAGGTGTAACCCTGTGCCGTGCTCATTGGAGTTATCCCTGGAATGGCTGCATGCAAGTCGAGAACCTGTCTCGAACCCGACCAGAACCTGCAGGAACTTTCTAGAATAATGCTATTGTAGCAGATCTGGCTCCCTGTGAGGGATTCCTGGGATCATTAGCAGAAATGGGGAAACAATGAACTTTCCCGACCCTATGTGGTGTCCGGCCCTTTAAGACTCTGACCTGAAGTGTAGGTGAGGTCACAGAGCCCCGCCTTTCCCAGGGGTCTTTGTGGGCGGAGCCATCTCCACCCTGTTTGTTGCCTGGTGAGGAGCGGGGGTGGGGCGGGAAGGGGGCGGCCAGGGCGCGGGGGCGTCGGATAGGGCCAGTTTCCTCGCTGGCCGCGGAGTGAGAGTGAGTGGTCGATCTGGGAGCAGCCCTGAGCCTCCGCCGTCTCCCCACCGCGGGACGCCCCCAGCGCCCGCCCTTTCGAGAGGTTTGTCTGTCTGCTCATTTCTATTTTAGCGCATCGCATGGAGGGGAGGGAGTTTTTTTATTTTGGAGGCGCGTGAGGAGGGGGCGTCGGTCCCGGGCAGGTGGGCTGCCAAGTAAGGTGGAAGGTTGGAGAGAGAAAGTCGTTCGTTCGGAAAGTGTCAGGAACAACGGAAATCAGGACCACCAGAAGAGGAAGAGTTTCCTTCTCAGGTTTGTTTCACATTGTGCGTCCTGGTGGCCCTGGCCAGGGCAGCCCCATGGGGTCGGGGGCACGAGACCCTCGCCCTCCCCCCCAACCCATCGCTCTGGCCCCCAACCGGAGAGGAACGTGCCGGAGCCCGAGGGAGCCCCAGCTTGCCCGCAAGTCTCATGGCACTTGCGGGACCACCACAGCTTTGGCTCTGCGCCAGGGCCCCTCGGAGCCCGGGGGCCTCACCAGGGGTGGGGCGTGGGGACATCTCGAGAATGACCCCCGGCTGCCTACCTACATCCCCCACGTTCCAGGCCGACTTTCGTGTCTAGGCGGGTTGAAAAGGAGTCAGAGATAAGGGGATTCCCTCGGCAAGGGAACCCGGGGGGCTCATTCTTTGGCCTTTGGTGGGAGAGGGCTGGGGCCTCACCTGGCGTGTTCAGGGGGGTCTCCTGAACCTTCCCTCAGGAATCGGCCCTGGCAGTGTTGGGTGTACCCCGTACCCTGGTGAGCAGCACCCCGCTGCCTGGTGGGGGGAGGAGGGCGCTGGGTGCGTTTCTCCTGGGCTTGGGGCTCAAGAACATTGGGCCCAGCGTTTGCTTGTCACTTGTTGCTGGTTCAGCCATGAGGCTCGGAGGGCTTTTTCTTTTCCTTTCTTTTTTCCCCTTTGTTTTCTGTTTGCTTTTAGGTCCACGCCCTGTGATGCTCATGGGGTTCTTTCTGGCTCTGCACTCTGATCACTCTGGGTGCTGTTCAGGGGACCCTATGAGATCAGGATCACGATCACGACCATCCTGTGGTTCGTCGATTGCCTCGAGCAGTCCCCATTAACGTCTCCTTCGTCCTAGCCCTGAGATGTTTTTAACAATTGATTAAAGGATCTTTCAGGGTTAGGAGAATGAGACCCATCTTATGAGATGCTGGGCAATAAATCCAGGTTGTGTGCCTGCACGTCGGACGCTTCTGGTGCCATTTCTCCTACCCCAGTGTGTAGAGTTTGCAGAGGAGTCAGGGCTGAGGGCTGGCAGGAGGCGGGGTGGGGGAGCATCAGGGCTGGGCCAGAGAGGGTCCTTCAAACAAAAGTGCAGTCTTAGCAGGAAGTAGCCGAGGCACTTGGAGGCTGTGTCCCAAGGCCTCAGACTGCATTCTAGGATCCTCATCGGCCACCGCACCTTTATTTATTTTATTGAATTCTGTAGTTTGGAGGTACAGCTCCTCCTGCCTCTTCACTCAGGCCCCCAGGAAAACCCTTGGCCCTGACGCCTGTGTTACCAGCCTGGCTGCACAGCCTGTGGGATCGCGGTGCCTGCAAAACACCTTTTGCCTTTTTCAGTATGTAGTGAATGAGTGAACCCACAACAAAGCTAGTTGGGGCCTGACTACTAGTACAGTGGGGACTTTCTTAATGTGCACTCGGCCGACCTGGTTCAGTAACCTGCATCACATATGTGTCCCAAACGTCACTGAGTCTGGTCAGAAAGCAAAACCTGACCATCTTGTGTCCATTGCCAAGGTACTCACGCCCATGGTCCAATCAGGTCTTTGGTTTGCCGTGGGCCTGTTTGGATTGTGAGAACCATAGCGATGTTCTCCACCCACACTGCCTCATTCATTTCTTTCCACAAATTCTTACATCATCTGTTGCGTTTCATTGCATAATTCAAACTGCAGATTCAGGTTTTGGCATCGCAGCAATTTGATTTGAGAGTGGAGTCACTGAGTATGAGTCAGCTGGTAAAATTTCCACATTAGGGACAGATACTATGCTGGCAGGGGATCAAGTATGTGAGTTCGAAGGTGGGTGACAGGGCACTGCAGAGAGGAAATCTAGAGCCTAATGCTTGGCATAGAGGCCCTTCCTTAGCTTCACTGGGTGGGAAAATCACTGCTCGAAACCTTAAATTCCTTTCTGTTTCTTTCATTTGAATGAAACTGGTAATTGTTTCAAAATAACTAGCTTGGGGGTGGAGCGATAGATCAGTGGGTATCGACTTGGTTCTTAGACGACCGGCCCGGGTTTTATTCCTGGCGTCCGTTTTGGTGCCCTGGGGACCACCATGAGTCATTGCTCAGTGCCGAGACAGGAGTAACCCCTGTGCTTCACCAGGTGTGACCCAAAAAGCCAACAATGAAAAAGAAAACCAGTTTGAGGGCACTAGTGTCAGTGCGGTGAGGAGGAGAAAGGTTTGCGTCCATTTGCTCCCCTACAGACCCTCCAGGAGTGATCCCTGAGCACAGCGTGGTGTGTCTCTAAAGAAGACAAACTTCAAAATAAAAGGACCAAAAAGAGTATTGATCCTGAGAGCCATCCATTTTGGTGAGATGTTTTCAATGGCCCCTGTGGCTCGTCGTGTCTGTAGGGATGCAGGGTTGCCTTCACTCCATGCATCAGGCGCTCCACACTGAGCTCCACACTGAGCTTGAACTGAACCCTGACTCGAATCTATTTTCTTTTCTCTTGGAATGGTGTGTCAGCTTTCTGCTATCACTGTCGCTGTCCTCATCATTGTTCATGGATTTGCTCGAGCGGGCCCAGTAACGTCTGCGTTGGAGACTTTGTTGTTACTGTGTATGGCGTATCGAATACATCCCGGGGAGCTTGCCAGGCTATGCCGTGCGGGCGAGATACTCTCGGGAGCTTGCCGGGCTCTCCGAGAGGGGTGGAGGAATCGAACTCAGGTCGGCCATGTTGGCTGCGTGCAAGGCAAACGCCCTACCGCTGTGCTCTCTCTCTCTACCGCCTTCTGCAAAGGGAGTTATTTCCACGTGTGTCTGTATATTGAGTTAAAAAAAATAAAACACTGACCATATGGGGCTTTCCTAGTGCATTATTTACGAGGGACAAGGTCAGTGGCTCAGGCCTCCGTTATTTATCGCGGGTAAAGTAAAAAGTGGCGGCCCCTCTTAGAAGGGGTACTCTGAGGGCCAATTTTGTGGCAGGACACAAGCATCCTCCCGTTAGCATCCCAGAACTCTCAGTCTCCACGTTGTTAGTAGCGGGACCATTCGGACCTGGGAGGCGCTTTCGTGCTTGCTCTCTCACTGGGTTCCTGACATCAAGGCAGTTCCTGGGGTGCAGTAGAGGCTTCAGAGTGATGCGGAGCTTAGGGCGGTGCAGTGGGGTCTGTACACAGTGCAGGGCTCGTGGGATTGAGTGTGTCCTTGTTGCATTTTGGCATGGGGCTGAGCACTGGGGCTACTGTCCTTGGGGGTGCGGAACCCACCAAGGGCTAGGGGCTCGAATGGCCAACACTCGCAACGTGGGACTTGCTGGTCCAAATCCTGAAGCCTTTTGCCTTGACACAGATGGTATAGAATCTGCAGATTCATGTTCAGGGTCAGGGCTGCAGCCCCCCAAGGGCAAGAGACTCTGTTGCAGACCGTCCTATTCATTGGCGGTTGTGATGGGGCGGGGCCTTTTTGGAAGCGTGGTTCACGCAGGTGGGCTGTTTAGGCCAATGAAATTTTAATTTCGGGGTTTGTTTTAGTTGTTTTTATGTTTTGGGGGGGAATGTGAGAGAGGACACACCCTAAGATGCTCACTCCTGGCTCTGTGCTCACGAATCATTCCTGGTGGTGCACTGGGATCTGGGATGCTGAGGCTTGATTGGGGTGAGGAGGGCAAGCATCTTACCTGCTTTACTGTCTGTCTGATCACAACATTGATGTTTTTCTCCAGATGAGGAATTTGGACTCATCTTCAGTTACGAAAAATCCTCTATGCTTCATCTCTCCCTGACTGGGCGATCCCTGGATACTGGCTCTGGGGGTGAGTACAGCAGGTCAAGGGTTTAATTTTTCTCTTTCTTGAAGGAAAATGCTCTTATTGTGGGGAGAGGGAGCTTTGCTCAGGGGTCACTCCTGGCTTGCTGGGAAGAAATTTACTTCGAAAGGGCCAGAGGTATGGTACAGCAAGTAGGGTGCTTGCCTTGCATGCAGCTAACACAGATTTGATCAGCAGCATCCCAGTAAACCTCAAACATTCCAGGACAGATCCCTAGATGCAGAGCTAGGAGTACTCCTGACACTGTTGGTTCTGGCTCAGACAGGCACACACACACAGACACACACACACACACACACACACACACACACACACACACGAAATATCTGACAGCAGAGAAAGAAGTGTGCTGAGTCTGTTGCATGCATGGGAAACGCCCTGCCCACTGGTCTCTCTGTCTGGCCCCTGCTTGCAGTTCAAACCTTCTAATTTGCAGCCTGTGCGTCCAGCTCAGGGCCATATCGGAGTACCTAGTTGTCAGCAGCCCTGTGATGGCTTCTACCAGCTGAACCTCATCCCTGCCCCCTTCATTCCTGTCTGTGTCCTCACAAGGTTCAAAGAATTGATAAAGACTTAGAATTCCTGGGAGTGCATAGCCAGAAGTTAGATGTGATTATCAAAAAAAGCTAACCAAATAGTATAATTTTACCTGATTCTGCAGGTTTTGGGGGCAGTCTTTAAACATGTTTTCTGAGTTCTACAGGGATACATGTCCTCACATGGTTTTGCATCACTTGCTGTATATCAAGGCTCCTTTTCTCATCCTTAGAACAGGGGATGGGGTGTAGGAGCCCATGAGGGTAATGTGGTTAACCTGGATCAGCACCTACATGGCAGATGCTTTTCCTGCTGCTTTAGTGTACCTGGCCTGCAACTTCATTCATCATTATGGTTCTTTTTGTTGTTGTTCAATTTTGACTTGATTCAGAGCCTACACCAATCAGTGTTCATGGATTACTCATGGCTGTGCATTCAGGAACTTCTCATGGCAGTGCTCCTGGCTTATATGGTTACCGGGGGTCAATCCCGTCTCTCTGAGTCACCAGGTGACTGCCCTGCTGTACTATCACTCTAAACACGTGTTCATTTCTTTTTTTAGGTCCTCACCCCATCAGGTGCTGTTGTATTTCCCATCAAGTGTTGTTGTATTTCGGTGCTTGAAGTCACTTCTAGGGCTTTTTTGGGGGACTTTAGAATGACTCAACTTCAGATGAAATGAATACCAGGGACTTGTGTGTCACTAATAACTACCAATTTGGGGCATATGAGAAGTGGTGTTTCTGTTCAAGACTTTTCAGGAATTTGCCTGATTTTTTTGGAGATACATGGGGCATCGTCTCCTGACCCCGTGCCTGGCTGGCCTCGCCGGGGCCCCTTGGAAGGGAGCGGGTTGAGTTTCCCTTCCGGCCCCGACCAGGACTCCGGCAGCCGAAGACCTCCAGAACCAGCCACCACATGCTGAGACCACTCTCCACACGCATGAAGGTACCAGAAGGAACAAATGCATGCGGGTCCTGGGGCTGAGATCTCCAAGTCTGCTCAGATCGGGGCTGAGTATCCTCCACGCAGATCCTCTAAATTCCAGTAGGCAGGGGTCACACCCACCAACTGGCCCCCTGGCGCCATGTAATCCCATCAACGGCCAAGACTCAGAGACTATAAAACCCAGCTCCCAGAAGCTCGCAGCCGCAGTTGCGGCCGCCCCACATCTTAATCTCTCATTCCTACTTTGGACAAACTGGCAGGCTACCGAATGTTATCTGCCCACACAGCAGAGTCTGGCAAACTCCCCATGGCGTACCAATATGCCAAATACCAGTAACAAAGATGGGTCACATCTTCCTAAATCTGAAGGAGCCTTGGATATGGCACTTTTTAAAAAATCTCAGGGCTAGGACGAAGGAGATGTTACTGTGGCCTGGTTGAGGCAATCGCCGAACAACATGGGGTTGGCCCGTGACATTTTTCTTGGCACTAATGAATACCCTGTTTTTGTGTGGACAGGGCTTTTCTGAGTGAAACCTGCTGTGATCTCATGGTTGGAAGGAGGAGCCCTGAGGCCGGGGAGGAGAGACGTGCATGCAGGTGAGTGTCGGAGGACCCTCCCTACCTTGGGCCCTGGGCAGTGTGTGGTTGCCCTGAGTGTGAATGAAATGCACTGCTGATCATGGGCCCGTGATTTTTTTCCTGGCAGCTTTCAAAGGTTACTTTTGTTGGTACTCACTTGTATAAGATACTGTCAATTTCATGCAAGGAAAATGCCCTATCTGCTGTTCTCTGTAATACACTAAGAAATATCTTTTGGTTTTCTGTTTCAATAGTGATTGCATGAGTCTGTAACAATGCTGATTTGAGACAGAAAGATAGTACAGCAGAAAGGATAGTTGCCTTGCGTGTGGCAAACCCAGGTTGAATCCCTGGCATTCCTTATGGTCACGGTTCACTATGACCAGTTAAGAAACAACTCAGAAGCTATTTTGTGTATTCCCAGTCTGCTCCCAGCATTCCGCACAATGGACCTCATTCAGCTATGTTTCATTACCAATTTTTTCATTTTGTTTTGTTTCTGATTCCAGAAGATAAATTGCAGCTTCAGAGGTTTTCGGTCCAGTTTTTTGATTTGGGAATTGAGACACTGAATACAAGTGAGTTTTTAAAATACGCATGTTGTATATAAATCTAATATTGGCAGGATATTTCAAAGGAACAAGAATGCGATTTGAAAAATGGCATTTTGGCCAGTGCAGGGAGGGACTTTGGAGCCTATGCTGGGAGTAGAGGGTCTGTAGTCTCACAAGGTGCTATAATCAGTCATTTTCAAATCAAAGAATATAACTATTACTATTATGTTTATTAGTATATGTGCTGCCGAAGCGAGCGATAGCACAGCGGTAGGGCGTTCGCCTTACAAGCGGCCAAGATGGCCGACCCGAGTTTGATTCCTCCGCCCCTCTCGGAGAGCCCGGCAAGCTACCGAGAGTATTCGATATGCCAGACACAGTAACAACAAAGTCTCCAATGGAGACGTTACTGGGCCCGCTCGAGCAAATCGACGATCAACGGGAGGGCCTTTACCTTTACCTTTACCATTATGTTTATTATTTCTTGCTTTATCATTCACACACAGTCATGCTGATAAGTTACTTCTGGCTTGGCACTCAGAAATTATTCCTGGTAGTCATTGTTCACGTGTGTAAATAATAAAGTAGGGACCCGTGTGGGGGAAGACTGTGAAGGCAGATTTTGTCTTGTTGCTGGACGGCTGGCCTCCCTTGAGCACCGGCGCCTCCCAGTCTCTGCCCTGTGAGATACGGTCCCCACCAGCTGGGGTGGGGTCCTTTTGTGCTTGATTTTCTTGTGTTCCCCAATATCCAGTTGATTCCTGGGTTATGATGGAGTCTTTTGGGGCTTTGGAGCTTTGGGGGGCATAGGGGGCTGTGGTGGTATGCAGGGGTCGCAGGTGTGTGTGTGTGATCCTGGAGGGCGCTTTGGCCGCTGTCCCTTTAACTGCATGTTGGGGCAGCCGCGATTGGGTGCAGGGCTGATTGCGGGGGCTGCGGGCTTTGAGGTGCGGGGTCCTGCTGAGGGCTCAGCCTTGGCCCTCTGGACCCTCCCATCTGACCCAGGTTGGGACCTGCCACAGTTTCCCTGCTGTAGAATCCCCAGATTCACTTCGGGGGGCAGAGCCTCAGGCCCCCTGATAGCCTAGAGACCCTGTTGCCGTCTGGCTTTTTCATTGGCTGCCCTCATGGTTCAGCCCAGGGTGGTGGATCTGCAGGTGGCTGGGGTTTGCCAATAATAGTTTCCTTCACCATTTTAGCTCTTTCATTTTGGAACTCAGTCACCACGTATGAGTGAGCTGTTAATATTTGCAAGTTTTGAATCAATATTGTTATGCCAATGAATAAGGTCAGTGGACCAGCACGTTATTTTTAAGATAGAGGGCTGGGCATGGCCAGGAGGAAATCCAGAATCTAATATTTGGAGTAGTCCTTACCTTCACTGAATGATGACATCACTGCTCAAAACCTGAAGAAATTTGTAATATGTTTCACATGAATGCCATGATTTTTTCATTTGATTGAAAGTATCTACAAATGGTAATAATTGAAAAGAGCTGATCTTTAAACTGTTCTATCCCCAGAGCTCCATATTGTTCCCAGAGACCCACCGGGAGTAATCCCTGGGTATTGCATGGTGTGCCCCTGCCCAGAAATGAAAACAAACTCAAAAACAGAAAAAGCCATTTATCCTGCACGGAATCCACCTGTGGTGAGATGTTTTCAATGGCCCCTGTGGTCAGTCTCAGCAGTCTGGAATGCATCGTTGCCTTCACAAATGCATCGCAGGCACCTCGCTGAGCTAGAACCGAAACCATGGTTTGCTGTCTTTTATTTTCTCTTGAAACTGGTGCATCAGTTTTCCACAGAGGGAGTTATTTGTTCATTGAGTTGAAAAAAAAATTTTAAATTAATGACCCCTCGTTCATCAATTTTGCATGTGCGTTTTACAGAAACATTAGTTTATTCCCTGGTAATGCCATTCACATTTCGAGAATTGCGTTGGTGTGCTGCAAATGTTAGGAACCAACCTGCAGTTATGAATGTCTTTTTCATGGAGACTCTAAAGTCATAGGGCGATAATTGGAATCCTCTGCTCTTCGACAGGGAAGCAGCCAGCCTGAGTGGAATGTCTCTGATCCTGTGCACTGTGAAAATGTCTTGAGTGAGCATTTGTGCCCTCAGCCCCATGGGGATGCCAAAACACGCAGGATGGCCCCTGAGAGTGATCCTAATGGAGAGCGTGACCTCACTTTGAAGAAGCCCTTCCCTGGGAAAAGGTCCATACAGTCTGTTGTTCTCAGTCCAGAGACACAAACTCCAATACTGTAGCAGACCCTAGAATGTGGGAGAGGAGCACTGTTTGTAGTGAGTCCCTCACACCGGAAAGCCCATAAGCAAAGTCACCATGGACTGACCCTGTCTAAGAGAAAGCATGTGGGGGAGCTTCCTCATGTTCCCAGGACTGTGATGTTCCCTTAGAAATCCACAGTGGACAGAATCCCCAGGAGTGTCAGCAGCAAGGGCGTGGCTTGAGTCCAGTGTCATCCCAATGTGCTGACATGAACATCCACACAGGAAGGAAACCACATACATGTAAGGACTGTGCAAAGGCCTTCACACGACGCTCTGACCCCTTAAAACTTTGGAGAATTCATACGGGAGAGAAACCATATGTGTGTGCGCAATGTGGGAAGGTCTCTGCTTACTCCTCACACCTTTCAAGACACAGGAAAATTCACAGTGGAGAGAAACCTCATAAATATAAGGCATGTGAAAAGGCCTTCACTCGATCCTCAACCCCCACTGGGCATATGCAAACGCAAACTGAAGAGGAGCCTTATATGTGTAAGGAATGTGGGAATGCCTTTGGTATTCCTCCAGCCTTACTCGTCATGTGAGAATTCACACTGGAGAGAAACCTTACGTTTGTAAGGAATGTGGGAAGGCTTGCACTGTGTCCTCATGCCTTACTGATCATATGAGAATTCACTTTGGACAGAATCCTTATGTATGTAAGAAATGTGGGAAGGCCTTTGCTATTTCTTCCAACCTAACTGTTCATATGAGAATTCATATGAGAGTTCCCGGTGCCTCCACACTGTGAGCGGTGTGGGCTGTTCCAGTTTGGGGGCCCTTACATGCTTGTTTTTCTCTTTTTTCTGATATCAGCTGGTTCTTGAGGCAAGGTGAATGCTTTAGTGGAACCCAGAGGCTTTAGGGAGTGCAGGGTTCGAGTATGAGTGGGTGATCGTGTGGCTCCCCTTTGCCCACCATCGCCTCTTGCTCCACGATCTGTCAGCGGCGGGTGGGCGTGGGGCTGAGGGGTGGCCTGAGTGCGGAGCCTACGGGACTTGCATAGAGCACGGCCTGGCTATCCCGACCCTCCCTGCACGGGACATCGCTTTGCCCTGATCCGGAGCCTTTGGCACAGGCATCACATGTGTAAAACCTTCAGATTCACTTCAAGGGGCAGGGCCTAAGACCCCTGCACTAGCAGATCCAGTTGTAGTCTCTCTTTTGATTGATTGCCTTGATGTGGTGGGGCCACACGGTGGTTTGTTCCCTGCTGGAGAGTGGGGTTTTAAAAGAAACTTTTTCATTATTATTGTTTTGGTTTGCCTTGTGTACCACATCCGGAGATGCTTAGGGTTTACTTTTGGCTCTGAACCCAGGAATTCCTGATGGTGGTACTCAGTGACCATATGGGATGTGAGGAATGATCTGGCTTGGCTGCATGCAAGGCAATTTCCCTGCCTGCTTCACTGTCTCTGATCGCAACTTTTTTGGGTTTTTTCTACATCAAGAATTTTTGCTTCCTAAGGTCCAGTTGCAAAGCATGCCACACTTACGATTTCTCAAGTGTTTGTATTTATTGCCGAATTCATGCAGGAAAGAAGCCTCATATAAGTAAATAATGTGGAAACGTCTTTATTGAATCCTCAGGCCTTACTAGGCCTATGAGAATGAATAGTGGAGAGAAAAATTTATGTATGTAATGAATGTGAACAGGACTTCATGGACCTTCAAGCTTTAGTGAAATTTGTAAAATTTATACTGGATGAGTTGATCCCCTATTAACGATCTATAAGGTCAGAATAGGCCCTTTCAGTTTAGCCAGATTCCGTTGGACAGGGGGGGTCACAGGTGGTACAAAACTGCAGCCAAGAAGGAAATCATCCTCGTTTCATATGATGAGCTACTTATGATGTCACTTCTGTAAGGAAAGTTTCTTGCTGAGTATCTCCCGCACCACAGCCATGCCAGTGCCCTGGAATTTTTCCATCACATGTATGTTTAACTTGTACATAGTGGGTCTTTGTGATGGAGGCCATGAGGAAGGTGACTAAATAAAAACAGGTACAAAAATAGGCCCTCTGTGGAAATGTCACAGCTCATCTCTATGTCATTGTCTACTCTCATTCCAACTTGGCCCAGAGGCCCTGGTTTTAGAGATTATGACAGAGATGAATCACAAAGTTGCAGTGAAAATTGCAAAGTGGAAGACCAGTAAATCCTTTATTTTTCCAGTCTTTCTGTGTTAGGTTTTGGGGTGCCACACCCCCTCGGTTCAGGCTTTACTGATGGTTCTTAGCTCAGGATTCCAGACTGGGGGTCACATATATCCTTATGGGGCTCAGAATCCAGGTCAGCCATGTGCAAGCAAGTACTTTGTCTTCGGTATCATTTCTACACTCCTTGTATTCATATTTTTTTTAATTTTACATTGCACTAAAGATTAATGTTCACAAAAAGTTTTATCTTGTGAAAATATCCTGACAAGGATCTTTAAAGTGAGGATTGGAGACCATTGAAATGGACTTTGAAATTGTGGAAGGGGCCCCTTGACTCAAATGTTTTCCAGGTGGTAGGAACAAGGGAGAACCCCCTGCTTCCGCATCTCAACATATATTCAGCTTTGATGACTAATAAAGGGGGTCACATTCCAGGTGCCCACCCACCTCACTTCAGTAGTATTAGGACAAAACAAAACTTGGCTTTGGAAGCAGTTAAATCCCAACCATCACGTTTTCACCTGGCTGATAATAATGATTTCGATTGTCAGAGAGCCCGGCAAGCTACTGAGAGTATCTTGCGCACACGGCAAAACCTGGCAAGCTACCCATGATATAATCGATCTGCCAAACACAATAACAAGTCTCACGATGGAAACGTTACTGGGCCCATTCAGGAGATGAACAACAGGAGGACAGTGCTATAGATTTTCTGAAAGGCCTAGTAAGGCTACAAATTTAGCAGTATGCTTTGGTTACCTTTGCCTAAATATATGCCTCTATTCTTAGCAATGTTGGATATCATGAGATTTGTTTATTGAACTATACTTCTTGGGGTAGGGACGTAACTATCAGTTACTCCTGTTGCTCCTTGGGCCACCATTTGGTGTACAGGGATGGACTCGAGATGATCAATTTCAATGCAAGTATCAAGCTTCTGCACTCTCCCTCCTGCTTCATGCTCTGGGTTGAAATTGCGTTTCTCAAATGGCCTCCTTGGTTTTCCTTGCAGATGAGTGTTCACTGCTTGCCTGTTGTCAAGCATAGAGCATTGACTGAATTTGCTCTCTGATGTTCTTACCGGCCGTTGCTCCTGTTCCAGCGTCTCTTCAACTCCCTGGGCTTGCTGCTAGGCCAGTTTCTCTCTGCATCTCCAGGGCTGGTTTGAGAGTCACTGCTTTCACCCGACCTTGATTGATGAGTTCCCGGAGAAACTCATTGTTCCGTGCCACACCTGCTCCCTACGCGTCTGTTTTACATTGAATGAACCCGCTGTTCATTTATTCTGATGGACTGTGTGTGAGAGCATTGGCTCATTGTTTGCCCAGTACAAAACCAGGGGACTTCTCCGTACTGCCTTCTAGTCCTGCACTGTGTGACCAGCCACTCCGAAAGCTGCCTCTCCACCCCTCTATGCAAGCCCATCCCCGTTGCACCAGAGATTCACCTGGGTGGTCATAGTGGTTCTCTGCACTTCTGGATCCGGGCTCTTTAAGTATGCTTGTGGGGATGGAAGTGACATCACAGTGGGGCCTTCCTAGTGCTTCTATTCCTGAACATTGGGTCAGAGTCATTGTTCATGTGGGTAAAGGACAGTTAGGGCCCCTGTGAGGAAGCGGGTCTCTGAAGGCCAATTTTGTGGCAGAACGGGGCTGATCTCCTGTGAGTGCCTGGCGATTCCAATCTCCATACTGAGCTGCGGGTCTCCACCAGCTTGGGGGGGGGGGCGCTTTCATGCTTGTTTTTCACTTGTTCCCTGATATCCAGACAGTTACTGATGTGGGGCAGATATTTGAGGGGGTACATTGGGACTGTTCCAGAGTGCAGGGGAGGAGGGTGTGAATGACTGATCCTGGGAGGCTTCTGGTGCCACTATGCCTCCAGCTCTGCGATAGGACAGCGGTCGATAGTTGTGGGGCTGAACGCGGGGCTGTGGGCCTTTTGGAAGAGGGAACTGCCAAGTGCGGGTCTTGACTGTGCTGACCCCCAGCTGACCTATGTTGAAACCTTGGCCCTAGTCTTGCTGCTGTAAAGTCTCCAGCTACACTTTGAGGGGCAGAGCCGCAGCTCGCCCAATGCCAAGAGACACTGTTCCTGTCCATCTTTCTCATTGGCTTCCCTGGTGGGACGAGGCCTTACCGAGCAGTGGATCCATTGGTGATTGGTGTTTTAGTTTCCTTCGGAGGCTATATTTGGTGTGGGGAATGGGGGGCTCTGCTAGAACGAAGATAAAATGACAGCTTACTCTGGCTCCTGGCTCAGGGCTCAGATATTTTTCCTGGAGTACTCTGGGGGCCATAGGGATGCATGGGGATGCAGAGGATTGACTGGTATCAGCAAACAACGCATCCTACTAGCTTTACTGTCTGTCGGAACAGGAACTTCTGCTTCTTCACATCACGCTGCAAATACCTGTCTAGACCCCTGTTTATAGAGGTGAGTACTGGGGGTAAAGGGTGTGTGAGTTTGTTGGTAAGTGCGTTCGTGTGTGCGTGTGTGTGTGTGTGTGTGTGTGTGTGTGTAGAAAGTGTTTTTTTTTTTTAGAGGAAAGGGGTTGCCCCATTCTCGGCTGTGGTTGTGGGGGGCAGTGATTTTGCCAGCGCAGGAGGCGCTAATGCTCGGGATCTGGCCTCTGATTCAGTCGCTGGCTGTGGCTGTGAGAACCTTCTGTGGACCCAGGAAGGAGGCCCCAGGTCACGGTAGGGCAAAATTTTCTCCCTTGTAGCCAAGCCCAGAGCTTGTGTCATGAAAGACAGCACAGATGCCAACCCATTTTGCTTCTCTCGGGGAGACAGAAGTATCTGGTGTAATCCCCAAGAGGGTCTGTGAGCCGTTGCCCGAGACTCTGGCTTCTTAGGGATGGGGGTTGTGCTCCTCTCCAGTGCTCACCACTCTGACTTCTCCTCCAGGTCTCTGATCATCAGGAAAAACAGAGGCAGGAGAAGATAGTGACATGCCAGTAGAAACACCATCCCTAGGTAGGAGGAGAGTGACAAGATAAGGAGATGCAGTGACCTACTCACCAAGGAGCTCTCAGTCTTCTTGTGCCAAATGTCTCTGAGTTGTTTCAGGAAGGATCCTGCCTTGTGCCTCCTTGTTGGAGGGCCTGACACTTTCTATATGATGCCATGTTTGTTTCAGTTTAGTTGTGTTTCCTTTCGAACCATACCCAGCTTAAAGAGCACTCATACCTTAGTTCTCAAGGATCACTCCTGACCGATCTCAGGGAGCATATAGGGTGCTGGGGTCAAAGCTGGCATTTTGATACTTTGCTTTGTTTGGAGGACTACATCCAGTGATTCTTGGTATAACTCTTGGCCCTGCACTCTGGCATTGCAACTGGCAGTGGTTGGGGGACCATATGGGAAGTTTGGGTTCACCATCCCGCTATTCTCTTCTGTTACTCCATCCTGCTGCTTTGTTTTCTTTCATGTTTATTTTTGTGCCACAGTGGAGGTGCCCAGGCCTTCTTGGCTCTTTGTTCTGGATTCCCAGCTGATTCACATCACAGGTGCCCCGAGGGCGCTGGCCCCATTTTTGCCCTGGAAGCTATAGTGACTAAGGTCCCAGGACATGTGTTTTCCCTACTTTGTCCTTTCTGCTCTGGAGAGACTTGTCTGCTCTATCACACAGTTCCACATTCACTTGCTGCTCTGTTTGAAGTTCTGGGCATCACCGTCTTTTTTGGGTCACACCCAGAAATACTCAGCGATTACTCCTGGTGTTGTTCTGGGACCCTGTTAAAGGTAATGCAAGAGAAATTTCCTACCTGCTGTCCTGTCTGTTTGGTACCTTCTGTACATAGTTTAAATGAACTTTACTGTTCATAGAAAGACGTTTGAAAGGTTGGAAGGGGCCCCTTGAATCTAATATCTAACAAACGTTGGGAATATGGGTCAGTTCCCAAATCTTCCCACATCCCAGCACTCCCCAGGATCCCCACATCCCATCAGGCTGTTCCGTTTACCTAGGATTACTCAGAAGGTTATGCACGTTCCTGGATCCCACCCATCAGTTCAATAATATCAGAAAAAAAGGTAAGTATTGTATTTGGAATTAGCAATATCCCATCAACCTAGTAGTCATCAGAATGATAAAAAGTATTCGGATTTGATTAAAGACCAAAAAAGCCTCCAAGGTTTACTGCCCATTATCCTCCACTCTTAGTGTTGGAATATACTCTAGGTTTTTATATGTACATCACTATCACTATCATTCCATTGTTCATGGGTTTACTCGAGTGGACACCAGTAACATCTCCATTCCTCCCTGTCACGTGCTAGTGTAGGCTGGTGACACATTGGGGGATCTTTCACGGTCAGGGAATTGACGATCATCTTTGTTACTGTTTTTGGCATATTGAGTACATGGTAGTTTGCCAGGCTCTCCCGTACGGGCAGGATACTCTCGGTAGCTTCCCGGGCTCTCCAAGAGGGATAGAAGCTTTTGGGGAAACCTCTAATCACATTTATAGCTGTTCCCAGTCAGGTATATATGTGGACAGGATACTCTCGATAGCCTGCCACCAGCTTCTCTGAGAGCCAGAACTAGACAATAAGAGGTTGCGTGGCCCCATGCTTCCGGGAGCTTAGTTTGATAGTCTCTGGATTTTGGCCGGTGATGGGCTTACATGGCAGTTGTTGGGTGTAACTGTCTAGCCACTGGAAGTTGGGGGATCTGGATAGAAGAGGCCCAGTCCCTAACCGAGCAATAGAGGTAAGAGTGGTGCCGACCTTTTGAAAACACACAGCTCACCACTGTCCCATTCTTTGCTCTGACTCTGGCCTCACTTATTTTTTCTTTTTGTTTCACACCCAGCAATGCTCAGGGCTTACTCCTGCTTCTACTGTAAGGAAATATTCCTGGGGGTGCTTGAGGAACATATGGGATGGCAGGGATTGAGCCAGGTTCAGCACCGTGCAAGGAAATTACCCTCCCCTTTGGACTATTGTTCCAGCCCCTGTGGCTTGGCTTGGATAGCCCTGTGTTTTAGGGGATTATAAAAGAGAAACAGCCACAAAGCTACAACCAGTTGAGCCCTACTCCTGGCTCTCAGCTTAGGCATCCAAACCTGGGAGACTCAGGATCATTATGGGGTATTGTGTTTGGAATCCAGGTCTACCGTGTGTGACCAGCTCCTACCCCATGTGATTTATGGCACCCTTGTATTCAAGGGACTCTGCCTTAACTGTCTGCCCTGAATTCAGTGTTTGACCCCTCAAGCATTCCCCTCTCCTCTCCGTTATCCGAGCCCATCCCCCCTGCACCGATACACCTGGGCTGGCATAGTGGTCTGTCTACACTTGAGACCTGGCACTTTAAGTCTCCTTGATAATGTGTGATGTCACAGACGGGAATCTTCCATGTGCACTTTTACTTCTTCATGATGTCAAGTGGATCAGTCCTCCTACAGGCACATGTTTAAAAGACAAAAAGATACTTCACTGTGGAAGGGGGACACTGAAGGCCAATTAGTGGCAGGATGTGAGGACCTCTCCTCTCCAATTCCTGTACTGTGACTGATGGGGCTGCGCCAGCTTTGGGGGCACTATTGTGGTTGTTTTTCACTTCCCCCATCCATATCCAGTCAGTTTCAGGGGCAGCCCCACAATGGCGAGAGACACTGTTGAAGTTCATTGTGTTCATTGGCAGCCTTCAGAAGGAATCCTGGGGGCCTGGTCGTAACGCGTGGCTGGGAGTTGTAAATGAATATTTACTTTTCTGACTATTTTAGTTTTTTTTTTTTTTGGTGGGGTGGGCATACTTGTAGTTCCCCAGAGGTTATTCAAGGCTCTACCATCAGAAATTGTTTCCATCAATGATCACTGTTTCATATGGGAGGCCGAGGTTTGATCGCTTTCACTGAGGGAAGCACCATGTTCTCTTTAGTGTCTCTCCAACCGCATTTTGTTGTCTTTTTTTTTTTTTGATAAAGAATTTCTGCAGCAGGTAGGGCATTTGTCTTACACACAGCTGATCCTAGTTTGATTCCTTTACCCCTCTCGGAGAACCCAGCAAGCTACCAAGATAATCTAGCCCTCAAGGCACAGCCTAACAGGCTTCCTGTGATGTATTTGATATGCCAAAAACAGTAACAAGAAGTCTCACAATTTGTTGTGAGACGTTACTGGTGCCTGCTCGAGGAAATCGATGAACAACGGGAGTACAGTGTAAGTTAGGTTGAAAAACATCTTTCAATTCTTCATCAGCTCCCTGACACTGACCATGCAACCCTGGCTGTTGGAGTGAATATTGTGTGTAAAGGTTTTTTTTTAATTAAGGATTTATGTTTTATTTTTTCTATTTTATAAGGTAGTTCACTATATTTGATTACATTTCATATTGAAGCACAAATCCCAGCTAATTGATTTTTTTGAGGAGGAAGAGATATTTGTTTAAGGATCACTCCTGCTGCATTAGAAAGAAATTCATTTAGAAAGAGCCAGAGTGGTAGTACAGCAGGTAGGGGGCTCTTACCATGCACAAGGCTAACCCAGGTTCAGTTTCTGGAATTCCAGCGATCCCCTAAGCCACACCAAGCATAATCCTTGAGTGCCAAGTTAATACAAGCCCTGAGTACTGCCTGTTTTGACCCAAAAATCAAAGCACACACACAGATACACACTCGTAATTTTGTGAGCAGAAAGAGGCTAAAGGTTTGTTCATGCTTATTCCCTGTGGCTACTCCCTGGCAGAGCCACTTTGGGGGCTGTGACTGCTGTGGGCATCCCTGAAGCGCAGGGGTGCTTGATCAGAGGGGTTCCTGGCCTAGGAGACAGCCATTGGCTGGACCCATAAGGACCTTCCTTGGGATCCAGGAAGGAGTCCCGAATCTCAGGGCTGCAATATCCTCCCCTGTACAGTGAGCCCATCACTCCTATCCTGACAGACAGCCCAAATCCCAACCTGCTCTGTATCCCCTGGAGAGTAAGTAGCATCTGACAGTGTCTCCCAGCTTGCCCTGGTACCCCAGAGTCCCTGTCAGCAGGACATTTCCCGGTCCAAGGCAGGAGCTTTCCAGGTCAGGGCTAGAGGTTCATCCTCTCTCTGCTCACAGCTATGACTACTATCCCAGGTCTTTGTTTTGGAGTCTACTGCTGATCCTTGGGAATAACAGGCAGGATAAGATCAGGCTGAGGCTTGCTACTGGAGGTTGTTTGCATGGAATCTGAGTGAATTTTATTGTTTTCATGAAAACAAAGACTTTGTGCTGCATGTGCCATCTGTTCAGTCCCTCGCTCTCCATTTGTCCTGGGCCTGGTGAACTCCAGATGTCCTGATCACCTGACTGAAGGCAAGAAACAGAAAATAAATTACAGTCGTAGCTCAGCAAGCCACCGAGAGTATCTCTCCCGCGCAGCAAAGCCTGGCAAGCTACCTGCGGCGTGTTCAATATGCCAAACACAGTAACAACAAGTCTCACAATGGAGATGTTACTGGACCCGCTCGAGCAAATGGATGAAAAACAGGACAGTGTCAGTGACCAAAAAATATGTGGTC
Source organism: Sorex fumeus (assembly GCF_029834395.1). NCBI lineage: Eukaryota > Metazoa > Chordata > Mammalia > Eulipotyphla > Soricidae > Sorex > Sorex fumeus. The sequence continues at coordinate 233,948 of NW_026606274.1, forward strand.
AGGAATGCTTGGAGCCTGGCTCTTTAAGGCTAGGACCAGAAATGCAGGTGGCTTCACAGAATGCAGGTCTTTCCATCCCTGCCCTCCACCCAAGGTGGCTTCACTCTCTGGGCAACAGTTACAATCAGCCACCATTGTTGCTGAGGATGAGGCGCGGGGAAGTAGCAGGTATTGGAGTGGCCAGGGAGACTGCGAGCGTCCCTAAGGTCCTTTTGTTTCGCCAGCCACCCTGTGGTCGCTCTGAGTGCCCTAAACCGCTGTGGTCTCTGCATTGTGAGTGGTGGGGTCACTCGATGATAGTGTACAGGAATGTCGGCCCCTCACCCAGGACACACTGAGTGCTCCTGACGAAAGCTGTATCTTACTTATTAATTGATTTTTAGGAACAGTCTGTCACTATCCTCCCATTGTTCATCGATTTGCTTGAGCGGGCCCAGTAACATCTCCTTTGTGACACTTGTTACTGTGTTTGGCATATCAAGTATGTCACGGGTAGCTTGTTGGGCTTTGCTTTGCAGGTGAGATACTCTTAGTTACTTGCAGGGTTCTCTGAGAATGGCGGAGGAATCTAACCTGGGTTGGCTGCGTGCAAATCAAATGTCCTACACACTGTGCTATTGATCAGGGGAGATTTTTCTGAAGATAGCTTTTTTTGTGTGTAAGGACAGTGGCCTTGCATGTAGCTAACCTGGGTTTGAACCTCATGACCACATATGGTACCCGGAGCACGGTCAGATGTGATCACCCCAGAACCTGAAAAGGAAACTCCGAGTGGTCAGAAAAACATGGAGTTAGGGAAGAAAATGAGCTTGGAGAGGAAAGGTGTGCTGGGAAAGTTTCTGAAACAAAATAACGTATCAAACGAGAAAGTAATTTCTTTTAAAATTATTGTTATTTCTTAGCAAGAAGGAATTAAGGAAATAGTGGGCTCAAATTTGAATTCTCGAGCGTGTGTTAAATGAGAATTAGTGAATACGCACTGTAAATCATTCTTTTAATGATGAAAACACTGGGCTATTAATGTCAGTGACTTCAATGGGCATAAGAAAATTTTAGCTAGAAAGTTCCAACTTAACTTCTCAAAGACCTGGTTCCTATTTATAGACATAGTATAAGATGCCCCCCCCCACCCCCGACCCCTGTTTTCAGTCACAGTGCAGGATTTTCCCATTTTGGCTCCTTAGAGGTGGAGGCAGGGGATTTTGGGGGGATTATCTCCAGAATAGCTTGTTGCTGGCCACCTTTCATTCCTTAGACTGAACCATTGGCTCCCTCAACTTGATCGATTTATTTCAGTTAATTCCGTTTTAGTTGTTTTATTTATTTTTTTAGTGGGGGATACACCTTGCTATACTTGGTTACACCTGATGGTGCTCAGGGAACCATATGGGATGCCAATAGTCAAATCTGGTTTTTCTGCTTGCAAGACAAGCATTTCTCCCGCTGTACTATGTCTCCAGTCCCATTGCACAGAAAAATTTTGATTTATTATTGTCTTTTTGAATTGTAAAATTTGACTCACAGCACTCAGTGCTCTGTGCTAAGTTTAGCATCTGAGCTCAACATTGTTGCTGGCACTGCTTGGGTACACTAACTGCTTTGGAGAACTGAATGTGTTTTAGCAGCTAGAAAGAAAAGCATCCTATGTACTGTCTCTGCTTACCCTATTTAATTTTTCTACAGAAAAAATATTTTTTTATCTGCCAAGTTTCTTAGCAGAGCCCTACCCATTGACCATCTCTCCCAGACAAGGTGCGGGTACACCTAGTAGGGTGCTTGCCTTGCACGTAGTTTGCCTGATTTCAATCCCCATCATTTCATAGGGTCCAATGAACACAGCCAGGTGTGGCGCAAAGCCCCCCGCAGAAAAAAGTCTCACTCCAGAATTTGTCATGACAATGGAGCATTCTTTGAACATCTTTTTGGGCTTTGTGAATATCACACCTGTCTGTTCTCTCTTTTTTTTTTTTGCTTCTTTTTGATTTTTTGATTAGACCCAGCAATGCACAGGGGTTACTCCTGACTCTGTATTCACAAATTAGTCCTGTTGGTGCTCGGTGACCATATGGGATACTGGGAATTGAACCCGGATTGGCCACTTGTAAGGCAAACATTACCTGCTGTGCTATCACTCCAGCTCCCTTTTTGCTACAAACTTGACGATGGTCAGGGACTCTGCCCCTTTGTCCAGATGTCCTTGAGATTCCATGTACCCCACCTTAAACCATATGATACACCGTTTGAGCTCCTCTTTCTGGGTCTATCTCACTACAAGGGGAGCAGATGAGGTGGGATTTGGGGCCACATCTGACAGTGCCAAGAGGGCTGCAGCCTGCTCTCTGTTCATAGTACTGGTGGACATTGGGTACCAGGAAAGGCCCCCCTGGGCTTTCAGCTGGCTGACAATCCACCCCAGCCTGGTGTGCTTTCTCCTGCCCTCAGTTGATATGTTCATTGTAAGTTCTTGGTTGTGAACATTCTGGAATATTTTAACTATTAAGCCCGAAGCTATCGGTTTCCAAGCAGCAAGATAGAAAGAGACATGAACTTGATAATGCGAAGGCAGTAGGAGTTGTAATCCAATATACTGGAGCCAACTATCTCACCCACGGAGTGGCCTCTTGATAGGGACACCGACGTCAGGTAGTAGTTTATATAGGGTTTGATTACTAAGCAGTACATTTTGTATAGTTTCAGAAAAAAACTTAGCTAGTTACCAAACAAAGTTGTTTTGGGATATGTCTAGGCTAACAGTGGTGAGGCAGTAGTTAAAAATTTGTTTTCCATGATCATTCACGGGTACATAAGCTCTTTCTTTTAGGGTTAACAAAAGAAAATTTCTGGGACATTTTGACTAGGAGCATAATGATTGATTGTGCCCACTGGCAGGGCCCAGGAACTTTCCCAGGTGGGTTCAGGTTGGCTAGTTGCACACTGTTCCATTTCTGGGAAGCCGAGACTGTTTCAATTCCAGGAACTTGGGGCCTCACTGATTGTGCTGATTTCTACCGCCATAACAGGTGTCAGTTTTCCCCTTCCACAGCAAAACACTGTCTGTAGGGAAGTAGTTGGAGGCTCTGAGAAAAATTACAGACTTTTCACCATTAAGATTTCTCTTGGGCCAAGTGTAATATTTCTTCTCCTTTTCCTTACACAAAATCACATACCAAGGGAGTAAAATCATATAGTCTGTTAAAGCCTTGCCTGTAAGCTCTGAGTCCTGCCTGGTGTGGCCCCCAAGCAAAGACAAAGTAAAGAACTGACTCTCGAGAATATACTGCTGGATTCCTAACCTTTGCTGTAGCCACGTAACTGCCTCTTTGCTTTTATTTGTGTGTAGGAAGGGTAGGGGATTTGGGATTTCTGCCAGACCCAGCGTTTTACCTGCCCCTTGGTTCCGTGATGCAGAATAGGTTATGTGGATTGTGCTGCATTTATATTTTGTTGTGTTTTTTTTTTTGGTTTTGGGTCTGTGCCTGGCCTTACTTGTACTGTTGCTCTGGCCTCCTTTTAGGTGGTTCTTTTTTTCCTTTGTGTTTTGTTTTTCGGGCCCCACCTCTGGTGGTGCTTAGGGCTGACATCCTGACTCTGTGCTCAGAGTCTCTCCTTTGGGAACCAAGGGAAGTGTTGGGAGTCAAGTTCAGGTCAGGTGGATGGGTGCAAGCAGCGCTTTCCCCGCTGCCCTGTCCTGCCCGTGTAGTGGGGGTGCTGTTGGTGAAGGAGGGAGTGGGCATGGGAAAGCTAGTGTGAGGGCAGCTCAGCCCAAGTGTCTCCGTCACGGGTGTTTCCACATTCAGGGCTCATGCTGGCATCCGGGGAGTGACTTGGAGGCTGGTTTGTTATTGCAGTAAGAAGAAATGGGAACTGCCCCCTGGAAAAAATGCCTGTTGTCAATAAGAGCTACCTGTGGGTTTTGGCATCTTTGGATTTGGGGATTTCTTGGGGCTCAGAACCTTAAAAATTGCTAGACCTGGGCTGACTTCTCTGAGAACTGTTGGACCGTCTTGTCGGTACACAGAGCAGCCCAGGCCTGTGGTGTTACTAGAACTAAGGTGTGTTTTCCTGGTACCCAGGCAATCATTTAGACAGATGGACACGTTTCCAGATTCACTCTGGTAATGAAAATCCAGGCCTATGTACAAGAGTACAGGATGTTTGGAGGTCCTGTGATAATTTGCATTACATTTTTCACCATTTTTTAGCATTTTTTTACAGATCCCCCAGCACATCAAGTGGTTCTCTGCAGGAGGTGGGAGGTGGCTATTCCCAGTGCCCAAGACTTGCAGATTGAAACTGGCCCCAGATGTGCCAGGGGCTACCGTGATTCCCCCTTCGGTGCTCAGGAATCTGTGCAGTGATGGTGTTGAGGGTCATACTCAGGCCTTCCGTGTGTTCAGCAACTGCTCTATCACTTAAGGTACCTCTTCGGCCCCTGTTAACATCTTTTTCAACATATTATTTTGAAAACACGACAGATTTTCAGGAAAGTTGCAAGGATTTGAGGGGGAAATATTCTCTTTTCCCCCCCCTCCTTTTGGTTTTGGGGCCACACCGGATAGTGCTCAGAGTCCTCGCTCTGGGCTCAAGAGTGACCCCTGGTGGTCCTCGGAGGACCATGTTCAGTCAGGTGATTGATTGATTTTGCTCTGTGGGTTACACCTGATGATGCACAGGGGTTACTGCTCGCTCTGCACTCAGAAATGGCTCCTGGCGGTGCTCAGGGGACCACCTGGGATGCTGGGTATCGAACTCGGGTGGGCCACGTGCAAGGCAAACGCCCTACCCGCTGTGCTGTCGCCCCAGCCCCTGCGGTCAGGTGATTTCAGTCGGGCTGGGATGGATGCAAGTTAACTCCTGCACTGCCTCTCCAGTCCCCTTTGCTTTTTCTCATCCCACACTTGCTTGATCATGGTCCGTCTGTGAGTATTTTTTTTCTGTCTCCTTCAGTTATTTCAGAGCCGATGTGGTAAGTCAGGTCCTTTTAGACTGGAGTGTTTCAGATCAGATTGCGTTTTCTGAGAATAAGGATTCCGGTTCGTATTCATGGTACAGCTTCTTACGTTGTTGCAGTAGTTGAATCTGCGATTCATCTTCAAGGGTGCTTGCAGTCTTGGTAATTCTCTTTCTGTTTCTCTTGTGGGTTTGGGGTAAGGATGCATACAGTGCTTCTTGAGTCCTGCAGTGCTGGGCATTCCCTGGGGTACCCTGAGAGTGGGGTCGAAGGGGCCTTTTTGGCTGCCCCTGTTGTGTGGGGGTCATGAAGTTGCAGGGATTGAGCTGAGTTGACCATAAGCAAGGCAGATCTTTGACCCCATTAACATCTTTTCTCTGGCCGTGAGTGCTGTCTCTGGCCTCAGAATAAAAAAGTACGTCTAGGGGGCCTCCCTTCCCTTGCAGTGTTTTTGCTGTTGCTTTTGGTTCGTATTTTTCCTTTTTAGGCCCCACCATGGCATGGGGGGGGAATCCAATGGGGTGCAAGGGGGTTGAATTGGAGTCAGCACGTGCAAGGCAAGTGTTGTACCGCTGGCCTCGTGCCTTCCTCTTGTGGTGCTTTATTTAGTGCCTAGGGCTCTGACGGTTTGATGCTCAGGTGGGTGGAATGGTTCTCCTTGGTCCAGCAGTTCCGGGGCCTTCCGTCCTAGACTGCATTCCACCCTCTCGGCTCTCTCTGGGAGTAACTGTGTTTAGTCCTGTTAAAGGATCTTTCCTGACAAATGGGCATTTCTCTTGCAAACTTTCAGTTGGTAAAAGGCAGAATCCTTTCTCAGTGTCCTCACAGGCATTTCACAGACTGTTCAGGAGAACACAGGCCAGTTATTCACAGGAGCCTGTGGATCACGGCCTCTCGGGGTTCTTTGTGACTCGTGCACAGCAGATGCACTAATCAAGAGCCCCTCAACTGTGGCCGGGAGTATCCTCTCTGGGGGAAAGGGGGGTGCACGGGGAGTACCACCTTCTCTGCTGGCGTGTTCTAGAAATGTGCATCGGGGAGTGTGGTTGAGGGCTGCTCTAGCCTTCCCATTTCCTCCTGCGTGGGCACTTGTCTCAACTGTTGTAAGAGCAGGTCAGGCAGATTTGTCTGTGTTTTGAAGCTCACGCCACTTTTTTCTTCACACCTCTGTGGTCCTTGCCTGTGGCCATAGCAGTGGGCAGAAAAGCCTTTTGGTGACACAGGTGAACTCTTGTGCCTCCTGTGCTCTCCTGCAGTCCCCACTGTTCTCTCTTCCTGTTCTCTCTGTCAGTGTTTTGGGGTCACACCCACCTCAGTATTTCTGGTCATTCCTGGCAGTGCTGGAGGACCATGAGATGCCTGAGATCATGAGAGCATGGGCGTGTCGTGGCGCATATGTAATGGCAAGGCAGATGCCTCACAGGCAGGGCATGGCCAAGGCTATGTGGGACAGGAGCAGCACGGGGCTCGATCTCCTCCTGTATGTCCCCAGACCTCCAAGTGCCCAAGTCTGTCGCCGGGAGCCAGGGACAGATTCTGCCTTCGGAGGCACAGACTGTGTGTGTGTATGTGTGTGTGTGTGTGAGAGAGAGAGAGAGAGAGAGAGAGACTGGGGATGGGGGGCGGGGGGTTCCTAGCAAGGAAGGTGATGTCCCTTGGGAAGGGAAACTTTTTGCTCCCTGGCTCCCTGCCTGTCCAGACCAGTTGGGAATAGCCTGCTGAGGCTGGAGAAAGGGGTTCTGTCCGGGCAATCACCCCACAGCACTCCCACGGGGCCTGGGTCCCCAGACCTTCCAGCTGGTGGTCACAGATCATCTGGGGACAGGACTTGGGGGTGCATCCTGAGACTCTCCAGCTTGTCTGGCGGCTTCTGGGATCCTGGGATTCCAGGACCGCACACTGCAGCGATGGGGTGCGGGTCTTCGGCTCCCTTGAGCCCTCTCCCTTCCCATCTCTCTTCTTCTGCTGCATCTCCGAAGTGTTCAGGGCCCCATTTCTCCCCACCCTGTCACATGAGGGCTGGACAGCCACATCCGGGTCTACAGGAGCCTGCCCTGTGGCCTACTGCCAGCCCTGCTGTCCCCCCTACCCTGGCTCCTCTTGGGGTTCACTCCGTGTCCATGCTGCTTGGCTGCTAGCTCTGTTCCGAGTCCCTCTGTTGCTACTCCGGGCTTTGCAAGAACCAGAGCCACATCCAGAGGTGCTCAGGGACCCAGGTGGCAGGGACCAAACTCGGGGCCTCTCACGTGTTACGTCCAGGCTCAGCCCACTTGGGGCTGCTTCTGTGACTCCTCAACATCCCATTAAGTGCCGGGATTGCTGCGCACAGGCAGCCAGACCCCCTGGTCACGGGGTCTGTGTCAGAAGCACGGCTTTCCCACAGTTCCCAGGAGGCTCCCTGGCCTCCCCTCTGCTCCCAGGTGACTCCAAACGCGTGGGGATGGGGTCATCAGCTGTCAAGGTGGGAAGGAGCTCTGATTCTGCCCATGTCTGCCCCTGACCACTTTTCCCCTAGGAAGAGCCTCAAACGTTAAGGAGAAGATTTATTTTATATATCCCAGTTAAATCTCAAAAGACTTGAACATAAAATCAAAATTATCTTTATTGAAGAAACGAGACATAAACAAGAATAAGCATCACAAAACTAAAGCAACAGCATGTGAGCTGGCAATGTGAATTTAGGATGCTTTAAATATAAACTATGAGAACTATTTCTATGGCAAAGATTGTGAGACCGCCATTAACCAGCGGTCAGCACACAGGGCTCAGTGTCCCCCAGCAGGTGTAGCCAGACCCAACTGTTCCTGCCCCTCGCAGCCCCTTTTCAAGCTGGGGCTAAGGTTCTCACCTTCGAGGACAGTGGATTCAGGCATTTGATCTGAAATTGGGGAAACTTTCCAGATCATGGAACATAAAAGAAAGTGGATTTTTTTGTTGCCTTTTGCCAGACTCCTGAAGTGCGCCCAAGTCTTAACATAATATTCTAGGATATTCTGGATTTTTCTAGATTGTCCACATAGGAGGCTGAAATTGGGCAGAGTCCAGACTTTTTCCTCCTTGGTACCTTGTAGCAGGTGGTCTGAAGGGGTTGGGGGACAGGTGTGTGGGTCTTCACCTGTAACCCAAGTGCCTGTAGGCTGCTTCTAGGTGAATTCCTCTCTCCCTTGGGCCAGTTTTCTGGTGTCTTGGGCATCCGATGACAGTCCTGGTGGCGATGCTCTGGGCACGGGCAGGCCCTGGACGGATGGAAATGATCATTGACAGTCTGAGGGCATGTGGAACTTCCCTCACCCTGAACCCAGCTCCCGTCTCTGCTCCTAAAGCCTCTTGGCCTTGACCCGTGGGTGGTCCCAGTGCAAGGAACAGGACCTCTGGGGGTCCGGCTGGAACCCCCCTCCAACTCTCCATCACCCCAGGGAAGCAGACGTGAGTGTGCTGGGGGCCAGCACTGGGCTCTGGTGGCTAAGACAGGAGATGAGGTCTAGGCAGAGCACTTCCTTGGGCTTCCCTGACAGATTGGCTGTGGTCTGCACCCCAGGGCCCCAGTTACCCCCTCATTCCGTGCCCCGCCTCCTGGCCTGGATCTACAGCAGATTGGCGCGGTCTCGGCCCCACACCCACAGCTCAGGGTCGTAGGCCTGGATCTGCGAAGACAGATGGGGCCCATGTTGCTGACTCGCTCGGCCTCTCCAGCCTGCGGAAAGCCCCCCTCCATGCCCGCCAGCAGCCCTACCTGTTCGCACTCCTCCTGGGTCACCCAGGCTCTCCAGCCCATGGAGCGCAGCAGTTGGAAACGGAGCTGGTAGAACAGTGGCCGCTGCAGGCGGCTGTGGCCATACAGGAAGGTGAAGATGTTCTGCTTGGGTGCCTGGTAGTCCTCCTCCATATCGTTGGCCAGGTAGCTGTGGACAGCACACCGCCTGTGTTCACACCTACCTCCTTCCTTCTGGGAGCTGTGGCGGAGGGCCCCCAGGGATTGATGGAGGCTGATGGCGTCACAGCGTGGCTGTGTTGGGGCTCCCTGGGTTCAGTACTCACAGTGCCAGAAAGAAGTGAATGCGTCGGATCTGCCAGCTGAAGAGGCCAGAGCAGCTGAAGTAGGCGATGACCATGGCCAGCAGGTACTGGGGAGACACGGGGACAGGTCACCAGGGCTGGGCGGAGGGGAAGGAGATCCAAGAACTCGGGAAGCATGACGAAGGGGAGGACTTTGTGGGTGTTTGCTGAATCAGGAGGAAAGGGACCCCACAGACATGACCCAGAGAGACTGGGGTGCCTGTGCCCCCGGAGTGGGCAGCGAAGAGCTGCATCAGTGACTGCACCTCCCCTATCCAGTGGCCCCCAAGTGTTAAACTCACCCCCCCTAAAGAGCAAAAAGAGCAAAGGTACCCGGGCAGGGTGAGCTTGGTGGGTCCCCGGGACAGTCGCTTAGTGACCCCCAGCAGGTACCTTATCAGAGACCAACAGGTGCCGGTCCCAGGCCAGGAATCTTTTGATCACAGGGTCCTCTGTGGGAAGGCGGGGTTGTGAACCTCAAAGTCACAAGCCGCCCCCAATATTCCCCATCGTCGTGAAGGCCACACTGGGCCCCTCACAGCCCCAGGTGGTAGTAGGGGTGCGGGAGCCCCTTCCTTGGGTGGCCCAGCCCAGGCAGCCCGGCACTGCAGCCCCTGTCCGGGCAGGGGCCACCTCTCTCCCAACATGGGACACTGCATCCCTAAGGACCGCCTGTGTCCAGGTGGGAGACTCGGGCCCGGGGCTCCTACCCAGCAGCTTGCGGAAGACTTGGTGGTCCTCGGGGAGCACGGGTCTCTCCTGTCGCTGCCACTTCCTGCGCAGCCCACATGGCTGCTGCTCATCCTCCTGCAGTTCCTCGTCCTCCGACTCATCCCTCTTCCTCCGAACAGCACCCTGAGTCCGGGGGCTGACCTGAAGCCCACTGTGCTGAGCCTGGGGGGCTGCGTCCCCCTTTTCTTCCGCTTCCTCCTCCACCTTCTCCAACACCTCTGAATCCTCCGACTCCTGCTCCTCCTCCACCTCCGGTGATGACCACATCCTCCTCGTCCGGCCTCGGGAAGGCACACCTGCAGCATGGCTCATCATCTCCAGTACTCCAGGGGTCTCCTCTTCCTCCTCCTCCTCCTCCTCTTCCTCCTCCTCCTCCTCTTCCAACTCCTCTTCATAGAGCAGTTGCTCCCTCTTCCTCTTGCGGCAACCAACAATGGCCCAGGGGCCTCCGTAGGACTCTGACGGAAAGGCCAGACTCAGTCCCAGCAAGTCCTCTGTGGGAAGACGGGGTTGTGAACCTCAAAATCACAGCCCACCCCCAATATTCCCCACCGTCGGGATGGCAACACTGGGCCCCTCACAGCCCCAGGTGGGAGAAGGGGTGCGGGAGCGCCTTCCTTGGGTGGCCCAGCCCAGGCAGCCCGGCACTGCAGCCCCTGTCTGGGCAGGGGCCATCTCTTCCCCACCACGGTACACTGCATCCCTAACGACCTCCTGTGTCCAGGTGGGAGACTTGGGCCCGGGGCTCCTACCCAGCAGCTTGCGGAAGACTTGGTGGTGCTCGGGGAGCACGGGGCTCTCCTGTCGCTGCCGCTTCCTGCGCAGCCCACATGGCTGCTCCTCGTCCTCCTGCTGTTCCTCGTCCTCCGACTCATCCCTCTTCCTCCGAACAGCACCCTGAGGCCGGGCGCTGACCTGAAGCCCACTGTGCTGAGCCTGGGAGGCTGCGTCCCCCTTTTCTTCCTCTTCCACCTTCTCCAGCGCCTCTGGATCCTCTGACTCCTGCTCCTCCTCTACCTCTGGCGATGACCACATCCTCCTTTTCCGGCCTCTGGAAGGCACACCTGCAGCATGGCTCATCATCTCCAGTACTCCAGGGGTCTCCTCTTCCTCCTCCTCCTCATCTTCTTCCTCCTCCTCCTCCTCTTCCTCCTCCTCCTCCTCTTCCAACTCCTCTTCATAGAGCAGTTGCTCCCTCTTCCTCTTGCGGCCACAAACAATGGCCCAGGGGCCTCCATAGGACTCTGACGGAGAGGCCAGACTCAGTCCCAGCAGGTCCTCTGTGGGAAGACGGGGTTGTGAACCTCAAAATCACAGCCCGCCCCCAATATTGCCCACCGTCGGGATGGCAACACTGGGACCCTCACAACCCCAGGTGGGAGTAGGGGTGCGGGAGCCCCTTCTTTGGTTGGCTCAGCCCAGGCAGCCCGGCACTGCAGCCCCTGTCCGGGCAGGGGCCACCTCTTCCCCACCATGGGACACTGCATCCCTAACGACCTCCTGTGTCCAGGTGGGAGACTCGGGCCCAAGGCTCCTACCCAGCAGCTTGCAGAAGACTTGGAACACTTGGTGGTGCTCGGGGAGCACGGGGCTCTCCTGTCGCTGCCGCTGCCTGCGTAGCCCACATGGCTGCTCCTCGTCCTCCTGCTGCTGCTCGTCCTCCGACTCATCCTTCTTCCTCCAAACAGCACCCTGAGGCCGGGGGCTGGCCTGAAGCCCACTGTGCTGAGTCTTGGAGGCTGCGTCCCCCTTTTCTTCCTCTTCCTCCTCCACCTTCATCAGCGCCTCTGGCTCCTCTGGCTCCTCCACCTTCTCCCATGCCTCCTCCTGTTCCTCCACGGGCTCCCCTTGCTCCTCTGGCTCCTGCTCCTCCTCCACCTCCAGCGATGACCACATCCTCCTCTTCTGGCCTCGGGAAGGCACACCTGCAGCATGGCTCATCATCTCCAGTACTCCAGGGGTCTCCTGTTCCTCCTCCTCCTTCTCCTGTTCCTCCTCCTCCTCCTCTTCCAACTCCTCTTCATAGAGCAGTTGCTCCCTCTTCCTCTTGCGGCAACCAACAATGGCCCAGGGGCCTCCATAGGACTCTGACAGAGAGGCCAGACTCAGTCCCAGCAAGTCCTCTGTGGGAAGACGGGGTTGTGAACCTCAAATTCACAGTCCGCCCCCAATATTCCCTACCGACGGGCCGGCAACACTGGGCCCCTCACAGCCCCAGTTGGGAATAGGGGTGCGGGAGCCCCTTCCTTGGGTGGCTCAGCCCAGGCAGCCCGGCACTGCAGCCCCTGTCCGGGCAGGGGCCACCACCTTGCCCACCATGGGACACTGCATCCCTAACGACCGCCTGTGTCCAGGTGGGAGACTCGGGCCCGGGGCTCCTACCCAGCAGCTTGCGGAAGAGTTGGTGGTGCTCGGGGAGCACGGGGCTCTCCCGTCGCTGCCGCTTCCTGCGCAGCCCACATGGCTGCTCCTCGTCCTCCTGCTGTTCCTCGTCCTCCGACTCGTCCCTCTTCCTCCAAACAGCACTCTGAGGCCGGGGACTGGCCTGAAGCCCACTGTGCTGAGCCTGGGAGGCTTTGTCCCCCTTTTCTTCCTCTTTCTCCTCCACCTTCTCCAGCGCCTCTGGATCCTCCGGCTCCTGCTCCGACTCTGACGGATAGGCCAGACTGAGTCCCAGCAATTCCACACCTGCCCATGGACTCCCAGGCCCCCAATCTTCTCTTTCTCCATATCCTCCCACACATCTTATTATGGTTCACACCCCTGTGACCTTCAGTCTCTTCCTCAGGGTAGAATTTCTCCCTGGGGACACAGAGGGGCACCTCCATTTCCCTATTTCCCCCATCCCGGCTCCCCTTCCTTGTCCTGGCCGTCAGTCCATACCCCAACAGCCTGTTCTGTGCTGCTCCATCCAACCTCTCAGTGTCTCCCCAACACTCCTGTCTGCACAGCTCCCAGTCCCGCCGGCCCCAACACCTACCTGAAGGTCCTGGCATTATTTCCTCCAGCGCCACCTCCAGGGGGTATCCCGAGGTGCTGGACTCAGGGCTCTGGGGCTCAGACCCAGGACTCTGCCTACGGCTGGCCATCCCAGGTCCACTCTCTCCCTCGATAGCTCAGGTTCTCCCTCAATAACAGCAGTGCCTGCCGTCGAGGAGCTGAGCAGACGAGGCTTTGGGCTCTCAAGCCAAAGACTACTGTTGCCTACTTGAGCTTCAGGTTCTGGAGGTCTGGGATCTTCCAATCAGCACAGCCGGAAGCTCTGATGTCATCAGAACCCCCCTGCACCCCCACCAGCAACGAGTTTGAAAGAAAACCCTCAACTGCCCGGGGGTTTCTCCAGAAGTCAGGGGGCAGTACATAGGTGGCCCTGGCCCCGGGCCAGACCCCAAACCAGTCTGCACGATTACATCCCTGTTTTCCACACTGTGTGCCACACTTCTCCCCTGGGGACATTGAGGAGAGGGGCCTGGGAGGAGGTTATAGGAGTTTGGAGTCAGTTGAAAGACAGATACCCCCAAGAACCCACCCAGGGAAGACAGGCTTGGCCCTGTTGGTGCTTTTAAAGGTGCGTGCTGCTGGGTTTGTGGCACAGGCGGACCCGGCTTGATCCCCAGTATCCCCTTTAGTACCCCTAGGACTAATTCCTGAGTGCAGAGCCAGAAATACATGTGTGTGTGTGTGTGTGTGTGTGTGTGTGTGTGTGTGTGTGTGTTTATGCCTGTCTCGGGTCTGGGGTCTGTCCAGTCCCCCTCTCATGATACCATCTCATACAGAAGACCCTATTTTACTCCCAAAGAAATGTTTGTCTTGGAGCTGGAGCTGTGATACAGCTCATAGGGTGTTTGCCTTGCACACAATCAGGGTTTGATCACTGGCACCCCATAAGTCCTCTGAGCACTGCCAGAAGTGATTCCTAAGTAGAGAACCAGAAGTACACCCTGAAAAACGCTGGGTATGATCCTTGTTTCTCGTCTTTTGGCCGTGCTGGGGATCAAACCCAGGAGTTTCACACGCGCTAAAGAACTTGGCAGTGTACTAGCACAATTACTTTTAATACTATTTTTTTAATTTTATACACCTCTACAAAAAGGATTTTGAAAATTTTTTTCGTTTTTGTCACACTTAGTGGTGCTCAGGACTTATTCCCGACTGTACTCGGGGATGCTCCTGGCAGGGCTTGGGGTACCATATGGGATGCAGGGTTCTAGGGATCCAACCTGGGTCAGTTTTGTGCAAGGAAGGTATCCTACCCACTACTGTACTATTTATCTGACTCTTCAAATGATAGTTTCTGGGGCTGGGGAGGTAGTGCAGTGGGTAAGGTTTCTGCCATACTGGTGGCCAATCCCAGTTTGATCCCTGGCATCCTGTATGCTCCCCAGAACACCACCAGGTATAATTTCTAAATGAAGAGCCAGGAATAGCATTGCTGGGTATGGCCCCCAAAGAAACAAACAACAACAACAAAACTGAATAAAAACAAATACAAACAAAGAGCAAAGGGCTGTGTACGGACTGGGCCTCCTCCGGTGGGTGCTGGGATGGTGCTGCAGATGATTCCAGAGACAGCTGCCGACTCATGAGAATTGGCAGAATTTCACGATTAGTTCTCCATGATTCTCAATCTGCCCTATGCTTGTGATTGGGATCGAGGAGATGGGACACTGCCTCCGTGTATGTGTGTGTGACACCGATAAGAGACGTCCACTCTAGGTGGCATTTCTGCAGTGGGCCTGATGTGTGTATGTCCGGTTTTGAAATGTAGACTAGGATTCTGCCCAATTGTGTTCTGGACTAGAACCCACAGCCCTTGTACTGCAGCTCCCACCAAAACACTCGTGCAATGAATGTGTGTGTGTGTACGTGTGTACTAGTGTACTGAGTTCTTCATGTGCATCCTAGACCCCTCTCCGCCCTGCCCTGCAGGCTTGGGACAGCTGGCTGCCAGGCTCTCATTTCTCCTTCACATGTTAGGTGGCTTTTTTCGCCCGTCCATTCTTGTTTGGTGTTCAGGGCTTGCAACCCTTGGCTCTGCAAGCAAGGATCGCTCCTGTGGCGCTCAGGGGACCGTGTGGGGTGCCGGGGATGGAACCTGTGCCGAAGGCCAGCGCCTTCCCCTCGATGCTCGGGCTCGGCCCCCTGGGTCAGGCTTTCCCGGGCGTGGTGGCCCATTGCCTGCCTGGAAATGCAGTCCGGGCCTGTGGCTCCCTGCGCGGCCCCGTGGGCGGTTTCCGAGGCGTGAGCTCGCGCAGGCACACTGCCGCCACGCGACCCGCTTCTGGTCAGCGCCCGGTTGCCGTTGGCCCGCGCTGCAGCCTCCGGCGTTGCAGGCAGCGGGACAGGCTGGGTGGACCCGGCTTCGCGTGCGCCTGGCCGAGGCGCGAGCGCGGCCATCGGGTGCGAGCTGGAGCAGGCGGGGAGGCCCAGACACCGATCGCCCTCTGGGGCCGGCCCGATGCCTGCGGGGTAGGCCAGGGTTTGCAACCCCGAGGCCGCGGCCGGGCCAGGGGCAGCACGGCGAGGCCTCCCCGTGGGCTGGTGTCACCGTCCCTCCGGCTCCATGTCTCCTCGGAGGCCTGTCCGGCCGCACCTTTGGGTCCGGGCTGCGGGTCGGGAACGGAGTGCCAGTGGGTGCTCCCGCTGGTCCGCGTCCGGGCCCGCCCGAGGTCCCTGAGCTGCATCGCTGGTTGCTGAGCCAGGACGTTTCTCCAGTGGACCCAGCCGGGTGCCTTAAGCCAAGTCACGCAGTTGCCATTGCTTGCATTTGGGGGAGCGCCTGTCTGCCTTCCCGTGCGTTCTAGACGGTAGGGAGACGCGGCGCTCAGGGGTTCCTGCTGGCTGTGCACTCGAGGATCATTCCTGGTGGATGCCAGGGATCAAATCGGGGTAGGTGCGTGCAAGATAGCGCCCTCCCGGCCGGACTGTCGATAGCCCCTGCAACTTCGGAGGGTCAGCGATGGCACTTGCCTGCGGCCGCTTCATCGCGGTGCCCAGGGCGTGCTGGAGTTCGAAAGAACTGCTGATGTGTGTCTGTGTGTTGCTTTTTGGCCCTTGGTGGTGTTCCCAGGGCGCCATCTTTGGGGCGCTCTAGGGGGTGCGAGGTCCCTCTAGACACACCTCTCACTCGTGGCCTTGTGTTTTGCTCCTCCTTAGGTGCAGCCAGTGACGGACCATCTAGATATCCCACAGCAGGAGAAAATGAGTGGATCTCAGGTGTGTCTCCCTGCGGTGTACCTCCCCCTTGGTTCCGCGATGCAGAATAGGTTATGTGGATTGTGCTGCATTTATATTTTGTTGTTTTTTTTTTTTGTTTGGTTTTTTTTTTTTTTTTGGTTTTGGGTCTGTGCCTGGCCTTACTTGTACTGTTGCTCTGGCCTCCTTTTAGGTGGTTCTTTTTTTCCTTTGTGTTTTGTTTTTCGGGCCCCACCTCTGGTGGTGCTTAGGGCTGACATCCTGACTCTGTGCTCAGAGTCTCTCCTTTGGGAACCAAGGGTAGTGTTGGGAGTCAAGTTCAGGTCAGCTGGATGGGTGCAAGCAGCACTTTCCTCGCTGCCCTGTCCTGCCCGTGGAGTGGGGGTGCTGTTGGTGAAGGAGGGAGTGGGCATGGGAAAGCCAGTGTGAGGGCAGCTCAGCCCAAGTGTCTCCGTCAAGGGTGTTTCCACATTCAGGGCTCATGCTGGCATCCGGGGTGTCACTTGGAGGCTGGTTTGTTATTGCAGTAAGAAGAAATGGGAACTGCCCCCTGGAAAAAATGCCTGTTGTCAATAAGAGCTACCTGTGGGTTTTGGCATCTTTGGATTTGGGAGATTTCTTGGGGCTCAGAACCTTAAAAATTGCTAGACCTGGGCTGACTTCTCTGAGAACTGTTGGACCGTCTGGTCGGTACACAGAGCAGCCCAGGCCTGTGGTGTTCCTAGAACTAAAGTGTGTTTTCCTGGTACCCAGGCAATCATTTAGACAGATGGACACGTTTCCAGATTCACTCTGGTAATGAAAATCCAGGCCTATGTACAAGAGTACAGGATGTTTGGAGGCCCTGTGATAATTTGCATTACATTTGTCCCCATTTTTTAGCATTTTTTTACAGATCCCCCAGCACATCAAGTGGTTCTCTGCAGGAGGTGGGAGGTGGCTATTCCCAGTGCCCAAGCCTTGCAGATTGAAACTGGCCCCAGATGTGCCAGGGGCTACCGTGCTTCCCCCTTCGGTGCTCAGGCATCCGTGCAGTGATGGTGTTGAGGGTCATACTCAGGCCTTCCGTGTGTTCAGCAACTGCTCTATCACTTAAGGTACCTCGTCGGCCCCTGTTAGCATCTTTTTCAACATATTATTTTGAAAACACGACAGATTTTCAGGAAAGTTGCAAGGATTTGAGGGGGAAATATTCTCTTTTTTCCCCCCTCCTTTTGGTTTTGGGGCCACACCGGATAGTGCTCAGAGTCCTCGCTCTGGGCTCAAGAGTGACCCCTGGTGGTCTCGGAGGACCATGTTCAGTCAGGTGATTGATTGATTTTGCTCTGTGGGTTACACCTGATGATGCACAGGGGTTACTGCTCGCTCTGCACTCAGAAATGGCTCCTGGCGGTGCTCAGGGGACCACCTGGGATGCTGAGTATGAACTTGGGTGGGCCACGTGCAAGGCAAACGCCCTACCCGCTGTGCTGTCGCCCCAGCCCCTGCGGTCAGGTGATTTCAGTCGGGCTGGGATGGATGCAAGTTAACTCCTGCACTGCCTCTCCAGTCCCCTTTGCTTTTTCTCATCCCACACTTGCTTGATCATGGTCAGTCTGTGAGTATTTTTTGCTTTCTCCTTCAGTTATTTCAGAGCTGATGTGTTAAGTCAGGTCCTTTTAGACTGGAGTGTTTCAGATCAGATTGCGTTTCCTGAGAGTAAGGATTCCGGTTCGTATTCATGCTACAGCTTCTTACGTTGTTGCAGTAGTTGAATCTGCAATTCATCTTCAAGGGTGCTTGCAGTCTTGGTAATTCTCTTTCTGTTTCTCTTGTGGGTTTGGGGTAAGGATGCATACAGTGCTTCTTGAGTCCTGCAGTGCTGGGCATTCCCTGGGGTACCCTGAGAGTGGGGTCGAAGGGGCCTTTTTGGCTGCCCCTGTTGTGTGGGGGTCATGAAGTTGCAGGGATTGAGCTGAGTTGACCATAAGCAAGGCAGACTCTTTGACCCCATTAACATCTTTTCTCTGGCCGTGAGTGCTGTCTCTGGCCTCAGAATAAAAAAGTACGTCTAGGGGGCCTCCCTTCCCTTGCAGTGTTTTTGCTGTTGCTTTTGGTTCGTATTTTTCCTTTTTAGGCCCCACCATGGCTTGGGGGGGGGAATCCAATGGGGTGCCAGGGGTTGAATTGGAGTCAGCACGTGCAAGGCAAGTGTTGTACCGCTGGCCTGGTGCCTTCCTCTTGTGGTGCTTTATTTAGTGCCTAGGGCTCTGACGGTTTGATGCTCAGGTGGGTGGCATGGTTCTCCTTGGTCCAGCAGTTCCGGGGCCTTCCGTCCTCGATTGCATTCTACCCTCTCGGCTCTCTCTGGGAGTAACTGTGTTTAGTCCTGTTAAAGGATCTTTCCTGACAAATGGGCATTTCTCTTGCAAACTTTCAGTTGGTAAAAGGCAGAATCCTTTCTCAGTGTCCTCACAGGCATTTCACAGAATGTTCAGGAGAACACAGGCCACTTATTCACAGGAGCCTGTGGATCACGGCCTCTCGGGGTTCTTTGTGACTCGTGCACAGCAGATGCACTAATCAAGAGCCCCTCAACTGTGGCCGGGAGTATCCTCTCTGGGGGAAAGGGGGGTGCACGGGGAGTACCACCTGCTCTGCTGGCGTGTTCTAGAAATGTGCATCGGGGAGTGTGGTTGAGGGCTGCTCTAGCCTTCCCATTTCCTCCTGCGTGGGCACTTGTCTCAACTGTTGTAAGAGCAGGTCAGGCAGATTGGAATCTTCTGTAGTTGTGGTTTTCTCTGTGTTTTGAAGCTCACGCCACTTTTTTCTTCACACCTCTGTGGTCCTTGCCTGTGGCCAGAGCAGTGGGCAGAAAAGCCTTTTGGTGACACAGGTGAACTCTGGTGCCTCCTGTGCTGTCCTGCAGTCCCCACTGTTCTCTCTTCCTGTTCTCTCTGTCAGTGTTTTGGGGTCACACCCACCTCAGTACTTCTGGTCATTCCTGGCAGTGCTGGAGGACCATGAGATGCCTGAGATCATGAGAGCATGGGCGTGTCGTGGAGCATATGTAATGGCAAGGCAGATGCCTCACAGGCAGGGCATGGCCAAGGCTATGTGGGACAGGAGCAGCCCGGGGCTCCATCTCCTCCTGTCTGTCCCCAGACCTCCAAGTGCCCAAGTCTGTCGCCGGGAGCCAGGGACAGATTCTGCCTTCGGAGGCACAGACTGTGTGTGTGTGTGTGTGTGTGTGTGTGAGAGAGAGAGAGAGAGAGAGAGAGAGAGAGAGAGAGAGATAGAGAGAGAGATACTGGGGATGGGGGGCGGCGGGTTCCTAGCAAGGAAGGTGATGTCCCTTGGGAAGGGAAACTTTTTGCTCCCTGGCTCCCTGCCTGTCCAGACCAGTTGGGAATAGCCTGCTGAGGCTGGAGAAAGGGTTTCTGTCCGGGCAATCACCCCACAGCACTCCCACGGGGCCTGGGTCCCCAGACCTTCCAGCTGGTGGTCACAGATCATCTGGGGACAGGACTTGGGGGTGCATCCTGAGACTCTCCAGCTTGTCTGGCGGCTTCTGGGATCCTGGGATTCCAGGACCGCACACTGCAGCGATGGGGTGCGGGTCTTCGGCTCCCTTGAGCCCTCTCCCTTCCCATCTCTCTTCTTCTGCTGCATCTCCGAAGTGTTCAGGGCCCCATTTCTCCCCACCCTGTCACATGAGGGCTGGACAGCCACATCCGGGTCTACAGGAGCCTGCCCTGTGGCCTACTGCCAGCCCTGCTGTCCCCCCTACCCTGGCTCCTCTTGAGGTTCAGTCCGTGTCCATGCTGCTTGGCTGCTAGCTCTGTTCCCCGAGTCCCTCTGTCGCTACTCCGGGCTTTGCAAGAACCAGAGCCACATCCAGAGGTGCTCAGGGACCCAGGTGGGAGGGACCAAACTCGGGGCCTCTCACGTGTTTCGTCCAGGCTCAGCCCACTTGGGGCTGCTTCTGTGACTCCTCAACACCCCATTAAGTGCCGGGATTGCTGCGCACAGGCAGCCAGACCCCCTGGTCACGGGGTCTGTGTCAGAAGCACGGCTTTCCCACAGTTCCCAGGAGGCTCCCTGGCATCCCCTCTGCTCCCAGGTGACCCCAAACGCGTGGGGATAGAGTCACCAGCTGTTAAGGTGGGATGGAGCTCTGATTCTGCCCATGTCTGCCCCTGACCACTTTTCCCCTAGGAAGAGCCTCAAACGTTCAGGAAAAGATTTATTTTAAATACCCTAGTTAAATCTCAAAAGACTTGAACATAAAACCAAAATTATCTTTATTGAAGAAATGAGACATAAACAAGAATAAGCATCACAAAACTAAAGCAACAGCATGTGAGCTGGCGATGTCAGTTTAGGATGCCTTAAATTTAAACTATGAGAACTATTTCTGTGGCAAACATTGTGAGACCGCCATTAACCAGCGGTCAGCACACAGGGCTCAGTGTCCGCCAGCAGGTCTAGCCAGACCCAACTGTTCCTGCCCCTCGCAGCCCCTTTTCTTCAAGCTGGGGCTAAGGTTCTCACCTTTGAGGACAGTGGATTCAGGCATTTGATCTGAAATTGGGGAAACTTTCCAGATCATGGAACATAAAAGAAAGTGGATTTTTTTGTTGCCTTTTGCCAGACTCCTGATGTGCGCCCAAGTCTTAACATAATATTCTAGGATATTCTGGATTTTTCTAGATTGTCCACATAGGAGGCTGAAATTGGGCAGAGTCCAGACTTTTTCCTCCTTGGTACCTTGTAGCAGGTGGTCTGAAGGGGTTGGGGGACAGGTGTGTGGGTCTTCACCTGTAACCCAAGTGCCTGTAGGCTGCTTCTAGGTGAATACCTCTCTCCCTTGGGCCAGTTTTCTGGTGTCTTGGGCATCCGATGACAGTCCTGGTGGCGATGCTCTGGGCACGGGCAGGCCCTGGACGGATGGAAATGATCATTGACAGTCTGAGGGCATGTGGAACTTCCCTCACCCTGAACCCAGCTCCCATCTCTGCTCCTAAAGCCTCTTGGCCTTGACCCGAGGGTGATCCCAGTGCCAGGAACAGGACCTCTGGGGGTCCGGCTGGAACCCCCCTCCAACTCTCCATCACCCCAGGGAAGCAGACGTGAGTGTGCTGGGGGCCAGCTCTGGGCTCTGGTGGCTAAGACAGGAGATGAGGTCTAGGCAGAGCACTTCCTTGGGCTTCCCTGACAGATTGGCTGTGGTCTGCACCCCAGGGCCCCAGTTACCCCCACAGCTCAGGGTCGTAGGCCTGGATCTGCGAAGACAGATGGGGCCCATGTTGCTGACTCGCTCGGCCTCTCCAGCCTGCGGACAGCCCCCCTCCATGCCCGCCTGCAGCCCTACCTGTTCGCACTCCTCCCGGGTCACCCAGGCTCTCCAGCCCATGGAGCGCAGCAGTTGGAGACGGAGCCGGTAGAACAGGGGCCGCTGCAGGCGGCTGTGGTCATACAGGAAGGCGAAGATGTTCTGCTTGGGTGCCTGGTAGTCCTCCTCCATATCGTTGGCCAGGTAGCTGTGGACAGCACCCTGCCTGTGTTCACACTTACCTCCTTCCTTCAGGGAGCTGCGGCGGAGGGCCCCCCGGGATTGATGGAGGCTGATGGCGTCACAGCGTGGCTGTGTTGGGGCTCCCTGGGATCAGTACTCACAGTGCCAGAAAGAAGTGAATGCGTCGGATCTGCCAGCTGAAGAGGCCAGAGCGGCTGAAGTAGGCGATGACCATGGCCAGCAGGTACTGGGGAGACACGGGGACAGGTCACCAGGGCTGGGCGGAGGGGAAGGAGATCCAAGAACTCGGGACGCAGGACGAAGGGGAGGACTTTGTGGGTGTTTGCTGAATCAAGAGGAGAGGGACCCCACAGACACGACCCAGAGATTGGGGTGCCTGTGCCCCAGGAGTGGGCAGCGAAGAGCTGCATCAGTGACCGCACCTCCCCTATCCAGTGGCCCCCAAGTTTTACACTCACCCCCCCCAAGGAGCAAAAAGAGCAAAGGTACCCGTGCAGGGTGAGCTTGGTGGGTCCCCGGGACAGTCGCTTAGTGACCCCCAGCAGGTACCTTATCAGAGACCAACAGGTGCCTGTCCCAGGCCAGGAATCTTTTGATCACAGGGTCCTCTGTGGGAAGGCGGGGTTGTGAACCTCATAGTCACAGCCCGCCCCCAATATTCCCCACCGTCGGGACGGCCACACTGGGCCCCTCACAGCCCCAGGTGGGAGTAGGGGAGCGGGAGCCCCTTCCTTGGGTGGCCCAGCCCAGGCAGCCCGGCTCTGCAGCCCCTGTCCGGGCAGGGGCCACCTCTTCCCCACCATGGGACATTGCATCCCTAAGGACCGCCTGTGTCCAGGTGGGAGACTCGGGTCCGGGGCTTCTACCCAGCAGCTTGCGGAAGACTTGGTGGTGCTCGGGTAGCACGGGGCTCTCCTGTCGCTGCCGCTTCCTGCGCAGCCCACATGGCTGCTGCTCATCCTCCTGCAGTTCCTCGTCCTCCGACTCATCCCTCTTCCTCCGCACAGCACCCTGAGGCCGGGGGCTGACCTGAAGCCCACTGTGCTGAGCCTGGGGGGCTGCGTTCCCCTTTTCTTCCTCTTCCTCCTCCACCTTCTCCAACACCTCTGGATCCTGTTGTCAATAAGAGCTACCTGTGGGTTTTGCATCTTTGGATTTGGGAGATTTCTTGGGGCTCAGAACCTTAAAAATTGCTAGACCTGGGCTGACTTCTCTGAGAACTGTTGGACCGTCTGGTCGGTACACAGAGCAGCCCAGGCCTGTGGTGTTACTAGAACTAAGGTGTGTTTTCCTGGTACCCAGACAATCATTTAGACAGATGGACACGTTTCCAGATTCACTCTGGTAATGAAAATCCAGGCCTATGTACAAGAGTACAGGATGTTTGGAGGCCCTGTGATAATTTGCATTACATTTGTCCCCATTATTTAGCATTTTTTCACAGATCCCCCAGCACATCAAGTGGTTCTCTGCAGGAGGTAGGAGGTGGCTATTCCCAGTGCCCAAGAATTGCAGCTTGAAACTGGCCCCAGATGTGCCAGGGGCTACCGTGCTTCCCCCTTCGGTGCTCAGGCATCCGTGCAGTGATGATGTTGAGCGTCATACTCAGGCGTTCCGTGTGTTCAGCAACTGCTCTATCACTTAAGGTACCTCGTTGGCCCCTGTTAGCATCTTTTTCAACATATTATTTTGAAAACACGACAGATTTTCAGGAAAGTTGCAAGGATTTGAGGGGGAAATATTCTCTTTTTTCCCCCCTCCTTTTGGTTTTGGGGCCACACCGGATAGTGCTCAGAGTCCTC
The DNA here is from genome assembly GCF_029834395.1 of Sorex fumeus. NCBI lineage: Eukaryota > Metazoa > Chordata > Mammalia > Eulipotyphla > Soricidae > Sorex > Sorex fumeus. The sequence continues at coordinate 257,202 of NW_026606274.1, forward strand.
GCTCTGGGCTCAAGAGTGACCCCTGGTGGTCCTCGGAGGACCATGTTCAGTCAGGTGATTGATTTGATTTTGCTCTGTGGGTTACACCTGATGATGCACAGGGGTTACTGCTCGCTCTGCACTCAGAAACGGCTCCTGGCGGTGCTCAGGGGACCACCTGGGATGCTGGGTATCGAACTCGGGTGGGCCACGTGCAAGGCAAACGCCCTACCCGCTGTGCTGTGGCCCCAGCCCCTGCGGTCATGTGATTTCAGTCGGGCTGTGGGATGGATGCAAGTTAATTCCTGCACTGCCTCTCCAGTCCCCTTTGCTTTTTCTCATCCCACACTTGCTTGATCATGGTCAGTCTGTGAGTATTTTTTGTTTTCTCCTTCAGTTATTTCAGAGCCGATGTGGTAAGTGAGGTCCTTTTAGACTGGAGTGTTTCAGATCAGATTGCGTTTCCTGAGAGTAAGGATTCCGGTTCGTATTCATGGTACAGCTTCTTACGTTGTTGCAGTAGTTGAATCTGCAATTCATCTTCAAGGGTGCTTGCAGTCTTGGTAATTCTCTTTCTGTTTCTCTTGTGGGTTTAGGGTAAGGATGCATACAGTGCTTCTTGAGTCCTGCAGTGCTGGGCATTCCCTGGGGTACCCTGAGAGTGGGGTCGAAGGGGCCTTTTTGGCTGCCCCTATTGTGTGCGGGTCATGAAGTTGCAGGGATTGAGCTGAGTTGACCATAAGCAAGGCAGACTCTTTGACCCCATTAACATCTTTTCTCTGGCCGTGAGTGCTGTCTCTGGCCTCAGAATAAAAAAGTACATCTAGGCGGCCTTCCTTGCAGTGTTTTTGCTGTTCCTTTTGGTTCGTAATTTTTCCTTTTTAGGCCCCACCATGGCTTGGGGGGAATCCAATGGGGTGCCAGTGGTTGAATTGGGGTCAGCACGTGCAAGGCAAGTGTTGTACCGCTGGCTTCGTGCCTTCCTCTTGTGGTGCTTTAGTTAGTGCCTAGGGCTCTGACGGTTTGATGCTCAGGTGGGTGGCATGGTTCTCCTTGGTCCAGCAGTTCTGGGGCCTTCCGTCCTAGACTGCTTTCTACCCTCTCGGCTCTTTCTGGGAGTAACTGTGTTTAGTCCTGTTAAAGGATATTTCCTGAAAAATGGGCATTTGACTTGCAAATTTTCAGTTGGTAAAAGGTAGAATCCTTTCTCAGTGTCCTCACAGGCATTTCACAGACTGTTCAGGAGAACACAGGCCACTTATTCACAGGAGCCTGTGGATCACGGCCTCTCGGGGTTCTTTGTGACTCGTGCACAGCAGATGCACAAATCAAGAGCCCCTCAACTGTGGCCGGGAGTATCCTCTCTTGGGGAAAGGGGGGTGCACGGGGACTACCACCTGCTCTGTTGCGGGTGTGGCGTGTTCTAGAAATGTCCATCGGGGAGTGTGGTTGAGGGCTGCTCTAGCCTTCCCATTTCCTCCTGCGTGGGCACTTGTCTCAACTGTTGTAAGAGCAGGTCAGGCAGATTGGAATCTTCTGCAGTTGTGGTTTTGTCTGTGTTTTGAAGCTCACACCACTTTTTTCTTCACACCTCTGTGGTCCTTGCCTGTGGCCAGAGCAGTGGGCAGAAAAGCCTTTTGGTGACACAGGTGAACTCTGGTGCCTCCTGAGCTCTCCTGCAGTCCCCACTGTTCTCTCTTCCTGTTCTCTCTGTCAGTGTTTTGGGGTCACACCCACCTCAGTATTTCTGGTCATTCCTGGCAGTGCTGGAGGACCATGAGATGCCTGAGATCATGAGAGCATGGGCGTGTCGTGGCGCATATGTAATGGCAAGGCAGATGCCTCACAGGCAGGGCATGGCCAAGGCTATGTGGGACAGGAGCAGCCCGGGGCTCCATCTCCTCCTGTCTGTCCCCAGACCTCCAAGTGCCCAAGTCTAACGGAGTCTGCCAAGTCAGACTAATGGAGGCCTAAGCCACTGACCTTGTCCCTCGTAAATAATGCACTAGGAAAGCCCCATATGATCAGTGTTTTATTTATTTTTTTTTAACTCAATAAACAGACACACGTGGAAATAACTCCCTTTGCAGAAGGCGGTAGAGAGAGAGAGCACAGCAGTAGGGCGTTTGCCTTGCACGCAGCCAACATGGCCGACCTGAGTTCGATTCCTCCACCCCTCTCGGAGAGCCGGGCAAGCTCCCGAGAGTATCTCGCCCGCAAGGCATAGCCTGGCAAGCTCCCCGGGATGTATTCGATACGCCATACACAGTAACAACAAAGTCTCCAACGCAGACGTTACTGGGCCCGCTCGAGCAAATCCATGAACAATGATGAGGACAGCGACAGTGATAGCAGAAAGCTAACACGCCATTCCAAGAGAAAAGAAAATAGATTCGAGTCAGGGTTCAGTTCAAGCTCAGTGTGGAGCTCAGTGTGGAGCGCCTGATGCATGGAGTGAAGGCAACCCTGCATCCCTACAGACACGACGAGCCACAGGGGCTCATCTCACCAAAATGGATGGCTCTCAGGATCAATACTCTTTTTGGTCCTTTTATTTTGAAGTTTGTATTCTTTAGAGACACACCACGCTGTGCTCAGGGATCACTCTTGGAGGGTCTGTAGGGGAGCAAATGGATGCAAACCTTTCTCCTCCTCACCACACTGACACTAGTGCCCTCAAACTGGTTTTCTTTTTCAGTTTTGGCTTTTTGGGTCACACCTGGTGAAGCACAGGGGTTACTCCTGTCTCTGCACTGAGGAATGACTCATAGTGGTCCCCAGGCGACCCAAAGGGACGCCAGGAATAAAACCCGGGCCGGTCACTTAAGAACCAAGTCTATACCCACTGATCTATCGCTCCACCCCCAAGCTAGTTATTTTGAAACAATTACCAGTTTCGATCAAATGAAAGAAATAGAAATAAAGATCTTGTTCAAAAGAAAAAATAGGAATTTCTTAAGGTTTTGAGCAGTGATTTCACCACCCAGTGAAGCTAAGGGCCTCTACCCCAAGCATTAGGTTCTAGGTTTCCTCTCTGCAGTGCCCTGTCATCCACCTTCAAAATCACATACTTGATTCCCCTGCCAGCATAATGTCTGTCCCCAATGTGTAAATTTTACCAGCTGACGAATACTCAGTGATTCCACTCTCAAATCAAATTGCTGCAATGCCAATACCTGAGTCTGCAGTTTGAGTTACGCAATGACACGCAACAGATGACGTAAGAATTTGTGGAAAGAAATGAATGAGGCAGTGTAGGTGGAGAACATCGCTATGGTTCTCAGAATCCAAACAGGCCCAGAGAAAACAGAAGATCTGATTGGACCATGGGTGTGAGTACCATGACAATACACAAGATGGTCAGGTTTTGCTTTCTGACCAGACTCGGTGACGTTTGGGTCACGTGACTGAACCGGGTCGACCGAGTGCTCATTAAGAATGTCCCCACCGTACTAGCAGTCAGGCCCCAACTAGCTTTGTTGTGGGTTCACTCATTCACTACTTACTGAAAAAGGCAAAATGTGTTTTGCAGGCACCGCAATACCACAGGCTGTGCAGCCAAACTGGTAACACAGGCGTCAGGACCAGGGGTTTTCCTGGGGGCCTGAGTGAAGAGGCAGGAGGAGGAACCCATCAACACTGCCAGCGGTACCCACAAACTACATAAATCAATAAAATAAATAAAGGTGCGGTGGCCAATGGTGATCCTATAATGCAGTATGAGGCCTTGGGACACAGCTTCGAAGTGCCTGGGCTTCTTCCTGCTAAGACTGCACTTTTGTTTGAAGGACGCTCTCTGGCCCAGCCCTGATGCTCCCCCACCCCGCCTCCTGCCAGCCCTCAGCCCTGACTCCTCTGCAAACTCTACACACCGGGGTAGGAGAAATTGCACCAGAAGCGTCCGACTTGCAGGCGGACAACCTGGATTTATTCCCCAGCATCTCATAAGATGGGTCTCATTCTCCTAAACCTGAAAGATCCTTTAATAACTTTTTGAAACAATCTCAGGGCTAGGACGAAGGAGGCGTTACTGGGGCCTGCTCGAGGCAATCGACGGACGACAGGATGGTCGTGATCGTAATCCTGATCTCATAGCGTCCCCTGAACAGCACCCAGAGTGACCAGAGTGCAGAGCCAGGAATAACCCCATGAGCATCACAGGCCGTGGACCTAAAAGGAAACAGAAAACAAAGGGGGAAAAAGAAAGGAAAAGAAAAAGCCCTCGGAGCCTGATGGCTGAACCAGCAACAAGTGACAAGCAAACTCTGGGCCCAATGTTCTTGAGCCCCAAGCCCAGGAGAAACGCACCCAGCGCCCTCCTGCCCCCACCAGGCAGTGGGGTGCTGATGCGCCTTCACGCTGCTCACCAGGGTACGGGGTACACCGAACACTGCCAGGGCCGATTCTTGAGGGAAAGTTCAGGAGAGAGCCCTGAACACGCCAGGTGAGGCCCCAGCCCTCTCCCACAAAAGGCCAAAGAATGAGCCCCCGGGTCCCCTTGCCGAGGGAAACCACTTATCTCTGACTCCTTTTCAACCCGCCTAGACACGACAGTCGGCCTGGAAAGTGGGGGATGTAGGTAGGCAGCCGGGGGCCATTCTCGAGATGTCCCTACGCCCCACCCCTGGTGAGGCCCCCTGGCGCAGAGCCAAAGCTGTGGTGGTCCCGCAAGGGCCATGAGACTTGCGGGCAAGCTGGGGCTCCCTCGGGCTCCGGCACGTTCCTCTCCGGTTGGGGGCCAGAACAGATGAGTTGGAGGGGAGGGCGAGGGTCTCGTGCCCCCGACCCCATGGTGTCGCCCCAGCCAGGGTGACAAGGACACACAATGAAAAACAAACCTGAAAAGAAAACTCTTTCTCTTCTGGTTGTCCTTATTTCCTTTGTTCCTGACCCTTTCTGAAAGACTTTCGCACTCGAACCTTCCAAGACACTTATCAGCCCACCTGCCCTGGACCACCGCCCCCCCACCGCACGCGCTTCTGAAATAACCTCCCTCGATGTGAAGCACTGAAGGAGTAGACAGACAAACCTCTCGAAAAGGCGGGCGCTGGGGGCGTCCCGGGCTGGGGAGCCGGCGGAGGCTCAGGGCTCCCAGATGGACCACTCCGAGGCCGGCCAGGGAGAAAAATGTCCCTATGCAACGCCCCCGCGCCCTGGGCGGGGGCGGCCCCTTCCCGCCCCACCCATGTTCCTCACAAGCCAACAAACAGGGTTGAGATTCCTCTGCCCACAAAGACCCCATGGAAAGGCGGGGCTCTGTGACCTCACCTACACTTCCGGTCAGAGTTTTAAAGGGCCAGACACCACAGAGTCCTGACCAGGTGCTCTCAACTCGGGAAGGCTAATTGTTTCCCTATTTCTGGTCTTGGATCAGATAGCAGGACGTGGAGGGGGGTGGTGTCACCAGGTACCAGATGGATGGAGTGAACACATGATCTATGGAGCCAAAGATTTTCTGTTTTCACTAGGGCAATTAAAGTCACAAAGATTTCCTGGCAAACACCCACCAGTAAGCGCCCCGCACCTGATCCCTAAACATCCAAAATAAAAACAATGCTGAGAAATCACTGGACATTACTATTCAGTTCTCATAATTTTTGGTGTTGATTTATCCATTGTTGGGGGGCACATTCTGTCGTGCTCAGCACTTTTGCCTGACTGCTCAGGGATCATCCACAGTGGGCAAGGGGAACATTCCAGGGATCTAATCAAGGAACCTGGCTCAGGTACTTTTGAGCTGGACTATCCGAACATCCTCAGCAGAAGCCACAAACCCAAGGCCTTAAATACTTCAAAAAAATAAATAACATCTTTACCAACAGAACACACCGTAAAATCCTGGGACACCTACTCAGGGAGAGATGAGAAGTCTGGGGGACTTTGCAACTTGATGTGAGAACAGAATTTCATGATGTACAAAAATCCCAACACTGGAATCTGACAGACAGTAAAGGGGTAGGGTGTTGCCTTGCTTCCACGGATCAACCCTTGATATCCGGATTGGACCAAGAGCACCGCCAGGAATAATACCTGAGCCAGAGCCATGAGTAAGCCCTGATGAACCAGATGCACGGATGGGCTACTCGCCCCCCCCCCCAAATAAAAAACCACAAAAACTAGCCCAGAAAGTAAATTTTCATTTGTAAACCCAAACCACCTCTCATGACCACACTCTCAGGATGTCCCTGGACATCATGGTAACTGAGAAATACAGGACCGAAAGCAACAAGGTCCCTTGTCCTTGGGGAGCTGCCTCCCTGCCTCTCAAAATAAATCTGCCTTCCATTTTTTGGTTGGAGGCCACACAGCTTAGGCGAATCGGTTATTCCTGCCATTGCAATTAGGACTCAGTCTTGGTGGTGCTCACAGGATGGAATCTGGGTTGCAACGTGGATAGCCAAGGCTCAAAGTGCTTTGATATATATGTCCCTCACCCCAAGGCCCGTAGCCCCCTCGATCAGCTCTGCTCCCACCGGCTGGGGCCCATTTCGGACCTGGCGGTGATTGTGGCTGCAGAGCCCCCCACCAGGATCACACGGACCCCCAGAACCCATGCACCCCAGAACAACACCCACAATACTCCACAAAGTCCGGGTCCTCCTAAAGCCTCCGCTGCTCCTCAGGAACTGCCTGGATATTGGGGAACAAGTGAATAATAAGCAGAAAAGTGGCCCCCAAGCTGGCGTGGCCCTACCGCTCACAGTACTGAGATGGGGACGCGTGGGGCGCTCACGGGAGGCCTCATGTCCTCACAAAATTGGCCTTCACAGTCAGCTTTCCATAAGAGAGCCTACTTATTCCTTTACCCATGTGATCAATGACTGCTGGACCCCTTGTCGAGGATACCAGCAACTCGAGATCCTGAGTTCACTCTGAGTGCAGAGTTTGGAGTAAACCCAAGCTCTCATTCAAGGGCAAGGATGTCAAGCCCCACAAGTTTACATTGAGGAAAAAACAAAAGGGAAGATGGAGGGTTGCAGGCCGTATACAGGGTGGGGCTCTCTTCCTGCCCATGGTCAATCCAGGTTCGATCTCTGACAACCCCATATGCCCCCCATCAGCCAGGCATGATCCCGGAGTGCAGAGCCCAGGAAGAAACCCTGAGTACTGCTGGTTTGGCCCAAAGAAATTGAAAAAAAAAAACTTCATAGAATCCAATGCAGGCTGGGCAACAATGCACAGGATTGGGGATCATGCGTAGCACGCAGAACCTCTGACCTGATGCTGGGCACCACCTGGCCTCCCAAGATCACTTGCAGTGACCCAAGCACTGAGCACAACAGCGGCTGAGCTGTAAAACTCTAAGAAAGAAATGATCTTAGAGACTTGAATGACATCACAGTGGACACGGCATTTGCCTTGCAGGCAAACCAATGGGGTCTGAATCCCAGCATTCAATATGGTCCTCGAGCACTGCCAGAAGTAATTCCTACGTGCAGAGCCAGGAGTAAACCCTGAACACCACTGAGTGTGACCCAAAAGCCAAAAACCTAAAGGAACACAATTTAAAAGCACTGTATCACTGTCCTCCCATTGTTCATCGATTTTCTCGAGCGGGCACTAGTAATATCTCCATTGTAAGACTTCTTATTAAAGTTTTTGGCATACTGATTACATCACTGGTAGATTGCCAGGGGTTTACGTGTGGGTGGTATACTCTTGGTGGCTTGCCGGGCTTTCCCAGATGGGCCGAGGAATCGAACCCGGGTCGGCTGCATGCAAGGCAAACGCCCTAAACTCTATGCTATCACTCTGGCCCAAAATTTAAAAATTACAAATAAAAGGTAATGAAAATGCCGAGTGTATCCTTGAAACAATACCAAGAGAAGAAGCAAAACACTCAAGTGTACAAAGAGAAGTAAATTTATTTGGTTTGTTTTGGGTCACACACAGCAATGTATAGGACTTTTTACTAGCTCTGGGCTGCGGAAACACTCCTGGCTGTGCCTGAGGACCATACTGTAAGCCAGGGACTGAATCAGGAGTGATTCCTGAGTCACCCATGACCATCAGAAGCTGGGCCACAAAATGAAACAATCAGAGCAAAAAAATATTGAGTTGAACTCATAAGAAATAAAGCCAGGGACTCCAGAGATACTCCAACAGGTTGGGGCTTGCCTGTACACTGCACACACTTAGCATTATGACCTCTATCCATTCCTCCGGGTGAAGCTCAAAGCCACCTCAAGGAAGGTCACTGTGTACTGAGCCAACAGATACAAGGGACAGGAGCGAGGCCATCGTAGAGCATACTATGGGGTGTTAGGATGAGACACTCGGCGCCCTCGAGGAGCTCAGCGCCTCTCGTTCTCCCCATTCCAGTCTGGAGGAACCAGCTTCCAACCACCTTGTGGACTAACGATCCCAGGAATCCCTCACAGGGAGCCAGATCTGCTACAACATTATTCTAGAAAGTCCCTGCAGGTTCTGGACAGGTTCGAGGCAGGTTCCGGACTTGCATGTAGCCATTCCAGGGATAAATCCAATGAGCACTACAGAGGGGAAAACCTGAGGAGAAACACAACAGGACCACACAAAGCAACACTGGGTTGGAACAAAACACCAGACGCCCCCTCTCCCCCAATGCCATATCCCACATTCCCTGTTCCATGTTCTAGGAATGAGACGGTGACAGACAATGTCAGCGAGTGACTGACTCAGAGCTATGTGAGGGCATAAGTGCCTGTTGTTCCTGTATTGAAGCCGCACCCAATTATCTCTTAGCAGGAAAAGTGACCCCAATGACACTGACGGCCCCAGGCATCCTTGAGCAGTGAGCTGGGGGTACTCATGGAGCACCATATGGGCATGGCGCCAAAGACAGAACAGAACAGATAGACACAAACGTGGCCTCAAACAGGAGAGTGTTGGACACCCCGGTCAGCAGACACATTGAGGGCTCCCTTCTGAAAATGTGCGCCTGTCACTACAGTATGTCATCGTGTCCTTCTCCCACACCTGCAGACGGTGTGTCACCATGTCTCCAGCATCTGTTAGCAGGAGGCTCATTACAAAGACCTGGGGGAAAAGTCAAAGCCGTCAGCACCAAAGAGGGTCACAGCCCCCAGGGTTGATTGATCAGTGGAAGCAAGGCAACACCCTACCCCTTTAATGTCTGTCAGATTCCAGTGTTGGTGTTTTTGTACATCATGAAATTCTGTTCTCACATCAAGTTGCAAAGTCCCCCAGACTCCTCATCTCTCCCTGAGTAGGTGTCCCAGGATTTTACAGTGCACTCTGTTGGTAAAGGTGTTTTTATTTTTTTTGAAGTATTTAAGGCCTTGGATTTGTGGGTTCTACTGAGGATGTTCGGATAGTCCAGCTTGGAAGTAGCTGAGCCAGGTTCCTTGATTAGATCCCTGGAGGGTTCCCCTTGCCCATTGTGGATGAGACCTGAGCAGTCAGGCAAAAGTGCTGAGCCCTACAGAATGTATCCCCCAATAATGAATAAATCAACACCAAAAATGATGATATCTGAATAGTAACATCCAGTGATTTCTCAGCATTGTTTTTTTCTTTTTGTGGTGATGTTTGGGGATAAGGTGTGAGGCGCTTACTGGTGGGAGTTTGCCAGGAAATCTTTGTGAATTTCATTGCCTTAGTGAAAACAAAAACTTTGGCTCCCCAGACCATGTGTTCACTCCATCCATCTGGTACCTGATGACACCACCACCCCTCCATGTCCTGCTATCTGATCCAAGACCAGAAATGGGGAAACAATGAACCTTCCCGATTTGAGAGGACCTGGTCAGGACTCTGTGGTGTCTGGCCCTTTAAAACTCTGACCGGAAGTGTAGGTGAGGTCACAGAGCCCCGCCTTTCCATGGGGTCTTTGTGGGCGGAGCAATCTCCACCCTGTTTGTTGCCTGGTGAGGTGCGGGGTTGGGGCGGGAAGGGGGCGGCCAGGGCGCGGGGGCGTAGGGCAGGGCCAGTTTCCTCGCTGGCCGCGGAGTGAGAGTGAGTGGTCGATCTGGGAGCAGCCCTGAGCCTCCGCCGTCTCCCCACCCCGGGACGCCCCCAGCGCCCGCCCTTTCGAGAGGTTTGTCTGTCTGCTCATTTCTTTTTTTTTTTTACTTTTTATATTTAATTTATTTTATTTTTTCCCCCTTTATTTTATTTTATTTATTTTAAAGTTGTAGATTTACAATTTTTTGTGCTTTGGTTTCAATTATACAATGATCAGATACCCATCCCTCCACCAGTGCCCATTTTCCACCACCATGGATAATATCCCTCCCACTCCCATCCCCCCATCCCCCCTGTCTCTGTGGCAGGGCAATCCCCTGTGTTCTCTCTCTCCTTTTGGGTGTTGTGGTCTGCAAAAGAGGCATTGAGTGGCAAACATTTTTAGTCCATAGTCTACTTTCCACATGCATCTCCCCTCCTGGGAGGATCCTCCAAACATCCTTTATTTGGTGCTCCCTTTTCTATCTGAACAGCCCTTTCCTCTAGGATACCCGGCTGGCCTCTAAGTTATGGAGTAATCCTCCTGGTGCTGATCTCAGCTATTCTTGGGTATTAATCTCATACTTTGTTACTTTATATCCCCCAGATGAATGCAATCTTTCTATGTCTATCCCTCTCTTTCTGACTCATTTCGCTTAGCATGATACTTTCCATATTGTACCACTTGTATGTAAATTTCATGACTTCATCTTTTCTAAGAGCTACATAGTACTCCATTGTGTAGATGTACCAAAGTTTCTTTAACCAGTCATCTGTTCTTGGGCATTCAGGTTTCTTCCAGTTTCTGGCTATTGTAAAGAGTGCTGCAATGAACAAACAAGTGTAGATGTCACTTCGACTATACATTTTTGCCTCTCTGGGATATATTCCCAGGAGTGGTATTGCTGGGTCAAATGGGAGCTCAATTTCTAATTTTTTGAGAATCGTCCATACTGTTTTCCAGAAGGGCTGAACCAGTGGACATTCCCACCAACAGTGAAGGAGTGTCCCTTTCTCGCCACATCCACGCCAGCATCGGTTGCTTTTGTTCTTTTGAATGTGGGCCAGTCTCTGAGGTGTGAGATGGTATCTCATTGTGGTTTTGATCTGCATCTCCCTGATGATTAATGATGTAGAGCATTTTCTCATGTGCTTTTTTGCCATTCGGATTTCTTCTTTGAGAAAGTTTCTGTTCATTTCATTGCCCCATTTTTGGATGGGGTTGGATGTTTTCTTCTTGTGGAGTTTAACCAGTATTTTGTATATCCTGGATATCAACCCCTTGTCAGATGTGTATTCGGTGAATATCCTTTCCCATTCTGTAGACTGTCTTTGTATTTTGGTCACTGTTTCTTTGGAGGTGCAGAAGCTTCTTAGTTTAAGATAGTCCCATTTATCTATCTCTGTTTTCACTTGCTCGGCCAGTGGCGTGGCATCTTTGAAGATACCATTAGCTTCAATGTCATGGAGGGTTTTGCCAACTTTATCTTCAATGTACCTTATGGTTTCTGGTCTGATGTTGAGGTCTTTAATCCATTTTGATCTTACTTTTGTACATGGTGTTAGGCAGAGTTCTGAGCCTATTTTTTTGCATGTAGCCATCCAGTGATGCCAACACAATTTATTAAAGAGGCTTTCCTTACTCCACTTCACATTACTTGCACCTTTATCAAAGATTAGATGAGCATATGATTGAGGAGAGATGTCAGTGTATTCAACCCTGTTCCATTGGTCTGCAGTTCTGCCTTTGTTCCAGTACCATGCTGTTTTAATTATTACTGCTTTGTAGTACAGTTTGAAGTTCGGGAGGTTGATTCCTCCCATTTTCTTTTTCCCAAGAATTGCTTTAGCTATTCGTGGGGGCTTATTGTTACATATAAATTTCAAGAGTGTTTGCTCCATTTCTTTGAAGAATGTCATGGGTATCCTTATAGGGATTGCATTGAATTTATACAATGCTTTCGGTAGTATTGCTATTTTGACAATGTTAAGTCTCCCGACCCATGAGCAGGGGATATCTTTCCATTTCCTCATGTCCTCTTTTATTTCCTGAAGTAGCGTTTTGTAGTTTTCTTTGTACAGGTCCTTTACTTCCTTAGTTAAGCTGATTCCTAGGTACTTGATTTTCTGGGGCACAATTGTGAATGGGATTGTTTTTTTCATGTTGCTTTCTTCTCTCTCACTGTTTGCGTATAGGAAAGCCATGGACTTTTGGGTATTGATTTTATAGCCTGCAACTTTACTATACGAGTCTATTGTTTCTAGGAGTTTTTTGGTGGAAGTTATTGGGTTCTCTAAGTAGAGTATCATATCATCTGCGAATAGTGAGAGCTTGATTTCTTCCTTTCCTACCTGAATGCCCTTAATATCTTTTTCCTGCCTAATCGCTATTGCAAGTACTTCCAGTACTATATTGAACAGCAGTGGAGAGAGTGGGCATCCCTGTCTCGTCCCTGATCTTAGAGGGAAGGCTCTCAGTTTTTCCCCATTGAGGATGATGCTTGCTGTAGGCTTGTGGTAGATGGCTTTAATTATGTTGAGGAAGGTCCCCTCTATACCCATTTTGGCTAGGGTTTTCATCATAAAGGGGTGCTGGATCTTATCAAATGCTTTCTCTGCATCTATTGATATGATCATATGCTTTTTATCTTTTCTTTTGTTGATATGGTGGATTATGTTGATTGATTTCCGAATGTTAAACCATCCTTGCATCCCTGGGATGAATCCTACTTGGTCATGGTGTATGATCTTTTTGATGAGTAGTTGGATTCTATTTGCTAGTAGTTTGTTGAGGATCTTTGCATCTGTGTTCATCAGGGATATCGGCCTGTAATTCTCTTTCTTTGTGGTATCTCTGTCTGCTTTTGGTATCAGTGTGATATTTGCTTCGTAGAAACTGTTTGGAATTGTTTTTGATATTTCAATTTCGTGGAAAAGCTTAAAGAGCATTGGGAGTAAGTCCTCTTTAAAGATTTGGAAGAATTCACTAGTGAATCCATCCGGGCCAGGACTTTTGTGCTTGGGGAGACTTTTTATTACCATTTCAATTTCCTTGATGGTGATAGGTCTGTTCAGGTATTCCAGGTCTTCTTGGTTCAGCCTTGGGAGTCTGTAGGAGTCTAGGAATTTATCCATTTCCTCGAGGTTTTGATGTTCCGTGGCATAAAGCTTCTCAAAGTACTCCCTGAGGATCCTCTGAATTTCTGTGGTTTCTGTTGTAATGATCCCCTTTTCATTTCTGATTCGGTTTATTAGGGTTTTCTCTCTCCCTTTCTTTGTGAGTTTTGCTAGAGGCTTATCGATCTTGTTAATTTTCTCGAAGAACCAGCTCTTGGTTTCATTGATCTTTCGGATTGTTTTCTGGGTTTCCATCTCGTTAATCTCTGCTCTGAGTTTTATTATTTCCTTTCTCCTGTTCGGGTTGTGCTCCTTTTTTTGGTCCTTCTCCAAGCTCTTAAGCTGTGAGGTTAGGTTACTTATGTGTGCTCGCTCCTCCTTCCTGAGGAATGCTTGTAGAGCTATAAACTTTCCTCTTAACACAGCTTTTGCTGTGTCCCATAAGTTTTGGTAACTCGTGTTCTCATTTTCATTCGTTTCTAGGAATCTTTTGATTTCCTCTTTGATTTCCTGTCTAATCCACTCGTTGTTCAATAGTGCACTGTTTAATTTCCAGGTGTTTGATTTAGTTTTCTGTTTTTGTGTGTGATTTACTTCTAATTTCAGCGCATTATGGTCTGAGAAGATTGTTGATACAATCTCTACCTTCTTAATTTTATGGAGGCATGATTTGTGGCTCAGCATGTGGTCTATCTTGGAGAATGTTCCATGGACGCTTGAGAAGAATGTGTATTCAGCTTTTTGTGGATGAAGTGTCCTGTATATATCTACTAAGTCCCTTTCTTCCATTGTTTCCCTCAAATGAAGTATGTCCTTGCTAAGCTTGAGTCTGGTTGATCAATCCAGAGGTGACAAAGCAGTGTTGAAGTCTCCCACTAGTATTGTGTTGCTATTGATGTCTTTTTCCAAATCTATGAGTAGTTGTTTTAAGACTTTGCTGGTCTCCCATTAGGTGCATATACATTTATTATTGTAAGTTCTTCCTGTTGTACAGATCCTCTGATCAATAAGAAATGGCCTTCACTGTCTCTTATGACCTTCCTCACTCTGAAATCGATGTGGTCTGATATAAGGATGGCTACCCCAGCTTTTTTATGGGAGCTGTTTGCCTGTAGGATTGTTTTCCAGCCTTTGACTCTGAGTCTGTGTTTGCTTTGACTATTGAGATGCGTTTCTTGCAGGCAGCAGAATGTTGGGTTCAATTTTCTAATCCATCCTGCCACTCTATGTCTTTTAATTGGTGCGTTTAGCCCATTGACATTGAGAGAGATTATTGTTATGGGATTTTGTCCCATTGTTCTGTTAAAGTTTGGTGTATTTGAGGGGCCTTTCTTGCCTTAAAGTAGCCCATTTAGTTGTTCTTGTAACCATGGTTTTGAGTCTATGAAGTTCCTGAGCTGTTGTTTGTCTGTGAAACTGTGTGTTGTTCCTTCTATTATGAATGAGAGTCTTGCTGGGAAAAGTATTTTGGGGGAGGCATTTATTTCATTGAGTTTTTTTACTATGTCCCACCACTGTTTTCGGGCCATGAGGGTTTCATCAGAAAAATCAGCTGTGAATTTTAAGGATGCTCCTTTGTAAGAGATTTCTTTCTTCGATCTTGCTGCTTTCAGAATTTTGTCTCTGTCTAAGGTTTTGGTCATTTTGATCTGAATGTGTCTTGGGGTATTTTTATTCGGATTTCTTCTAGCTGGTACCCTTCGGGCCTCCTGAATGTGGTCACAAGTTTTCTTCAGCTCTGGAAATGTTGTAGCAATGATGTCTTTGACAGTTTCTTCTTCATCGAGGTTTTCTTCCTGTCCCTCTGGGACTCCAATAATTCTTATGTTACCCCTCTTGGCTTCATCACGATCTTCTCTTGCCATCTGTTCCCGAATTGTGAGTCTCTTTTCCATTTTCTGCTCTTTTCTGGAGAGTCTCTGAACTTCATCTTCGAGCTCACTGATTCTGTTCTCAGCCGCTCTTACTCTGCTGCTGAGGCCTTCCACTGAGCTTTTCAATTCGCCTACGAGATTTTTCAGGTCTGACATTTCTGATTGCATTTTCCTCATTTCTGCCTTCAGATCCTCTTGTCTTCTATTGGCATTGCTTTCCATTGTTTCTTTTAATTCCCTAAGCATCCTAAGTAGCTCCCTTCTGAATTCCTTGTCAGAGAGGTTGTCTAACACTACAGTACTGTTGGTGTCATCTGGGCTAGACTCTTCAATATGAATGTTTGGTGCGCTTTTGCGTTGCTTTACCATTGTGAGAGGTGTGGTTTAGTCCTTCACGTTCAGTGTTACTATTCTGCTTGATATGCAGTGTGAGTTAAGATAGGCTTATGAGTTATTGGCAACTGTGTTTCTAGTGGCTGAGCTAAAATAGAGAAGTTTCCATCTAAGAAGTTCGCTTATGGTTCCTATGGCATATGTAGTGGGAAAATATTTCGCGGCCGCGTATGCGGCCGCGGCTCCGGAAAGAATCCCTGGCACTGGGCGAGGAGTTGGGAATGTCTCCTGTTTGGAATTGGAGCCGTTCAGCTTTGTTGCCCAGAGCTGGGCCTCTGTGCCCGTCCCACGCAGATCAGGGGTTGAAAACCGGCTGTCTAGGGGCTGTTTCTAGCTGCGCGTGCCCAGAGAGGAACCCAGGCCCTTGGGGGCGGGCTGTACCTGTTGGAATTGGAGCCGTTCAGCTTTGTTGCCCAGAGCTGGGCCTCTGTGCCCGTCCCACGCAGATCAGGGGTTGAAAACCGGCTGTCTAGGGGCTGTTTCTAGCTGCGCGTGCCCAGAGAGGAACCCAGGCCCTTGGGGGCGGGCTGTACCTGTTGGAATTGGAGCCGTTCAGCTTTGTTGCCCAGAGCTGGGCCTCTGTGCCCATCCCACGCAGATCAGGGGTTGAAAACCGGCAGTCTAGGGGCTGTTTCTAGCTGCGCGTGCCCAGAGAGGGACCCAGGCCCTTGGGGGCGGGCTGTACCTGTTGGAATTGGAGCCGTTCAGCTTTGTCTACTCATTTCTATTTTACGCATCGCATCCACGGGAGGGAGTTTTTTTATTTTGGAGGCGCGTGAGGAGGGGGCGTCGGTCCCGGGCAGGTGGGCTGCCAAGTAAGGTGGAAGGTTCGAGAGCGAAAGTCGTTCGGAAAGTGTCAGGAACAACGGAAATCAGGACGACCAGAAGAGCAAGAGTTTCCTTCTCAGGTTTGTTTCTCATTGTGCGTCCTGGTGGCCCTGGCCAGGGCGGCCACATGGGGTCGGGGGCACGAGACCCTCGCCCTCCCCCCCAAACCATCGCTCTGGCCCCCAACCGGAGAGGAACGTGCCGGAGCCCGAGGGAGACCCAGCTTGCCCGCAAGTCTCATGGCCCTTGCGGGACCACCACAGCTTTGGCTCTGCGCCAGGGACCCTCGGAGCCCGGGGGCCTCACTAGGGGTGGGGCGTGGGGACATCTCGAGAATGGCCCCCGGCTGCCTACCTACATCCCCCACGTTCCAGGCCGACTTTCGTGTCTAGGCGGGTTGAAAAGGAGTCAGAGATAAAAGGTTTCCCTCGGCAAGGGAACCCGGGGGGCTCATTCTTTGGCCTTTGGTGGGAGAGGGCTGGGGCCTCACCTGGCGTGTTCAGGTGGGTCTCCAGAACCTTCCCTCAGGAATCGGCCCTGGCAGTGTTAGGTGTACCCCGTACCCTGGTGAGCAGCACCCCACTGCCTGGTGGGGGGAGGAGGGCGCTGGGTGCGTTTCTCCAGGGCTTGGGGCTCAAGAACATTGGGCCCAGCATTTGCTTGTCACTTGTTGCTGGTTCAGCCATGAGGCTTGGAGGGCTTTTTCTTTTCCTTTCTTTTTTCCCCTTTGTATTCTGTTTGCTTTTAGGTCCACGCCCTGTGATGCTCATGGGGTTATTTCTGGCTCTGCACTCTGATCACTCTGGGTGCTGTTCAGGGGACGCTATGAGATCAGGATCACGATCACGACCATCCTGTGGTTCGTCTATTGCCTCGAGCAGGCCCCATTAACGTCTCCTTCGTCCTAGCCCTGAGATGTTCTTAAAAATTGATTAAAGGATCTTTCAGGGTTAGGAGAATGAGACCCATCTTATGAGATGCTGGGCAATAAATCCAGGTTGTGTGCCTGCACGTCGGACGCTTCTGGTGCCATTTCTCCTACCCCAGTTTGCAGAGTTTGCAGAAGAGTCAGGGCCGAGGGCTGGCAGGGGGCGGGTTGGGGGAGCATCAGGGCTGGGCCAGAGAGGGTCCTTCAAACAAAAGTGCAGTCTTAGCAGGAAGTAGCCGAGGCACTTGGAGGCTCTGTCCCAAGGCCAAATACTGCATTCTAGGATCTCCCTCGGCCACCGCACCTTTATTTTATTGAATTCTGTAGTTTGGGGGTACAGCTGGCAGTGTTCATGGGTTACTCCTCCTGCCTCTTCACTCAGGCCCCCAGGAAAACCCTTGGTCCTGACGCCTGTGTTACCAGCCTGGCTGCACAGCCTGTGGGATCGCGGTGCCTGCAAAACACCTTTTGCCTTTTTCAGTAAGTAGTGAATGAGTGAAACCACAACAAAGCTAGTTGGGGCCTGACTACTAGTACAGTGGGGACTTTCTTAATGTGCACTTGGCCGACCTGGTTCAATAACCTGCATCACATATGTGTCCCAAACGTCACTGAGTCTGGTCAGAAAGCAAACCTGACCATCTTGTGTGCATTGCCAAGGTACTCACACCCATGGTCCAATAAGGTCTTTGGTTTGCCTGGGCCTGTTTGGATTGTGAGAACCATAGCGATGTTCTCCACCCACACTGCCTCATTCATTTCTTTCCACAAATTCTTACATCATCTGTTGCGTTTCATTGCATAACTCAAACTGCATATTCAGGTTTTGGCATTGCAGCAATTTGATTTGAGAGTGGAGTCACTGGGTGTGAGTCAGCTGGTAAAATTTACACATTGGGGACAGATATTCTGCTGGCAGGGGAACAAGGATGTGATTTTGATGGTGGATGACAGGGCACTGCAGAGAGGAAATCTAGAGCCTAATGCTTGGCATAGAGGCCCTTCCTTCGCTTCCCTGGGTGGTGAAATCACTGCTCAAAACCTAAACAAATTTCTATTTTTTCCTTTGAACAAAATGTTTATTTCTATTTCTTCCATTTGATCGAAACTGGTAATTGCTTCAAAACAACTAGTTTGGGGTTTGGGGGGGGGAGCGATAGATCAGTGGGTGTAGACTTGGTTTTTACGCGACTGGCCCGGGTTTTATTCCTGGCGTCCCTTTTGGTCCCCTGAGGAACACCATGAGTAATTCCTCAGTGCAGAGACAGCAGTAACCCCTGTGCTTCAACAGGTGTGACCCAAAAAGCCAAAACTAAAAAAGAAAACCAGTTTGAGGGCACTAGTGTCAGCGCAGTGAGAAGGAGAAAGGTTTGCATCCATTTGCTCCCCTACAGCCCCTCCAGGAGTGATCCCTGAGCACTGCTTGGTGTGTCTCTAAAGAAGACAAACTTCAAAATAAAAGGACCAAAAAAAGGATTGACCCTGAGAGCCATCCATTTTGGTGAGATGTTTTCAATGGCCTCTGTGGCTCGTCGTGTCTGTAGGGATGCAGGGTTGCCTTCACTCCATGCATCAGGCGCTCCACACTGAGCTCCACACTGAGCTTGAACTGAACCCTGACTCGAATCTATTTTATTTTCTCCTGGAATGGTGTGTCAGCTTTCTGCTGTCACTGTCGCTGTCCTCCCATGGTTCATCGATTTGCTCGAGCGGGCCCAGTAAGGTCCCCCGTAGGAGACTTGATTGTTATTGTGTGTGGCATGTCGAATACATCACGGGGAGCTTGCCAGGCTTTGCCGTGCGGGCGAAATACTCTCGGGAGCTTGCCGAGCTCTCCGAGAGGGGCAGACGAATCGAACTCAGGTCGGCCATGTTGGCTGTGTGCAAGGCAAACGCCTTACCGCTGTGCTCTCTCTTTCTACCGCCTTCTGCAAAGGGAGTTATTTCCACGTGTGTCTGTTTATTGAGTTAAAAAAAAACACTGAACATATGGGGCTTTTGTAGTGCATTATTTACGAGGGACAAGGTCAGTGGCTCAGGCCTCCGTTAGTCTCGTGGATAAAGTAAAAAGTGGCGGCCCCTCGTAGAAGGGGTACTCTGAGGGCCAATTTTCTGGCAGGACACAAGCATCCTCCCGTTAGCATCCCAGAACTCTCAGTCTCCACGTTGTTCGTAGCGGGACCATTCGGACCTGGGAGGCGCTTTCGTGCTTGCTCTCGCACTGGGTTCCTGACATCCAGGCAGTTCCTGGGGTGCAGTAGAGGCTTCAGAGTGATGCGGAGCTTAGGGCAGTGCAGTGGGGTCTCTACACAGTGCAGGGCTTGTGGGATTGAGTGTGTCCTTGTGGCATTTTGGCATGGGGCTGAGCACTGGGGCTACAGGCCTTGGGGTTGCGGAACCCACCAAGGGCTAGGGGCTTAAGTGGCCAACACTCCCAACATGGGACTTGCCGTTACAAATCCTGAAGCCTTTAGCCTTGATGTAGATGCTATAGAATCTGCAGATTCATGTTCAGGGTCGGGGCTGCAGCCCCCTAAAGGCAAGAGACTCTGTTGCAGACCGTCCTATTCATTGGCGGTTGTGATGGGGAGGGGCCTTTTTGGAAACGTAGTTCACGCTGGTGGGCGGTTTAGGCCAATGAAATTTTAATTTGGGGGTTTGTTTTATTTGTTTTTTTATGTTTTGTGGGGGGAGTGAGAGAGGACATACCCTTAGATGCTCACTCCTGGCTCAGTGCTCAGGAATCATTCCTGGTGGTGCTCTAGGATCTGGGATGCAGAAGCTTGATTGGGGTGAGGAGGGCAAGCATCTTACCTGCTTTACTGTCTGTCTGATCCCAACACTGATGTTTTTTCCAGATGAGGAATTTAGACTCATGTTCAGTTACGAAAAATCCTCTATGCTTCATCTCTCCCTGACTGGGCGATCCCTGGATACTGGCTCTTGGGGTGAGTACAGCAGGTCAAGGGTTTAATTTTTCTTTTTCTTGAAGGAAGATGTTCTTATTGTGGCGGTGGGAGGGGGGGAACATTGCTCAGGGTTCACTCCTGGCTTGCTGGCAAGAAATTTACTTTGAAAGGGCCAGAGGTATGGTGCAGCAAGTACGTTGCTTGCCTTGCATTCAGCTAACACAGATTTAATGAGCTGCATCCCAGTAAACCTCAGACATTCCAGGACAGATTCCTGAATGCAGAGCTAGGAGTACTCCTGACCCTGTTGGTTCTGGCTCAGACACACACACACACACACACACACACACACACACACACACACACGAAATATCTGACAGCAGAGAAAGAAGTGTGCTCCTGCAGCATACAAAGCTGGGAAACAGGGTTTTAAGGACCCACTGTTTGACTCTTGAACTATTTTATGCTACAATTTGTCATTGTAGGTGGACTTATTTCCCTCTGTTTGGATAGTGTTTACTGTTTGTCATTGCTGTATTTTGGGGTCACACACTACAGTACTCAGGCCTTACTCCTGCTCTGACCTCAGGGATCACAGCTGTCGGGGTCCCTCGACAATCGGGTACCTGGCTAGAGGACTTGGTCAGCCAATTGCAAGCTGCTTATACCTGCTGTGTCATCACACAGTCCTCCAAGATAGGATATTTATTATAGTTAAAAGGTAGGCACAGCCAGGAGTGTTTCCTCAGCCCAGAGGTAGTAAAAAGCCCTATAGGTTGCTGTGTCGGGACTATGTGGTGTCTGGCCCTTTAAAACTCTGACCGGAAGTGTAGGTGAGGTCACAGAGCCCTGCCTTTCCCTGGGGTCTTTGTGGGCGGAGCAATCTCCAACCTGTTTCTTGCCTGGTGAGGAGCGGGGGTGGGGCGGGAAATGGGCGGCCAGGGCGCGGGGGCGTCGGATAGGGCCAGTTTCCTCGCTGGCCGCGGAGTGAGAGTGAGTGGTCGATCTGGGAGCAGCCCTGAGCCTCCGCCGTCTCCCCACCCCGGGATGCCCCCAGCACCCGCCTTTTCGAGAGGTTTGTCTGTCCATTCCGTCTACTTTAGCGCATCGCATCCAGGGAGGTTTTTATTTAGGAGGCGCATGGGGGGGGGGGTGGCGGTGGTCCCGGGCAGGTGGGCTGACAAGTGAAGTGGAAGGTTCGAGAGCAAAAGTCGTTCGGAAAGGGTCAGGAACAACGGAAATCAGGACGACCAGAAGAGAGAGAGTTTTCTTTTCAGGTTAGTTTTTTAGTGTGCGTCCTGGTCGCCCTGGCCCGGGCGACCCCATGGGGTCGGGGACACGAGACCCTCGCCCTCCCCCCCAACCCATCATTCTGGCCCCCAACCGGAGAGGAACGTGTCGGAGCCCGAGGGAGCCCCAGCTTGCCCGCAAGTCTCATGGCCCTTGCGGGACCACCACAGCTTTGGCTCTGCGCCAGGGACCCTCGGACCCCGGGGCCTCACCAGGGGTGGGGCGTGGGGACATCTCGAGAATGGCCCCCGGCTGCCTACCTACATGCCCCACTTTCCAGGCCGACTGTCGTGTCTAGGCGGGTTGAAAAGGAGTCAGAGAAGGGGTTTCCCTCGGCAAGGGGACCCGGAGGCTCATTCTTTGGCCTTTTGTGGAAAGGGCTGGGGGCCTCACCTGGCGTGTTCAGGGCTCTCTCCTGAACCTTCCCTCAGGAATCGGCCCTGACAGTGTTGGGTGTACCCCGTACCCTGGTGAGCAGCGTGAAGGCGCATCAGCACCCCGCTGTCTGGTGGGGGCAGGAGGGCGCTGGGTGCGTTTCTCCTGTGCTTGGGGCTCAAGAACATTGGGCCCAGCGTTTGCTTGTCAATTGTTGCTGGTTCAGCCATCAGGCTCCGAGGGCTTTTTCTTTTCCTTTCTTTTTCCCCCTTTGTTTTCTGTTTGCTTTTAGGTCCACGGCCTGTGATGCTCATGGGGTTATTCCTGGCTCTGCACTCTGATCACTCTGGGTGCTGTTCAGGGGACCCTATGAGATCCCGATCACGCTCACGACCATCCTGTTGTTCGTCGATTGCCTCGAGCAGGCCCCAGTTAATGTCTCCTTCGTCCTAGCCCTAAGATGTTTTTAAAAATTGATGAAAGGATCTTTCAGGGTTAGGAGAATGAGACCCATCTTATGAGATGCTGGGGAATAAATCCAGGTTGTCCGCCTGCAAGTCGGACGCTTCTGGCGCCATTTCTCCTACCCCAGTGTGCAGAGTTTGGAGAGGAGTCAGGGCTGAGGGCTGGCAGGAGGGGGGGTGGGGGAGCATCAGTGCTGGGCCAGAGAGCGTCCTTCAAACAAAAGTGCAGTCTTAGCAGGAAGTAGCCCAGGCACTTCGAGGCTGTGTCCCAAGGCCTCATACTGCATTCTAGGATCACCATCGGCCACCGCACCTTTATTTGTTTTATTGAATTATGTAGTTTGTGGGTACAGCTGGCAGTGTTGATGGGTTCCTCCTCCTGCCTCTTCACTCAGGCCCCCAGGAAAACTCCTGGCCCTGACGCCTGTGTTTCCAGCCTGGCTGCACAGCCTGTGGTATGGCGGTGCCTGCAAAATAGCTTTTGCCTTTTTTCAGTAAGTAGTGAATGAGTGAACCCACAACAAAGCTAGTTGGGGCCTGACTACTAGTACGGTGGGGACTTTCCTAATGTGCACTCAGCCGACCTGGTTCAGTCACGTGTCCCAAACGTCACCGAGTCTGGTCAGAAAGCAAAACCTGACAATCTTGTGTGGATTGCCATGGTACTCACACCCATGGTCCAATCAGATCTTCTGTTTGCTCTGGGCCTGTTTGGATTGTGAGAACCATCGCGATGTTCTCCTGCCCTGAGAACACACTGCCTCATTCATTTCTTTCCACAAATTCTTAGTCATCTGTTGCGCTTCATTGCATAACTCAAACTGCATATTCAGGTTTTGGCATTGCAGCCATTTGATTTCAGAGTGGAGTCACTGGGTGTGAGTCAGCTGGTAAAATTTACACATTGGGGACAGATGTTCTGCTGGCAGGGGATCAAGGATGTGATTTTGATGGTGGATGACAGGGCACTGCAGAGAGGAAATCTAGAGCCTAATGCTTGGCGTAGAGGCCCTTCCTTCGCTTCCCTGGGTTGTGAAATCACTGCTCCAAACCTAAAGAAATTTCTAATTTTTCCTTTGAACAAAATGTTTATTTCTATTTCTTCCACTTGATCGAAACTGGTAATTGCTTCAAAACAACTAGTTTGGGGTTTGGGGGGGGGCGATAGATCAGTGGGTGTAGACTTGGTTTTTACGCGACTGGCCCGGGTTTTATTCCTGGCGTCCCTTTTGGTTCCCTGAGGACCACCATGAGTAATTCCTCAGTGCAGAGACAGGAGTAACCCCTGTGCTTCACCACGTGTGACCCAAAAAGACAAAACTGAAAAAGAAAACCAGTTTGAGGGCACTAGTGTCAGCGCAGTGAGAAGGAGAAAGGTTTGCATCCATTTGCTCCCCTACAGGCCCTCCAGGAGTGATCCCTGAGCACTGCTTGGTGTGTCTCTAAAGAATACAAACTTCAAAATAAAAGGACCAAAAAAAGGATTGACCCTGAGAGCCATCCATTTTGGTGAGATGTTTTCAATGGCCCCCGTGGCTCGTCGTGTCTGTAGGGATGCAGGGTTTCCTTCACTCCATGCATCAGGCGCTCAACCCTGAGCTCCACACTGAGCTTGAACTGAACCCTGACTGGAATCTATTTTATTTTCTCCTGGAATGGTGTGTCAGCTTTCTGCTGTCACGGTCGCTGTCCTCCCATGGTTCATCGATTTGCTCGAGCGGGCCCAGTAATGTCTCCATATTGGAGACTTGGTTGTTATTGTGTGGCATATCGAATACATCACGGGGAGCTTGCCAGGCTTTGCCGTGCGGGCGAAATACTCTCGGGAGCTTGCCGAGCTCTCCGAGCGGGGCGGACGAATCGAACTCAGGTCGGCCATGTTGGCTGTGTGCAAGGCAAATGCCCTACCGCTGTGCTCTCTCTCTCTACCGCCTTCTGCAAAGGGAGTTATTTCCACGTGTGTCTGTTTATTGAGTTAAAAAAAAAAAACACTGAACATATGGGGCTTTTGTAGTGCATTATTTACGAGGGACAAGGTCAGTGACTCAGGCCGCCATTAGTCTCGTGGATAAAGTAAAAAGTGGCGGCCCCTAGTAGAAGGGGTACTCTGAGGGCCAATTTTGTGGCAGGACACAAGCACCCTCCCGTTAGCATCCCGGAACTCTCAGTCTCCACGTTGTTCGTAGCGGGACCATTCGGACCTGGGAGCCGCTTTCGTGCTTGCTCTCTCACTGGGTTCCTGACATCCAGGCAGTTCCTGGGGTGCAGTAGAGGCTTCAGAGTGATGCGGAGCTTAGGGCGGTGCAGTGGGGTCTCTACACAGTGCAGGGCTTGTGGGATTGAGTGTGTCCTTGTGGCATTTTGGCATGGGGCTGAGCACTGGGGCTACAGGCCTTGGGGTTGCGGAACCCACCAAGGGCTAGGGGCTTGAGTGGCCAACACTCCCAACATGGGACTTGCCGTTACAAATCCTGAAGCCTTTAGCCTTGATGTAGATGCTATAGAATCTGCAGATTCATGTTCAGGGTCGGGGCTGCAGCCCCCTAAAGGCAAGAGACTCTGTTGCAGACCGTCCTATTCATTGGCGGTTGTGATGGGGCGGGGCCTTTTTGGAAGCGTGGTTCACGCATGTGGGCGGTTTAGGCCAATGGAATTTTAATTTGGGTGTTTGTTTTAGTTTTCTATGTTTTTGGGGGGAATGTTAAAGAGGACCCACCCTATGATGCTCACTTCTGTCCCAGTGCTCAGGAATCCTTCCTGGTGGTCCTCTGGGATCTGGGATGCTGAGGCTTGATTTGGGTGAGGAGGGTAAGCATCTTATCTGCTTTATTGTCGGTCTTATCCCAACATTGATGTTTTTTCCAGATGAGGAATTTAGACTCATGTTCAGTTACGAAAAATCCTCTATGCTTCATCTCTCCCTGACTGGGCGATCCCTGGATACTGGCTCTTGGGGTGAGTACAGCAGGTCAAGGGTTTAATTTTTCTTTTTTTTTTGAAGGAGGATGTTCTTATTGTGACGGCGCGTGGGGGGCGGGGAGGAGCTTTGCTCAGGGGTCACTCCTGGCTTGCTGGGAAGAAGTTTACGTTGAAAGGGCCAGAGGTGTAGTACAGCAAGTAGGGTGCTTGCCTTGCATGCAGCTAACAGAGATTTGACCAGCAGCATGCCAGTAAACCTTAAATATTCCAGGACAGATCCCTGAATGCAGAGCTAGGAGTTCTCCTGACACTGTTGGTTTTGGCTCAGACACACACACACAAACACACACACACACGAAATATATGACAACAGAGAAAGAAGTGTGCTGAGTCTGTTGCATGCATGGGAAACGCCCTGCCCACTGGTCTCTCTGTCTGTCCCCTGCTGCCAGTTCAAACCTTCTAATTTGCAGCCTGTGCGTCCAGCTCAGGGCCATATCGGAGTACCTAGTTGTCAGCAGCCCTGTCATGGCTTCTACCAGCTGAACCTCATCCCTGCCCCCTTCATTCCTGTCTGTGTCCTCACAAGGTTCAAAGAATTGATGAAGACTTAGATTTCCTGGGAATGCGTAGCCAGAAGTTAGATGTGATTATCAAAAAAAGCTAACCAAATAGTATAATTTTACCTGATTCTGCAGGTTTTGGGGGCAGTCTTTAAACATGTTTTCTGAGTTCTACAGGGATACATGTCCTCACATGGTTTTGCATCACTTGCTGTATATCAAGGCTCCTTTTCTCACCCTTAGAACAGGGGATGGGGTGTAGGAGCCCATGAGGGTAATGTGGTTAACCTGGATCAGCACCTACATGGCAGATGCTTTTCCTGCTGCTTTAGTGTACCTGGCCTGCAACTTCATTCATCATTATGGTTCTTTTTGTTGTTGTTCAATTTTGACTTGATTCAGAGCCTACACCAATCAGTGTTCATGGATTACTCATGGCTGTGCATTCAGGAACTTCTCATGGCAGTGCTCCTGGCTTATATGGTTACCAGGGGTCAATCCCATCTCTCTGAGTCACCAGGTGCCTGCCCTGCTGGACTATCACTCTAAACACGTGTTCATTTCTTTTTTTAGGTCCTCACCCCATCAGGTGCTGTTGTATTTCCCATCAAGTGTTGTTGTATTTCGGTGCTTGAAGTCACTTCTAGTGCTTTTTTGGGGGACTTTAGAATGACTCAATTTCAGATGAAATGAATACCAGGGACTTGTGTGTCACTAATAACTACCAATTTGGGGCATATGAGAAGTGGTGTTTCTGTTCAAGACTTTTCAGGAATTTGCCTGATTTTTTTGGAGATACATGGGGCAGCGTCTCCTGACCCCGTGCCTGGCTGGGCTCGCCGGGACCCCTTGGAAGGGAGCAGGTTGAGTTTCCCTTCCCGCCCCGACCAGGACTCTGGCAGCCGAAGACCTCCAGAACCAGCCACCACATGCTGAGACCACTCTCCACACGCTTGAAGGTACCAGAAGGAACAAAGGCATGCGGGTCCTGGGGCTGAGATCTCCAAGTCTGCTCAGATCGGGGCTGAGCATCCTCCACGCAGATCCTCCAAATTCCAGTAGGCAGGGGTCACACCCACCAACTGGCCCCCTGGCGCCATGTAATCCCATCAACGGCCAAGACTCAGAGACTATAAAACCCAGCTCCCAGAAGCTCGCAGCCGCAGTTGCGGCCGCCCCACATCTTAATCTCTCATTCCTACTTTGGACAAACTGGCAGGCTACCGAATGTTATCTGCCCACACAGCAGAGTCTGGCAAACTCCCCATGGCGTACCAATATGCCAAATACCAGTAACAAAGATGGGTCACATCTTCCTAAACCTGAAGGAGCCTTGGATATGGCACTTTTTAAAAAATCTCAGGGCTAGGACGAAGGAGATGTTACTGTGGCCTGGTTGAGGCAATCGCCGAACAACATGGGGTTGGCCCGTGACATTTTTCTTGGCACTAATGAATACCCTGTTTTTGTGTGGACAGGGCTTTTCTGAGTGAAACCTGCTGTGATCTCATGGTTGGAAGGAGGAGCCCTGAGGCCGAGGAGGAGAGACGTGCATGCAGGTGAGTGTCGGAGGACCCTCCCTACCTTGGGCCCTGGGCAGTGTGTGGTTGCCCTGAGTGTGAGTGAAATGCACTGCTGATCATGGGCCCATGATTTTTTTTTCCTGGCAGCTTTCAAAGGTTACTTTTGTTGGTACTCACTTGTATAAGATACTGTCAATTTCATGCAAGGAAAATGCCCTATCTGCTGTTCTCTGTAATACACTAAGAAATATCTTTTGGTTTTCTGTTTCAATAGTGATTGCATGAGTCTGTAACAATGCTGATTTGAGACAGAAAGATAGTACAGCAGAAAGGATAGTTGCCTTGCGTGTGGCAAACCCAGGTTGAATCCCTGGCATTCCTTATGGTCACGTTTCACTATGATCGGTTAAGAAACAACTCAGAAGCTATTTTGTGTATTCCCAGTCTGCTCCCAGCATTCCGCACAATGGACCTCATTCAGCTATGTTTCATTACCAATTTTTTTCATTTTGTTTTGTTTCTGATTCCAGAAGATAAATTGCAGCTTCAGAGGTTTTCGGTCCAGCTTTTTGATTTGGGAATTGAGACACTGAATACAAGTGAGTTTTTAAAATACGCATGTTGAATATAAATCTAATATTGGCAGGATATTTCAAAGGAACAAGAATGCGATTTGAAAAATGGCATTCTGGCCAGTGCAGGGAGGGACTTTGGAGCCTATGCTGGGAGTAGAGGGTCTGCAGTCTCACAAGGTGCTATAATCAGTCATTTTCAAATCAAAGAATATAACTATTACTATTATGTTTATTATTTCTTGCTTTATCATTCACACACAGTCATGCTGATAAGTTACTTCTGGCTTGGCACTCAGAAATTATTCCTGGTAGTCATTGTTCACGTGTGTAAATAATAAAGTAGGGACCCGTGTGGGGGAAGACTGTGAAGGCAGATTTTGTCTTGTTGCTGGACGGCTGGCCTCCCTTGAGCACCGGCGCCTCCCAGTCTCTGCCCTGTGAGATACGGTCCCCACCAGCTGGGGTGGGGTCCTTTTGCGCTTGATTTTCTTGTGTTCCCCAATATCCAGTTGATTCCTGGGTTATGATGGAGTCTTTTGGGGCTTTGGAGCTTTGGGGGGCATAGGGGGCTGTGGTGGTATGCAGGGGTCGCAGGTGTGTGTGTGTGATCCTGGAGGGCGCTTTGGCCGCTGTCCCTTTAACTGCATGTTGGGGCAGCCGCGATTGGGTGCAGGGCTGATTGCGGGGGCTGCGGGCTTTGAGGTGCGGGGTCCTGCTGAGGGCTCAGCCTTGGCCCTCTGGACCCTCCCATCTGACCCTGGTTGGGACCTGCCACAGTTTCCCTGCTGTAGAATCCCCATACTCACTTCGAGGGGCAGAGCCTCAGGCCCCCTGATAGCCTAGAGACCCTGTTGCCGTCTGGCTTTTTCATTGGCTGCCCTCATGGTTCAGCCCAGGGTGGTGGATCTGCAGGTGGCTGGGGTTTGCCAATAATAGTTTCCTTCACCATTTTAGCTCTTTCATTTTGGAACTCAGTCACCAAGTATGAGTGAGCTGGTAATATTTGCAAGTTTTGAATCAATATTGTTATGCCAATGAATAAGGTCAGTGGACCAGCACGTTATTTTTAAGATAGAGGGCTGGGCATGGCCAGGAGGAAATCCAGAGTCTAATATTTGGAGTAGTCCTTACCTTCACTGAATGATGACATCACTGCTCAAAACCTGAAGAAATTTGTAATATGTTTCACATGAATGCCATGATTTTTTCATTTGATTGAAAGTATC
Source organism: Sorex fumeus (assembly GCF_029834395.1). Taxonomy (NCBI): domain Eukaryota; kingdom Metazoa; phylum Chordata; class Mammalia; order Eulipotyphla; family Soricidae; genus Sorex; species Sorex fumeus. The sequence continues at coordinate 286,110 of NW_026606274.1, forward strand.
TACAAATGGTAATAATTGAAAAGAGCTGATCTTTAAACTGTTCTATCCCCAGAGCTCCATATTGTTCCCAGAGACCCACCGGGAGTAATCCCTGGGTATTGCATGGTGTGTCCCTGCCCAGAAATGAAAACAAACTCAAAAAACAGAAAAAGCCATTTATCCTGCACGGAATCCACCTGTGGTGAGATGTTTTCAATGGCCCCTGTGGTCAGTCTCAGCAGTGTGGAATGCATCGTTGCCTTCACAAATGCATCGCAGGCACCTCGCTGAGCTAGAACCGAAACCATGGTTTGGTGTCTTTTATTTTCTCTTGTAAATGGTGCATCAGTTTTCCACAGAGGGAGTTATTTGTTCATTGAGTTGAAAAAAAAATTTTAAATTAATGACCCCTCATTCATCAATTTTGCATGTGTGTCTTACAGAAACATTAGTTTATTCCCTGGTAATGCCATTCACATTTCGAGAATTGCGTTGGTGTGGTGCAAATGTTAGGAACCAACCTGCAGTTCTGAATGTCTTTTTCATGGAGACTCTAAAGTCACAGGGCGATAATTGGAATCCTCTGCTCTTCGACAGGGAAGCAGCCAGCCTGAGTGGAATGTCTCTGATCCTGTGCACTGTGAAAATGTCTTGAGTGAGCATTTGTGCCCTCAGCCCCATGGGGATGCCAAAACCCGCAGGATGGCCCCTGAGGGTGATCCTAATGGAGAGAGTGACCTCACTTTGAAGAAGCCCTTCCCTGGGAAAAGGTCCATACAGTCTGTTGTTCTCAGTCCAGAGACACAAACTCCAATACTGTAGCAGACCCTAGAATGTGGGAGAGGAGCACTGTTTGTAGTGAGTCCCTCACACCGGAAAGCCCATAAGCAAAGTCACCATGGACTGACCCTGTCTAAGAGAAAGCATGTGGGGGAGCTTCCTCGTGTTCCCAGGACTGTGATGTTCCCTTAGAAATCCACAGTGGACAGAATCCCCAGGAGTGTCAGCAGCAAGGGCGTGGCTCGAGTCCAGCGTCCTCCTAATATGCTGACATGAACATCCACACAGGAAGGAAACCACATACACATAAGGACTGTGCAAAGGCCTTCACTCGACCCTCTGACCCATTAAAACTTTGGAGAATTCATACGGGAGAGAAACCATATGTGTGTGCGCAATGTGGGAAGGTCTCTGCTTACTCCTCACACCTTTCAAGACACAGGAAAATTCACAGTGGAGAGAAACCTCATAAATATAAGGCATGTGAAAAGGTCTTCACTCGATCCTCGACCCCCACTGGGCATATGCAAACTCAAACTGAAGAGGAGCCGTATATGTGTAAGGAATGTGGGAATGTCTTTGGTATTCCTCCAGCCTTACTCGTCATGTGAGAATTCACACTGGAGAGAAACCTTACGTTTGTAAGGAATGTGGGAAGGCTTGCACTGTGTCCTCATGCCTTACTGATCATATGAGAATTCACTTTGGAAAGAATCCTTATGTATGTAAGAAATGTGGGAAGGCCTTTGCTATTTCTTCAAACCTAACTGTTCATATGAGAATTCATATGAGAGTTCCCGGTGCCTCCACACTGTGAGCGGTGTGGGCTGTTCCAGTTTGGGGGCCCTTACATGCTTGTTTTTCTCTTTTTTCTGATATCAGCTGGTTCTTGAGGCAAGGTGAATGCTTTAGTGGAACCCAGAGGCTTTAGGGGGTGCAGGGTTCGAGTGTGAGTGGGTGATCCTGTGGCTCCCCTTTGCCCACCATCGCCTCTTGCTCCACGATCTGTCAGTGGCGGGTGGGCGTGGGGCTGAGGGGTGGCCTGAGTGCGGGGCCTACGGGACTTGCATAGAGCACGGCCTGGCTATCCCGACCCTCCCTGCACAGGACTTCGCTTTGCCCTGATCCGGAGCCTTTGGCGCAGGCATCACATGTGTAAAACCTTCAGATTCACTTCAAGGGGCAGGGCCTAAGACCCCTGCACTAGCACATCCAGTTGTAGTCTCTCTTTTGATTGATTGCCTTGATGTGGTGGGGCCACATGGTGGTTTGTTCCCTGCCGGAGGGTGGGGTTTTAAATGAAACTTTTTCATTATTATTGTTTTGTTTTGCCTTGTGTACCACATTCGGATATGCTTAGGGTTTACTTTTGGCTCTGAACCCAGGAATTCCTGATGGTGGTACTCAGTGACCATATGGGATGTGAGGAATTATCTGGCTTGGCTGCATGCAAGGCAAGTTCCCTGCCTGCTGCACTGTCTCTGATCGCAACTTTTTTGGGTTTTTTCTACATCAAGAATTTTTGCTTCCTAAGGTCCAGTTGCAAAGCATGCCACACTTACGATTTCTCAAGTCTTTGTATTTATTGCAGAATTCATACAGGAAAGAAGCCGTATATAAGTAAATAATGTGGGAACGTCTTTATTGAATCCTCAGGCCTTACTAGGCATATGAGAATGAATAGTGGAGAGAAAATTTTATGTATGTACTGAATGTGAACAGGGCTTCATGGATCTTCAAGCTTTAGTAAACTTTGTAAAATTTATACTGGATGAGTTGATCCCCTATTAACGATCTGTAAGGTCAGAACAGGCCCTTTCAGTTTAGCCAGATTCCGTTGGACGGGGGGGTCACAGGTGGTACAAAACTGCAGCCAAGAAGGAAATCATCCTCGTATTATATGATGAGCTACTTATGATGTCACTTCTGTAAGGAAAGTTTCTTGCTGAATATCTCCCGCACCACAGCCATGCCAGTGCCCTGGAATTTTTCCATCACATATATGTTTAACTTGTACATAGTGGGTCTTTGTGATGGAGGCCATGAGGAAGGTGACTAAATAAAAACAGGTACAAAAATAGGCCCTCTGTGGAAATGTCACAGCTCATCTCTATGTCATTGTCTACTCTCATTCCAACTTGGCCCAGAGGCCCTGGTTTTAGAGAATTATGACAGAGATGAATCACAAAGTTGCAGTGAAAATTGCAAAGTGGAAGACGAGGAAATCCTTTATTTTTCCAGTCTTTCTGTGTTAGGTTTTGGGGTGCCACACCCCCTCGGTTCAGGCTTTACTGATGGTTCCTAGCTCAGGATTCCAGACTGGGGGTCACATATATCCTTATGGGGCTCAGAATCCAGGTCAGCCATGTGCAAGCAAGTACTTTGTCTTCGGTATCATTTCTACACTCCTTGTATTCATATATTTTTTTTAATTTTACATTGCACTAAAGATTAATGTTCACAAAAAGTTTTATCTTGTGAAAATATCCTGACAAGGATCTTTAAAGTGAGGATTGGAGACCATTGAAATGGACTTTGAAATTGTGGAAGGGGCCCCTTGACTCAAATGTTTTCCAGGTGGTAGGAACAAGGGAGAACCCCCTGCTTCCCCATCTCAACATATATTCAGCTTTGATGACTAATAAAGGGGGTCATATTCCAGGATCCCACCCACCTCACTTCAGTAGTATTAGGACAAAACAAAACTTGGCTTTGGAAGCAGTTAAATCCCAACCATCACGTTTTCACCTGGCTGATAATAATGATTTCGATTGTCGGAGAGCCCGGCGAGCTACTGAGAGTATCTTGCGCACACGGCAAAACCTGGCAAGCTACCTATGATATAATCGATCTGCCAAACACAATAACAAGTCTCACGATGGAAACGTTACTGGGCCCATTCAGGAGATGAACAACAGGAGGACAGTGCTATAGATTTTCTGAAAGGCCTAGTAAGGCTACAAATTTAGCAGTATGCTTTGGTTACCTTTGCCTAAATATATGCCTCTATTCTTAGCAATGTTGGATATCATGAGATTTGTTTATTGAACTATACTTCTTGGGGTAGGGACGTACCTATCAGTTACTCCTGTTGCTCCTTGGGCCACCATTTGGTGTACAGGGATGGACTCGAGATGATCAATTTCAATGCAAGTATCAAGCTTCGGCACACTCCCTCCTGCTTCATGCTCTGGGTTGAAATTGCGTTTCTCAAATGGCCTCCTTGGTTTTCCTTGCAGATGAGTGTTCACTGCTTGCCTGTTGTCAAGCATAGAGCATTGACTGAAAGTGCTCTCTGATGTTCTTACCGGCCGTTGCTCCTGTTCCAGCGTCTCTTCAACTCCCTGGGCTTGCTGCTAGGCCAGTTTCTCTCTGCATCTCCAGGGCTGGTTTGGGAGTCACTGCTTTCACCCGACCTTGATTGATGAGTTCCCGGAGAAACTCATTGTTCCGTGCCACACCTGCTCCATATCCGCCTGTTTTACATTGAATGAACCCGCTGTTCATTTATTCTGATGGACTGTGTGTGAGAGCATTGGCTCATTGTTTGCCCAGTACAAAACCAGGGGACTTCTCCGTACTGCCTTCTAGTCCTGCACTGTGTGACCAGCCACTCCGAAAGCTGCCTCTCCACCCCTCTATGCAAGCCCATCCCCGTTGCACCAGAGATTCACCTGGGTGGGCATAGTGGTTCTCTGCACTTCTGGATCCGGGCTCTTTAAGTATGCTTGTGGGGATGGAAGTGACATCACAGTGGGGCCTTCCTGGTGCTTCTATTCCTGTACATTGTGTCAGAGTCATTGTTCATGTGGGTAAAGGACAGTTAGGGCCCCTGTGAGGAAGCGGGTCTCTGAAGGCCAATTTTGTGGCAGAACGGGGCTGATCTCCTGTGAGTGCCTGGCGATTCCAATCTCCATACTGAGCTGCGGGTCTCCACCAGCTTGGGGGGTGGGTGCTTTCATGCTTGTTTTTCACTTGTTCCCTGATATCCAGACAGTTACTGATGTGGGGCAGATATTTGAGGGGGTACATTGGGACTGTTCCAGAGTGCAGGGGAGGAGGGTGTGAATGACTGATCCTGGGAGGCTTCTGGTGCCACTATGCCTCCAGCTCTGCGATAGGACAGCGGTCGATAGTTGTGGGGCTGAACGCGGGGCTGTGGGCCTTTTGGAAGAGGGAACTGCCAAGTGCGGGTCTTGACTGTGCTGACCCCCAGCTGACCTATGTTGAAACCTTGGCCCTAGTCTTGCTGCTGTAAAGTCTCCAGCTACACTTTGAGGGGCAGAGCCGCAGCTCGCCCAATGCCAAGAGACACTGTTCCTGTCCATCTTTCTCATTGGCTTCCCTGGTGGGACGAGGCCTTACCGAGCAGTGGATCCATTGGTGATTGGTGTTTTAGTTTCCTTCGGGGGCTATATTTGGTGTGGGGAATGGGGGGCTCTGCTAGAGCGAAGATACAATGACAGCTTACTCTGACTCCTGGCTCAGGGCTCAGATATTTTTCCTGGAGTACTCTGGGGGCCATAGGGATGCATGGGGATGCAGAGGATTGACTGGTATCAGCAAACAACGCATCCTACTAGCTTTACTGTCTGTCGGAACAGGAACTTCTGCTTCTTCACATCACGCTGCAAATACCTGTCTAGACCCCTGTTTATAGAGGTGAGTACTGGGGGGTAAAGGGTGTGTGAGTTTGTTGGTAAGTGCGTTCGTGTGTGCGTGTGTGTGTGTGTGTGTGTTTGTGTGTGTAGAAAGTGTTTTTTTTTTTAGAGGAAAGGGGCTGCCCCATTCTCGGCTGTGGTTGTGGGGGGCAGTGATTTTGCCAGCGCAGGGGGTGCTAAAGCACGGGATCTGGCCTCTGAGTCAGTCGCTGGCTGTGGCTGTGAGAACCTTCTGTGGACCCAGGAAGGAGGCCCCAGGTCACGGTAGGGCAAAATTTTCTCCCTTGTAGCCACGCCCAGAGCTTATGTCATGAAAGACAGCACAGATGCCAACCCATTTTGCTTCTCTCGGGGAGACAGAAGTATCTGGTGTAATCCCCAAGAGGGTCTGTGAGCCGTTGCCCGAGACTCTGGCTTCTTAGGGATGGGGGTTGTGCTCTCCAGTGCTCACCACTCTGACTTCTCCTCCAGGTCTCTGATCCTCAGGAAAAACAGGCAGGAGAAGATAGTGACATGCCAGTAGAAACACCATCCCTAGGTAGGAGGAGAGTGACAAGATAAGGAGATGCAGTGACCTACTCACCAAGGAGCTCTCAGTCTTCTTGTGCCAAATGTCTCTGAGTTGTTTCAGGAAGGATCCTGCCTTGTGCCTCCTTGTTGGAGGGCCTGACACTTTCTATATGATGCCATGTTTGTTTCAGTTTAGTTGTGTTTCCTTTCGAACCATACCCAGCTTAAAGAGCACTCATACCTTACTTCTCAAGGATCACTCCTGACCGATCTCAGGGAGCATTTAGGGTGCTGGGGTCAAAGCTGGCATCTCGATACTTTGCTTTGTTTGGAGGACTACATCCAGTGATTCTTGGGATTACTATTGGCCCTGCACTCTGGCATTGCAACTGGCAGTGGTTGGGGGACCATATGGGAAGTTTGGGTTCACCATCCCACTATTCTCTTCTGTTACTCCATCCTGCTGCTTTGTTTTCTTTCATGTTTATTTTTGTGCCACAGTGGAGGTGCCCAGGCCTTCTTGGCTCTTTGTTCTGGATTCCCAGCTGATTCACAACACAGGTGCCCCGAGGGCGCTGGCCCCATTTTTGCCCTGGAAGCTATAGTGACTAAGGTCCCAGGACATGTGTTTTCCCTACTTTGCCCTTTCTGCTCTGGAGAGACTTGTCTGCTCTGTCACACAGTTCCACATTCACTTGCTGCTCTGTTTGAAGTTCTGGGCATCACCGTCTTTTTTGGGTCACACCCAGAAATACTCAGCGATTACTCCTGGTGTTGTTCTGGGACCCTGTTAAAGGTAATGCAAGAGAAATTTCCTACCTGCTGTCCTGTCTGTTTGGTACCTTCTGTACACAGTTTAAATGAACTTTACTGTTCATAGAAAGACGTTTGAAAGGTTGGAATAGGCCCCTTGAATCTAATATCTAACAAACGTTGGGAATATGGGTCAGTTCCCAAATCTTCCCACATCCCAGCACTCCCCAGGATCCCCACATCCCATCAGGCTGTTCCGTTTACCTAGGATTACTCAGAAGGTTATGCACGTTCCTGGATCCCACCCATCAGTTCAATAATATCAGAAAAAAAGTAAGTATTGTATTTGGAATTAGCAATATCCCATCAACCTAGTAGTCATCAGAATGATAAAAAGTATTCGGATTTGATTAAAGACCAAAAAAGCCTCCAAGGTTTACTGCCCATTATCCTCCACTCTTAGTGTTGGAATATACTCTAGGTTTTTATATGTACATCACTATCACTATCATTCCATTGTTCATGGGTTTACTCGAGTGGACACCAGTAACATCTCCATTCCTCCCTGTCACGTGCTAGTGTAGGCTGGTGACACATTGGGGGATCTTTCACGGTCAGGGAATTGACGATCATCTTTGTTACTGTTTTTGGCATATTGAGTACATGGTAGTTTGCCAGGCTCTCCCGTACGGGCAGGATACTCTCGGTAGCTTCCCGGGCTCTCCAAGAGGGATAGAAGCTTTTGGGGAAACCTCTAATCACATTTATAGCTGTTCCCAGTCAGGTATATATGTGGACAGGATACTCTCGATAGCCTGCCACCAGCTTCTCTGAGAGCCAGAACTAGACAATAAGAGGTTGCGTGGCCCCATGCTTCCGGGAGCTTAGTTTTATAGTCTCTGGATTTTGGCCGTTGATGGGCTTACATGGCAGTTGGTGGGTGTAACTGTCTAACCACTGGAAGATGGGGGATCTGGATAGAAGAGGCCCAGTCCCTAACCGAGCAATAGAGGTAAGAGTGGTGCCGGCCTTTTGAAAACACACAGCTCACCACAGTCCCATTCTTTGCTCTGACTCTGGCCTGACTTATTTTTTCTTTTTGTTTCACACCCAGCAGTGCTCATGGCTTACTCCTGCTTCTACTGTAAGGAAATATTCCTGGGGGTGCTTGAGGAACATATGGGATGGCAGGGATTGAGCCAGGTTCAGCGCCGTGCAAGGAAATTACCCTCCCCTTTGGACTATTGCTCCAGCCCCTGTGGCTTGGCTTGGATAGCCCTGTGTTTTAGGGGATTATAAAAGAGAAACAGCCACAAAGCTACAACCAGTTGAGCCCTACTCCTGGCTCTCAGCTTAGGCATCCAAACCTGGGAGACTCAGGATCATTATGGGGTATTGTGTTTGGAATCCAGGTCTACCGTGTGTGACCAACTCCTACCCCATGTGATTTATGCCACCCTTGTATTCAAGGGACTCTGCCTTAACTGTCTGCCCTGAGTTCAGTGTTTGACCCCTCAAGCACTCCCCTCTCCTCTCCGTTATCCGAGCCCATCCCCCCTGCACCGATTCACCTGGGCTGGCATAGTGGTCTGTCTACACTTGAGACCTGGCACTTTAAGTCTCCTTGATAATGTGTGATGTCACAGACGGGAATCTTCCATGTGCACTTTTACTTCTTCATGATGTCAAGTGGGTCAGTCCTCCTACAGGCACATGTTTAAAAGACAAAAAGATACTTCACTGTGGAAGGGGGACACTGAAGGCCAATTAGTGGCAGGATGTGAGGACCTCTCATCTCCAATTCCTGTACTGTGACCGATGGGGCTGCGCCAGGTTTGGGGGCACTATTGTGGTTGTTTTTCACTTCCCCCATCCATATCCAGTCAGTTTCAGGGGCAGCTCCATGGCCCGCAATCGCGAGAGATACTGTTGAAGTTCATTGTGTTTATTGGCAGCCTTCAGAAGGAATCCTGGGGGCCTGGTCGTAGCGCGTGGCTGGGAGTTGTAAATGAATATTTACTTTTCTGACTATTTTAGTTTTTTTTTTTTTTGGTGGGGTGGGCATACTTGTAGTTCCCCAGAGGTTATTCCAGGCTCTACCATCAGACATTGTTTCCATCAATGATCACTGTTTCATATGGGAGGCCGAGGTTTGATCGCTTTCACTGAGGGAAGCACCATGTTCTCTTTAGTGTCTCTCCAACCGCATTTTGTTGTTTTTTTTTTTTGATAAAGAATTTCTGCAGCAGGTAGGGCATTTGTCTTACACACAGCTGATCCTAGTTTGATTCCTTTACCCCTCTCGGAGAACCTAGCAAGCTACCAAGATAATCTAGCCCTCAAGGCACAGCCTAACAGGCTTCCTGTGATGTATTTGATATGCCAAAAACAGTAACAAGAAGTCTCACAATTTGTTGTGAGACGTTACTGGTGCCTGTTCGAGCAAATCGATGAACAACGGGAGTACAGTGTAAGTTAGGTTGAAAAACATCTTTCAATTCTTCATCAGCTCCCTGACACTGACCATGCAACCCTGGCTGTTGGAGTGAATATTGTGTGTAAAGGTTTTTTTTTTTAATTAAGGATTTATGTTTTATTTTTTCTATTTTATAAGGTAGTTCACTATATTTGATTACATTTCATATTGAAGCACAAATCCCAGCTAATTGATTTTTTGAGGAGGAAGAGATATTTGTTTAAGGATCACTCCTGCTGCATTAGAAAGAAATTCATTTAGAAAGAGCCAGAGTGGTAGTACAGCAGGTAGGGGGCTCTTACCATGCACAAGGCTAACCCAGGTTCAGTTCCTGGAATTCCAGCGATCCCCTAAGCCACACCAAGCATAATCCTTGAGTGCCAAGTTAATATAAGCCCTGAGTACTGCCTGTTTTGACCCAAAAATCAAAGCAAACACAGATACACACTCATAATTTTGTGAGCAGAAAGAGGCTAAAGGTTTGTTCATGCTTATTCCCTGTGGCTACTCCCTGGCAGAGCCACTTTGGGGGCTGTGACTGCTGTGGGCATCCCTGAAGCGCAGGGGTGCTTGATCAGAGGGGTTCCTGGCCTAGGAGACAGCCCTTCGCTGGACCCATAAGGACCTTCCTTGGGATCCAGGAAGGAGTCCCGAATCTCAAGGCTGCAATATCCTCCCCTGTACAGTGAGCCCATCACTCCTATCCTGACAGACAGCCCAAATCCCAACCTGCTCTGTATCCCCTGGAGAGTAAGTAGCATCTGACAGTGTCTCCCAGCTTGCCCTGGTACCCCAGAGTCCCTGTCAGCAGGACATTTCCCGGTCCAAGGCAGGAGCTTTCCAGGTCAGGGCTAGAGGTTCATCCTCTCTCTGCTCACAGCTATGACTACTATCCCAGGTCTTTGTTTTGGAGTCTACTGCTGATCCTTGGGAATAACAGGCAGGATAAGATCAGGCTGAGGCTTGCTACTGGAGGTTGTTTGCATGGAATCTGAGTGAATTTTATTGTTTTCATGAAAACAAAGACTTTGTGCTGCATGTGCCATCTGTTCAGTCCCTCGCTCTCCATTTGTCCTGGGCCTGGTGAACTCCAGATGTCCTGATCACCTGACTGAAGGCAAGAAACAGAAAATAAATTACAGTCGTAGCTCAGCAAGCCACCGAGAGTATCTCTCCCGCGCAGCAAAGCCTGGCAAGCTACCTGCGGCGTGTTCAATATGCCAAACACAGTAACAACAAGTCTCACAATGGAGATGTTACTGGACCCGCTCGAGCAAAAGGATGAAAAACAGGACAGTGTCAGTGACCAAAAAATATGTGGTCAGGAATGCTTGGAGCCTGGCTCTTTAAAGCTAGGACCAGAAATGCAGGTGGCTTCACAGAATGCAGGTCTTTCCATCCCTGCCCTCCACCCAAGGTGGCTTCACTCTCTGGGCAACAGTTACAATCAGCCACCATTGTTGCTGAGGATGAGGCGCGGGGAAGGAGCAGGTATTGGAGTGGCCAGGGAGACTGCGAGCGTCCCTAAGGTCCTTTTGTTTCGCCAGCCACCCTGTGGTCGCTCTGAGTGCCCTAAACCGCTGTGGTCTCTGCATTGTGAGTGGTGGGGTCACTCGATGATAGTGTACAGGAATGTCGGCCCCTCACCCAGGACACACTGAGTGCTCCTGACGAAAGCTGTATCTTACTTATTAATTGATTTTTAGGAACAGTCTGTCACTATCCTCCCATTGTTCATCGATTTGCTTGAGCGGGCCCAGTAACATCTCCTTTGTGACACTTGTTACTGTGTTTGGCATATCAAGTATGTCACGGGTAGCTTGTTGGGCTTTGCTTTGCAGGTGAGATACTCTTAGTTACTTGCAGGGTTCTCTGAGAATGGCGGAGGAATCTAACCTGGGTTGGCTGCGTGCAAGTCAAATGCCCTACCCACTGTGCTATTGATCAGAGGAGATTTTTCTGAAGATAGCTTTTTTTGTGTGTAAGGACAGTGGCCTTGCATGTAGCTAACCTGGGTTTGAACCTCATGACCACATATGGTACCCGGAGCACGGCCAGATGTGATCACCCCAGAACCTGAAAAGGAAACTCCGAGTGGTCAGAAAAACATGGAGTTAGGGAAGAAAATGAGCTTGGAGAGGAAAGGTGTGCTGGGAAAGTTTCTGAAACAAAATAACGTATCAAACGAGAAAGTAATTTCTTTTAAAATTATTATTTCTTAGCAAGAAGGAATTAAGGAAATAGTGGGCTCAAATTTGAATTCTCGAGCGTGTGTTAAATGAGAATTAGTGACTATGCACTGTAAATCATTCTTTTAATGATGAAAACACTGGGCTATTAATGTCAGTGACTTCAATGGGCATAAGAAAATTTTAGCTAGAAAGTTCCAACTTAGCTTCTCAAAGACCTGGTTCCTATTTATAGACATAGTATAAGATGCCCCCCCCCAACCCCTGACCCCAGTTTTCAGTCACAGTGCAGGATTTTCCCATTTTGGCTGCTTAGAGGTGGAGGCAGGGGATTTTTTTGGGATTATCTCCAGAATAGCTTGTTGCTGGCCAACTTTCATTCCTTAGACTGAACCATTGGCTCCCTCAACTTGATCGATTTATTTCAGTTAATTCCGTTTTAGTTGTTTTATTTATTTTTTTAGTGGGGGATACACCTTACTATACTTGGTTACACCTGATGGTGCTCAGGGAACCATATGGGATGCCAGTAGTCAAATCTGGTTTTTCTGCTTGCAAGACAAGCACTTCTCCCGCTGTACTATGTCTCCAGCCCATTGCACAGAAAAATTTTGATTTATTATTGTCTTTTTGAATTGTAAATTTTGACTCACAGCACTCAGTGCTCTGTGCTAAGTTTAGCATCTGAGCTCAACATTGTTTCTGGCACTGCTTTGGGACCCTAACTGCTTTGGAGAACTGAATGTGTTTTAGCAGCTAGAAAGAAAAGCATCCTATGTACTGTCTCTGCTTACCCTATTTAATTTTTCTACAGAAAAAATATTTTTTTATCTGCCAAGTTTCTTAGCAGAGCCCTACCCATTGACCATCTCTCCCAGACAAGGTGCGGGTACACCTAGTAGGGCGCTTGCCTTGCATGTAGTTTGTCTGATTTCAATCCCCATCATTTCATAGGGTCCAATGAACACAGCCAGGTGTGGCGCAAAGGCCCCCGCAGAAAAAAGTCTCACTCCAGAATTTGTCATGACAATGGAGCATTCTTTGAACATCTTTTTGGGCTTTGTGAATATCACTCCTGTCTGTTCTCTTTTTTTTTTTTTTTGCTTCTTTTTGATTTTTTGATTAGACCCAGCGATGCACAGGGGTTACTCCTGACTCTGTATTCACAAATTAGTCCTGTTGGTGCTCGGTGACCATATGGGATACTGGGAATTGAACCCGGATTGGCCACTTGTAAGGCAAACACTACCTGCTGTGCTATCACTCCAGCTCCCTTTTTGCTACAAACTTGACGATGGTCAGGGACTCTGCCCCTCTGTCCAGATGTCCTTGAGATTCCATGTACCCCACCTTAAACCACATGATACACCATTTGAGCTCCTCTTTCCGGGTCTATCTCACTACAAGCGGAGCAGATGAGGTGGGATTTGGGGCCACATCTGACAGTGCCAAGAGGGCTGCAGCCTGCTCTCTGTTCATAGTACTGGTGGACATTGGGTACCAGGAAAGGCCCTCCTGGGCTTTCAGCTGGCTGACAATCCACCCCAGCCTGGTGTGCTTTCTCCTGCCCTCAGTTGATATGTTCATTGTAAGTTCTTGGTTGTGAGCATTCTGGAATATTTTAACTATTAAGCCCGAAACTATCGGTTTCCAAGCAGCAAGATAGAAAGAGACATGAACTTGATAATGCGAAGGCAGTAGGAGTTGTAATCCAATATACTGGAGCCAACTATCTCACCCACGGAGTGGCCTCTTGATAGGGACACCGACGTCAGGTAGTAGTTTATATAGGGTTTGATTACTAAGCAGTACATTTTGTATAGTTTCAGAAAAAAACTTAGCTAGTTACCAAACAAAGTTGTTTTGGGATGTGTCTAGGCTAACAGTGGTGAGGCAGTAGTTAAAAATTTGTTTTCCATAATCATTCACGGTTACATAAGCTCTTTCTTTTAGGGTTAACAAAAGAAAATTTCTGGGACATTTTGACTAGGGGCATAATGATTGATTGAGCCCACTGGCAGGGCCCAGGAACTTTCCCAGGTGGGTTCAGGTTGGCTAGTTGCACACTGTTCCATTTCTGGGAAGCCGAGACTGTTTCAATTCCAGGAACTTGGGGCCTCACTGATTGTGCTGATTTCTGCCGCCATAACAGGTGTCAGTTTTCCCCTTCCACAGCAAAACACTGACTGTAGGGAAGTAGTTGGAGGTTCTGAGAAAAATTACAAACTTTTCACCATTGAGATTTCTTTTGGGCCAAGTGTAATATTTCTTCTCCCTTTCCTTACACAAAATCACATACCAAGGGCGTAAAATCATATAGTCTGTTAAAGCCTTGCCTGTAAGCTCTGAGTCCTGCCTTGTGTGGCCCCCAAGCAAAGACAAAGTAAAGAACTGACTCTCGAGAATATACTGCTGGATTCCAAACTTTGCTGTTGGCACATAACTGCCTCTTTGCTTTTATTTGTGTGTAGGAAGGGTAGGGGATTTGGGATTTCTGCCAGACCCAGCGTTGTACCTGCCCCTTGGTTCCGTGATGCAGAATAGGTTATGTGGATTGTGCTGCATTTATATTTTGTTGTTTTTTTTTTTGGTTTTGGGTCTGTGCCTGGCCTTACTTGTACTGTTGCTCTGGCCTCCTTTTAGGTGGTTCTTTTTTTCCTTTGTGTTTTGTTTTTCGGGCGCCACCTCTGTTTGTGCTTAGGGCTGACATCCTGACTCTGTCTGTGCTCAGAGTCTCTCCTTTGGGAACCAAGGGTAGTGTTGGGAGTCAAGTTCAGGTCAGCTGGGTGGGTGCAAGCAGCACTTTCCCCGCTGCCCTGTCCTGCCCGTGTAGTGGGGGTGCTGTTGGTGAAGGAGGGAGTGGGCATGGGAAAGCCAGTGTGAGGGCAGCTCAGCCCAAGTGTCTCCGTCACGGGTGTTTCCACATTCAGGGCTCATGCTGGCATCCGGGGAGTGACTTGGAGGCTGGTTTGTTATTGCAGTAAGAAGAAATGGGAACTGCCCCCTGGAAAAAATGCCTGTTGTCAATAAGAGCTACCTGTGGGTTTTGGCATCTTTGGATTTGGGAGATTTCTTGGGGCTCAGAACCTTAAAAATTGCTAGACCTGGGCTGACTTCTCTGAGAACTGTTGGACCGTCTGGTCAGTACACAGAGCAGCCCAGGCCTGTGGTGTTCCTAGAACTAAAGTGTGTTTTCCTGGTACCCAGACAATCATTTAGACAGATGGACACGTTTCCAGATTCACTCTGGTAATGAAAATCCAGGCCTATATACAAGAGGACAGGATGTTTGGAGGCCCTGTGATAATTTGCATTACATTTGTCCCCATTTTGTAGCATTTTTTCACAGATCCCCCAGCACATCAAGTGGTTCTCTGCAGGAGGTGGGAGGTGGCTATTCCCAGTGCCCAAGCCTTGCAGCTTGAAACTGGCCCCAGATGTGCCAGGGGCTACCGTGCTTCCCCCTTCGGTGCTCAGGAATCCGTGCAGTGATGGTGTTGAGGGTCATACTCAGGCCTTCCGTGTGTTCAGCAACTGCTCTATCACTTAAGGTACCTCGCCGGCCCCTGTTAGCATCTTTTTCAACATATTATTTTGAAAACACGACAGATTTTCAGGAAAGTTGCAAGGATTTGAGGGGGAAATATTCTCTTTTATCCCCCCTCCTTTTGGCTTTGGGGCCACACCGGATAGTGCTCAGAGTCCTTGCTCTGGGCTCAAGAGTGACCCCTGGTGGTCCTCGGAGGACAATGTTCAGTCAGGTGATTGATTGATTTTCCTCTGTGGGTTACACCTGTTGATGCGCAGGGGTTACTGCTCGCTCTGCACTCAGAAATGGCTCCTGGCGGTGCTCAGGGGACCACCTGGAATGCTGGGTATCGAACTCGGGTGGGCCACGTGCAAGGCAAACGCCCTACCCGCTGTGCTGTCACCCCAGCCCCTGCGGTCAGGTGATTTCAGTCGGGCTGGGATGGATGCAAGTTAACTCCTGCACTGCCTCTCCAGTCCCCTTTGCTTTTTCTCATCCCACACTTGCTTGATCATGGTCAGTCTGTGAGTATTTTTTGCTTTCTTCTTCAGTTATTTCAGAGCCGATGTGGTAAGTCAGGTCCTTTTAGACTGGAGTGTTTCAGATCAGATTGCGTTTCCTGAGAGTAAGGATTCCGGTTCGTATTCATGCTACAGCTTCTTACGTTGTTGCAGTAGTTGAATCTGCAATTCATCTTCAAGGGTGCTTGCAGTCTTGGTAATTCTCTTTCTGTTTCTCTTGTGGGTTTGGGGTAAGGATGCATACAGTGCTTCTTGAGTCCTGCAGTGCTGGGCATTCCCTGGGGTACCCTGAGAGTGGGGTCGAAGGGGCCTTTTTGGCTGCCCCTGTTGTGTGGGGGTCATGAAGTTGCAGGGATTGAGCTGAGTTGACCATAAGCAAGGCAGACTCTTTGACCCCATTAACATCTTTTCTCTGGCCGTGAGTGCTGTCTCTGGCCTCAGAATAAAAAAGTACGTCTAGGGGGCCTCCCTTCCCTTGCAGTGTTTTTGCTGTTGCTTTTGGTTCGTATTTTTCCTTTTTAGGCCCCACCATGGCTTGGGGGGGGGAATCCAATGGGGTGCCAGGGGTTGAATTGGGGTCAGCACGTGCAAGGCAAGTGTTGTACCGCTGGCCTGGTGCCTTCCTCTTGTGGTGCTTTAGTTAGTGCCTAGGGCTCTGACGGTTTGATGCTCAGGTGGGTGGCATGGTTCTCCTTGGTCCAGCAGTTCCGGGGCCTTCCGTCCTCGATTGCATTCTACCCTCTCGGCTCTCTCTGGGAGTAACTGTGTTTAGTCCTGTTAAAGGATCTTTCCTGACAAATGGGCATTTCTCTTGCAAACTTTCAGTTGGTAAAAGGCAGAATCCTTTCTCAGTGTCCTCACAGGCATTTCATAGACTGTTCAGGAGAACACAGGCCAGTTATTCACAGGAGCCTGTGGATCACGGCCTCTCAGGGTTCTTTGTGACTCGTGCACAGGAGATGCACAAATAAAGAGCCCCTCAACCGTGGCCGGGAGTATCCTCTCTGGGGGAAAGAGGGGTGCACGGGGAGTACCACCTGCTCTGCTGGCGTGTTCTAGAAATGTGCATCGGGGAGTGTGGTTGAGGGCTGCTCTAGCCTTCCCATTTTCTCCTGCGTGGGCACTTGTCTCAACTGTTGTAAGAGCAGGTCAGGCAGATTGGAATCTTCTGCAGTTGTGGTTTTGTCTGTGTTTTGAAGCTCACGCCACTTTTTTCTTCACACCTCTGTGGTCCTTGCCTGTGGCCAGAGCAGTGGGCAGAAAAGCCTTTTGGTGACACAGGTGAACTCTGGTGCCTCCTGTGCTGTCCTGCAGTCCCCACTGTTCTCTCTTCCTGTTCTCTCTGTCAGTGTTTTGGGGTCACACCCACCTCAGTACTTCTGGTCATTCCTGGCAGTGCTGGAGGACCATGAGATGCCTGAGATCATGAGAGCATGGGCGTGTCGTGGAGCATATGTAATGGCAAGGCAGATGCCTCACAGGCAGGGCATGGCCAAGGCTATGTGGGACAGGAGCAGCCCGGGGCTCCATCTCCTCCTGTCTGTCCCCAGACCTCCAAGTGCCAAGTCTGTCGCCGGGTGCCAGGGACAGATTCTACCTTCGGAGGCACAGGCTGTGTGTGTGTGTGTGTGTGTGAGAGAGAGAGAGAGAGAGAGAGAGAGAGAGAGAGAGAGAGAGAGAGACTGGGGGGATGAGGGGCGGGGAGTTCCTAGCAAGGAAGGTGATGTCCCTTGGGAAGGGAAACGATTTGCTCCCTGGCTCCCTGCTTGTCCAGACCAGTTGGGAATAGCCTGCTGAGGCTGGAGAAAGGGGTTCTGTCCGGGCAATCACCCCACAGCACTCCCACGGGGCCTGGGTCCCCAGACCTTCCAGCTGGTGGTCACAGATCATCTGGGGACAGGACTTGGGGGTGTATCCTGAGACTCTCCAGCTTGTCTGGCGGCTTCTGGGATCCTGGGATTCCAGGACCGCACACTGCAGCGATGGGGTGCGGGTCTTCGGCTCCCTTGAGCCCTCTCCCTTCCCATGTCTCTTCTTCTGCTGCATCTCCGAAGTGTTCGGGGCCCCATTTCTCCCCACCCTGTCACATGAGGGCTGGACAGCCACATCTGGGTCTACAGGAGCCTGCCCTGTGGCCTACTGCCAGCCCTGCTGTCCCCCCTACCCTGGCTCCTCTTGGGGTTCACTCCGTGCCCATGCTGCTTGGCTGCTAGCTCTGTTCCCCGAGTCCCTCTGTCGCTACTCCAGGCTTTGCAAGAAGCAGAGCCACATCCAGAGGTGCTCAGGGACCCAGGTGGCAGGGACCAAACTCGGGGCCTCTCACGTGTTACGTCCAGGCTCAGCCCACTTGGGGCTGCTTCTGTGACTCCTCAACACCCCATGAAGTGCCGGGATCGCTGCGCACAGGCAGCCACACCCCCTGGTCACGGGGTCTGTGTCAGAAGCACGGCTTTCCCACAGTTCCCAGGAGGCTCCCTGGCCTCCCCTCTGCTCCCAGGTGACCCCAAAAGCGTGGAGATGGGGTCATCAGCTGTCAAGGTGGGATGGAGCTCTGATTCTGCCCATGTCTGCCCCTGACCACTTTTCCCCTAGGAAGAGCCTCAAACGTTAAGGAAAAGATTTATTTTAAATATCCCAGTTAAATCTCAAAAGACTTGAACATAATGCCAAAATTATCTTTATCGAAGAAACGAGACATAAACAAGAATAAGCATCAGAAATCTAAAGCAACAGCATGTGAGCTGGCGATGTGAATTTAGGATGCCTTAAATTTAAACTATGAGAACTATTTCTGTGGCAAACATTGTGAGACCGCCATTAACCAGCGGTCAGCACACAAGGCTCAGTGTCCCCCAGCAGGTCTAGCCAGACCCAACTGTTCCTGCCCCTCGCAGCCCCTTTTCTTCAAGCTGGGGCTAAGGTTCTCACCTTCGAGGACAGTGGATTCAGGCATTTGATCTGAAATTGGGGAAACTTTCCAGATCATGGAACATAAAAGAAAGTGGATTTTTTTGTTGCCTTTTGCCAGACTCCTGAAGTGCGCCCAAGTCTTAACATAATATTCTAGGATATTCTGGATTTTTCTAGATTGTCCACATAGGAGGCTGAAACTGGGCAGAGTCCGGACTTTTTCCTCCTTGGTACCTTGTAGCAGGTGGTCTGAAAGGGTTGGGGGACAGGTGTGTGGGTCTTCACCTGTAACCCAAGTGCCTGTAGGCTGCTTCTAGGTGAATTCCTCTCTCCCTTGGGCCAGTTTTCTGGTGTCTTGGGCATCCGATGACAGTCCTGGTGGCGATGCTCTGGGCACGGGCAGGCCCTGGACGGATGGAAATGATCATTGACAGTCTGAGGGCATGTGGAACTTCCCTCACCCTGAACCCAGCTCCCATCTCTGCTCCTAAAGCCTCTTGGCCTTGACCCGAGGGTGATCCCAGTGCCAGGAACAGGACCTCTGGGGGTCCGGCTGGAACCCCCCTCCAACTCTCCATCACCCCAGGGAAGCAGACGTGAGTATGCTGGGGGCCAGCACTGGGCTCTGGTGGCTAAGGCAGGAGATGAGGTCTAGGCAGAGCACTTCCTTGGGCTTCCCTGACAGATTGGCTGTGGTCTGCACCCCAGGGCCCCAGTTACCCCCTCATTCCGTGCCCCGCCTCCTGGCCCGGATCTACAGCAGATTGGCGCGGTCTCGGCCCCACACCCACAGCTCAGGGTCGTAGGCCTGGATCTGCGAAGACAGATGGGGCCCATGTTGCTAACTCGCTCGGCCTCTCCAGCCTGCGGACAGCCCCCCTCCATGCCCGCCAGCAGCCCTACCTGTTCGCACTCCTCCCGGGTCACCCAGGCTCTCCAGCCCATGGAGCACAGCAGTTGGAGACGGAGCCGGTAGAACAGGGGCCGCTGCAGGCGGCTGTGGCTATACAGGAAGGCGAAGATGTTCTGCTTGGGTGCCTGGTAGTCCTCCTCCATATCGTTGGCCAGGTAGCTGTGGACAGCACACCGCCTGTCTTCACACTTACCTCCTTCCTTCAGGGAGCTGCGGCGGAGGGCCCCCAGGGATTGATGGAGGCTGATGGCGTCACAGCATGGCTGTGTCGGGGCTCCCTGGGATCAGTACTCACAGTGCCAGAAAGAAGTGAATGCGTCGGATCTGCCAGCTGAAGAGGCAAGAGCGGCTGAAGTAGGCGATGACCATGGCCAGCATGTACTGGGGAGACACGGGGACAGGTCACCAGGGCTGGGCGGAGGGGAAGGAGATCCAAGAACTCGGGAAGCAGGACGAAGGGGAGGACTTTGTGGGTGTTTCCTGAATCAAGAGGTGAGGGACCCCACAGACACGACCCAGAGAGACTGGGGTGCCTGTGCCCCAGGAGTGGCCAGCGAAGAGCTGCATCAGTGACCGCACCTCCCCTATCCAGTGGCCCCCAAGTTTTACACTCACCCCCCCCCAAGGAGCAAAATGAGCAAAGGTACCCGTGCAGGGGGAGCTTGGTGGGTCCCCGGGACAGTCGCTTAGTGACCCCCAGCAGGTACCTTATCAGAGACCAACAGGTGCCTGTCCCAGGCCAGGAATCTTTTGTTCAGAGGGTCCTCTGTGGGAAGGCGAGGTTGTGAACCTCAAAGTCACAGCCCGCCCCCAATATTGCCCACCGTCGGGACGGCAACACTGGGCCCCTCACAGCCCCAGGTGGGAGTAGGGGTGCGGGAGCCCCTTCCTTGGGTGGCCCAGCCCAGGCAGCCCGGCACTGCAGCCCCTGTCCGGGCCGGGGCCACCTCTTCCCCACCATAGGACACTGCATCCCTAAGGACCGCCTGTGTCCAGGTGGGAGACTCGGGCCCGGGGCTCCTACCCAGCAGCTTGCGGAAGACTTGGTGGTGCTCGGGGAGCACGGGGCTCTCCCGTCGCTGCCGCTTCCTGCGCAGCCCACATGGCTGCTCCTCGTCCTCCTGCTGTTCCTCGTCCTCCGACTCATCCCTCTTCCTCCAAACAGCACCCTGAGGCCAGGGGCTGGCCTGAAGCCCACTGTGCTGAGCCTGGGAGGCTGCGTCCCCCTTTTCTTCCTCTTCCTCCTCCCCCTTCTCCAGCGCCTCTGGATCCTCCGGCTCCTGCTCCGACTCTGACGGAGAGGCTAGACTGAGTCCCAGCAATTCCTCAGCTGCCCATGGACTCCTAGGCCCCCAAGCTTCTCTTTCTCCATCTCCTCGCACACATCTTATCATTGTTCACACCCCTGTGACGTTCAGTCTCTTCCTCAGGGGAGAATTTCTCCCTGGGGACACAGAGGGGCACCTCCATTTCCCTATTTCCCCCATCCCGGCTCCCCTTCCTTGTCCTGGCTGTCAGTCCATACCCCAAGAGCCTATTCTGTGCCGCTCCTTCCGACCTCTCAGTGTCTCCCCAACACTCCTGTCTGCGCAGCTCCCAGTCGCACCGGCCCCAACACCTACCTGAAGGTCCTGGCATTATTTCCTCCGGCGCCACCTCCAGGGGGTATCCCGAGGTGCTGGACTCAGGGCTCTGGGGCTCAGACCCAGGACTCTGCCTACGGCTGGCCTTCCCAGGTCCACTCTCTCCCCCGATAGCTCAGGTTCTCCCTCAGTAACATCAGCGCCTGCCGTCGAGGAGCTGAGCAGACGAGGCTTTGGGCTCTCAGCCAAAGGCTACTGTTGCTTACTTGAGCTTCAGGTTCTGGAGGTCTGGGATCTTCCAATCAGCACAGCCGGAAGTTCTGATGTCATCAGAACACCCCTGCACCCCCACCAGCAACGAGTTTGAAAGAAAACCCTCAACTGCCAGGGGGCTTATCCAGAAGTCAGGGGGCAGTACATAGGTGGCCCTGGCCCCGGGCCAGACCCCAAACCAGTCTGCACGATTACATCCCTGTTTTCCACACTGTGTGCCACACTTCTCCCCTGGGGACATTGAGCAGAGGGGCCTGGGAGGAGGTTATAGGAGTTTGGAATCAATTGAACGACAGAAACCCCCAAGAACCCACCCGGGGAAGACAGGCTTGGCCCTGTTGGTGCTTTTAAAGGTGCGTGCTGCTGGGTTTGAGCCATAGGCTGATCCAGCTTGATCCCCAGTATCCCCTTTAGTACCCCTAGGACTAATTCCTGAGTGCAAACCCAGAAATACATGTGTGTGTGTGTGTGTGTGTGTGTGTGTGTGTGTGTGTGTGTTTGTGTGTTTATGCCTGTCTCGGGTCTGGGGTCTGTCCAGTCCCCCTCTCATGATACCATCTCATACAGAAGACCGTATTTTACTCCCAAAGAAATGTTTGTCTTGGAGCTGGAGCTGTGATACCGCTCATAGGGTGTTTGCCTTGCACACAATCAGGGTTTGATCACTGGCACCCCATAAGTCCTCTGAGCACAGCCAGAAGTGATTCCTAAGTAGAGAACCAGAAGTACACCCTGAAAAACGCTGGGTATGATCCTTGTTTCTCGTCTTTTGCCCATGCTGGGGATCAAACCCAGGAGTTTCACACGCGCTAAAGAACTTGGCAGTGTACTAGCACCATTACTTATAACACTAATTTTTTAATTTTATACACCTCTACAACAAGGATTTTGAAATTTTTTTCGTTTTTGTCACACTTAGTGGTGCTCAGGACTTATTCCTGACTGCACACAGGGATGCTCCTGGCAGGACTTGGGGTACCATATGGGATTCAGGGTTCTAGGGATCCAACCTGGGTCAGGTTTGTGCAAGGAAGGTATCCTACCCACTATTGTACTATTTATCTGACTCTTCAAATGATAAGTTTCTGGGGATGGAGAGGTAGTGCAGTGGGTAAGGTTCCTGCCATACTGGTGGCCAATCCCAGTTTGATCCCTGGCATCCTGTATGCCCCCCAGAACACCACCAGGTATAATTTCTAAATGAAGAGCCAGGAATAGCATTGCTGGGTATGGTCCCCAAAGAAACAAACAACAGCAACAAAACTGAATAAAAACAAATACAAACAAAGAGCAAAGGGCTGTGTACGGACTGGGCCTCCTCCGGTGGGTGCTGGGATGGTGCTGCAGACGATTCCAGAGACAGCTGCCGACTCATGAGAATTGGCAGAATTTCACGATTAGTTCTTCACGATTCTCAAATCTGCCCTATGCTTGTGATTGGGGGCGAGGAGATGGGACACTGCCTCCGTGTATGTGTGTGTGACACAGATAAGAGACGTCCACTCTAGGTGGCATTTCTGCAGTGGGCCTGGTGTGTGTATGTCCGGTTTTGAAATGCAGACTAGGATTCTGCCCAATTGTGTTCTGGACTAGAACCCACAGCCCTTGTACTGCAGCTCCCACCAAAACACTCGTGCAATGAATCTGTGTGTGTACGTGTGTACTAGTGTACTGAGTTCTTCATGTGCATCCTACACCCCTCTCCGCCCTACCCTGCAGGATTGGGACAGCTGGCTGCCAGGCTCTCATTTCTCCTTCACATGTTAGGTGGCTTTTTTCGCCCGTCCATTCTTGTTTGGTGTTCAGGGCTTGCAACCCTTGGCTCTGCAAGCAAGGATCGCTCCTGTGGCGCTCAGGGGACCTTGTGGGGTGCCGGGGATGGAACCTGTGCCAAAGGCCAGTGCCTTCCCCTCGATGCTCGGGCTCGGCCCCCTGGGTCAGGCTTTCCCGGGCGTGGCGGCCCGTTGCCTGCCTGGAAATGCAGTCCGGGCCTGTGGCTCCCTGCGCGGCCTCGGAGGACCATGTTCAGTCAGGTGATTGATTGATTTTGCTCTTTGAGTCACACCTGATGATGCACAGGGGTTACTGCTCGCTCTGCACTCAGAAATGGCTCCTGGCGGTGCTCAGAGGACCACCTGGGATGCTGGGTATCGAACTCGGGTGGGCCACGTGCAAGGCAAACGCCCTACCCGCTGTGCTATCACCCCAGCCCCTGCGGTCAGGTGATTTCAGTTGGGCTGGGATGGATGCAAGTTAACTCCTGCACTGCCTCTCCAGTCCCCTTTGCTTTTTCTCATCCCACACTTGCTTGATCATGGTCAGTCTGTGAGTATTTTTTTCTGTCTCCTTCAGTTATTTCAGGGCCGATGTGTTAAGTTAGGTCCTTTTAGACTGGAGTGTTTCAGATCAGATTGCGTTTCCTGAGGGTAAGGATTCCGGTTCGTATTCATGGTACAGCTTCTTACGTTGTTGCAGTAGTTGAATCTGCAATTCATCTTCAAGGGTGCTTGCAGTCTTGGTAATTCTCTTTCTGTTCCTCTTGTGGGTTTGGGGTAAGGATGCATACAGTGCTTCTTGAGTCCTGCAGTGCTGGGCATTCCCTGGGGTACCCTGAGAGTGGGGTCGAAGGGGCCTTTTTGGCTGCCCCTGTTGTGTGGGGGTCATGAAGTTGCAGGGATTGAGCTGAGTTGACCATAAGCAAGGCAGACTCTTTGACCCCATTAACATCTTTTCTCTGGCCGTGAGTGCTGTCTCTGGCCTCAGAATAAAAAAGTACGTCTAGGGGGCCTCCCTTCCCTTGCAGTGTTTTTGCTGTTGCTTTTGGTTCGTATTTTTCCTTTTTAGGCCCGACCATGGCTTGGGGGGAATCCAATGGGGTGCCAGGGGTTGAATTGGGGTCAGCACGTGCAAGGCAAGTGTTGTACCGCTGGCCTGGTGCCTTCCTCTTGTGGTGCTTTAGTTAGTGCCTAGGGCTCTGACGGTTTGATGCTCAGGTGGGTGGCATGGTTCTCCTTGGTCCAGCAGTTCCGGGGCCTTCCGTCCTCGATTGCATTCTACCCTCTCGGCTCTCTCTGGGAGTAACTGTGTTTAGTCCTGTTAAAGGATCTTTCCTGACAAATGGGCATTTCTCTTGCAAACTTTCAGTTGGTAAAAGGCAGAATCCTTTCTCAGTGTCCTCACAGGCATTTCACAGACTGTTCAGGAGAACACAGGCCAGTTATTCACAGGAGCCTGTGGATCACGGCCTCTCAGGGTTCTTTGTGACTCGTGCACAGCAGATGCACAAATAAAGAGCCCCTCAACCGTGGCCGGGAGTATCCTCTCTGGGGGAAAGAGGGGTGCACGGGGAGTACCACCTGCTCTGCTGGCGTGTTCTAGAAATGTGCATCGGGGAGTGTGGTTGAGGGCTGCTCTAGCCTTCCCATTTCCTCCTGCGTGGGCACTTGTCTCAACTGTTGTAAGAGCAGGTCAGGCAGATTGGAATCTTCTGCAGTTGTGGTTTTGTCTGTGTTTTGAAGCTCACGCCACTTTTTTCTTCACACCTCTGTGGTCCTTGCCTGTGGCCAGAGCAGTGGGCAGAAAAGCCTTTTGGTGACACAGGTGAACTCTGGTGCCTCCTGTGCTGTCCTGCAGTCCCCACTGTTCTCTCTTCCTGTTCTCTCTGTCAGTGTTTTGGGGTCACACCCACCTCAGTACTTCTGGTCATTCCTGGCAGTGCTGGAGGACCATGAGATGCCTGAGATCATAAGAGCATGGCCGTGTCGTGGCGCATATGTAATGGCAAGGCAGATGCCTCACAGGCAGGGCATGGCCAAGGCTATGTGGGACAGGAGCAGCCCGGGGCTCCATCTCCTCCTGTCTGTCCCCAGACCTCCAAGTGCCAAGTCTGTCGCCGGGTGCCAGGGACAGATTCTACCTTCGGAGGCACAGGCTGTGTGTGTGTGTGTGTGTGAGAGAGAGAGAGAGAGAGAGAGAGAGAGAGAGAGAGAGAGAGAGAGAGAGAGAGAGAGAGAGACTGGGGGGATGAGGGGCGGGGAGTTCCTAGCAAGGAAGGTGATGTCCCTTGGGAAGGGAAACGATTTGCTCCCTGGCTCCCTGCTTGTCCAGACCAGTTGGGAATAGCCTGCTGAGGCTGGAGAAAGGGGTTCTGTCCGGGCAATCACCCCACAGCACTCCCACGGGGCCTGGGTCCCCAGACCTTCCAGCTGGTGGTCACAGATCATCTGGGGACAGGACTTGGGGGTGCATCCTGAGACTCTCCAGCTTGTCTCGGAGCTTCTGGGATCCTGGGATTCCAGGACCACACACTGCAGCGATGGGGTGCGGGTCTTCGGCTCCCTTGAGCCCTCTCCCTTCCCATGTCTCTTCTTCTGCTGCATCTCCGAAGTGTTCGGGGCCCCATTTCTCCCCACCCTGTCACATGAGGGCTGGACAGCCACATCCGGGTCTACAGGAGCCTGCCCTGTGGCCTACTGCCAGCCCTGCTGTCCCCCCTACCCTGGCTCCTCTTGGGGTTCACTCCGTTCCATGCTGCTTGGCTGCTAGCTCTGTTCCCCGAGTCCCTCTGTCGCTACTCCGGGCTTTGCAAGAACCAGAGCCACATCCAGAGGTGCTCAGGGACCTCAAATATTCAGGAGAGGTGATGTGCAAGTTCATTAACCCTCAAAGGAAGCAAAATTATTTTCTTCATAGCCCTCTGATAATCTCACTGTAATTCAAATAATTTGTTCTGAACTTTCAGGCTTGCTCTGAGGCTATTCCTATGTATATTCTCATTCCCCCTCCCCGATTCTGTCATGTTCTCATTATTGTGTTACAAAATAATGTATTGAAATTTTGTAAAAATCAATCTTCACATTATACAAAAATATGAAAGCAGCATTTGAGGTACCAAAATTAGCTAAGTATATAGAATATTACGGATCGTAAAGATTAAGAGAACTCCATATGACACCTTTGTATAGACTTGTGACTTCATCAGTTATTTTGTGAAAATCTTAGACTTACTTTTGTCTTGCAGAAAGCTGTGAGTTGATGCAGTGTTTCTCACATTACTTCCTAACATTTCCTTTTCCATGTCCTACCAGTTGACTCCCTACTTTTATGCAGTCACCCCATTTTCATAAATTTTCATGTGTGACTATTTTGGAATATCCAGGGGACCTATAAGGATTCATATGGCCCCTGTTTGAGGGGAACTGTCAAAGAGTACATATAGATTTTTTTTCTGGATGGCAGACAATTATTAAGCACCAGCTATTGATATGAATATTTTACATATATATTCAGAAAGTTTTCCACTATAAGTGATGATTATATACAGATAATAGAGAATCTTTTAGTACTATAGATTAAATTATTATAGACAATAAGGCAAGACTCTTCACCATATTCATTGCAACCAAAATCTTTATTATTAGACAGTGAGAAATGGCATATTGGGCTAAAAGTTACCTTTTCATAGCTTCTACAGGGAACCATAGATGATGCTAGGAATCAAAACAGGGTTGGCTGCATGCAAAGTGACTTAACATCTGTACTATTTCTCTGACCATGAAATTTTGTTATTTGTTAGGTTTTAACTTTAATATTTTCATAGTATAACTTATTCTATTAACCAGAATCCTCCAGTATTAGAAATCTGTTGCTGTTAATTTTCTATGTTAATAAAACGATGGTTTTTTTTTTAATTTACTTTATTGTATTTTGGATAGCTCTGAGTTTTTATCCTCAGAAAAATTCTAAGAATAGTAAATAATGTTCAAGAGATCAATACTTTTTAGAAATTTTGATAGTCTTTGTAGGGCAAGACATCCCTTCCCACCAAATAAGCACTTCTAGGAGTGTTCCTTGAGCACAGAGCCAGGAGTAAGCCCCAACTACAGTCAAGTGTTACCACAAAACAAACAAACAAAAAATCCTAATAAAGTAGAATTACCAGTAGTACTATTATTTGCTACCTTTTATAATTTTGCTAATTTATTAGGGTTATGAAAAAAATAACAAAGCAAACATTGCCAAAGAAAGAAATAAACATAAAATTGTCATGTTTTAATTGTGTTGTGAAATAATTTATGGCCATATAGATAGAGTTAGGGTTCATGTCTTTGCATATACCAGATCCAGAATCTATCTCTGACACTACATAGAGTCTTAACCAGAGCAAGTGTAGCCCAGGAGACACCCAAGGATGACTGGTAATTTCCAACATTGCAGGAAATGAGCGAGTACCATATCCTCAGACCCTACCATTGAATGATAGTCCAGGTTGGCTGAGTATCATTGGGACTTGCTCCCTGACAACTCACCCCCAAACTTGGGAGGCCCCAAAACCTATAACAAGTTTAATAAAGATGTGCAAGATAATGGAATAAAATTCAGTAACATTCTTGTACACTATTAGGTACCAAATTAGAAACTATATTTTAAATGTGATATTTTATTGTTTGTATATGCTTGGCACCAAAATATTAATTAAACACAATAGTACTACATACTCATATATTTTAGCAATTTCTCAGACTCATTCTTATAAATAATTTTATATGAGTAAGGACATGTTCTGTACTCGTCATGATTTGATTTGATAGGTACATAAACCCCACTTATGCCCTTAGAATAAAATGATTAGAGACAACAAAATCAACACAGAATTCAATGGCCTTTCTAAACACCAAGAATAAGTAATCTGAAAAATAAAGAGACAGATGATTTGTACACTGAAAGCTGTAATATGGTATTGTTGAATTTAATTTAAAAAGACATACATAAATAAAATTATCAGGCATAATGGGCTGAAGACTTATTAAGATTCACATTAAGCTTAACAATAACTTTAGGGTGGTAGCCCCACACAAATTCATCTATATATTAAATGCATTCCCTAGCAGAGTATCAATTATTGTTCAACAGAACAAAACCCAACATAATATTCACATGGAATCTAAAGAACACAAGGGTCAAATGTGAGGCTCAGTGGTGCCTTTCATGCTTAAAGCATGGCTCCAGTCCTTAGCACTACTCCGCCAAGAAGAAGACTTTGAAATCAAATTAGTTTTTAATCTTTAAAAAAATACAAGAACAAAGTAAGAAGAAACATGCTTCTGGATTTCAAGCTGTATTTCTAGGCCACAAATATAGCAAGAAACCAGTAGAATGTTTTATTTTATTTAACAATTTATTTCTATGACATTTCAATATATTATATTTACATGATTCATATTCTATTTTGTTTCAATGATTTCACCCTATTCAACAATTTATTTCAAGGATACTACCACAAAAACAGATAGAGGACAACAAAATAGAATAGAGAAACCGAGGACTAAACTCTTGTAAAGTCAATTGACTTTCAAAAAGGGTGAAAGAATGTACCATTTAGTGGACAAAGTGTTTTTTTTTAATTAATAATGTTGAAAACTGAGTATCCACATAGAAAAGAATGAACCCATGCCCTTTCCTTTAAATTAACACAAGTCAACTTAAAATGGATCAAAGATCTAAATGCTTTTGTCTAAAACTGTTTAGAAGAATACAAAAGGGAAATATTTATGAAATTGGATTTAGATATTATTATTTGGATTTGACATCAAGAGTGCAGCAAACAAAATAAAAATACTGATAAACAGGTCATCAAAGTGAAAAACTATTATAATTTTGAACTATTCTCTTTTGGGCAGGGTATTGTTAGAGATTGAGCCCAGATCTTGTCCATGCAAACATATACTTTACCACCTTAGCCACATCCTTGATCTCAAAACTATTGTTTTAAGTCAGAAACTATCAAGCAATAAAGTGTAATCACCAACGTTGGTTTAGTATCTGGCACCCATATTGTTTCCTGAACTCTGCTACAGTGCTCCCTGAGTGCAAAGCCAGGAGTAAGCACTGAGCACTGATGGTCCTTGTTCAAACCAAACCAAACCAAACCAAAACATTAACTGGAAAAGTTACACACACACACACACACACACACACACACACACACACATATATATGCCTGCGCGTGCACACACGGTTACTATTCTTCTATGATTAAACTTTCAGCTTATTATAGCAAGGATGGAACTAATGAGGCACAGTAACTCTGTACACCCATACTATCTACCTTAATACTATTGCAATCATCATATCTGTAGCACTGTCTTGTAGCACTGTCTTCACGTTGTTCATCAATTTGCTCCAGTGGACAGCAGTAACGTCTCCACTGTGAGACTTGTTACTGTTTTTGGCATATCAAATACGCCACGGGGAGCTTGCCAGGCTCTGCTGTGAGGGTAGGATACTCTCAATAGCTTGCTGGGCTCTCTGAGAGAGATGGAGGAATTGAACCTGGTCAGCCACGTGCAAGGCAAACGCCCTACACGCTGTGCTATCGCTCCAGCACGTATAGTGTTAAACTGATTAACACTGCACTGCACTGTCCTCCTGTTGCTCATCGATTTGCTGGAGCAGGCACCAGTAACATCTCACAACAAATTGTGAGACTTGTTACAGTTCTTGGCATATATGTCATGGGTAGCTTGCCAGGCTTTGCTGTGCAGGCGAGATACTCTCGGTAGCTTGCCAGACTCTCCGAGAGGGGCGGAGGAAACGAACTTGGGTCGTCGGCGTGCAAGGCAAATGCCCTACCCGCTGTGCTTTTCCTCCAGTCCTGATTAACATTAATATAGCTTAACTAAAGTTCAGTAATTCAATTTTATAGAGCTGTCTATAAGACAGGGAATTGGATATTAGTGTCGGTCTGGTAGAGACATAATTCTGAAACTAAAATACTTTTTTAATGTTCAGGCCATAGAACATAAGTCATTGTTTTGTTTCTTCCTTTCTTTTTGTTTTTCAAGGCGAAGATGTTTCCCAAATACCCTGTGACTCCACTTTCATTTAAACACTTTATTAGGGGTTGAAAAGGAAGCTCAAAAAAGGTGGAATATAGATCTTATATGCATGAGATTCCAAGTTTGGTCCTTGGTATAACAAGACCCCTCTGTGGTCCATTGGGGTAGTCCTGATAACTCCTGACTTTTGCTGGACCTCAGCAATAATGCATCATTATCCAGAACACAGGACCTTCAAGACTGTATATCCTGGTTCAGTGTCATAGGGAGTGGTTACTCTTGGACAAATCTGGCCATTTGCAGAGTCTTTACTCAACAGACTCTATGCTTTTTGAGTATATTCCTTATTATACTCAGAATATGATAATTGTTCAACATCCTAGTTCAACATCAGGCTTAAAACTATTAGGAAACTGACCAGGAAAAAGAAAAAAAAAACAGAAGGAAAACATAGTGTATGAGAGACTCATAGGAGGCTTTGAGAAACTGCAGTATTCCTAGAAACTAAGAGAGTGTGAGCATGTGCAAAAAATACATGATATGGTCCTTATATATCATCAAATATCACTTGTTTTCAATCCTCTTGACATAGGATTGATATCATCTCACGTAATGACAAGTGAGGTGATATCTCACTGGCTGTTACTTGCAAGTCATATTGAACGTTTTATAAATGTGTAAGTAGGCTAACTGATGATTTTATGTAGAATATCTAGTAATGTCTTTGCTTATTTTTCTAATTAGTCAATGTTATTACTAGGAACTTGTGAATTATTTATGTAGTTTGAGTATCAGGCCTTGCAAGATCTCTCTCTCTCTCTCTCTCTCTCTCTCTCACTCTCACTCTCACTCTCAATCTGTGTGTATATTTGTGTGTGTGTGTACACATTTTCGTTCAATATCTGGAGCTGCCTTCTTGTTTTGAAGATAGTAGTTTCACCGTGTAGGAGAGCTTTACATCTCCTATTTCTTTATTCTTGCTTTTGTTTCTTTAGTCTTGTCATTGAAGCTAAATATACAAAGACCCCTCTGATTGTGAGATTCTGGAGTATTTTGTGGCTTCAAATCTAATATGTAAGTCATTATATTGCTTTGAATTAAAAGATTTTTGCATGGTATTAGACAGTGACCAAGTTTGAAAAATGTGCTCTCTGGTGATTTCTAATATCATTTATTGTTTTATGATTTCCTTTTTTAAATGTACATTCTTTGCTTATTTTTTCACAGGTCAGATATTTGCATCAAACATTGTAAATACCGTTTCCTCAATAAAAAGCTTTAAGTAGACAAGTGGAAATTTAATAAATGATTCAGACATAATCTTACTGTAGCAAAGATTAAAAGGCAATTTAGTTGAGTAAGTACAGTCTTCTCAATTGTTAATAGTTCTAGAACAACTGGGAACCCAAATGCAAAAAATAATAAATCTTCATCTAACCTCAGATTCTATCCAGAAAAAGCTTCTCAAATTGGTTCCCAAATATAAATGCAAAATCTAGAACTCTGAAACTTTTATAGCTATAGAAACAGAATTTGTGACCATTAAGTAATGAGTTTTACACAAAACAAAAATCACGGTGAATGAAAAGACTAAAACATGCATCACTTTAAAAAATGTGTTAGCAAGGGGGTTAGAGGGACAAATATATAAATAAACTGTAGCAATTTTTCAGTGTGCTTGAAGAAAACTGAAATAAGCAGTACCATATTAAAACTTTAATTCCTTCATAGAGTCCTTTCTAAATCACAAGCCTTTAGACATTACACTAATATAAAGCGGGACCTTTGGGGATTATAATATTTCAAAGTAGGTTCATCAAGTTTGACAAATTGGCCTCCTGTGGCAGAGGAAGTTGACAATGTAGTAGTTATTTAGTAGGAGCAGAGATTATTCAAGAATTTCTGTACCTTCCTCTCAATTTTGTTGCAAACCTAAAATTTGTCTTTAAAATTCTAAATCTGTATTTTTATGGAGGATGTGAGGGACTCTACAAATAGTGCTCAGGAGACCCAGGGACCTTCCTAGTAATTCTTAGTCAACCAAATTGGCAATTCAATGCAAGGTCCCAAGAATGCAGTGCTGCTCTGGTGGGCATTGCAGGGGTTTTACTCAGACCAACCTGGCAATTTCTATAGTTTATATTTTATATTTGGAGACCTTTAGGACTGCACCCAAAAAGCTCTGGGAGCCATGTGAAGCTGGGCTTTGAACCTAGGTTGGAGGCATGGATTCTAACTGCTGTGCTATCTTTTGAGTGTTAGCACATAGATGATCTAATTAGGTTTTTCAATGCATTTAATCAAATGAGTAGTAAGTGATCTCTTATGCACTCTCATTGTTGAAAAATTCTCATGTGTGTGGCAAAATGGGGCTGGAGCGATAGCACAGCAGGTAGGGCATTTGCCTTGCACACAGCCAACAGGCTGACCCAAGTTCGATTCCTCCGCCCCTCTTGGAGAGCCTGGCAAGCTCCCAAGAGTGTCTCGCCCTCACGGCAAATCCTGGCAAGCTACCCATGATGTATTCGATATGCCAAACACAGTAACAACAAAGTCTCACAATGCGGACATTACTGGGCCCGCTCGAGAAGATCTATGAACAGTGGGAGGACAGTGACAGTGACAGTGTGGCAAAATGGATTTCAGTGTAATCCATTTTGGTGCAATACTCACCAAAATACAAATGACATAAAATATGAAGAGAAAAAACGCTCAACTATCTAGAAGGGCACCTGAGATTGAAGGATATTGGAGATCTTAAATCTTTACCATTACAAAGTATGGACGCTCTCAATGGATGTATAATTTCTGCTAATTGTTGTGCAATTCTCTGTCTACCAATGAGGCAAGACAATGTGGCTACTTTTAGGGCACTTTTCTGCCCTCTTCTGAACTGTGAGCCTATTGCCAATAAAGCTCTCTCCTCACCAGGCCCTCCAGTAGTAGTGGAACTGGCTCAGCTGTGTACAAAGTAAACTCCTTCCTTGCTACCCTATTTTTATGGCTTCTAGGAAGACTTCTTTTCAGGCACTTTCAATGCTATTTTCTTTGAATTTATTTGTAATCATGTTCATATTTTATACACTTGACAACAGCTTAAGTAAATTTTACTGAAAATATAACTCAGAAATAGAAATGAAATAAACTGAGACAAAACAATATAAATTATTATTCTGTCAGGTTCAGATATGAAAGAGAAAAGATTTAACATTTATTAAATAGTTCTCTTAGAGCCATTATGAAAATTATTTCTAAAGAAATATGCTTATATAGTAGACATCAGATTTCCAATTCACTTGGAGCAAACAATTACATTTAGGGTTTTTGTTTATTTTTTTTTCCTAAAAAAAATTGGTTGGCCAAGCCCTCAGGGTTTACTCCTGACTCTACTCAGGGATCATTCCTGGCGACATTCAGGAGAGCACATGCAGTGACAAAGATCAAACTGGGGTCAGCTGCATTCAAAGAAAAGTGCTCTACCCTCTGTACTATCTTTCCATCCCCAAGAAGTTCTCACATTACTTTTATCCAAGGTCACACAGTCAAATATTGGAATCTAACGTTTTTTGACTCTAGTGCCATGAGGAAAGAGACTTCATGAATGAGCTGTTGCAATATACACTTTTAATACTATTTTTCGATAAATTGGGCCTTTCTTTGGGCTTTAATTGCACTAAGATGGAAATTTGTCTAATCATTCTTAATTTCTATTTAAGCTATTTGACACTCTGATTTTCATGAAAAGAGCCACCGTATGTTTTAGTTCTTATTAAAGTTGTTATGCTGCTAGTCATATGTCACATCACTGAATTGCTTCTCTATCTACTCACCCTTTTCTGGAGTGTGTTTTGGCAGTTTATCATTTGATTATTTCTCTCACCTTTGCTCCAGGGTTCTTTGACACTCAATCTCCTGTTCCTCCACTGGCTACTCTAATCTGTAAACTTCCTCTGGCTTCCTTCTTTGTAACTTTAATTTCTTCTTAGAGTCCTTTCTAAGTCACAAGCCTTTAGGCACTATCAGCCTGCTACAAGCAAGTACTTGCCTATGAGCATAAGAGGACAATTTAGAAAGAGACAATCTCTAATTAGAGAAAAATCTAACGGAAGGACAAGAGCTACTTTTCATTCTCTGGGTCCTAATTAATCTTAACTCAAAATGATGTCCACTCTTCAACCAATGGTTAAGGAGTTTCCTGTGTCCCTCTGGCCTTAATTAACCTTAGTTTCACATATCAAGGTGACACTTATTGAGAAGTGTCTGCGTTAGATGTATCAGTAAAAGGTAATCTGACAGTGACACTGATCCCCAAACACTGACTAGTTCATATGGTAACAGACAAATTGACCCTAGAATTTCACATATCCAGGAAGTTTTAGCCTAGCATTGGTCATTGTTAGCTTTCTGCTCACTGACTTCAGAAAAAAGCATGGGTTTCAAATAAAAAAACTTTGTGGAAGCAGCCAAAGGAACTGAAGTGTATAGCAGAGAGAGGCAGAAAAGAGAAATCTGTCTCCTGTCTGTAAAAGCATTCTGGAAATGTCACGAATGCTACATTCTGAGCCTTTATTAATAATAAGATGATTGTGTAAAGCAAGTGGGAAGGAAAAAAAAAGATTTGTGGACAAGTAGTAAAAGTCTAGTGAAACCAATAAAATGGTCCAGAGTGAGTAGGGAAGGTAGGCCGATTGCTTTGCAGAGTCAGTCTGGGTTCCCTGGCACCACATATGGTTCACTGAGAACTGCCAAGAGTGATCCCTGAGTGCTGAGCCAAAAGTTAACCCTGAATACTGTTTTATGTACCTCCTTCCCAAAACAAACAAACAAACAAGGGAAAGTATAATCAATCCTGCTAAATCCTAATTTTTAATTTCTTCGTTATTTTTAAGGTTTCAGGGCTAAATTCAGAAGTATGTTTATTGTGTTTTTGTTTTCTAGTCACTGTGATTTTAAATACTGTAATGGCTTCATGCATACAATGTTCCAACTACACCCTCCATAGGAGTGTTTCCACCCTTCCCCTTGTCTCTGGTTTCCTCTTCTCATCCCCCCACCCATCAGCCATCGCTCCACCTTGGTAAACTCAGTACTAGTTCAGATCTACAGTTCCATAGTTCTGAGTTTACAGTTCTGCAGAGCAGTGTTGAACAGTGAGGAGATTGTTTTGTGATTGCAATATTTTGGAGTTATTTTTGAAGTGTCGATATGGTCACAAAATGGCTCATTTAATTTTTGGGCCATTTGTAAATGGGTCTGAAAAGAACAGACAGAAAAGAATGGGCTGGAACAACAGTATAGCTGCTATGTGTAGAACAGTACAACAGTAGGGTGCTCACCTTGCATGTGGCTAACCTGGTTCAATTTCTAGCACCTCGTACGAACTCCCAAGAACCATCAAGTGTGATTCCTGGGCATAGAGACTAGAGTAAGCCCTGAACATTGCTGCGTGTGGCCCAGAAGCAAGAAAAGAAAAAGAAAACTATAGTATAATGACTATTAAACATAATCTTATTTAAATAGTCCACTTATAAAGTAATACATTTGTCTGGAAAAATTCAAAACAGCATAAAAACTGCTTAGTCTCAGCATTTCCTTTTGCAACTTCTGAGTGTTGAATCAAAACTGTAAAGGTCTTCCAATTCTTAGGAGCATTTGTATTTTTATAATTTTAGATTTTGACGTATTTGCTTTTGATTTTGAAAGGTGTTCTCTAGAAATAGAACAGGTGTCTGTTTCTTGTATTCTGATGCTCTGTTGATGCCACTCCATTTAATCTCAAGCTGTGAAAAAGTGTGTCCATGAGTGGCTGTGATGTACTCTCCCAATCGCTCTCCACTTCCAGATATTCTCTCATTTTTGTGACTCTTTATTTTGCACATGACACTGAGAATTGGATTCTGTAATCCTGAAAAAGTAAGTTGTGTTTTTATTCTAATAAGAAATTTATACAGTTAACATAGAGTTAACTTTCACAAGATGTGAAATGTCCTTACTCAAGGACATGATATGTTTCTGCATGTGAAATCCATTAAAATGTTTTTTCCAATTTATTTTCCAATATAGTATAGTCTTGTACACCTCCATAGACTTATCTAGGTTACATTGGTTTATAATAGAATAAATGTTTATATGGTTATATATTTAGGTGTACAATATTAACACATGTGTATAGTCAGTATCCTTTACCACTGTTCAGAGGAAGAGAATTTCAGCCCTCCCGCTTCCATCACACTTAGGTAACCATAACTCTATCCACAGGGTCTAAGAATGTATTTTCATTGGACAGTGTTCTGTCGTTTTTTTACTTGATTTGCTTCTTTGCATACAAGCTATTAATGAGACCATCTGGTATTTGTCTCTTCCTTTCTGACTAACTCCACTTAAAATAACAAATTCAGTTTTATCCATGCTGTAGCAAAAAAATAAGATGTCATCTGTATCTCACTGTGACTCAATAAAAACAAGTAAGACATCATCTTCTGCTATTATCCATTTGTTTTTGTATTGGAACCTCACCTGACTGTGCTCTGAATTTACTCTTCGATTTATACTCAGGGATCACGCCTTGCAGGGCTCAGGGTGCAATTTGGGGCGACAGGAATTGTACCCAAGTAGGTTGCATGCAAAGCAAGTGGCCTACTTACTCGATATTTTCTCTCCATCCCCTGTTGTTATTAATTTTACAATACTTTCTATGATATATTCAAATTTTCTAATATAATTATTTTCATTCAACTTATATAAATGTTAAATATACCCGTGGGTTTTCTTAGAGTATTATTGCAGCATTTCCTATAGACTTGTTTGTTTTATATTCATTGCTGTCACTTTCTTTCCAGAAGTTTGATGTTTATTTTATTTTCCATTTGAGAAAGATATGTCTTTTTTTTTAATGTAGAGGTACTGCTATTTATTCAGCCACTGATTAGGCTGATTGAGTTGTGCATAAACTCCACCTTACTTTTTTTCCCCATTTTTTATAATTGTATTTATTGAATCACCTTGAGAGCAGTTACAAAGTTTCCAGCTTTAAGTTTTGGTCATACAATGAAACACCCATCCCTTCACCAGTGCCCATTATCCACCACCAAAATCCCCAGTGTATACCCATCCCTCACCCTCACCCTACCTATGGGGCAGATAACCTCCAAATTACTCTCTCTATACTTTGATTACATTCAACATTTCGACACCACATTCACCATTATTATTTGGGATTCTACCCCAACACTCAGATCTGCCGAAAAGGCTACAGTAGACAATTTGTTTTCTATTGCTGGTTATGAAGAGCATATGATGTAGCATGGCTGCAGTAGTGGCTGCGTGATTTTGAAATTTCAAAATTTTAACAATTAAATCCAGAGGGATTTCTTACCAAAAGCTGCTGGGTTCCAAGATTTGTTCCTGAGTCTCTGGGATCATGGCCATTAAGCGTCTTGTTCAGGAGCCAGAGAGTCCGTTCGTGGGTGGCAACTTGGGGTCTCGTTGGGATGGGGAGGAAAGGGCCAGCTCTACCACCATCCCATGAGGTCCCATGTGTCTCATCACTGAGGGCCCAAACCTGACTGGCCTCTGGAGGATGGCGGCCACCGGGCCACCAGGGGGAACAGGCCAAGGCACGAAACCTATTTCCACCTGGGGTGGCCCAGCACTGGTAATGTACTGCAGGGACTGGACGCATTTCTGACAAAAGCCTTTGGGTTTCGAGATTTGTTTCTGAGTCTCTGGGATCGTGGCTGTTAAGTAGCTTGATCAGGAGCCAGAGACGGTGGCTTGGGGTCTCATTGGGACAGTGAGGAAAGGGCTGGCTCTACCCCCATCCCGTGAGGCCCCACGTGTCTCGTCACTGTGGGCCCAAACCTGACTGTCCATTGGCCTCTGGAAGATGTGGCCACTGAGCCGCCTAGGGGGAGCAGGCGGAGAGACAACACCCTTTCCCCCCAGGATGGCCCGGCAACAGTAACCTACTGCGCGGTCCGGACACATTTCTGCCAAAAGCTGCTGGTTTTGAGATTTGTTTCTGAGTCTCTGGGATCATGGCCGTTAAATAGCTTAATCAGGAGCCAGAGAGGCCATTCGTGGGCACTGGACACTTGTGGACTCCCGCTTCAGTGTTCAGACGTACTCTCACAGCGGCTCCTCTTCTCAATTACCTTTCCTTGATATTTCCTCTTTCCTGATTGATCATGTCAGCTAGGGAATAATATTTTTCAAAGCTTTTCATGAGATTTCTTATCCCTAAACTTAGGAGTTAAGGAAAAGCAGCATGTACTAATAGAGGAAAATATTCAACTAGAATATGGTAAGCCTTATTTTAGCTTGAGGTTCACATTTGCTGTGTGATTTTAGACAGTGACTTTCTTTTGCTCACAGACAAAGTGCTTTTCCTCATTGATTACATTATATTTTGTACATGATAAACAACTGCAAATATATGTTTATATATGAGTGTTCACTCTCTGTGTTTCTTTTTCCTTTTAATAGTGATTTCTACATGATATCCATGAAAAAAAGTAAATCAGAGACCATATTTTGACAGAAACAGAAAAGGTAGTTTTGGTAGAAAACCTAATATCTACCAGGATGTTTTATCTGTAGCGGTCTCTCCACTTGTATTTATAATTTAGTAGTTTAAATTTAGTGCTATTTAAAAGTCATTATCATGTGTCTTTTAAGTTTTTTTTTTTTTTTAAGAAAGCAAACAACTCTGTTCTTACTGGGTCAAAAAGGACTTTCCACTCCTCCAGGGTCTAACCATTACAAAGTGATATACCTCAGTCTAAGTGAACTGATCTTTTCTTTCAGATAACTTCAGGAACCCAACCAATTCATTGCCTGAGGCCCATTATAAACTACGGTAGCATGAGATTTCCCCCTTGCACAGGCAGGGTCTGCGCCCCTCTGTCAGCATGAAGCAGCTTCAGAAGATGGACCATCTACCACTTTCCCTTAATGATTTAAGGTGGTGATGATGTAGGCAGGTAGACAGGGAAGGCCTCCTCCCAAGGAAATGGCAAAAGCCAGCCCTGCAGCAGCTTGGGCCTGGCTGGGACTGGAACAGGTATCGCTTAATGGGGGTTTATGTGCAGCAAAGAATGCTGCTTCTATGCTGATCACACAGGGGTGGTTCGTGACTCCATGGCCAAGCTACGGGAAGGCCTTGAACAGTGCTGAAGAGAAAGGGAGGCCAGGGAGGGTTGGTGGAGTCATGGTTCATTCAGTCTCCCTGACTAACCACCCTCCTCTCCACCCTGGCATGCCCTCTGTCAATCCTCCTGATCATGGTGACCACAGGACCCTGTATCCTAAACCGGCTGGTGACCTCTGGTAAAAAGTGCATACATTCTGTCCAACTCCTAGTCCTGAGGCAACAATACCAGGCGTTGCCACCTACTGAGGAGAGTTACTCTTCGGTATAGTAATCATGGAGGAAGATTCCTCAGTATGGAGCAGAGAAAGGGAGGAATGTGAGGAACAAGTCTAGATAGCTTTTTCAGATCCTCTTTACAGGAACCTGCAATGCAAAATAACTTGTTTTTCTGCCCCTGAGCAAGGAACTCTGAAACAGGTGCCCCGAGTTGCAAGTCATGAGAAGCGGGGGGCGGGGGGAAATCAGACCAGATAACCAGATCTTTTTCATAAGACTCATTTCACAAGACCCAGGACTGCCCTAAAAATCAGGGCGTTCCTAAGTACTGACGCAAATGCTGATCTTTAAACTATAGGCTAAGGAGTGATGTATTTTAAATGGATTGATTAGGAAAGTATGTGTTGTTACAAATATACTGACTATGAATTGCGTGGGCTCTGCTGTAATGGCCATTGGAGGCTTATATAAGATCTCCATTGGAGAAGCTCGGGGTCTTGCCCCCTGCTGGACCTGCGCGTCTGCATAGGTGGCTCGACCCTGGCTAGCCAGTCTTACAATAAAACCTGCTTGCTGTTCGCAGTCTCCGGAGTCTCTTTGTCAATAAAGGGAGATTTTGATTCACACCCTAACAACTTATAGAGTTCAAACACTAAATATTAATTCCCCTCTCATAGCTCACAAAACATAATTTTCTCCTAGTTTCCTTCTTCTCATCTTGGAGCTCCTCAATCTTTTGTTCAGCTTCTTTTATTTGACTGTTCAGAGCATCTATTACCTTTTTTTTTATTTTACTTATCATGTTTTTCATTTCTGTTATTTCTGTGATAGCTTTTCATTTTGACTCTCATACTTTCTTTCGCTTTGCTGACTACTATGTTTTAGATGCCAGAGCTAGAAACTTACAGCACAGCCTGTAGGGCATTTGCTTTGCAAGCGGCCAATCTGGCCGACCCGAGTTCGATTCCTCTGCCCCTCTCAGAGAGCCCGGCAAGCTACTGAGAGTATCTTAACCAGCACGGCAAAGCCTGGCAAGCTACCCGTGACATATTCAACATGCCAAACACAGTAACAATTGTCACAATGGAGATGTTACTAGACCTGCTTGAGCAAATTGATGAACAATGGGAGGACAGTGACAGTGACAGTGATAAATGATATAGGCAGTACATTCTATTATATTAAATGATTTGAATTTTCTTATTCATATAGGTTAAAATCATATAGAAATTATTAGAAATTTGTTGATATATCTTCTGATAATTTCATTTGCCTTTCTTTAAGTTTTGTTGGAGCAAGAATATGAAATAAACTTGTTATGTACTTGCAAGGGGCCTGACTGAGGGATGGCAGACACTGATGGTAGGATTGCTGTTGTGACATTGTATGTCAGAAGCAATTCTATTATGAATAGTTTGGTACATATCAGTGTCTCTCCGTATATGTATATACACACATATATGCGTACACATATGTACACATATATGTATTCTTTCCTTGTTGTATGTGACAACTACAATTTCACACATTTTTTTCCAGGTGCAGAGAGTTTCCCATCATTAGGGACTGTGTACTTGTGCGCTTATAAAATTCACATAGAAATCTTTAGTAAGAATTTGGAAAGTGATTAGGGCAGGAGAGTGGAATTTTCTTGGTGGAACTGAAGTCCTCATAATTGCAGGAGAGAACTTGCTTCTCTGTGCCGTTCCATGACTGAACCTAACAAGAAGTCAAGGCAGCAGGACACAAGGCAGTAGAGCACTTCCACTAAAACCTCACCAAGAACTTGGACTTGTAGAACTGTGAGAAGCAAATGTTTGGTGTTGCATGAACTGTTTGTTCAGTCGGAGATGCTGAGACTGATATAGGCAGGTAGATAGGAAAAGGCCCTTGGCAATGAAACCTGGATTAACAAAGTTTCATGAAAGAATTCTAGGATGCATCCACCTTGTGGATACAGAAAACAAAGACCTGGTAAGACAATTGCAGACACTGAGGATATAGGGCCCCTCCCCATGAAGTTCCTCAAACCCTCAGACCTCTCCCTTAATCTGATTAAAATGTGATCCAGTCCAAAGAAGACCATCACCACTCCCAAACTCCCTAGTAATATCCTTAGCAACGGGCCCAGGGGGCGGGGGCTGGGGAGGAGGTGTTTGGAGAAACCCTATACAGGCCACCTTGAACAAAGGAAGCGCCCCCATATGCTGCCTGAGCTCATGTGCTGCTTGCGCCCATGTGTCCATGCTCTCTCTTGAGTATGATACTCTCTCAATCTCTCCCCCTCCACACCCTAAAAATCCTCCAAATACAATCTATTTATTTCACTGCTTGTCTACTCCTGAAATTCCTTTCTGCAAGGCGAGTCAAGAACCCAGTAACCCTCGTTCCCAGGTGGCAGAGGCAGTAGGAGAGAAAGTGACTGTTTTTCTCCTCCCTGCTTCAAATAAATCACCCGTCGGGCCCACCGATATCAAGACAAGGAACACAAAAGAAATTTATGTCATGGAGGACCCTGTGACAAAGGAAGAGAGCCCCAAAATCTCCTTTATTAATCATGGTACATCTAAAGGGTGCAATACATTGATGTCCTCAAAAGGAGTTACAGAAAGAAAACTGAGGCAGCAAAACATACATTGTATCCTAGAGTCAGTAGGCCAGTAGTTTTGGAAAAAACTTTGGGAGGGACATTTTCCTGGTGGATAAAGATAATTGTCATCTAGGTTTTAAAAACAAATTGGAAATTTTTGTGACGATATTTTAAATGATATTTTCTGATTCTTGTGTGATTTTCTGAAATTGTATACTCTATTTAATAACTGCTGTTTGATGACTAATATTCAGAGGTATGAATGAGAATAATGATGTCATTTCCTTGTGATTGTTCTTTAGAACATATACTGGCTACCAAATGCAATCACATTTATTAAATTTTCTGCTTGTTATGTCAGTTACTGGTAAATCTTCTGTTTTATGGACTGGTAAATTATACACTCAAAAATCACCTTCTGTTGCATTTTTTGGTTAGTAGTTTTTGCTAAAATAGAATTTCATTTTCATATTGTACATATGACACAAATTATTAATAAACTATTGTACTGTTTTCTTTGTTGTGTTTGGGGACGACATTCACTGTTGGTCAGGGTTTTCTCTTGCAGCTGCTCTCATATTTTTCTCCCATATGTTTCAACAAGCACTGCCATGCATAATTACTGAGTGTCGAGCCAGGAGTCAACTCTGAGAATTTTGGGGTGCCTCCACAAACAATAAGATCTTATGAAGTACCCACTGTAAGCAAGCCACAGTTTTAAGCATATTAAGAGGCATTAGTTAATAATATTTT
This sequence comes from Sorex fumeus, assembly GCF_029834395.1. Taxonomy (NCBI): domain Eukaryota; kingdom Metazoa; phylum Chordata; class Mammalia; order Eulipotyphla; family Soricidae; genus Sorex; species Sorex fumeus. Next base: position 328,734 of record NW_026606274.1, read on the forward strand.
GTTAGAAATGCTCTAGCATCAAAGATATAAGATCAAAGAGATAGTATGTGGGTAATTGTCTCCCATGAAGGCAAGGGGAGGGCCAGAAAGGGGCGGTATAATGGGGAGATTGGTGGTGGGGAATGTGCACTGGTGGAGGTATGGGTGTTTGAACATTGTATGTTTGTAACTCAAACATGAAAGCTTATAACTGTATCTCACGGTGATACAGTAAAATAAAATTTACAAAATATAAAGATTCAGTCAAGAGAACTCTCAAAAAAAAGAGAAGACAAGAGAATAAAGAAAAAGTGATTCAAAATAATTTAGAGTCCCATCCCTTCCCTGCCCCAATGGAGCTAGCCCCAGCAGACAAAAACCTCCAGAACTTGAAAGCCATGATCATGGCCACTATCTGCCATTGTGGACTAACCTCATCTATGAGTGATCTGCAGAAAAACTCAGGTATGCGGGACTTCTGACTGAAAACTCCAGGCTCAATGAAATCAGAGAATGGATGACCTCTCCCCAACTACCCCTGTTCTCAGCAGCTTGGCAGTCACAACCTCAAACCACCTCTGGCGCCATATAATCTCATCAATGGCCTTGATCCAGAGACTCAACAAGGAATCTCTCAGAAGAGAGCACAGAACAATACACCATAGAAATGCCCCCAGAACCCATGCCAGCCTGTTTTATTCAGGGCATCCCAGAGGGGGGTGGGGTGGTCCAATGGAGCCAGCCCCCACCAGTCAAAAACTTCCTTCCTTCCTTCCTTCCTTCCTTCCTTCCTTCCTTCCTTCCTTCCTTCCTTCCTTTTTTCCTTCCTTTCTTTATTCCCTTCCTCCTTTCTACTTTCCATCATTCCTTCCTTCCATCCCTGTTTCCTTCCTTACATATGCCTTCTTTCTTTCTTTTTTTCTTTCTTTCGTTCTTTCTTTTCCTTCCTTCCTTCCTTTACTTCTTTCTTTCTTCTCTTTGTCTTTCTTTCTCTTTCTCTCTTTCTTCTTCTCAGTCTACTTTCTTTCTTCCTTTTGCTAATTAGGGATCAGCAAAAATTTTCTATTGAAAAAACTACACCTAGTCAATTAGTTATGCTTTGAGGATCTGTATCTCTTCTCATCTCTGCAGTTGTAATATGAAATCCGTCCCTGGCCACGTGGGTGATTCTTCCCCAGCAAAGGTCCTGATTCTGTCTTTGCACTGAATCCTACTGGCTCATCTTTTTTTCACTTCTAAAATATATTTCTGCTCCAGCACTGAGGAATAATGTAGGGCTTAATATATTAATATTCCATGTGACTGACCCTGGTTCTATCACCAGCAACACATAGTCCCATGAGCACCACCAGGAGTCACTCCAGAGCACAGAGACAGGAATACCTGAGTATCACTGGGGCTACTCCAAATCCTCTCTACACACACAAACACAAACACACATACATAAAACACACACAAACACACACACTTTCTCGGCTATCCCGGTTGATAGTAAAGTGAGTAGAGTGCTTGCCATGTATGAAGGCAATCCTCAAGGGTTCAAGGGACCACAAGTATTGGGATGGCAGGGATTGAATGGAGGTTGACCATGTGCAAGGCAAGGGTGTTTCCCACTGGATTATCACTTTGATCCGGATGACACAATTTTAAATGACAACTTATTTCAAGTATTTCTTGTGTTCTTTCTGATTCTTTTTAGATGTCCCCAATTACCCCACCGTACTTGGGATTTTCTAACAGATGGCATAATTTGTTGATCACAAGAATTGGTTACAATCTGTCTAAATTGTTTCTCATCTGCCAAATCCAGTGGTCACTTTGAACCTCTATTCAGCAGCTGTCACTCACAGAGAATGAGAGAAACACAGAAGTAGACAAACATGTGGGTTGGCCAAGCTTTAGGGTCACCTGTGCAGCATTCAGTGGTCTCATGGCAGGTAAATAAAATGCAATATTGCACCCCAACCGAAGCAGATCCCTACAGGTGAGCCATTGTTGGAGTGGACGGAGACATCAGGACAGTTAGGAAGTATATAAACGTGCCACAGGGAGCTGGAGAGAAGAGGCTAGTGTAGATCAGAGAGATTCAGTAGGAATCTGTAAACTATAAAGTTGTTTGTGCAGGAGAGAGAATTCATAGGGTAGGGTACCTCTCTTGCACCCAGTCTACCAAACTCCTCCAGGAGTCAATCCTGTGTGTGGAGCCAGGAGCAAGCCCTGAGCATGGCTAGGTGAGGACCCAAAATCAAAATAAATAAATCAAAGATTGTGAAAGTTGTTTATTCTAGTTTTGTCTATATTGTCCCCTAAATCTAAAAGACCTTACAAAGTATTAGTCTATTTTTGCCTGGCACAAGTTTACAGCTGGCAGATACTGTGTTATCTAATCTATCCTTGCCTTCTCTTTTTTCTGGGTGCATGTTTGCTAGCGGAACACCCTAAACTTAGGGTTTTTTGTTTCGGGAACATTGCTCATAGTAATTCATCATTTCCTAACTCTAAAGTAAATAATAATGTACATTATAAAGCATTAACATATCACTTAATATTATTAAACACTAGTAGTAACTTAGTGTTGTTGGGTAACTAGACAATAAAAATTACTACCTAGTAACTGTTCATTTATTAATGAAATATGTAAGTCATCAGTAGAATGGGAGTATTTCCCTAACCCAAGAGTCTGAAGAAAGTGAAACTGTTGTAACTGTCTTGTAAGATTCCATCTCTCTAGCCTGCTTAAGTCTACCTCTTAATCTATCCAATCCAGTCTTCTTCTGGGGAATCGGACCTCCCGATTGGCTAGCCTCTAACTTTCAATTGCCTGCTTTATGACATCATTCTCCCACCAAACCTACCAGCACGTTGTAGAATCTTGGGGCTCCCGTGCAGTTGTTTCTAAACAAGTTTGGATCATCGTGAGTGACCAGTGACCAATGATCAATCACCAGTGATCAGTCATCTGTACTGGACACTTGTGGACTATCGCTTCAGTGTTCCGACATACTCTTACATTGTCTCCTCTTCTCATTTACCTTCCTTTGATATTTCCTCGTTTCTGATCAAGTCAGGTAAGGAACAATATTTTCCAAAGCATTTCACGAGATTTCTTATCCCTAAACTTAGCAGTTAAGGAAAAGCAGCATGTAATAATAGAGGAAAATATTCGATTAGAATATGGTAAGCCTTATTTTAGCTTAATGTTCACATTTGCTGTGTGATTTTAACATTGACTTCCTTTCGGTCACATACAAAGTGTTTTACTTCATTTTTTACATTAAATTTGATACATACTCACAACCGCAAATATATGTTTATATATGGCTGTTCACTCTCTGCACTTCCTTTTATTTTAAAATAGTGATTTTGACATTATATCCATCAAAAAAAGTAAATCAGAGACCATATTTTGACAGAAACAGAAAAGGCAGTTTTGGTAGAAAACCTAATATCTACCAGGATGTTTTATCTGTAGCAGTCTCTCCACATTTATTTATAATTTAGTAATTTAAATTTAGTGCTATTCAAAAGACATTATCATGTGTCTTTTAAGTTTTCTAACTAAACTAGGTGAAAAACTGGATTATGTGGAAGGTGTGGAGTGCTGAGTGGTAGAGAGGCAAGTCCTCAAATGTAAGGAAGTTTAGGGTCATTTTCAACAAGCTTTAATGTGCAGAGGCCAAGAAGTAGAAGATGATATGAGGGAGAATAAAATAGGAAAGAAAGATTATGGAGGGAAATTATCAAGGAAGAAGAAACAGCTTGAGATAGAATGTTGGAGAGAACAAGATAGTTCAAATCAAAAGAGAAGGGATATAGTTAAATATGCTAAGAGCCTGTCAAAGCAGTTGACTTTAATCAATTCTAGGACTAGAAAACATACTATGTCTCAAGTAGAGTACCAGTAGGAAAAAAAGACCTATAGAAAACCATGGTTGTGGTTTCTTTTCTTATTATCTCTAGAACACAGTTGGCCCTTGGCAGTTTTGAATAGAAACACGTTTTAAAAATGATACTTCCTATAAATAACTAATACTGGTTACCTAGGGGGATGGAAGATGCATCATCGTCAATGTGTTTATTACATTCTAGTTTGTAAGGTACATGTATAGTCTGCCTGTTATAATAAAGAAGTGATATCTTCTAGGTTGAATCAGGAGAATTAATTCTTTTGTGTGGTAAGTAGGGTCCAGGTTAAAGGCAACTTGTCATCTTCACAAAGAGTTTCTTTCTGGGCTGGAGCAATAGGTAGGGCATTTGCCTTGCACGCGGACAGGTCATTTGCCTTGCATGTCGCCGACCCGGGTTCGATACTCAGCATCCTATATGGTTCCATGAATACCACCAGGAGTAATTCCTGAGTGCATGTTCCAGGAGGAACTCCTGTGCAGTGCCGGGTGTGACCAAAAAAGAAAAAAAACTAGTTCCTTTCTAACATGACCATATTTTGATAGCAGTCGACATCTGCTTTTAGATCCTACAAAGAAATAGAAAAGTCAAGTCTCAGATGTCTAAATACACATTGATTTCAGTTTTGTGGAATTTGAGTTTTTCTACATTAAAATAGTTAAGTTGAATTTTGGTGACTGTTTCTGAAACTTTGGCAATGACATGTTCCTGGTGGATAAAAATACTTGTCATCTAGGTTTTAAAAATAAATTTGAAATTTTTGTGACCATTTTTCAAAACTTTTCTGCTTCTTGTGTGATTTACTAAATGGTATGCTCTGTTTAATACCTGTTGCTTGATGGTTAATATTCAGAGATATGAATGAGAATATTCATGTCATTTCCTTATAATTATTATATTTATTTTTGCTTCATATTCCTTTAGAACATATACTTGCTAAATGAAATCACATTTATTATATTTTCTACTTGTTATGTAAGTTACTGGTAAATCTTTTGTTTTATGGACCGGTAAGCTATACACTCAAAAATCACCTTCTATTGCCTTTTATGGCTAGCAGTTTCTGTTAACATAGAATTTCATCTTCATATCATACATGACACAATTTCTTAATAAACTTACTGTACTGTTTTCTTTGTTGTGTTTGGGGACGGCATTCACTGTTGGTCAGGTCTTACTCTTGGGGCTGCTTTCAATCAGTTACTGTACTATGCTGCTTGCCACATAGCCCAGATGTCATTCATACCTACATACTTCTTTTTCAGTTCTGTGATCCATATTTTTAATGATTTATTTCTTGATCTCTATACTTCTCCCATTTAAATCACGTGAAATAGACAAATTCTATTTATGTGTGCACATTACTCAGAATCAGGAAAAGCATGAGAAGGACTGGTAGTAGGTCCTCTTTAAATGTTTGGAAAAATTCGCTAGTGAATACATCTGGACCTGGGCTCCAAAAGCACATCTTGAGAAAAACTAAAGTACTCATTTTTGAGGGGTGATCAAAAACCAGGGTACGGTTGGTACCCTTCAAATCATGAAGTAGATTGAGTTATATGTGAGCCGTAGATAATAGATAGGAACTGCACAAGAAAAAGACAAACCTGAAGATTACACTGCTAGTAGCTGTAGCGACCCCACATGCCTATATGAATGGAAAATATCTTCCTCCTACTTTCTGACATTGCAGTGATCAAGGCAGAGTCCTAGCAAGAAAGTCAACATGCTTAGGTTCCGTAACCTGGTAATGCATAAGGGACAGCGAGATAGTACAGGAGGGGATAAGGCATTTGTCTTTAGGCAGCCAATCAAGTTGGATCTCTGTCACTGCATCCAGTCTCCTGAGCACTACAAGGGGTCACTCCAGAGTTCAGAGCCAGGACTAGCCCAAGATCACTGCCGAACATTGGTCCAAATTCCGACCCACCCCAATTCCAATAAAAATATTGGAAAAGATTGAACAAGTCTCTAGGCCATCTCTGGGCCTCGGGTTTCTTTCTTCTCCAATAAATTGTTAGTTATTTTCACAGAACTTCCTAATTGTAAAATGCTTTCATTCTAGGCAATAACGTAAAGTTCAATAGGAGAGCAAGCTACAGGTAGAGCTAGGACATGGAGTAACTAGCTGTAAGCAACAAATCCATGCACCAACATCACCAGAGTATTCTATAGCTCTGTATTCAGTTTGGGAGCATTGTGCCCAATACACAAAGTGCCAAAATGTGCCAGTCATTCAACCACCCAAAGTTGTTCGGACTTTTGGTAACTTGACTCTTGGTTTTAGAAACTAGTCTATACTTGAAACTTTAAGTGAATTTTACTCCTCTCAATCGTTGTCAGAGGGGGCTGGAGTGATCGCACAGCAGTTACGGCATTTGCCTTGCACACGGCCAACCCGGGTTCCATTCTCAGCAACCCATATGGTCCCTTTAGCACTTCCAGGAGTTCTTGAGTGCATGAACTAGGAGTAACCCCTGTGCATCGCTGGGTGTGACCCAAAAAGAAAAAAAAAAGTTGTCAGAGATTATCAGTCTCACAGATATTTTTCATCACCCTCTTGTTCCTTACAGAAAATAACCAAAATTCGTCGGTATTGGGAACTGCACATACTCTGCAGCTTCCCCTTCCCATGGTGAACAATGTAGCTTCAATAACAGGAAGTGTCTGCAACTACTCCAGCATACCTACTCCAGCTGGTAGATCTGCTTGGCTCCTGCCCTCAGATTCTGGCATCGCTTTCCAACCACTCATGGGTAGTGCCGATCTTGACCAACATTCTAGCGCAACAATGCTGCCTGGAATGTCTCTTCTATGTCTATGGCAGCTCGTTATGAGAAAACCTTAATACCAACCACATGGTGACTTTGTACCCATCACTTTCTGCCAGTATAGTTCAAAGGACACCATCTCAGGTTCCAAATCAGAGTTATAGCCTGTCGCTTCCCTATCAGGAAGGAAGCCAGGTGGTTTAATACCATCAGGGCAGTCCAGGACCTCTCTTTTCTGGAGAGGACATCACGATATTGGTGGAAGATAGACTTCCCCAGCTCTTTGATTGCTTGGAAGCCCTAGATCAATGTATAGATCCGCAGGAAATGAACACCACAGATACCATCACTCTGAATCTGGGCCGAGAAAACTCAGGTGGCACTAAGGGGACCTCCCACACAACACGGAAGAACAAAATCCAGGCCTTTGAGCCTCTGGAGGGAGAACCCAAGGCCAAAATACATTCCAAAGACTCAGAACACTTGCTAGGTGGAGAAGGGATTGTTTGTAATGCTGCAGCCAGTAACAGGTGTCCTGTGACCATGGGCATAACTAACAGCAAACCTCAGAAAGCTGCGTACAGCAGGATCAGCAAGACCAAGAGTCATGGGCAGGAGAAGACAAAAAAAAGGCCAGAGAAAACTCCAAGAAACCTAATGATAATGATCAGACAGGGAACAAGGTGAAGGCAGATGTGAAGCCCACCATTGCCAGGATGAAATGCAAGTTAAGTCATCCTGAGCTTGGCCAAGAGGCACTTAAAAAGCCAGGCAGCAGCCAGGGCATGCACATGCTGAAGTCTGTGCAAGAGTTTGATGCACTGGGGAAGAAGAGGGATCCAAAGCCTCAAACCTCTTCCTCCGAGGTCCTTGGTAGTTCAAAGAAGCCCAAAGATTTCCAGCCCTCCTCAGTTGTGAAACCATTGGCAGGTGCTATAAGGGATGGAAAAAGTCTTGAGAAAACTCAGGTCAAAGCTCAGAAACCAAGGAGCAGTGCTAAAGAATGCTCGTCTCAATCCCATTCTGAGCTGCCACCTCCTGGGAAAGTCAAATTTGTGCCTTTGCCTTTTCTTACCATGGAGAAGCCGCAAGCTCAATGTGTTCCTCATAAACCACAATCCCTGGCTTCACATCGTCCTGCTGCACCTTACCCTGCTAGGCCTGGCTCGACCAACTCAGCTTGGCCAACTGCCATCAGTTCATCCCAGCCAGCGACTGCATATTTGTCACACCCTGCCAGACCAACTCAGCCCATTTCGACCAACCCATCTCGACCAGCTTTGCTGAGGTCTACTAGCCGGCCTATTTCTCAGCCTGCAACTTCTAGACCTGCTAACTGCAAAACAAAATCTAGCAATTCTCTCCAGCAGGGCCCTCTTCCTGTCTCTGGCACCGAGCGCCAGACTCCACCCAAACGTCAAAGTGAGTTTCGACTCCAAGACTTCTGTTTCCAACCAATTCCATGGAGAAAGCCCAATGTTCCGGAGCCAGTCATGTCTAAGCCCATCACAAAAAAGCAGAGACCAGAGCGTGAGGCTATGAAGAGGAAGGCTCAGCAGGAGCGTGAGAATGCTGACAAATGCTTCTCTTTGGGAAAAGTGCAGTTTTTTATAGAGAGAGAAAAAGATATGGACATCTCTTAACTCTATGGCTATAAGTAGCTGGAATCGTTGGAGACATTTTAAGTACCAGATGTTTGCCTTAGCAAACACCTGAAATGCCTTACACATTTCATATATTCTGATACATTTTCAAAAGATAAATAGATGCATATAAGTTAATAGATTAGTAATAAAATTTCTGAATGTTGAGAGGCTTTCCATTGTGGTCATCATTAGGAGCGAGTGAGGACTGAAGGATTCATGAGAGATAAATAGAAGTTTGAGGAGTGATAAAAGGGAAACAGACAAGAATCTATAAAAGAGAAACTTGGCTCAGGGTTGTAAAGCCCTTAAGAGGAGAAATTTTATGGGCCTGAAGAAGAGTTGGGGGGGTTGGGGCAGAGAAATAGTATACCTGATGGGGCATTGCAGGAGGCTGACCCACGATTCATCCCTGGAATCCTATGTGGTAGAACGAGTTTCTCTAGATGTTACCTTTGAGCACAGAGCCAGGAGTCAGCCCTGAGTACAGGCAAGTATGTTTCCATCACCAGTCTCCTCTAAAAAAGAATGGGAGAAATTGTACAGTTAGAGGGTTTGGTTTAATATAAAAAATGGAATAGGTTGAAGAAGGAGGATTAGTATAATAAGATAACCCATTGAAAAGTAAAAATATTTTCACAGAGGCTGTCTTTATGTTTCATGACCTTCGTTTTTAAATAAAGAGATTTGAGGCATATCTCCAAAAGGTGTGGGTGGTCTATCCAGAAATGATCAGGCTGTGCGATGCTAACACATAGCCAAGGGAAAGAACCTACAGATGAACAGTAAATGGCCCTCAGAGTTATATAGGAGTGACTGTAAATAGGGAACAAGCAAAGAGAACAGTTGTAGCAAGGAGCCTGAATATCAGCTCTTGGAACATGTAACGATCAATCGCCATGTATTCAGGCCCATGGTTCAGCCACCCTAAATGTACCATTTCACTTCATTTTCCCAACAATTCTCAGAGCCAGTATTACCGGGGCACTAGGCCAGCTCGGTTCAACAATGAGGTGTATATGACTAAGTGCTTTGGATTTGCAAACTCCCCAATGTGGCCAATGTGTCTTTCAGACTACAGCATCCTGGCATTATTGACTTGGGTGCTCAAAATGTATTAGCTTCAGGGGGCCTCTCGGGGGTTTTCCGCGGTGCCGGGTGACTGCAGCCTGCTCCAAATATCGATGTTGTCGGAAGCTCACACAAAAAACAATGCTATATCTGGCGTTGGAGTTTGGGTCGTGGGAGAATCCGGACTGGGACATGCACACTAGGTTACCACTCCCAGAGTGGTTGGAACTGGCTCTTCTTGAGGCTGGGAAGGCGGTGGTGGAAAGAGATGGTCCTAGGAGAGATATTGGTTGATGAATGAAAGGGAAGAAAATGGGGAAGGACTGGGACCAGGACACCAGATGGGCATGAAGGTAAAGTTGGTGGGTAACATTAAAATGTTTTTTAATGAATAACTGTATTACATTCATCAAAGTAGGAAAATAAAATATGTGAAAAATAACAGGTCACATGCAAAGTCAGAGAGAGCTCAAAGAGCGGAAGTTCGTTCTGGAGCTACTGCTGGCACTTGGGCAGACAGCCTGGTTCTCCCAACATCACGTGCTGTGACACAAAACAACCACCATGTGTTAAACATGCAAAGAAAAAAGAAACAAAAATCAAGCTGCAAACATTGAGAGTGGTGAATGGTTTTTCTTTTGGGGGCAGTGGAAGAGACTTTGAAGTGAAGAGTTGTAAGTATTTCCTAAGGGGAAAAGAGTAAGAACACCTTGGCCAGCACAGGGATTAGAAGCCCAGAGGGGAGAGTCTGAAGGCCTTCAATTGCTAATGTGAAAAAAGGTAAGGAGTACTGCATTTACATAATTTAGAGTTTGCAAAGAAGAAAAATCTAACGCAGCTCAACAGTCATTCCCAATTTTCCTAGGTGATTCTAGGCAATGAGTAAAGGAGAGAGCACTTGTACCCCTTTTAAAATACACACCTGCTTAAGCAATTTTTTAATGGGATCATTCATTTAAGACAAATTTCAGTGCCATTTGCTATACTTGCTAGTTTTGAAGCTATTGCCATTGTTTTATCCATGGGCTGGTATAGCACAGCGGGAAGGGCATTTGCCTTGCAAGTGGCCAGCATGGGCAACCCAAGTTCGATTCCTCCACCCCTTGTAGAGAACCTGGCAAGCTACCGAGAGTATCTCCCCTGCATGGCAAGCTTGGCACGTATTCTGACGTAATCGATATGCCAAACACAGTAACAATTGCCACAATGGAGACATTACAGGGCCCGCTTGAGCAAATCAGTGAACAACGAAACGACATTGACAGTAAGAGTGACCTTTATTTTATCCATAACAGTTCCGTCATTTCCAAAAACAGTCTCTTCACTACCCACTGACCTCTCCATTCTCTCCCTGCTCTGGTTCCTGGCAACACTCCTCTTTTTTCTATTTGAATTTTCTTTCGCTAAACCCTTCACATACATGGATCTTAACATATGTGACCTTTTTGGCAGCCGTTTTTAAACCCTGATGCTTTCAAAGTTCATCTCTGCTACAGTATGTCATTACTTCCTCTGACTGATATTCTGTTGTATGGATCTATAATATTAGAGAGGCTTCCACACGTTATAAATTCTCAAAGCTTGGAGGTCTCATAAATTGGCTAAAAGAAATGTTGATAGGTGTTGTACACATAGTACAGAGGGTAGGGTGCTTGTCCTTAACACAGGAGGCCTGCTTGGCTCCCTGGCACTCCATATGTCCCCAGAGCCCTGCCATGAGTGACTCCTGAGCACAGAGCCAAGAGGAACCTCTGAGCACCATCAGGTGTAGATACAACACACAAAAGAATAAGAGTACTCACACACACACACAAAGATCTAGTCCCATTCGTGTAATTTTAGATGCTAACAACATCATGGTGTAGAATAGGTAATGGCCATTCAAAGAAACCATAAACCCTGCAAATATTCCTCTGTTTTTAAAACCTTGATTGAATGGATTCTATGGCTGGCAATGCAAAGATCTGTTGTATTTTCAGGTGAATCAATGAAATAACATATGTTGTGACACAATGGAGGAAGTAGATAATGAAGATAGAGGAGAAAGTCATGTGACCTTCGAGGCCAGGATGTGAGTATATGAACTACCAGACAAGCCTCGGGGAAGTTATCAGAAGTTAACAGAAAATAGAGGCTAAAGACCTTCTAAAGAAGGCATATATCCGGGCTGACATCTTTTCCCCAGTGATCTGTATATGAAATTTCTGGCTTGTAGGAGTGCGTATTTTTTTCTTCTGATGTTTAAGCTAACAGGTAATTGGTTACAGCAATCACAGAACCCTAAACAAAACAGTACATCAATAACACAGTAGCCTATAAAACAATACAGTGCTCCAGCAAAAAATATCTGAACCCAGTACATATAAAACTTAAATATCTTTTTCTATTTCACTCTTAAATAGAAACAGCACTTGTTAAGGAACATGTGTAACTATTACACAAGTAGCAATATCATGAACCTGGGACTTAAATTAAAATTATCGGTGTTTTTCCCTGCTCCATATTAATTTTCAAACTATTTTGACTTTTTATTGTAGTAAAGTCTCCAGGAATGATTCCTGAGTGCAGAGCCAAGAGTAATACCTGAGCATAACCAAGTGTGGCCCCCAAACTGAAATAAATAAATAAATAGATCAGATATTGAATGTTTCCTATCCACTTTTTAGCCATATTGTCCATAACTCAATCACCTCTATTCTCACAGCCACTATACATATGCTCAGACTAGCCTCACCCATGAATGAATCTCTTCCAACCTCTTATACTTTACACCACTGATAGATCAAGAGTAGCACACCACATTTGTTGAGGTTTAAAATAGAAGGCAAGTGGTGGGTGGGTGTGCACTCCAGGGCAGTGTGCCCAGATATCCAGCTCAGGGAACTGCAAGACTCCTCACTGTTGGCCATCCCCCCTTCCCCCAGAGGCACTCAGGACAAAGGCCTTCCCCAGCAAATTTTAGGACTGCATCAGAAGTGGGAAATAATTCCAGATCAGGTACCATTGTTGCCTAGTCCCCCAAAAGTAGAGCAGCGGCGGTGGGGATGGCCTTCAAGGCAGCAGCGCCTCATGTGGCTGCTCTAATTTTCCTCTTTCTCTACACTTTGGACTCAATTTTCAATCTGCATTACCTTATTTTGAGGAGAACAGCCTGGCTGTCACAAACACGTTATGCCAATAGTCCACTAGCCTATTTTGCTCTCAGCAAAGTATATGTGAATACAAGAAACTGACAAGTCTACATTAAAGAACGCATATCTGAAACTTCACTAGAGGACTCACAGAGGTCACAAAGGAGTAGCACCAAAGACAAAGCTAGAATTCTAGAAGGGGGTAAAGGTGACCACCATCGAAGAGCTCTTCCAGAATCCTTTCTCACTGGAGGAGCGGAACATTGAGAGTGAACCGGAGGGTCCCAACTCGAAAATACCTAAGGAGCACGAAGAAAAGTTGCAAATTCCCACCACGAGGAGTGAATGAAGAAAACAGCTCAGAAGCCTCAATACGGAATACCAGCAAATACAATCTCTCCAATAAAGAATTCAGAGATGAAATGTTGAGGATGTTTATTGAACTCAAAGAAACGATGGAACAGGCAGCCAGTAATTTAAAGGAAGCTATGAAAGAAATAGTGGAATGGACAGCCAATAAAATCAGGAAGCAATGAAAGCAGAAATAAGAAAGCGACAAACATGTGTAATTAATAAAGGAGTCAGGAGATGAAATTAAAAACAGAGTGCACACACTCAACAGTAGAATAACCACCACTGAAAACAGAATCACTGAGCTTCAAGATGAGCTGCATAACCCATACAGGCAACAGCATATAATGGGAAAGGACCTCAAAATAGCTCATGTGAATCAGAGACCTAGGGGATGAACTTCAGAAAAACGACATAAGAATCATCAAAGATTCAGAAGAATGTGGAGGCAACCCCAATGAAGTAGCAACTGTTAAGGACATCATTGCTGAGAATTTCCCAAAGCTGGAGAATGCAGACATCCAGATCCATGGAGCTTGAAGTGTACCTGCTAAAAGAAACCCCAATAAAGAGACTCCAATATATCATATTCAGAATGACGGATACCACATATAGGACATAATACTGCAAGCAGAAAGGCCAAAGAAGGAAATCACATACAAAGGAGCATCCCTTAGATTTGCAGCAGACTTATTAAAGGAAACCATCCTAGCCCAAAGAAAATGGGGGGTTATAGTAAAAAAAATCAATGAAACGATTGCTTCAACAAGAATACTCTATCCTTCAATGAAATACACTGCAGCTGTTAGAAAGGATGAATTCATGAAAGTTACATAGAAGTAGTTCAACATAGTCAGTATCATGCTAGGTGAAAGGAGTCAGAAAGAGAGGGACAGACATAGAAAGACTCCACTCATCTGGGGAATATTAAATAACAGAATGGGACAAAACACCCAAGAATAGCGAGATAATTACCAGGAGGTCTGTACCACGGTTTGGAACCCGGCAAAACTGGTCAGCTACATGCAAAAAAAGGAGGGGGGGCTCAGACATCTACCTAAGACCGTGACAAAAGTTAGATCAAAATAGATTAAAGAACCTCAGCAACAGATCTAAATCCATAAGTTCCATTAAAGAGAAGGTCAGCAAAATCCTCCACGTTGTTGAAAATAAAATGATTGTCAGAGGTGACATGCCACTGAACAAGCAAGTGGAAACAGTGATACACTAATGGGACTTTCTTAAACTACGTAGCCTCTGTGCCTCAAAAGAATCGGTGAGCAGAATACAAAGACAGTTTACAGAATGGGAAAGGATATTCACCCAATACCCATCTGATAAGGGGTGAATATCAAGGCTATACAAGGCACTGGTTGAACTCTCCAGTAAGAAAACTTCCATCCCCTCAGAAAGTGGGGCGATGAAATAAAAAGAAACTTTCTCAGAGGAGAAATCTGAATGACCAAAAGGCACATGAAAAAATGCTCTTCATCAGAAATCATCAGGAAGATGCAGATGAAAACAAAAAGATACCATGTCACACCACAGAAACTGGCACATGTCCAAAAGAACAAAAGCAACCAGTGCTGGCATGAATGTGGATCAAAGGGCACTCTCTTTCTCTTCTGATGGGAATGCTGAATGGCACAGCCTTTTGGGAAAACAATATGGAACAAGGTTGTTTCTCATAAACATTGTCTTCGTAAGATTCAGCTGTAGTCCTACCTTTCCACACTCACGGTCAAAGTCGGCCAGCATTTGTGCTGCTTGGCTGATGTTTGGTGTTATTAAAACAATTTCATCAACAAAGCGGTGGTGTTGTAGTTGTCGACCCTCTATCTTCACTCCCATTCCTTCCCATTCCAGTCGTCGCATGATGTTCTCGAGGGTGGCACTGAAGAGTTTCGGTGAAATGGTATCACCCTTCTGAACCCTTCTCTTGAAATCAGTGATTACTTCTTTGTAGAATGGTGAAACGATGAAATGATGAAATTTACATATATGTGCATCAATATAGAGAGTGTCATGCTAAGAGAAATCAGAGAGAGAGAGAGACGGACAGACATAGGATGACTGCACTTATTTGTGGAATATAATGTAACAGTTGGGAGACTAACAGATGGAATAGAGTAGGGGCCACTATTTTTTTAAGATCATTTCTTAAATTCATTCAAATAATTCCTATTACCTAACTATGGAAAGATATCCTGATTTCATAAATCCTCAAATAAAAAGGCCAAAAAGATCAAATACCAAGTGTTCCAATCTTTCAATCATTTGAGCCTTTATTAACATGCAAGTACCATTTGCAAGATTTACAGGTTTTGCCAATCTTGTAGTCCAATGTTTTAAACCTAGAACTACTTTTGAATCTAAAACTAAGTAACTCACTAAAGTTGGACAAGGTTAAATAAACTATTTCTAGCTATCACCTTGACAGTTCTGATGGTAGTTTAGATTTTTATAATTGACATTACTTGTCACCAGGTAGCAGAATAGAGTTCTGATCTTGGGTCTTTTATACTAAAATATGTACCTGTATGTCTTATGCAGTTACTAAAATATATGCAATTAACATGAATATTGTTTACTTCACTACTTTCATATACTAGAAAGTACAACATTAGGTCTTTTAAGAGTAAAATTTAATTTTTTAACTCTTGGTTGTTTTTAATTTTCTGAAGTTTCTATAACCTTGTTCTGGCCTCATCTAAGCATTACAGGAATGCACAGGGTTGGCTGAGACCTAGGCACGCAGGAGGTTTGTAGAGAATTGGTTCGTGATAGTTGCAGTTCCCAGAGAAACTGGTCCATAATAAACTTATCTGGAAGAACTAAGTTGCAAGCTTAATTTATAGACTCTATAATGACAGCATTGTTGTCACTACAAGATAAAAGAAATATAAACCCACGGTCAGTGCTTCTTTCACCATAGCTTCTCATCAGCTATGCTGTCATAGAGATAAAGAGATAAAGGCCCTCCCGTTGATCGTCGATTTGCTCGAGCGGGCCTAGTAACGTCTCCATTGGAGACTTTGTTGTTACTGTGTCTGGCATATCAAATACTCTCGGTAGCTTGCCGGGCTCTCAGAGAGGGGCGGAGGAATAGAACTCGGGTCGGCCATGTTGGCCGCTTGTAAGGTGAACGCCCTACCCGCTATGCTATCGCTCCAGCTATGCTGTCATGTTTTTTAAAATTTTTGACATGTTTAGTAGGAGAGCTTATTGACCTCCTTATTAAGTTTAAGTTCACACTACCTGTGGGTAAAAGTCCCACCAATCATCATTAAGCTCGGCCATAAAGGGTATATGACTTAACTGAGTTAATTGGGTGAAAGTACCATTTATTGGGAAGCAACTCTGGCCCTGAGGACATATGACTTAACCGAGCAAATTGGCGGGAAGTAGCCTCTGATGTTTACACAGACACAGGACTGGAGAGTTAGGTGTCAACACACCTGTATTTTGTATCCTATGTCTGACTGATAAGATGGCTGGATGTATAGGAATTCCTTTCTGTCTTGATGTATGGGGATATTTTCTTGATATCTAAGTCTCATGTATTCTGGATCTGACTGACAATATGTTTTCTTGAAGTATGACATTGATTTTTTTTTCCTTTTTGGGTTACACCTGGCGTTGCTCAGAGGTTACTCCTGTCTCATACACTCAGGAATTGCTCCTGGTGGTGCTCGGAGGACCATATGGGATGCTGGGAATCGAACCTGTGTCGGCCATGTTGGCTGCGTGGAAAGCAAACGCCCTACACACTGTGCTGTCGCTCCAGCCCGAGATTGATTTTTTTATTATGGGAATATTTTCTTGATATCCAAGTCGCAAGTATCCTGGATCTGACTGACAATATGTTTTCTTGAAGTAAGACATTGATTTTTTTTATTTTTT
Organism: Sorex fumeus; assembly: GCF_029834395.1. NCBI lineage: Eukaryota > Metazoa > Chordata > Mammalia > Eulipotyphla > Soricidae > Sorex > Sorex fumeus. Next base: position 345,489 of record NW_026606274.1, read on the forward strand.
ATTTTTTGCCCATGTTTGCATTTGGAATGCTTGAAGTTATATCTACTTTTGAAAGTTTTTTTTTTCTTTTCTCTGAGCTTGCTTCTGGGGCCTGCGAGCCCAGGATGGCTATATAAACCCTTGACTATAAGCACTCAGGGTTGAGCTCTGACCTATGTGTTAGGATGCTTCAGCCTCAGCTAGCTGGATAATAAAATCTCCATGTGTGGTTTTCATTACTGCAGGACTCTTTGTCTGTCTGAATCCTCAGGGGTGATCTCCGATCCCAACACAGGTGAGTGTCTGCAGTCCCTCCCTGGCATGGATACTGCGCAGTGTGTGGTGCCCTGAACTTGTGTGAATTGTGCTGCCGACCCCGGCTGCCTTGGGCTCCTGGATCCAAGTGAGTGTGTCGGGCTCACGCTGACCTTCCTTCTCCTAAACTGTCCATCTTGAAAACTTGCTTTGTTTCTTCACTTTGCTCCATTCTTCTTCATCTGTCATGTGTCCATGAGACTCGGAACCCTCCATGTCCCATCTCCCTCTGTCCCTTACCAGCCTGGCTGCACCGCCCGCAACGTCAGGGTGCCCTTTTCAGGAGCAGCAGAACCCCCTCCCACCCCACCATCTCTGTCCCTACGCTTGTCTTTGCCCTCGGATCATTAGCTTGGTTTTTGAGCAAACTGAAAAAAGTGCTTTGATTTTGTTGTGGGGCCTGGTGTTGCTGAGGTTTTGTCCTGACGGTCCACAGGGGTTCCTTTGGGCGGTCCTCAGTGATCACTCCCTCTCACCCTGTGTGCCTACCTGCTGTTCTCACTCTGACTCACTAAGAGATTTACTTCAGCCTTAATCTTTAAACATGAATGAGTGAGCTATTGACAAAGCTGGTTTGGGTGGACCAACAGTACAGCGGGGATGGTGTTGATCTTATCCATGACCGACCATGGTTTGATCCCTAGCACTCCATGCTCCCCCAGATAACACTGGTTCTAGACAAATACAAAAGCCCAAACATTACTTTGAGGACTGTCAGATTCCTCACGGTGTTCCTCCCAGAGGATCTTCCCTTTTCTGTGGGCCTGTTTTTACTGAGAGAACCACAGAGATCCGCCTGCTGGCCTATTCATCCAGGGTCTATAGGATTAATTCTTATCTGGCTTGCTGTGTTCAATTTCAGAACTCAAACCACAGCTTCAGGATTTGTCATTGCTGCAATTTCATTTGAGAATGAGGTCATGAAATATGAGTTAGCTGGCAAGATTCAGGATAGAATAGGCATATTTTTAGGCTCTTGGGGTAGCTCAGTGGAGCAAGCATATGACTTGAAAGGTGGAGATCCAGGCTCCATCCCAACCACCACATCTATGTCTCTCGACAACTCAGGAGGAAATACAGAGCCTGATGCTGGAAGTGGAGGGAATTAGTCTCCCTGGGCACTGAAATGAGTCCATTTGAAAGTTAAAAAAAAATCTAGTATTGTTCATAGTAGTGGAATACTGTGAGTTTGCCTTCTCTAGAAAGATAGTACAAGTCTTCATGGTGTCAAAGTACTGGTTTTTGGGCCCTAGTGATAGTGCAGTGGGAAGGGCACTTGTTTTGTATGACGTGTTCACCTGGACTCCATCCCCATCACCCATATGGTCTCTGGCGCCCCACTACGACTCATCGCAGAGCACTTCTTTGTGTGCCCCTTCCCAAATTGATACAAACAAGAAAACAAAAATAATAAAAAACTCACTGATCCTGAAAATAATGTGCTTGTTCTGAGATGTTTCACATGGCCCTTGTGGTCCACCTTGGCATGTCGTGTCCGGGCCTGCTCGGGTCACATGCACTGCAACCGTTCTTCCACAGAGTCCGTGACAGTGATTTACAGGCACAGAGAGAAGATCCTTAGCGACTTCCTGGGAGGAACAAAGGATTCCTGATACTCAAATCTGAGAGATTTGGGGACATCGGTTTTGCAGACACCTTAGGCAACTGAGTAAAGGTTTGAACAAAGAATATATAAAGTGGTTCTTTGAAAAAAATCTCTGCAACCGCATATATGCTGCCTGATCCCACGTGCTCCTTATGCCCAGCGGGCCAAGCACATGGAGTGCCCCAGCACATGTGTCGCCCTCTTGAGATGTGAACTTTAATGCTTCCATGTCTAATACTGGGATGTGTGTAGGGGTCTTTCCAAGGCGGAGAGGCCTGTGTTCTTTCTTGAGCGCATTACTCCCTGTCTCTGATTTTCTTCTCTCCCGCACTCACTTCCTCTCCACACCTTCAAAAAGCCCTCCAAGTATAATCTGTTTTACTTCCAAAAAAAATATCTGCAACTGTCCACAGGTACTGTTGTGCTTCAGTCCACATCAAATACCACATGAGCCTCAAAGATTTTGAGGTCATGACCAAAGGAGACAAGGAGACGTCAACAAATAAATTTTGGAGGAGTGTATTCACAGCATCTGGAAGGTAGTCCCGCTAGGCAAGAGCATCAGCCTCCCAGCACAAGCACAGGTGAGGAAAAAACAGATCCTACACACGTGTTATTTTCATAAGCACCCACAAAATTAGTTAACTCATATGTCCCATATCCTGACACCTGTTAGGGTCTGAGCTCAGGACAGCCTTACCTGTCAAGGAAAACTTTGAGAGACCAAGTCCATGCAAAAGCAAGAGGTTTATTCGAGCATGCTCGGGCTCACAGCATGACCGCAAACCGTCAGTGACAGAGAGCCCCGAGCCTCTTCAAAGGGGGCTTTTTATAGGCCATCGTCCCGTGCATTTCAGAAAAGCCCGCGCACAAATCACCCAATACATTTGAATTATCACATTAGATGCTGCACTCAGGCAGCCAGTCATTTTGCAACAAGCCATCAGCACCAGCCACTCTCTTCTGTACCTGTTACCAGGCCATCACACCAGGCAGTCAATTAGGCCTTTTCGGGTTTTATGGCCCTATTAGGTGTATTCCAGGGCAAGAAAATACCTCATTAGGCCTTCTCTGACCTTGTGGCCTTATTAGGCGGATTCCATGGCAAGGAGATGCCTCATTAGGTCTTCTCCAGCCTTATGACCTGATCTGGCGATTCCAGGGGCAAGGAGGAGGTGGGGGTACCTGGTGTTGTCAGCCTGCCGCAGCTGCAGGGCGGGATATGGGCTGGCACTTGCTTTGCTAGGGCCCACTTGTCATGGGGCTATCTTTAAACACCCAGTAAATTTACGTAGACATAAAGTGAAGCAAGCCGTGACATAGAAAATAATAAAACTGATTATACAAAGCAATCAAGTATTGATCATAAACCACGTCACTCGTGTGGACCCTAAGCCATTGTTCCTATTTCACTCCATGATCGGCAGGTGCCCTTGTGAGGCATTGCAAGCCATTAAGTCTATAAATACAGATATCAACTCTTTAAACTAAAAAGTAAACTTCTAAATTAACTAAGTTTTGTGTTTTACTATTAAACACTGTACTAATTTAGCACTGTCGTCCCATTGTCCCATTGTTCATTGATTTGCTCCAGCAGGCACCAGTAACGTCTCCATTGTGAGACTTGTTGTTGCTGTGTTTGGCACATCGAATGCGCCCCAGGGAGCTTGCCAGGCTCTGCCATGTGGGCGGGATACTCTTTGTAGCTTGCTAGTCTCTCTGAGAGGGATGGAGGAATCAAACCCGGGTGGGCTGCGTGCAAGGCAAATGCCTTATCCACTGTGCTATCGCTCCAGCCCTCCATTTTACTATACATTTTATTCATATTTTCCTCTAATAAACTAAAAATCCTAGCTGAACAATAGGTCAACACGACTGAAAAAGTGACTTTCTCCTGCACACCCACTCTATAATTCTTCTTGAGCACTGGTTCAAATTTTGAAAGAATTTAATTTTTGCTGCATAATTCATCCACTACTAAACTAATCAATGACTACTCAGCTACAGAGCAAAGAAGGGACTTTCAATTCATGTGGCTGATCTATTTTAGATTCCAGTTGAATTCAGTGCATTGTCGACTTGAGCACTATTTGAAGAGTTGCTGAGCACAGAGCTAAGAGTAGCTTGAGAACAGCACTGGATATGAAGATATACACACACATATACAGGAATATTGACTACACATAGAATGCTTTCCATTCCTCAATTCCTGAGCGTCATTCTGGGTTACCCCAAGGCCCATTCTGGGCTTGTGATTGACTTAGTTTCATGCTCAACTGTTGTAACAGAATACATGAACTGTTGGAGCTACTCCAGAATTGGAAGTTTTGTGCAATAAAAAAAATCAGTCTGGGGTGGGGGGTGGGGGGTGGGAGGGATACAGGGATCCGTGGTGGTGGGAACCGGTCACTGGTGGAGAGATGGGTATTCAAAATAAATAAATTAATTAAAAAAATAAAAATATTTAACATAAAAAATAAAAAATAAAAAAAATCACTCCAACTGGGAGTAGCTGCCCCAGGATCCATGGTTAGAACCCCAGAGGGTTCCCCGATCCCAGTGTGGAGTGATCCCTGAGCAGTCAGGCAAAAAGTCATCAACATTACAGAATATGCCCCCCCAAAATTAAATAAATCAACACAAAACATGATATCTGAATAATAATGCGCAGTGATTTCTGAGCATTATTTTTTGGTGGTTTGGTTGGGGGTCAGGTTGGAGTACTGTACTGGTGGGTGTTTACATGGAAATCCTTGTGAATTTTATTCCCTTAGTGAAAAGGTAAACATTTTGTCTCCATAGGCTATGTGTTCAGCCCCTCCCTCTCAATCTATCCGGTACATGGTGAGCCCCCGATGTCCTGCTAGAAACCAAGCAGATGTTCTGCTAGAGATCCAAGACCAGAAATGGAAAAAAAATTGAACTTTGCCCACCTGAAAGTAGGTGTCAGGACTATTTGGAGCCTGGCCCTTTAAGACTCTGACCGGAAGTGTCGGTGACGTCACAGAGCCGCGCCTTTCCCTGGGGTCTTTGGGGCGGCGGAATCTCACGGTCAGCCGGGGTCCTCGGAGCGTGAGGAGTCGGGGAGGGGCGGGAAGGGGCGACCGGGCGGACTTGAGGGTCCTGCCCGTTTCCTCCGCAGCCGCCAAGGGCTGCTCTGGGCGCCCTGAGCCTCCGCGGTCTCCGCCTTGTGAGCGGGGGTCGCTCTGTGCCGAGCGGGCGGCGGCCCCTCCCCCGGACGTCCCGGCCCCCGCCCAGAGGTTTGTCCCTTTTATTCTTGTATTTTAGGGAACAGGGGGGCTCGGCTGGAGGGATCTCATTTGGAAGCTGTGAAGGGGCGCGGGTCCCGGGGAGGCGCTGCCCGCCTGGCGGGGCTTGGGGCTGACTCCAGGCTCTCGCTCAGGGGTCCCTCCTGGGGGCTGGGGGGTCGTTCGCGAGGCCCGCGCCCTCCCTGCTGCCCTGTGGCTCTGGCCCCCAATGGAAGAGAAAGAGTAATGGTGCCTCAGTTTCCCCAGGTCGATGGGGCGTGCGCTGGGCACCTCTCCGTTACTTCCCTCAGAGACACCGGAGCCCCCGGGAACTGGGGGGGGTAGGGGGGGTTACAGGCTGGCGCTGGGGATTTGGCGAGGAAAGTTCCAGGCCGGCATTTTGCGTCACCACTTTCATTCATTATGGGGTCAGGGTAAAGGGTCGGTTTCCCTCCAAAGTTGGGAGTGGAGGGGATTCTTTTTTGATAATTACATTGTTTTAATTACGTTTAATTACATTGTTTATTTTTTGATCAACATCCGGCAGTGTTCAGGTCACTCCTGGCTCTGTCCCCGGGGATCCCTCCTGGCATACTCGGGATCCCGTGGGAATGACAACGCTCAGTCCTGGACAGCCTCATGCGAGGCATATGCTCTCTCAGTGGACTACCCTCTTCACTGGCTTGGGACTCAGAAGTGTTGGGCTGCGAGTTTGATTTTCCCCGGTTCCATGCGCCTGCAGTAGAATTTTGGGATCCTGGGAGAAGTGGAGCTGTAAGAGACCCTGGCGAAGCAGGTATAGCATCTGGGCTGTGTTGGAACAGAGGGGTTGGTGCAACCAAGTGTGCAAACTTAGCAGGAAGCAGGCTGGTCACTTCTAGGATGTGCCCCAAGCACTACCATAGTCTAGAATCACCATTGGCCACAACACCTTCATTGCTTTTTTTTTAAATAATTTTTAGGGGTTTTTTTTGTGTGTGGAGAGAATACTTGCCCATGTTCAGCTGTTATTCCTACCTCTGCACTCAGGGATCACTCTTAGTGGTGCTCAGGAAAACATATAGATGCCAGCAATCAAACCTGGGTTAGCCACGTGCAAGACAAGAACCTCAACTCTATCACTTTTATTTATGGGCCACAGCTGGCAGGTGCTTTGGGCTCACACTTGGATCTTAGCGCAGGCTGGTTCCTGCAATACTGGTGTGGGGACCCTAGGTGGTCCTGAGAGAAACTGTATATCTGTAAGACATGTGGAAAGGCCTTCACTCATTTCTGAATCCCAAAAAAACCATATGAATACTCATACTGGAGAGAAGGCTTATGTATGTCAGGAGCGTGGGAAGAACTTTAGCAGATTCTCAGTGCTTGCTGTACATAGGAGAATTCACACTGGAGAGAAACCTCATAAATGTAAGGTTTGTGGAAAGTCCTTCACTACACAGTCAGCCCTGACTGAGCATATGAGAACTCATAGTGACGAGAAGCATTATCTGTGTCAGAAATGTGGAAAGGCCTTTAGCTCACTCTCAGTGCTCACTGTATATAGGAGAAATCACTTGGGAGAGAATTCTTCTGTGTGTGAAGAGTGTGGGGAGTCCTTTAACACAATGTCAGTGCTCATTTTACACAGGAGAATTCATTCGGAGAGAAACCTTCTGTATGTCAGAAGTGTGGGGAAGCCTTTAGCAAATCCTCAGTACTTCCTATTCATAGGGAAATTCACACTTGAGAGAAATGATCTGTTGTAGTTTGGTGCTCATGAGCTCCAGTGTGTCTCCATTCTTAGAGGTGTTACATACTGGGATTAATTTATTGAAGTATGTTTTACGTAATTTATTGCACACTTGGCAGCTCTTAGGAGTTTGTCCTGGTGTTGTTCTGAATGTCAGAAATGGAACTCAGAGAAAGCGTGTTCAACACAAGCAATAAGCCACAGTACAAACGTCTGGCCCCATACTCTTGGTTGAAAACGTGTTTCTCTAGCTGCATCCTGGTGTTTCCTTTTAGGTGAGAGTTCTCTACTCGCATGTTTTCAAGGGATACCGTGGTCACTGTACAGTGCTCTCTGATGTTCTTAGCAGCCTTTGGTCCTGTCCACTGTCTCTCCAGCTCTCTAGGTTGCTGCTAGGCCCGTTCCTCTGCATCTTCAGGGCTGGCTTCAGAGTCACTGCTTTCATCAACACCTTGATTGATGACTTCCCAGGGAAACTCATTTTCCTGTTTTACCTTGAATCCACTTGCTTCTGTTTTTTTTTTGTAATGAAATTGTGTGTTAGAACATTGGTTCTATGTTTGACGTGTACAGCATCAAGGGACTCTGCTTTAACTTGCTGCCCTGAATTGTGTGACCGGCCCCACCAGCTCTTGCCTCTCTTCTCCTTTATCCTCCTTGCACTGATTCACCTGGGCTGATATAATGGTCTGTCTACACATGGAACGTTGCACTTTAAAGCTCCTTGGTGATGGATGATGTCACAGATCGGAGTCTTCCATGTGCATGTTTACTTCCTAATGATGTCAAGAGGATCAGACCTCTTATGGGCACACATTTAAAGGACAAAGTGATACTTAACTGTCCAAGAGGACACCGAACACCAATTAGTGACAGGACGTGAGGGCCTTTCACCTACAGTCCTTGTACTGTGACCAATGGGCCGTGCCAGCTTTTGGGGTGCTTTTGTGGTTGTTTTTTACTCACTCCGTACATATCTCGTCGGTTCCTGGGTTTTTACTTGCTTCGGAGACTTTAGCAGGAGGCGGGGCTTTGGTGGTTGCAATGGGGGGGATTGTTACGTAGCACACGGATCTCGAGTGTGAGTGTGTGATCCTTGGGTGTATTTTCACCTCCAGCTCTGCGACGGGGCAGCGTTGCCTGGTTGTGGACCTGAGAATGGGGTCTGCCAGTCTTGGGTGGGGATACGGACCTCTTGAGGTCAGAGGTCTAGACCATCCCAACCCTCTCATCCTTGGGTTGTTTTGGGCCCTATTCTGAAACTTTTGGTGTAGACATGCATATGTAAAACTGTCAGAGCACTTTGAAGGGCAGCTCCTCAGCCCCCAATGGTGCGAGACCCTGTTGAAGCCCATCGTTTTCATTGGCAGCCACCAGGAGGAATCCTGGGGGCCTGGGCCTAGCATGTGGCGGCGGGTTGTAAATGGATTTTTTTTCTGACTATTTTGGTTGGTTTTTTTTTTGGGGGGGGGGGGCTGAGCACACTTGTATTTCCCCAGAGGTGCTTTTAGGCTCTACCCTCAGAAATTGTTTCCATCAGTGATCATGACTTCATATGGGATGCTGAGGGTTGATTGTTTTCACTAAGGGAAGCACGTATTCTCTTAATTGTCTCTCCAACCTCACTTTGGTGTCTTTTTTCTGCTAAAGAATTCCGGCACCCACAAGTTAGGTTGATAAGCATTTCTCAATTCTTCATCAGCTCCCTGACCCTGACCAGGCTACCCTGGCTGTTGGGGTGAATACTGCATGTAAAGGTTTTTTAACAAGGGGTTATTTTATTTTTTCTATTTTATAAGGTAGTATACTACATTTGATTACATTTCATATTCAAACACCAATCTTAGCTAGTTGGGTTTTTTGAAGGGATGGAGATATTTGTTTAGGGATCACTCCTGCTGCATTAAAAAGAAATTTATTTAGAAAGAGCCAGAGTGGTAGTACAGTGGGGAGGGCTCTGACCTTACACAAGGCCAACCCAGGTTCAATTCCTGCCATTCCAACTCTCACAACGATACACACACTCTTGTGAGCAGAACGAGGCTAAAGGTTTGAATGAGGCAGGCCTTTCTGGGGATGTGGTCCTTTCCCATGGCTAGGGTTTGTAAATGATTATTTACTTTTCAGACAATTTTGGGTTTTTTTTTGGGGGGCATACCTATATGTGCTTGTAATGGAGTTCTTTTTTAAGCAAGATATTTGTTTTTTGGGGGGGGTATGAGGAGATATTTATTCAGGGATCAATCCTAATGTGTTGGAATGAAATTTATTTAGAAAGGACTGGGGTGGTATTACTGTGGGGGTGGCACTTCCCATGCACAGGTTGAATTCCCAGACATTCCAGCAGTCCCCGAAGCCACACTAGGGGTGATCCCTCCGTACGGAAGTTGAAATCAGCCCTGAGCACTGCCTGTTGTGGCTCCCAATTGAAACACCACACACACAGACACAATAATTGTGTGAGGAAAAAGTGCCTTAAAGTTTGTCCTTCTAAGGCCCTGTGACTGCCCCCATGGTAGAACCACTTTGGGAGCTGTGGTCGCTGTGGGCGGCCTTAAAGCTCAGAGGGTGCTTAATCAAAGGGGCTCCTGGTCTAGGAGTCAGTCCCTGGCTGGGCCCATAAGACACTTTCTGTGGTGCCAAGGGTGGAATCCTGGTTCGGGTCTCAGGGCTGCAGTTTCCTGCTCTGTAGATGGAGGCAGCAGTTGTCCTGACAGACAGCCCCAATTCCAGACCTTTGTGCATTCCCAGGAGAGGAAAGAGCATCTGCTAGTGTCTCCGTGAGGGGCGGGGCGGTGATTTGGTGCCCAAGGGAGCCTACCATCAGGACCTTTCCAGGTCTAAGACAGGAACATTCGGGTTCAGGGCTAGAGGTCTGTACTTTCTCGTCTCACAGCTCTGACTACTCCAGCTCTTGGTTTGGATTCTAATGCTGAGCCATGAAATAATGGGCAGGACAAAGTGGTCCTGAGTCTTGGTCCCGGAGATTGCTGGCAAAAAAAGTCTTTGTGAATTTTAGTCCTTTAATAAAAACTTTGGAGATTCTAGCGGGGGAGTGCAGCTACTCGTATAGCCTCGACCAAAGACAGGCCTGTCTCTCTTCGGAGAAGGCCATCCTCTTCGAGCGCGCAGCTTTAGGAGGGGCGCCCATGGAGCGATGAAAGAGGAAGGGGACACCCGCCTAGCCGAATCAACCCTGGTGATCAATGGGGTGACAGATGTCGCAGCCAGAGTGATCGCACATCTGTAGGGCATTTGCCTTGCATGCAGTCGGCCTGGCACAGCCGGCTTCGATTCCTCCACCCCTCTAGGAATACCGAGAGTGTCTCACCCGCACGGAAAAGCCTGGCAAGCTACCCGTGACTATTCAATATGCCAAATATAGTAACAACAAATCTCACGGTGGAGACTTTCCTGGGTCCGCTCTTGCAAATCAATGAATAATGGGAGGACCATGACTGGCACTGTGAATTAAAACTTTAATAAAGACTTTCTGCTGCATATGCCATCTGTTCAGTCCCTCACTGTCCATCTATCCTGGATCTGGCTGCCCCCAGATGCCCTGGTCACCTGATTGAGGAAAGAAACAAGCAAAAATAAAAAATACGTTCCTTACCAGAAAGTACCTGGCCCGGAAAACTCGGCGCCTGGCCCTTTAAGGCTGTGACTGGCCATGCCTGTGAGGTCATGGAACCCGGGTCTTTCCCTCCCGCCCTCCACCCCCAGTGGACCAGCTTTCCGGGCGGAAATTCCGCTCCGCCGCCATTGTTGGCAAAGGTGAGGGGTGGGGAAGGGGCAGGCATTGGGGTACCCACGGAAAGGGGGGGTGGGGGGGCGTCCCGGCAGGCCGGGCTGAGTGGTGGCTCTGGGCGCCCTGAGCCCCCCGCGGCCTCCGCCTTGTGAGCGGCCTTCTGAGCGGAGGGGTCGCTTTGTGCCAGTCGGGGGTGGTGGTCAGTCCCTGGGTCGCCTCGGACCCCTGCCGAGAGGTTTGTCTGCCAAGTCAGTTGGTTTTTAGGAAACGAGGGAGGTTTCCCGAAGAAAAGTGATTTAGGAAGCCGCCTGGGAGCACTAGTCTTGCAGGGGGTCACTGGCCTCCCACGCCTGTGGGAGGCGTTTGTTTCTTTCTTGTTTTCAAAACAATTTTTGTTCAGGGCTAACTCCTGGCTCTGCACTCAGGGATTGCTCCTGATGGTGCTCGGGGGATCCGAGGGGATGCTGGCTCCAATCCTGGTCAGCAGCATACAAGGCAAATGTCCCCTCCATGTACTAGCCTCCTGCCCTGTGGTGGTGGTGGGGGTGGCGATTCCTGATACATATGAAACACGCTGCTGACTGTGGGGGCCTCGGGCTCCTGGATCTAGGTGTCTGTGCAGCACTTACACTGCCGTTCACTCCTCTGGACTCTCCATCTTGGAATGATCCTGTGTTTGCAAATTTGAAATCAATATTATTATTATTATTATTATTATTTTGCTTTTTGCTTCACGCTTGGCAATGCACAGGGGTTTCTCCTGGCTCTGCACTCGGGAGTTACTCCTGGCTGTGCTCAGGGGACCATATGGGATGCTGGAACTCGAACCCGGGTTGGCCGCGTGCAAGGTAAACGCCCTATCCGCTGTGCTATCTCTCCAGCCCCCTGAAATCAATATTATTATTCCAATGAAGAAGTTCAGTGGAACAGCATGTTAGTTTTAAGGTGCAGGCCTGGCCATGGCCAGAAAGAAATCCAGAATCCAATTCTTGGAGGTAGAGGACCTTTAATGTGTATTCAAAAAAGAAATACTAATACCACGGCACCTCTCGCCACCTGTGTTCAGTGGTCGCACACTGCTTTCCCCACCCTGAATGGCCACTGGCCATGGGTTCACAAAGGAGAAAACAAGGGCCTGGCTGGTTGGTATCAGTTACAGTTTATCCCAATCCCATCTCCATTCACTTTTGATTTTCCACTATTCTCTCTCTTTTCTCCTTTATCCTCCTCTCCTGATTCTCCTGGATTCCTCCTGGATTCTTTCTTCCCTACTTTCCATGATACTCTTCTCCATTCTCTCTTACTCTCCCCTTGTATTCTCCTCCGAACATTATCCTTGGTTCTTTCCCCTCGCCCGCTCTTCCAGCCTCCTCCTCTTGATTCTTCCTCCTGTATTCTCCCCTGTTCTTGGCTCGGATTCCTCCCTGATCCCTCCTCCAACCTGCCTCCTGCCCACTGTTGCAGCTTTAGTTATATCCCAAGTCATAAGCCTTGGAAACATCATAAAATTCATACTACATAACTCGATTCCCTAATAAGAGTTTACAGTGTCAAAACAGGCCCCCTTGGTAAAGCCTGTTTTGTTTGTACCAGAGTGTTAGGTGTGCTTCAGAAGTACAGCCAGGAAGGAAATGATCCGGGTAGTGTGTGACAAGTTCCTGTGATGTCAGTCAATAAGGGAAAGTCTGTGTGAGTGTCCAGATATTTGGATTTCACGCGTATGTTAACGTGTAGTTTCTGGATCTTCTGGTGAAAGCCAGGAAGAATGTGGATAAATAAAAAGGCAAAAGAGATGCTCCTCGCTTAGGGCTGTCAAGGCTCTCCACTGTCCCATTGTTTGCTCTGACTCGGACTTGACTATTTTTTTTTCCTTTTCGGTCACACCCAGACATGCTTAGGTGTTACTCCCGCCTCCTGAGGAATTACTCCTACCTTGGGGACCATAGGAGAAGGTGGCATTGAACCCAGGCCAGGCCTCGTACAAGGCAAAAACTGTCCCTACTGGACTATCTCTCCAGCCCCTGTGGCTTGGCTTAGAGGCCCTGGGCTTTGGGGGATTATGGCAGAGAAACAGACATACCATCTCTTTTCAATTCCTCCTGAATAATGTTCTGTCTGGGGAGCCACAACCAGCTGGGCCCATTCCTAGCTCTAAGGAGTTTAGGTATCTGTACCTCAGGATCCTTATGGGGTACCTTATAGAATCCAGGTCTGTCGTGTGTGACCAGCTCCCTCCCTCCTGTGTCATCTCTGCCTCCCTTGTTTCAGGTACTGATTAGCGTTGTGGAAGTATAACGGATAAGTATTTTTTAGACTCATCTTAGCAAATTGGTACTGGCAAGGTTCTTTATTGGCGTGAAATGAAGAGTTATTTTAATTTTTAAACTTCTTTTCGTCATTTTGGGTCACACTGAGACATGCTAAGAGATCACTCCTGGTGGTGCTCCGGCGCAGTTACACCTTGTGGAAGACAAATACCCTACCTGCTGTCCTATCTCTTTGGCACCTATTGGAAACAGTTTAAATGAACTTTATTGTGCGTAGAAAGACATTTGAAAGGATGGAAGGGACCCCTTGTATCAAAGGTCTGACAGTGTTGGGAATATGGGTTAGTTCCCCAAGCTCCCCACATCCCAGCACTCCCCAAGCCCCCCACATTCCAGCAGGCTGCTCCGTTTACCTGTGATTACTTGCAAGGTTGATCACAGTCATGCATCCCACCCATCAGTTCAATAGTATCAGAGGAAAAAAATAAGTATTAAAATTGGAATTAGCAAAGTCCAATTAATCTAGTTTTCACTAGAGTGATGAAAAGAATTTTGACGGCCAAAAAATGCTTCATGGTGACCGGAATGCTTTGTTGTCCATTAATCTCCATGCTTAGTGTTGGAATATACTCTAGATTTTTATATGTACATCCGTGTACATCATGATCACAACCATCCAGTTGTTCGTCAATTGCCTCGAGCAGGCCCCAGTAACGTCTCCTTCGTCTTAGCCCAGATAATTTTTTAAAAAGTGCCATATTCAAGGCCCTTTCAGGATTAGGAGAATAAGACCCATCATTGTTACTGGTATTTGGGATATTGGGTACACCACGGGGAGTTTGCTATACTCTGCCTTGTGGGCAGGTTACATTTGGTACCCTGCCAGTTTGTCCAAAGTAAGAATGAGATAATAAATATAAGTAAATGTACATAAATATAAGTAAATTTTATATATGTGTAATTTATATGATATATTATATTATGATGTATAACACACAAATACTCTATATATCTTTGTTGTTGGTGCACACCTGCACTTCTGAGGGCTTACTCATGGATTTTCACTTCTTTGGTGCTCAGGGGTATATTTGGAATTCTGAGGATTGAACCCAGATATACCATATGCAAGACAAGCGTCCACCTGCTCTTGTTCCATACTTTGGCTTTGGAATTGTGTTTCTGAAACTGCCTTCTGTGGTTTTCCTAGTAGGCAAGTTTACACTGGTCGTGCGTTTTCAAGAGGTAGTGTGTCGGCTGGTTGGACAGTATTATTGGACAGTGCTCTCTGATGTTCTAACCAGACTTTTCTCTTTTCCAGTGTCTGTCCAGCTCTCTGAGCTTCTGCTAGGACATTTCCACTCTGCATTTCCAGGGCTGGCTTTGGAGTCACTGCTTTTGCCCCATCTTGATTAATTCCCCGGGAAGCACAAGGTCAGGTGCTTTGAACCAACCTGCCTGATTTACCTTGAATTTACCCACATGTGCTTTGCCTGATGAACTGTGTGAGGGGATCGGTTCAATGTTTGACTGGCCAGTACAGGATCAGGGGTCTTCTCTTTATCCCCAGCCCCCCACTGTTGAGCAACCACTCCAGCAGCTGCCTCTCCAGTCCTTGATCAGTCCATCCCCCTTGCAGCGTGGATTCGCCTGGATGAGCAAAGAGTGTCTCTCTGCATCTAGACCGTGGCTGATTTTATGACATGACAAGAGCTGCGTCCCTGAAGCTCCTTGCACCACTGTATATTCACACTGTGAGCAGTAGGGCCACACCATCTTTCCGGTCGGTTTCACGCTTGTTTTTTCCTCATTCCCCATACCCGGCTGTTTCTGAGGTGCAACAAAGGCTTTCGGGAGACCCAGAGATGTTGGGCCTTGCAGTAGGGGCTGTGCGGTGGTGCTGGGGTCACAGGTGTGAGTGAGTTACCTTGGCCAAGATCGCGTCCAACTCGGGAAAGGTTCAGAGGCGGAAAGGGTCAGAGACTGGTTTGTGAAGCACTGCAGGAGCTGCCGAGGGTGGGGCTCAGCCCCCCAGAACTTGTCATCAAAGACTTCACTACGCCCTACCCGGGAGCCTTTGGCCCTGGCATCACTAATGTAGACCTTCAGATTCACTTCGAAGGGCAGTTCCCAGCCTCCCTACAGAGGAGACCAAGTTGTCCTCTGTCCTTTGATGGCACGGGTCCACCCAGTGGCTTGGGACCTGCGGGTAGGTAAAGTAAAGTAAAGTAAAGGCCCTCCCGTTGATCATCGATTTGCTCGAGCGGGCCCAGTAACGTCTCCATTGGAGACTTTGTTGTTACTGTGTCTGGCATATTGAATACTCTCGGTAGCTTGCCGGGCTCTCCGAGAGGGGCGGAGGAATCGAACTCGGGTCGGCCATGTTGGCTGCGTGCAAGGCAAACGCCCTACCCGCTGTGCTATCGCTCCAGCCCCCGATTTGCTCGAGCGGGCCCAGTAACGTCTCCATTGGAGACTTTGTTGTTACTGTGTCTGGCATATCGAATACTCTCGGTAGCTTGCCGTGGGGTTTACAAATGAAACTTTTTCATTATTATTGTTTTGGTTGGGCTGTGTACCATGTATGGAGATATGCAGGGTTTACTTTTGGCTCTGTACTCAGGGATTCCTGCTGGTGGTACTCGGGGACCAAATGGGATGCCAGGGATTGATATGGGTTGGCTGCATGCAAGGAAAGTTCCCTACCTGTTTTGCTGTCTCTAGCCACAAATTTTGTGTTTTTTTCCTAGATCAAGTATTTCTGCTTCCTAAGGACTAGCTGCAAAGCACCCCACACATGGAATCCCACCCTCACTTGCCGAACGTCAGCTGTTGTGGTGAGTACTGGGGCTAAAGTTTTGGGGTTTTTATTTTGAAGAAAATAGTTGGTTTCCGGGATGGGTGATGGTGTTGGGGAAGCTTTGCTTATGTGGAGGAAATAATTGACTTAGAAAGGGTCAGATCAATACTAGAGCAAGTCAGGTGCTTGCCTTGCAAGTGGACAACCCAGGTTCGATCTACGTCTGCTATTCCATATTGTCTCTGAGACCCCTAGGACTGAACCCTGATACCAGAGCTGCAATATTCACTGAGCACTGACAGTTGTTGTCCAAAATTGAAACACATGCACACAGACACACACAGACACACACACACACAGACATAAACACACATAGAGGATGTGAGGGCAATGAAAGAGTCATTGTATTCAGGAGAAAAACATGGATTTCTGCAGCATACAAACAAGAAAAAAAAAGAAAAAGGGGACTTAAGGATCCTTGTTAAATATTTCGTTCTAAAATATGTCTTTACATGAGTGTTGGATATTTACCTTAAGTGTTCCCCCCCCCCCCGCCCTGAGAAGTGGTTTTATGAGCACTTCCGATCCCCCGAGTTTATATTTAACTCAAAAGGTCAAGTCTTCCAGTGATTCAAAACTTTATCTATGTAGTCATTTATTTGCATTTCTATTCCCCCTATAACCTATATAATCTATAATCTATCATTATAGAGCAATATTCTTTGGTTCAAAACAACAAAAAAAAGTTAATGGTAAACTCTTAATTTTTGTGAGTTATTTAACTCTGAAATATATTTACTGCTGGGCATTCATCATAATTACTTGACTCAGGCTTCAGTTGCCATAGTTTCTAACTCCAGAAAGCTGGATCCCATCGAGAATCTCTGGATGGACCTGGGGCAAGCAGCAAAGGTACCCTGGCTTCAAGATGGGACGGTCTAGAAGTCATAAAGCACCAGCTTGTTTCCAAGCCATCAGAACCAAAATGACCTGACACAGTGGGGTGTGGGAAGCGAAACTGGCCTGAGCACTCCATGTGGAATTTATGATAAAATCCCAGTCAGCTTTTAACCGTAGCTCCTGAACCCCAGAGAAGTAAGTTTTGGAATGTTTATTTCTTACTGTGTATGTCGAAATAACTGCAAATATTAATAAAAAGTAAATTTTCTTGTTTATATGTGCAAGCAGGGAATGAGCAAACCACACGGATGCTTGTGCGAATTCGCCCTGAGAGAATTTCTCAGTGTAGTCTCAGGCAGTACGTCTCCTTGAGATAATTCCCCCAAAAGAAATGCCTCTGTTGAAATGCTTGACCTCTGTCAGTGATAAATCAGAATACATTCAGTCCTGGACCTCGAATCCCCTCAGATGTTCTATAATTTTGCTAATCAGTTCAGAATTAAAGGTCCACTTTTCACTGTCCATTGGCCATTAATTGTTGTGTTCTCTATGTCTTTGTTTCTCTGGAGAGACAGAGCACCAAACACAATGTACCATGGGACCTACCAACTCAATATTATTCATTATCCATGGTTTAAAAGTAGACTCACTCTAGAAATTCCGGATGTCAGACACACATAATATGGTTCATAGTAAACACCCTGGATATTTGGATAATTTTGTGATACAGCACTGTTTAGATGTGTTGTTGTTCTTGGTTTTTGGCTTTTCGGGTCACACCTCGCAATGCACAGGAGTTACTCGTGGCCTTGCAGGCAGGAACTACTGTTGGCATTGCTCAGGGTACCATATGGGATGCCGGAGGATCAAACCTGGTCAGCCATATGCAAGGCACATGCCTTAGCCGCTGTGCTATTGCTCCAGCCCTTTCCATGGTTTTCAGAGCTATTCCTGCACAACAGGAAAGAGTGCTGGATGAGACTCATGTGCTGATTTGGGATTACAGTAAATCATGACCAGGATGTGTCCAGGTCCAGTGGGTCAGAGCTGGGACAGCCTGGGGCTCATCTGATCCCATAATTAACCATGGTCCCTGGAAGAGAGTGCCCAGGTCCATGTCCCTGTCCAGTAAGCAAGTGGGAAGCTGAAGTTTTTTCCATCCTGAGCCCCTGTGGCTGTTCACATGGTATAGCCAGTAATGGGACTGTGGTCACTGGGGCCTGCAGGAGCCCCCTCTACGTGGGAGCTCCTGTGCTCAGAGTTAGTCTCTGACCTTAGCGACCTTTCTGTGAGGTCCAGGGTGGAGTTCCGGGGCTCAGGCAGGGCTGTGGTTTCCTCCCCTGTAGGCCTCAAGCGCTCCTGACCTGGCAAGCAGCCGGGTCACAACCCACTACTCTGTCCCCTTAGAGGCAGGAACATCTGGCAGTTTCTCACGGCGGATGGTACTATGAAACTGTGTCCAAACATCTGACTGGTCACTACAGTTCTGGCTCTAATGCAGGGACTTCTGGTCAGGTGGGGTTAGGGCTGGTTGTGCTCCTCTCTAGTGCTCATGGCTCAGGCCTTTGCATGGAGCCACCTGCAGATCTTCAAGAAAAACAAAAGCAGAAGATAGGGACATGACCTCTGCCACACACCATCCTCAGGCAGGAGAGTGAAAATGACGCAAGTACAGTGACAGGAAGCACAAGCTTCCCAGGCAGATAGTTTCTGATTGTTTCAGTAAGGAGAAGGGGATGTGACTCCTGGCCTGATTAAATGGCTCTCTGTTTGAGGTCACTGTTTTGTTTATTTTATTGATTTGAATGGGCCATATTAGTGGTGCTGAAATATCACTGTTTTCGGGAATGGGGGACCATATGAGGTGCCAGGGGTCCAATGCTGATTAGAATTTTTTTGAAGGTGTTGAAGGGGAGGGCCCATACCAGTGATTCTCAGGTTATTTCTGGCTCTGTACGCATCTGGCAGTGCTTGAGGAACCATAATGGATGACGGGATCGCCAGCCCTACCTGCTGTGTACGGACCCGCTGTCCTGTTACTCCAACCTGCTGCTTTGTTTTCTTTCATGTTTATTTTTGTGCCACAGCGGAGTTGCCTTGGGCTTCCTCTTGGCTCTGTGCTCCAGATTCACCCCTGATAGGCTTCAGGGGAACCCAGGTGTGCTGGTTATGTATGTACCCTGATGGCTACAAATGTCTCAGGGCCCAGGACCTGTGTTTCTCCTTTTTTGTCTTTCCCACTCTGAGAGCCTCACCTTCTCAGTCACATAGTCCCATGTTCACATGATGTTGTATGTCCAGTTCTGGGCATGCGCCTGTTCCAGGGAGTTGGAGCAGAGAACCTTAGGATTGAATCACTTTTACCATCCTTGAGATGAATTTGGGGTCTCCCTTATAAATGTAAGGACTGTGGGTATGCGTTCACTTACTCCTCCTTATTACACATAGTAATATTCATAACGGAAGGAAAATTTACATATGTGTGCAATGAAGGAAGCCCTACATTATGGCCTCAAGCCTTAGAATCCCAGGAACATTGATCTTGGAGACAGACTACATATATAAGGTCTGTGGGAAGGCCTTCACTCAAACTTGGTGTTTTACGAAGCACAGAAAAAAATCATACCATAAAGATACCACATAGATGTCTGACATGCGGGAAGGTCTTCACTCTACCCTGTAGCCTTATTATGCATTTGAGAAGTCAAAGTGGAGAAAAATCTTATATATGTAAATAGTGTGCAAGACATTCACTCAATCCATAACCCTTATTAGCCATATGAAAATGCATACTTGAGAGAATCTTATGTTTGTAAATGTGGCAAGGCCTTTGCATACCTCTCAAGCCTTTTAGACATCCTAAAATGCACACTAGATGAGTTGATCCCTACAAAGTATCCCCAGGTTCAGAGCAGTGCCCCTCGGGAAAACAAGGTGTTTTTTTTTGCACCAGGAGTTTTGGGGGCCGCAGAAGTGCAGCCAAGAAGGAAGCAATCCACGTAGCATGAGACAAGCTTCCAGTGACATCAGTACTATAAGGGAAAGTACTTCCTGTTTATAACCTGGGCTTCGGCTTTAGCAGTGTCTTAGCATTTGAACTTCACCTGTACGTTAACTTGTAAATAATGGGTCTTGGTGATGGAAGTCAGGAAGAAGGTGATTAAAAAATAAATAAATAAATAAATAAATAAACATAAATAGGTTAAAAGTTCTTGAAGCAACAAAAAGCTTCAAAATTTCTTAGAGTCTTAAAAATCCTGCCATCAAATATAACAATGTTCACTCAAATTTTCTACATCTATTGGTATTGCAAGTTTGTTGTCTCATCAATTTTAATCCTAGAATTTTATTAGCGTTTGGGGATTTTTCTCTTTGGTAAATTAAATGCATACATACAAAACCACCCATACCTCTGGACAGCCACAGTTCGCCACGTTACAGTCATTGCTCTGATTCTGGCTTGGCCCAGTGGCCCTGTTTTGAAGGGGTTTATGGCAGAGACAAACCATAAAGTTGTCGAGAATCATTTTAATTCTAAAATCAGGCAAAAGTTTCTTCAGGCCTTCCTGTGTTTGCCTGAGGGAGCTGTGGTCAGTCCATACTCCTGACTTTCAGCTCAGAGCTCCATGACTTGGAGAATTCTGGCACGTTATAGATGCTGTGGTTGGAATCGAGGTCGCCCGTATTTACAAGCACTTTATCCTCTTTATCATCTCTCTGCATACATAGTATTCAGGATCTTTTATTAGACTTTCAGAAGGGTTAAAGATATATATTTTGAAAATGTTCATCTTTGGAAAATGGCCCTGGAAATATTCTTCAGTAGAGTGGATGGGAGACAGTTAGTTGTCTTTACTGTGAGTAGAGAAACGTGGACCAGTGTTTTGAAAGAATTGGAGGGTCTCCTTGAGTCAAATCTTTTACAAATGGTGGGGAGAGCACAAACCCACCCATGTCAGCAGGCAATTAGATTCAGCTGTGATTGTTGAACAGTAAGGGTGGTCACACACCTGGATCCCACCTCTTTCTCATTTCAGCAGTATTAGAGATAAGGAAACCTGAAACATTTGCTTTTGGAAACATTAATATCCCAATCAGAATACTACAATTGCTCAGTGGTCATCAGAATGCTAAATATCATTTAGATAGGTCGAAAAGGCTAAGCAAGTCTTTCGAAAAACCAGTATGGTCTGCTGACTTTGATTCAGTTTATCCCTCCATTTAAAAATTGATCCTTATGCTGGGTTCTACTTCTTTAAAATATATTTTTTGTATATATACATATGTTTTTTTGATTTTTGGGTCACACCTGGTGTTGTACAGGGGTTAACCCTGGCTCATGCCCTCCGGAATTACTCCTGGCGGTTCTTGGGGGATCACATGGGGCGCTGAGAATCGAACTTGGGTCAGCTGCGTGCAAGACAGATGCCCTACACAGTGTGTTCTCTCTCCAGTCCCTGCATAAAATATTTTTGATTTGGGGGTACATCTGGCACTTCTTGAGTGTTACTCCCGGTGGTGCTTGGGTCATCATTTGGAATGTCATAGCTGGAATTCAAGCTGACCTAATTCAGTGCAAGCGCTAAGCCACTGTACTGGTTTGAGTAAATAATATTCGAAGCCAATTAAATTCTAAGTTATAAAGCATAATATTAATTAATTGTCTTCCTGTATCCATACAAAAGGACATTGCAGTAAGGTAAACTGCTCAAAGGACATAAGGAGAGGAGAAAGGCAATATTAACTTACAGTACAGCTTCAGTGTCTAAGAAGGATGAGACCTTACGAATTGGTTGGGGAAGAGAGCATAGAAGTGGTTACAGACTGATAAAGTAATGGGAGTGACTCGGGAGCACTGTGATGGGTACAATCTGATAAACCTAAGCTTCGTATACTCCAACATTCTGGGTTTGAAAACTTGTTTCTGAAGTAGGTGAAATCCCAATGCTTGTGTGTTATCAGGGGTAGTGGGTTGATCCAAATTACTTTCAGGTATTCGTAGAAGCCTTTTACTCCTTTTTGCGTTTTTCTCTGCCTCTCTGGTGGCTGTTTTCTGATTTGTCCCAGTTCTCTGGAGGGCTGGCTTTGGAATCACTGCTTTCACCCCATCGTGATTTATCACTTTCCTGAGACTCTCATTGTCCATGTCCCACCTGTTCCCTACCTTCGTGTTTTACCTTGTATCAACTTGCTTGAATTTTTCCTAATGGCTTGTGTGTGAGAGCTTTGGTTGAATGTTTGAGTGACCGGTACAGCATCAGAGGACTTGTCCTTACCTCCAGCACTACCGTGCCTGACCAGCCACCCAGCATCTGCTTCTGCCTTTCTGTTCTCAGAATTTTTCTTTATTTTTTTCCCTGCTTGGATTGTTTCCATTTTGTTGTTGCTGTACTTCTGGGCTACACCCTACAGTGCTCGGGCCTTACTCCAGACTCTGAATTCAGGAATCACTGCTGCCAAGGTCAGAGGACATTAAGATATGCCTTGGGTAAGCTGATAACATATGCTGTACTATCACTCTGTCCCCCCAAATAGAATATTAATAGTTGAAAAATAGAAACAGTTCATATCGTGGTCCTGTAAAGAGCGTGAATATAGGATTATTATACTATACAACACGCAAGACAAGAGCAAGTGCTGGATGAAGCTCATGCAAATGTGCTGACTGGGGATTAGAGTAAAAGAGCACGCAGAAGAGTCGGGGGCTAGGTCGACAGACCTGAGGCTCTACCTTGTGCTTCCCTTGACCCAGAAGTGACCCTGGTCTCCAGGAGAGATCTCTCATGCTCGTGTCCCTATCTACCCTGCGAGAGGGTGGCTGAAGGTTTGTCCATGATGAATTCCTTTGTCTGCCCCCATGGCATAGCCACTTACAGGGCTTTGTTCACTGGGTGTGGTGGGGGCAGCCCTGGTTGAGGCCTGCAGGGGCCACTAATACTCTTACACGCATGGGCTCAGAGTCAGTCCCTGGCCAGCCTTGTAGGAACCTTCCTGTAGGGAAGACTCCCAGGGCTCAGTTTCCTCTCCTGTAGCCTAAGCCCAGTACTCCAATCTGGTCAGACAGCCCGGATCCCAACGCACTTTGCATCTGCAGGAGAGGAAGGATCTTCTGACAGTGTCTTTCCCAGATGGGTCAGGGTTCTGGTGCTGGATAATTTCCACCGATCAGAGCATTTCCTGCTCCAGTGTTGGTACTTCTGGTCAAGGTTGGGAGATTGTGCTCCACACTGGTGGTCACGGCTCTGACTTCTTTAGGATTTGCATGGAGCTTATTTCAGATGCTCAGGAATTAGAGACAGGGGAAGATAGTGACACGCTGTCTGACTCACTGTCCCCATGTCAGAGGAGAGTGACTGGATGGCATGATGCAGTGACAGGAACAGACAGGCTTCCAGGCCCATCTGTTTCAAGCTATGTTAGGAGGGAGCCCTGGGATAGGGTTCCTGGCAGGGGTGACTGACTGCTGTTTCAGGCCACTTCCGTCCCTGTTTGTTTTGTTCTATTTACATTGAATGGTGCTCAAGAAGTACTCCCAACTCAGTGCTCAGGGGTCACACCAGTTTGACCTTGGGGATCGGCTTGGGGAGCTCTGAGATTGCATACGATGCTGGTGATTCAAGAATAACCTCCTGGATTTTGTTTTGTTTTGTTTTGGGAGCTGATAGGTAGCCACACCCCATGATTCTTGGGATTATTCCTGGCTCTGCACTCCAACATTGCACCTCAGAGTTCTTGGTGCAACATATGAACAGCAGAGATCGCCAGCCCTACTCGGGTTTCCTGGACCCACGGTACTGTTACTCCATCTTGCTGCTTTGTTTTTTTCATATTTGTTTCTGTGCTACAGTGTAGATGCTCATGGCTTCCTCTTGGCTCTGTTCTCTGGATTCACCCCTGACGGACATCAGGACCCAGGGTGTGCAGGCTCTGTATGGGCCTTGGCAACTACAGTGACTCTGTCCCCAGGACATGTGTTTCTCCTGTTTTGTCCTTCCCGCTCTGAAGAGTGTTGCCTGCTCAGTAACAGAGTTTCATGTTCACTTACTGCAGTGTGTGTAGTTCTGAGCATGTGTCTGTCCCTGGGAGAAAAGGATGCCTGGGGCCGTCAATGTCATTGGGGTCACTTTTCCTGCCCAGAGATAATTTGGGGCGGCTTCAATACAGGAATTACAGGCACTTATGCCCTCACATAGCTCTGAGTCACTCGCTGACATTGTCTGTCTCCGTCTCATCCCTAATACATGGAACGGGGAATGTGGGATATGGCATTGGGGGAGAGGGGGCAGCTAGTGTTTTGTTCCAACCCAGTGTTGCTTTTTGTGGTCCTGTTGGGTTTCTGCTCAGGTGTTACCCTGTGCCGTGCTCATTGGATTTATCCCTGGAATGGCTCCATGCAAGTCCAGAACCTGTCGCGAACCTGTCCAGAACCTGCAGGAACTTTCTAGAATAATGTTGTTGTAGCAGATCTGGCTCCGTGTGAGGGATTCCTGGGATCACTAGCAGAAATGGGGAAACAATTAACTTTCCCAACCCTGTGTGGTGTCTGGCCCTTTAAAACTCCGACCAGAAGTGTAGGTGAGGTCACAGAGCCCCGCCTTTCCCTGGGGTCTTTGTGGGCGGAGCAATATCCACCCTGTTTGTTGGCTTGTGAGGAGGTGGGGGGCGGGAAGGGGGCGGCCAGGGAGCGGGGACGTCCCATAGGGCCAGTTTCCTCTCTGGCCATGGAGTGAGTGGTGTATCTGGGAGCAGCCCTGAGCCTCCGCCGGTCTCCCCACCGCGGGACGCCCCCAGCGCCCGCCTTTTCGAGAGCTTTGTCTGTCTACTCATTTCTATTTTAGCGCATCGCATGGCAGGAGTTTTTTATTTCGGAGGCGAGTGAGGAGGGGGCGTCGGTCCCGGGCAGGTGGGCTGACAAGTGAGGTGGAAGGTTCGAGAGCCAAAGTCCGTTCGGAAAGTGTCAGGAACAACAGAAATGAGGACGACCAGAAGAGAAAGAGTTTTCTTTTCAAGTTTGTTTTTCATTGTGTGTCCTAGTCGCTATGGCCCGGGCGACCCCATGGGGTCGCGGGCACGAGACCCTCGCCCTCCCCCCCAACCCATCGCTCTGGCCCCCAACCGGAGAGGAATGTGCCAGAGCCCGAGGGAGCCCCAGCTTGCCCGCAAGTCTCATGGCCCTTGTGGGACCACCACAGCTTTGGCTCTGCAGCAGGGACCCTCGGAGCCCGGGGGCCTCAGCAGGATTGGGGCGTGGGGACATCTCGAGAATGGCTACGCCCCGGTTGCCTACCTATATCCCCCTCTTTCCAGGCCGACTTTCGTATCTAGGCGGGTTGAAAAGGAGTCAGAGATCAGGGGTTTCCCTCGGCAAGGGGACCTGGGGGCCCATTCTTTGGCCTTTTGTGGGAGAGGGCTGGGGCCTCTCCTGGCTTGTTCAGGGCTCTCTCCTGAACCTTCCCTCAGGAAACGACCCAGGCAGTGTTCGGTGTAACCCCGTGCCCTGGTGAGCAGCGTGAAGGCGCATCAGCGCCCCACTACCTGGTGGGGGGAGGAGGGCGCTGGGTGCGTTTCTCCTGTGCTTGGGGCTCAAGAACATTGGGCCCAGCGTTCGATTTTCACTTGTTCCTGGTTCAGCCATCAGGCTCGGAAGGCTTTTCCTTTTCCTTTTCCTTTCTTTTTTCCCCTTTGGTTTCTGTTTGCTTTTAGGTCCACGCCCTGTGATGCTCTTGGGGTTATTTCTGGCTCTGCACTCTGATCACTGTGGGTGCTGTTCAGGGAACCCTATGAGATCAAGATCACGACCATCCTGTCGTTCTTAACAACTTAATGACCCCTCGTTCATCAATTTTGCATGTGTGTCTTACAGAAACATTAGTTTATTCCCTGGTAATGCCATTCACATTGCGTTGGTGTGGTGCAAATGTTAGGAACCAACCTGCAGTTCTGAATGTCTTTTTCCATGGAGACTCTAAAGTCATAGGGCGATGATTGGAATCCTCTGCTGTTCGACAGGGAAGCAGCCAGCCTGAGTGGAATGTCTCTGATCCTGCACACTGTGAAAATGTCTCGAGTGGGCATTTGTGCCCTCAGCCCCATGGGGATGCCAAAACACACAGGATGGCCCCTGAGGGTGATCCAAATGGAGAGAGCAACCTCACTCTGAAGAAGCCCTCCCCTGGGAAAAGGTCCATACAGTCTGTTGTTCTCAGTCCACAGACACAAACTCCAATACTGTAGCAGACCCTAGAATGTGGGAGAGGAGCACTGTTTGTAGTGAGTCCCTCACACCGGAAAGCCCATAAGCAAAGTCACCATGG
Source organism: Sorex fumeus (assembly GCF_029834395.1). NCBI lineage: Eukaryota > Metazoa > Chordata > Mammalia > Eulipotyphla > Soricidae > Sorex > Sorex fumeus. The sequence continues at coordinate 371,398 of NW_026606274.1, forward strand.
ACTGACCCTGTCTAAGAGTAAGCAATGTGGGGGAGCTTCCTCGTGTTCCCAGGACTGTGATGTTCCTTTAGAAACCCACAGTGGACAGAATCCCCAGGAGTGTCAGCAGCAAGGGCGTGGCTTGAGTCCAGTGTCATCCCAATGTGCTGACATGAACATCCGCACAGGAAGGAAAACTAATACATGTAAGGACTGTGCAAAGGCCTTCACGCGACCCTCTGACCCCTTAAAACTTTTGGAGAATTCATACGGGAGAGAAACCATATGTGTCTGAGCAATGTCGGACGGTCTCTGCTTACTCCTCACACCTTTCTAGACACAGGAAAATTCACAGTGGAGAGAAACCTCATAAATATAAGGCATGTGAAAAGGCCTTCACTCGATCCTCGACCCCCACTGGGCATATGCAAACTCAAACTGAAGAGAAGCCTTATATGTGTAAGGAATGTGGGAATGCCTTTGGTATTCCTCCAGCCTTACTCGTCATGTGAGAATTCACACTGGAGAGAAACCTCATGTTTGTAAGGCATGTGGAAAGTCCTTCATTCTATCCTCAGCCCTTACTCGGAATATGAAATCTCATAATGGAGAGAAATCTTATGTATGTAAGGTATGTGGGAAGGCCTTTGGTTATTCCTCAAGCCTTACTAGTCATTTGAGAAATCACACTGGACAGAAACCTTATATTTGTAAGGAATGTGGGAAGGTCTTCCGTCTGCCCTCAGGCCTTACTACACATAGAGCAGTTCATATTGGAGTGAAATCTCATGTGCGTCAAGAATGTGGGAAGGCCTTTGTGTTTCTTTGTAGTCTTAGGAAACATCATAAAATTCACATTAGATAATTCAGTCCCCTAATAACAATTTTTAACATCAAAACAGGCTCCTTCAATAAAGTCTGTTTTGTTTGGACCATGATATAAGGTGCTACAAAAGTGCAGCCAGGAAAGAAATGATCTTGGTGGTGTGTAACAAACCTTCTGTGATGTCAGATTTTCGTATCTTGTGAAAGTCAGTAGGAATGTGAATAAAAAAGGCAAAAAAATCCCCTAGGCTCAGGGCTGTGAAGGCTCACCACTTTCTGAATCTTTGCTCTGATTCTGACTTAACTTATTTTTCTTTTTGGTTCACACACAGCGATGCTCAGGGGTTACTCCTGCTACTCCAGTCAGGAATTACTCCTGGTGGTGCATATGTGTTGGCGGGGATTGAACCAGGGTCGGCCCCATGCAAGGAAAATGCCCTCCCCTCTGGACTATTGCTCCAACCCCTGTGGCTTAACTTGGAGGCTCTGGGTTTGGGGTATTAACACAGAGAAACAGCCATACCTTCGTTCTTCAGCTACTCCTGATTCATGTTCTTTGGAACTTCACCCAGCTGAGCCCTACTCCTGCCTCTCAGCTCAGGCATCCATACCTGGGGAACTCAGGATTCGTATGGGCTGCTGTGGTTGGAATCCAGGTCTGCCATGTGTGACCAGCTCCTTCCTCCATGTCATCTCTGCCTCCCTTGTATTCAGGTACTGGTTAGCATTGTGTAAGAATAAAGGATTGATATTTTTGAAAGTGTCATCTTAGGCAAATGGCCCCAGCAATGTTCTTTAATGGAGTGCAATGAAGACAGTTTATTTTTAATGTTTAAAACTTTGTTTTTCCCATATTTTTGGTTCTTACCCAGAAAACTTAGGGATTACTCCGGGTGGTGCTCTAGGACCCTGTTAAATATGGTGCAAGACAAAATTCCTACCTGCTATCCTATCTCATTGACCCCTATTGGAAACAGTTTAAATGAACGTTACTGAGTGTAGAAAGACATTTGAAAGGGTAGAAGGGGCCCTTGAATCAAATGTCTGACAAATGCTGGGAATATGGATCAGCTCCCCACATTCCAGCAGGCCGTTCTGTTTACCTGTGATTACTTACAAGGATGGTCATGTTCCTGGATCCCCCCCAATCAGTTCAATAATATTTCAGAAAAAAGTAAGTGTTGAATTTGGAATTAGCAAAGTCCCATCAATCTAGTAGTCACCAGAACGATCAAAAGGATTCTGATCTGCTTATAGGTCATAAAAGGCTCCAAACTGACCAATATGGTTTACTGCCCATTAACCTCCATTCTCAGGGTAGGAATATATGATGTTGGTGGTGGTGCTCACCTGGCAGTGCTTAGGGCCTACTCCTGGCTTTACACTTTGATGGTGCTCAGGGGACTGTTTGGAATTCTGAGGGTTGAACCCAGATTGACCACATTTAAGGCAAGCACCCAAGCCTCTTTCCCCCTACTCTGGTTTTGAAATTGTGCTTCTGAAACTGCCTCCTGCAGTTTGCCTTGTAGTCAAGGGTCCACTGATTTGGTGTTTTCAAGGGGTAGTGCATTGACTGGACAGTGCTCTCCGATGTTCTTACCAGCCTCTACTCCTGTTCCAGTGTCTGTCCAGCTCTCTGGGCTGCTGCATGACCAGTTCCTCTGCATCTCCTGGGTTGGCTTGGCAGTCACTGGTTTCACCCCATCTTGATTCGTTCCTCAAAAAGCTCAACATCTGGTGACTTGTACCAACCTTCCTGTTTTACCTTGAATGAACCCAGCTGTGTTTTTCCTTGTTGAACTGCTTGTGAAAGCATTGGGTCATTGTGTGACTGACCAGTAGAAGATCAAGGTTCTTCTCCTTATTTCCAGCTCCCCACTGTGTGACCCCATCATCTGCCTCTCGACACTTTTATCCAGTCTATCCCCCCTTCAGCCCTATTCACCTGGGTGGGCAAAAAGGGTCTCTGCCTCTGGTTCATGACACGTTAAGGCTCCGGATCCTGGCAGAAGTGGAATGACGTCACAGGCCAGCAACCTTCAGATGTCCTTTCTATTCCAGTTGTGGTTGCCTGCGTTAGGCCACCATTGGTGTCGTGGGCAGGGAAGGAAATGGAGGCCCTGCGTGGAAGGGGGACTACGAAGGCCGATTTTTCTGTCAGGATGGGAGTGGTGGTCCATGAGCTCCCGGTGCCTCCACACTGTGAGCGGTGTGGGCTGTTCCAGTTTGGGGGCCCTTTCATGCTTGTTTTTCTCTTGTTTCTGATACCAGGTGGCTCTTGAGGCAAGGTGAATGCTTTAGGGGAACCCAGAGGCTTTAGGGGATGCAGGGTTCGAGTGTGAGTGGGTGATCGTGAGGCTCCCCTTTGCCCACCATCGGCTCTTGCTCCACGATCTGTCAGTGGCGGGTGGTCGTGGGGCTGAGGGGTGGCCTGAGTGCGGGGCCTGCGGGACTTGCAGAGAGCACGGCCTGGCTTTCCCGACCCTCCCTGCACGGGACTTCGCTCTGCCCTGATCCGGAGCCTTTGGCGCTGGCATCACATGTGTAAAACCTTCAGATTCACTTCAAGGGGCAGGGCCTCAGACCCCTGCACTAGCAGATCCAGTTATCGTCTCTCCTTTGATTGATTGCCGTGATGTGGTGGGGCCACATGGTGGTTTGTTCCCTGCCGGAGGGTGGGGTTTTAAATGAAACTTTTTCAGTAATATTGTTTTGGTTTGCCCTGTGTACCACATCTGGAGATGCTTAGGGTTTAGTTTTGGCTCTGAACTCAGGAATTCCTGATGGTGGTACTCAGTGACCATATGGGATGTGAGGATTGATCTGGGTTGGCTGCATGCAAGGCAAGTTCCCTGCCTGCTTCACTGTCTCTGATCCCAACCTTTTTGGTTTTGTTTCTACATCAAGAATTTTTGCTTCCTAAGTTCCAGTTGCAAAGCATCCCGTACTTACGATTTCTCAAGTCTTTGTATTCATTGCAGAATTCATACAGGAAAGAAGCCCTATATAACTAAATAATGTGGGACCGTCTTTATTGGATCCGCAGGCCTTACTAGGCATATGAGAATGAATAGTGGAGAGAAAATTTTATGTAATGAATGTGAACAGGGCTTCATGGACCTTCAAGCTTTAGTAAACTTTGTAAAATTTATACTGGATGAGTTGATCCCCTATAAACCATCTATAAGGTCAGAACAGGCCCTATCAGTTTAGCCAGATTCCTTTGGACAGGGGCGGTCATAGGTGGTACAAAACTGCAGCCAAGAAGGAAATCATCCTCGTATCATATGATGAGCTACCTATGATGTCACTTCTGTAAGGAAAGTTTCTTGCTGAGTATCCGCCGCACCACAGCCATGCCAGTGCCCTGGAATGTTTCCATCACATGAATGTTTAACTTGTACATAGTGGGTCTTTGTGATGGAGGCCATGAGGAAGGTGACTAAATAAAAACAGGTACAAAAATAGGCCCTCTGTGGAATGGTCACAGCTCATCACTGTGTCATTGTTTACTCTCACTCCAACTTGGCCCAGAGGCCCTGGTTTTAGAGAATTATGACAGAGATGAATCACAAAGCTGCAGTGAAAACTGCAAAGTGGAAGACCAGGAAATCCTTTATTCTTCCAGTCTTTCTGTGCTAGGTTTTGGGGTGCCACACCCCCTGGACTCAGGCTTTACTGTTGGTTCTTAGCTCAGGGATCCAGACTGGGGGTCACATATATCCTTATGGGGCTCAGAATCCAGGTCAGCCATGTGCAAGCAAGTACTTTGTCTTCGGTATCATTTGTACACTCCTTGTATTCATATTTTTTAAAATTTTACATTGCACTAAAGATTAATATTCACAAAAAGTTTTATCTTGTGAAAATATCCTGACAAAGATCTTTATAGTGAGGATTGGAGACCATTGAAATGGACTTTGAAATTGTGGAAGGGGCCCCTTGACTCAAATGTTTTCCAGGTGGTAGGAACATGGGAGAGCCCCCTGCTTCCCCATCTCAACATGCATTCAGCTTTGATGACTAACTAATAAAGGGGGTCACATTCCAGGATCCCACCCACCTCACTTCAGTAGTGTTAGGACAAAACAAAACTTGCCTTTGGAAGGAGTTAAATCCCAACCATGATGTTTTCACCTGGCTGATAATAATGATTTCGATTGTCAGAGAGCCCGGTGAGCTACTGAGAGTATCTTGCCCACACGGCAAAACCTGGCAAGCTACACATCCTATAATCGATCCGCTAAACACAGTAACAAGCCTCACAATGGAGACATTACTGGGCCCATTCAGGAGATGAACAACGGGAGGACAGTGCTATAGATTGTCTGAAAGGCCTAGTAGGGCTACAAATTTACCAGTATGCTTTGGTTACCTTTGGCTAAATATATGCCTCTGTTCTTAGGAATGTTGGATATCATGGGATTTGTTTATTGAACTATACTTCTGGGGGGAGGGACATACCTGTCAGTTACTCCTGTTGCTCCTTGGGCCATGATTTGGCGTACAGGGATGGACTCCAGATGACCAGTTTCAATGCAAGTGTCAAGCTTCTGCACTCTCCCTCCTGGTTCATGCTCTGGGTTGAAATTGCATTTCTGAAACGGCCTCCTTGGTTTTCCTTGTAGATGAGTGTTCACTGCTCGCCTGTTGTCAAGCATAGAACATTGACTTGAAAGTGCTCTCTGATGTTCTTACCTGCCTTTGCTGCTGTTGCAGTGTCTCTTCAACTCTCTGGGCTTGCTGCTAGGCCAGTTTCTCTCTGCATCTCCAGGGCTGGCTTGGGAGTCACTGCTTTCACCCGATCTTGTTTGATGACTTCCCTGAGAAACTCACTGTCCCGTGCCGCACCTGCTCCCTATCTGCCTGTTTGACTTTGAATGAACCCGCTGTTCATTTATTATGATGGACTGTGTGAGAGCATTGGCTCATTTTTTGCCCGGTACAAAACCAGGGGACTTCTCCATACTGCCTTCTAGCCCTCCACTTTGTGACCGGCCACTCCGACAGCTGCCTTTCCACCCCTCTATGCGAGCCCATCCCTGTTGCGCCAGAGATTCACCTGGGTGGGCATAGTGGTTCTCTGCACTTCTGGATCCGGGCTCTTTATGGCTGCTTGTGGGGATGGAAGTGACATCACAATGGGGCCTTCCTGGTGCTTCTATTCCTGAAAATTGGGTCAACGTCATTGTTCACATGGATAAAGGACAGTTAGGGCCCCTGTGAGGAAGCGGGATTCGGAAGGCCAATTTTGTGGTAGAACGGGGCTGATCTCCTGTGAGTGCCTGGCGATTCCCATCTCAATACTGAGCTGTGGGTCTCCACAAGCTTGGGCGCAGGGGGGCGCTTTCATGCTTGTTTTTCACTTGTTCCCTCATATCCAGACAGTTACTGATGTGGGGCAGATATTTCAGGGGGTACATTGGGACTGTTCCAGGGTGCAGGGGAGGAGGGTGTGAATGACTGATACTGGGAGGCTTCTGCGGCCACTATGCCTCTAGCTCTGCGATAGGGCAGCGGCCCTTGGGTGTGGGGCTGAACGCGGGGCTGAGGGCCTTTGGGAAGAGGGAACTTCCGAGGGCGGGTCTTGACTGTGCTGACCCCCAGCTGACCTATGTTGGAACCTTGGCCCTAGGCTTGCTGCTGTAAAGTCTCCAGATACACTTTGAGGGGCAGAGCCGCAGCTCGCCCAATTCCAAGAGACGCTGTTCCTGTCCGTCTTTCTCATTGGCTTCCCTGATGGGACGAGGCCTTCCCGAGCAGTAGATCCATTGGTGATTGGTGTTTTAGTTTCCTTTGGGGGCTATACTTGGTGTGGGGAATGGGGGGCTCTGCTTGCACGAAGATACAATGAGAGCTTACTCTGGCTCCTGGCTCAGGGCTCAGATATTTTTCCTGGAGTACTCTGGGGGCCATAGGGATGCATGGGGATGCAGAGGGTTGACTGGTATCAGCAAACAACGCATCCTACTAGCTTTACTGTCTGTCAGAACAGGAACTTTTGCTTCTTCACATCACATTGCAAATCCCTGTCCTTGACCCCTGTTTATAGAGGTGAATACTGGGGGTAAAGGGTGTGTGAGTTTGTTGGTAAGTGCATGTGTGTGTGTAGAAAGTGTGTTTTTTTTTTTAGAGGAAAGGGGCTGCCCCATTCTCGGCTATGTTTGTCGGGGGAAGCCCTTTTGCCAGCACAGGGGGCGCTAATGCACGGGATCTGGCCTCTGATTCAGCCCCTGGCTGTGGCTGTGAGAACCTTCTGTGGGACCCAGGGAGGAGGCCCCAGGTCAAGGTAGGGCTGAGTTTTCTCCCTTGTAGCCAAGCCCAGAGCCTGTGTCATGAAAGACAGCACAGATACCAACCCATTTTGCTTCTCTTGGGGAGACAGAAGCATCTGGTGTAATCCCCAAGGAGGGTCTGTGAGCCATTGCCCGAGACTGTGGCTTCTCAGGCCTGGGGGTTGTGCTACTCTCCAGTGCTCACCACTCTGACTTCTCCTCCAGGTCTCTGATCCTCATGAAAAACAGAGGCAGAAGAAGATAGTGACATGCGAATAGAAACACCATCCCTAGGTAGGAGGAGAGTGACAAGATAAGGTGATGCAGTGACCTTCTCACTTATCAAGGAGCGCTCAGCCTTCTTGTGCCAAATGTCTCTGAGTTGTTTCAGGAAGGATCCTGCATTGTGCCTCCTTGTTGGAGGGCCGGACTCTGTATGATGCCATGTTTGTTTCAGTTTTGTTGTGTTTCCTTTTGAACCATGCCCATCGTAAAGAGTACTCATACTCTTCAGTGACCAAAATATATGTGGTCAGGAATACTTGGAGGCTGGCTCTTTAAGGCTAGGACCAGAAATGCAGGTGGCTTCACAGAATGCAGGTCTTTCCATCCCTGCCCTCCACCCAAGGTGGCTTCACTCTCTGGGCAACAGTTACAATCAACCACCATTGTTGCTGAGTATGAGGCGCGGGGAAGGAGCAGGTATTGGGGTGCCCAGGGAGACAGCGAGCGTCCCCAAGGTCCTTTTGTTTCGCCAGCCACCCTGTGGTCGCTCTGAGTGCCCTAAACTGCTGAGGTCTCTACATTTTGAGTGGTGGGGTCACTCGATGATAGTGTACAGGAATGGCGGCCCCTCACCCGGGACACACAGAGTGCTCCTGACGAAAGCTGTATCTTACTTAATAATTGATTTTTAGGAAACAGTCACTGTCACTGTACTCCCATTGTTCATCGATTTGCTCGAGCGGGCCCAGTAACATCTCCTTTGTGACACTTGTTACTGTGTTTGACATATCAGATATATCACGGGTAGCTTTTCTGGCTTTGCTGTGCAGGTGAGATACTCTTAGTTGCTTGCAGGGTTCTCTGAGAATGGCGGAGGAATCAAACCTGGGTCGGCTGCATACAAGTCAAATGTCCTACCCGCTGTGCTATTGATCAGAGGAGATTTTTCTGAAGAAAGCTTTTTTTGTGTAAGGAGGACAGTGGCCTTGCATGTAGCCAACCTGGGTTCGAACCCCATGACCACATAGGGTACCCGGAGCATGGCCAGATGTGATCACCCCAGAACCTGAAAAGGAAACCCCAAGTGGTCAGAAAAGCATGGAGTTAGGGAATAAAATGAGCTTGGAGAGGAAAGGTCTGCTGGGAGAGTTTCTGAAACAAAATAACGGAACAAACGAGAAAGTAATTTCTTTTAAAATTATTGTTATTTCTTAGCAAGAAGGAATTAAGGAAATAGTGGGCTCAAATTTAAATTCTCGAACGTGTGTTAAATGAGAATTAGTGAATACGCACTGTAAATCATTCTTTTAATGATGAAAACACTGGGCTATTAATGTCAGTGACTTCAATGGGCATAAGAACATTTTAGCTAGAAAGTTCCAGCTTAGCTTCTCAAAGACCTGGTTCCTATTTATAGACATAGTACAAGATGCCAACGCCCGACCCCCGACTCCTGTTTTCAATCAGAGTGCACACAGTGCAGGATTTTCCCATTTTGCTTCTTGGAGGTGGAGGCAGGGGATTTTTTGGGGATTATCTCCAGGACAGCTTGTTGCTGGCCACCTTTCATTCCTTACACTGAACCATTGGCTCCCTCGACTTGATCAGTTTATTTCAGTTAATTCCATTTTAGTTGTTTTATTTATTTATTTATTTTTTAGTGTATCCTTGCTAAAAAAAATTGCTATTTTTTAGCAAGGATACACCTTGCTATACTTGGTTACACCTGATGGTGTTCAGGGAACCATATGGGATGCCAGTAGTCAAATCTGGTTTTTCTGCTTGCAAGACAAGCACTTCTCCCACTGTACTATATCTCCAGACCCTTTACACAGAAAAATTTTGATTTATTATTGTCTTTTTGAATTGTAAATTTTGACTCACAGCACTCAGTGCTCTGTGCTAAGATTAGCATTTGAGCTCAACATTGTTCCTGGCACTGCTTGCGGACCCTATCTGCTTTGGAGAACTGAATGTGGTTTAGCAGCTAGAAAGAAAAGCATCCTATGTACTGTCTCTGCTTACCCTATTTAATTTTTCTACAGAAAAAGATATTTTTTGTATCTACCAAGTTTCTTAGCAGAGCCCTACCCATTGACCATCTCTCCCAGACCAGGTGTGGGTACACCTAGTAGGGCGCTTGCCTTGCATGTAGTTTGCCTGATTTCAATCCCCATCATTTCATAGGGTCCAATGAACACAGCCAGGTGTGGCACAAAGCCCCCCCAAAAAAAAGTGTCACTCCAAAATTTGTCATGACAGTGACCGTTCTTTGACCATCTTTTTGGGCTTTGTGAATATCTCTCCTGTCTGTTCCTTTTTTTTTTTTTTTTTGCTTTTTTTTTTTGGATTAGACCCAGCGATGCACAGGGGTTACTCCTGGCTCTGTACTCACAAATTAGTCCTGTTGGTGCTCGGTGACCATATGGGATACTGGGAATTGAACCCGGGTTGGCCACGTGCAAGGCAAACTCGCTACCTCCTGTGCTATCACTCCAGCTCCCTGCCTATTCTTTTCTTGTTTTTCTTTTTGCTACAAACTTGAGGATGGTCAGGGCCTCTGGGCCTCTGTCCAGATGTCCTTAAGATTCCATGTACCCCACCTTAACCAGATGATCCGCCATTTGGGCTCCTCTTCCCGGGTCTATCTCACTACGAGGGGAGCAGATGAGGTGGGATTTGGGGCCACATCTGCCAGTGCTGGAGGGCTGCAGCCTGCTCTCTGCTCACAGTACTGGTGGACAGTGGGTACCAGGAAAGGCCCCCCCGGGCTTTCAGCTGGCTGACATCCACCCCAGCCTGGTGTGCTGTCTCCTGCCCTCAGTTGATATGTTCTTTGTAAGTTCTTGGATGTCAACATTCTGGAACATTTTAACTATTAAGCACGAAACTATGGGTTTCCAAGCAGCAAGACAGAAAGAGACACTAACTTGATAATGCGAAAGCAGTAGGAGTTGTAATCCAGTATACTGGGGCCAACTATCTCACTCACGGAGTGGCCTCTTGATAGGGACACTGACATCAGGTAGTACGGGTTGGATTACCTAAGCAGTACATTTTGTATAGTTTCAGAAAAAACTTAGCTAGTTACCAAACAAAGTTGTTTTGGCAAGTGTCTAGGCTAACAGTGGTGAGGCAGTAGTTAAAAAATTGTTTTCCATAATCATTCACGGTTACATAAGCTCATTCTTTTAGGGTTAATAAAAGACAATTTCTGGGACATTTTGACTAGGGGCATAATGATTGATTGAGCCCACTGGCAGGGCACAGGAACTTTCCCAGGTGGGTTCAGGTTGGCTAGTTGCATATTGTTCCATTTCTGGGAAGCCGAGACTGTTTCAATTCCAGGAACCTGGGGCCAGACTGATTGTGCTGATTTCTGCCACCATAACAGGTGTAAGTTCTTCCCTTCCACAGCAAAACACTGTCTGTAGGGAAGTAGTTGGAGGCTCTGAGAAAAATTACAGACTTTTCACCATTAAGATTTCTCTTGGGCCAAGTGTAATATTTCTTCTCCTTTTCCTTACACAAAATCACATACCAAGGGAGTAAAATCATATAGTCTGTTAAAGCCTTGCCTGTAAGCTCTGAGTCCTGCCTGGTGTGGCCCCCAAGCAAAGACAAAGTAAAGAACTGACTCTCGAGAATATACTGCTGATTTCCAAACCTTTGCTGTTGGCACATAACTGCCTCTTTGCTTTTATTTGTGTGTAGGAAGGGTAGGGGATTTGGGATTTCTGCCAGACCCAGCAGTGCTCCAAGATCACTCCTTGGGAGTTCAGGTTGTGACATTAAGTCATCCACATGCATGAGAAGTGTCATGCCCACTGGTTTCTCTTTCTGTCCCCTGCAAATCTTTAAAAATTCTTTGGAACTGCAGACTGTGCTGCTTACTGGCATCATACTGGGATCCACCAGGCACCATCACCCTGCCATGTCCTTTTCTGGCTGGACCTCACCTCTGTGTACTACCCCACCCACCCCCATCATGCCCATCTGTGTCCATTTCACAAGGCTGACAGGATTTATATAGAATTTGAATTGCTGGGGTCAGAGGTAGGCCAGGAGTGCATGTCCTCGCCTTGTAAGCAGCCTGACATGGGGCAACCTCTGGCACAATGCAGGGTCCCCCAAACACCCTCATGAATAATCCCAAAGTTCTGCCACTTGTGGCCCTAAAACCCAAATCTGTCCTACAAAACTGGCTGGAGGGGGCTTTGAGAAAATACATTTTTTTCATTTTCGTTTTTTATTTTATGCATATGATACCCAGTGGGGTACCAGGGATTGAACCCCGGTCAGCTGTAGGCCAACACCCTAGCAGACTGTAGCTCTAGTCTATAAATTCATCTATTTTTGGTTGGAAGCTATGTCAGTCGTTGCTCAGCAATTACTCCTGACTCTGTGTTCACTGATTCCCTCGTGCATGGCTTGGGAACTTGTGTGTCGTGGGCAAAGACCCTGGGTCAGCTGCATGCCAGGCAAGCACTCCGTGCTCTGTGCTATCTTTTGACCATCATAAAAATGCTTTTACTCTGGGTAAAGTCAATAAAGTTGTGAAATTGGATGTCTTTTTTCTCATTAGAACACAACTTTCTCTTACATTTGTGTGTTTTGGGACCAGTCAGCAGTTCTATGGGCTTAGTTCTGAATGTGAGCTCAAGAATCACTCCTGGTGGACTCAGGGAGACCGTATGAGATGCGGGGGATCAAAGCAGAGTCAGCCAAGTGCACAATACATGCTCTCCCTGATATGCTGTCGCGGCTCAGACCTAATTTTAATCTGTAGCACTAGATTCCTGTTTAGATATTAGAGTATTTTCAGAGAATGGACCCAAGTCACCTACTTGCCTTACCTTCGCCATGAGTACCCCGGGTGCAAACCCTCTCCTGAAGTGTAAGGAGCATATGACAGTGTCTGCCCTGTGTGGGTCTGTGACCATGTATCAAAAGGTGAGGCCAGTGAGGACATTTTTGGCACCAGGACAGGGACTTCCGGCCTGTTACGGCCCTGGGCTGTTCTCCTCTCTGATGCTCACAGCTCTGATTTGTCCTCCAGGTCGTTGGACACAACTTCCTGCTATCCTAGGGAATTAGAAGCTTGGGACAATGGCAGTGACCCATCTGGCAGACCATCCCCAGGTAGGAGGAGTGACAAGATGACAGAAAGCAGTGACAAGAGGACACAGACTTCAGGGCCATCCATCTCTGATTTGGTTCTGGAAGGAGCCCTGGGTTGTCACTACTGTTTGGAGTGCCCAATGCTCTGCTGTTTGACAACATTTTTGACCCTGTGTTTTTTTGTTGAATTTGGATTTGGGGGCCATACCCAGAGATGCTGAAGGAGTACTCGCCGCTCAGTGCTCAAGGATCCCTCCTGCCAAGTCTTGGGAACCCTTTGATGTGCCAGAATAAGAGTCTGATTTGTTCCGGTTTGTTTTGTTTTGTGAAGTGAGGTGATGGGAGGGGCACACCCAGTGATTCTCAAGGGCTACTTCTGGTTCTGTATACGATATTGCACCTGGCATGGCTTGTTTGACCAGATGGTATGGTGGGGATCGCCTGCCCTACTCACTGTCCCTGGGCCCACTGTCCTTTATTCCATCTTGCTCCTGTGTTTCTTTTCATATTTGTTTTTGTCCAACAGTGGAAGTGCTCATGACTTCCTCTTGGGTCAGTGTTCCAGATGAACCCTCCCCAGCTTTAGGGGCCTCTGGGATGTGCTGGCCCCATAATCGCCCCGTAGCTACAGTGACTCACAACCTAGGACAAGCATTTCCCCTTTTTCATCCTTCCCGTTCTGGAGAGACTCGCCTGCTCAGTCACACAGTCTCATGTTCTCTCGCTGCTGTGTGCACAGTTCTGGGCATGTGTCACTCCCAGGGAGCCAGAGCCAAGGATCTCTGGGGCCAGCAGAGGTCTTCCACATTGAGACACCTACCTGTTTTGAGAGGGATTTAGGGCAGCCCTGAACCTTAAGTTCAGACTCCTGTGGCACACATCCCCTTGCACAGCTTTGAATCACTCACTGGACGTTGAGTGACCTGTTCTCCTCCGTAGTGATCATGGGCTGTGACGTCCAGGGCTTGTGTGTTTAGTATTTTTGGCCTCACCCAGCATCACTTTTTGGGTCCTTCTGAGTCTGTGCACAAGTTCTCCTCTCTGCAATTCTCACTGGAACAGTGGTGCTGGGACTGACTCTGGGGTGTTCGTATGCAAGACTCGCGCTCCCAGGAACCTTCTAGAATAGCATCCTCCTATTTTACCTGATCAAACTGCCTTAGAGTGATCTCTGGTCCCATCCGCCCGAGCTATACATATAACGTGGTTTCATCTGAGGCTCTTTGCCCTGAGCCCCTGTATGGTCCTGATCGGCCCGTTCTCACTACTTAGAGCAAGGTGGCAACGGGGCCTTAGTATTGCCCACCTGTATACCTGACTCAGAACTTTCCCTGACACGGCCATAAGCCCCATGTCTAAGAGTGGACGTGCCTGAACAGCTGCCTCTTGGTAGCTTGCCGGGCTCTCCGAGAGGGGCGGAGGAATCGAACTCGGGTCAGCCATGTTGGCCGCTTGTAAGGCGAACGCCCTACCCGCTGTGCTATCGCTCCAGCCCAGATGGTGAACTATGCCTGGGCAGGGCTAAGCCAGAGGAAACTCTGGTGGAGGTCCGGAGCGGTCCTGACGTGCAAATCGGTCGTCCGACCTGGGTATTGGGGCGAAAGACTAATCGAACCATCCAGTAGGTGGTTCCCTCCGAAGTTTCCCTCAGGATAGCTGGCGCTCTCGCATGACCACCCATGCAGTTTTATCCGGTAAAGCGAATGAAAATTCAGAGTGGAGAGAAACCTCATCAGCGTCAGGCATGAGGGAAGGCCTTCAATCTGTACTCAGGCTTTGCTTTGCATCTGAGAATTCACACTGGAGAGAAGCCTTATTGGTTTAAGGAACAAGGAAAGCCCTAGGAGACAACGTTAATTTCATACTGGATGAGTGATGCCCTAATAGCAAACCCATTCAGTATTACATGGTTTGTTTGTATAAGGATGTGGGGGTTCCCAATGTGGAGATAAGAGGGAAATTATCCTGATAGTGCGGGATACCATTCCCATGATGTCAGCACATAAGGGAAAAATACTTCCTTGTTATCATTCAGGTGCAGCTATATCACTGTTCCAGAAATTGGACTTGATGTGTCTGTTAATCTGTAAATAATGGGTCTTGGTGATAGAAGCCAGGAAGCAGATGATCAAATAAGAACTAAATATACAGGTACGAAAACCTCTCGCACTTCAGGCTTTCAAGTTTCAAGACTGTTTGATTCTTTGCTCCAACTCTGGCATGGTTCACAGGCCCTGGTTTGGTTTGCTTGGGCTAATGATAGTTTAACCATGATGCCTCAGCAAGTCCTTTGAAATTAGAAAAACTGGCAAGCATTCATTCTTTAGCCCCTCCTGTTGTGTTCTTGGGAGACTCACTGAGCTCTGCTCAGGCCTTTATTCTGCCTCTAAGGTCAGTAGTCCATGATTGGGGGGACTCAGGGAAACTTATGGGGTCCTGGGGTTGGTGTCATGTCAGCTGTGTGCAAGGAAGTACCTTACCTGCTCCAGCATGTCTGCACACTCGATATTCAGATTTCCATTAGTTTTGTAAAACCATTAAAAACATTTCAGGAAGTATCAAGTTAGCAGACCATCCTAGGCAAGTTTCCTTAATAGGTTGGATATAGACGTTATACAGACTTTACTGGGCATAGAAAGATATTTGCTGGTTCTTTGAAATGTACAGAGGACCCTGAAATAAATGGTGGGCACATGAGAGATTCACCAACATCTGCACCCATCTCAATAGGCAATTCGACTTAACTGTGATTACTAGTAATAAAGGGCAGTCACATACCTGGGATCCACTGACCTCAATTCAGCAGTAGTAAGGGCTAGAAAAAGAAAGATCAAACTTTTGCTTGGAAGCAGTAAAATTCCAACAATTTATATTGACCAGAATGCTCAACATCATTGAGATCTCTCCAAAATGCCAAGCAAGGCCACACAATGGCCAGTCTAGTTTACTGCCTGTTAGCTTCATGTATATCTCCATTCTAGGGTTGGTCTCCACATGCTGCGTTTCATTTATTTATTTATATATTTTTGTTTGTGGGCACAACTGGTAATTCTTAACGGTCTCTCCTGGTGGTGCTGGGTCCCATTTGGGATGCCAGGGATGGAACTCAGGTCGACACAAGTTCATGGCAGGTGCCAGTGCACTGTACTATCTCTCTGTGTTTTAATTTTTCTTAAACTGCCCCCTGGGTTTTTCTTCTAGGCGAGAGTCCACTACTCATGCGTTATCAGGGCTAGAGCGGTGACTGAAAGTGCTCTCTGATGTTCTTACAAGCCTTTGCTCCTGTACCAGTATCTCTCCAGCTGTCTGGGCTGGTGCTAGGCCAGTTCCTCTCTGCATCTCCAGTGCTGGCTTCGAGTCACTGCTTTCACCCCATCTTGATTGATGACTTCCTGGAGAAACTCACTGTCCAGTGCCCCACCCACTCCCTATCTGCCTGTTTTACTTGGAGTGAACCCCCTTTGCTTTTTTCCTGACGGACTGTGTGTGAGAGCATTGGTTCATTGTCTGCTCAGTACAAGACCAGGGTACTTCTCCTTACTCCCCGCTAGCCCCCAATGTATGACAAGCCACTCCAGCAGCTGCCTCTCCACCCCTTTATGCGAGGCCATCCCCCTTGAGCCACCTATTTGTCTGGGTGGGCATAGTGCTTTTCTGCACATCTGGGCTCTGGCCCTTTAATGCTGCGTTCTGAACCGGAAGTGACATCACAGTGGGCTCTTCCTGGTGCTTCTGTTTCTGGAAATGTGGTGTGGGTAAAGGACAGAGTAGGGCCCCTGAGAAGCGGCGGGACTTTGAAGCCAATTTTGTGGGAGGCTGGGGACAGAATCCCGTGATCACCTGGCACCTACCAATCTCCACACTGAGCTGCGTGGGGGGCGCTTTTGTGCTTGTTTTTTACGTATTCCCTCATATCCAGATGGTTCCTGAGGTGTGGCGGAGCTTTGTGGCGTGTAGTGGGGCCTATACTGGGGTCCAGGTGTCAAGGGTGTGAGTGTGTAATCCTGAGAGGCTCCTGTGGTCCCGATTGCCCCCAGATCTGCAATGGGGCAGCATCGGGTTTTCGTGGGGCTTAGTGCAGGGTGCTGCGGGCTTCGGGCCATGGGGGTACGGGACCTTGGCCGACCCTCCCCTCCCTATTGACCCCTGTTGGGACCTTGGCCCCTCTCTCGCTGCCTTCAAGTCTCCAGATTCACTTTGAGGGGCAGAGCGGCCGCTCCCCCAATGGCAAGAGACCCTGTTCCTGTCCTACTTTCACATTGGCTGCCCTGGTGGGACGGGGCCATCCCTAGCAGTGGATCCTTATGTGACTGGGGTTTGCTAATGTTAGTTTCCTTTGGGGGCTATTTTTGTTGTGGGGCATGGGGGCTGTTATGCCCTGTGATAGCCCGAGTGCTTAGCTACGGACTCAGGCATTGTTTCTGGGTGCTCTGGGGGCCATCGGGATGCAGAGGATTCTCTGGTGTCAGCGAGGCGAGCACCCTACAACTTTACAGTCTGTCTGATTCCAGTGTTGGTGGTTATGTACATCAGGAATTTCTGCTCTCTCACATCAACTTACGAAGCCTCCCGCATCTCTCCTCTCTCCCTGATCAGGTGTCCCAGGCTGTTGGGGTGATAATTGCAGGTAAAGGTTGTGTTTTTATTTTTTTTAAGCACGCAAGACCCTGGGTTTGTGGGTCCTACCAAGGATAGGTGGCTTGGAATTCCTGCCCTCCCAACACAGGATGTGCTGCTCCCTGACCTGGAGCCTTTGGCTTGGTCCTCACAAGGGTAGAACCTCAAAACTCTGATTGGCAGGACCCCAACCCTAAAGCATGAGACTTAGTTATCTCCTGTGCTTTCATTGGTTGCCATGATGAGGGCGGCTATCCGGCAGGTGGGTGGGGTTTCAAAATGAAACTCGCTTTTTTTTTAATTATCATGTTTTTAAATTTCTGTACTACATTGAAAATGCTCAAAGCTTCCTCCTGGCACTGTGCTCAGGAATTTCTGTGGGCCGACTTAGTGGACCCTATGGGATGCCAGGAATTTACCCGGGTTAACAGTATGCAAGCAGCTTCCTACCCACTTTACTGTCTCTTGCTCTATCTTTCTTTCCTTTTTTCTTTTTCCCAGTAAAGAATATCTCCTTCTGGGTCTGTAGTGATACTATAATAAGGAAGGCATTTTTCATGCACGTGGCCAACCCAGGTTTGATCCCTGGCATCCGATATAGTCCCCTGAGCAACTGCAGGAGTAATTTTGAGTGCAGAGCCAGGAGGAAACCCTGAGCATTGCCAGTTATGATCCAAAAAGAAAAAAAAAGAATATGTAGGAATGTGTGCTTCTTAAATACAAGGAGCAAAGTACCCCCCTCATTTCATTTTTCCCTTTTCCATGCTAGCCATGCTGTTGTTTTGAGATGTACTATAAATTAAGATATTTGAAGGAAGATATTTGATGTTTGAGAGGGCTTGGGGATGAGTAGGAGCTTTGCCTAGGGCTCATTCCTGGTGTGCTAGAAATAATTTATTTAGAAAGGGCCAGAGTACAGCAATTCTGGGAGTTGCCTTGCAAGCAGCCAACCCAGGTTCTATGTATGTCTGGTACCTCGTATGGTCCCCGGACCCCACCAAGACTTATCTCTTATCCCAGAGCTTGTAATAATCCCTGAGCACTGTTGGCTGTTGCCCAAAAACTAAGCCCATACACCATACGCAGAAGGAAACACACACACACACACAGAGACACACACATACACACACCGGATGTGAGAGCAGAGAAAAAGAATAAGTATTCGGGATAAAACATGGAGTGTAAAACTTCTATAGCATAAAATAAGTCCCAAAAATGTGATTTTAGCACCCAGTGTTCAATCCTTTAAGTGTTTCTCTGTAGAATTTGTCTTTGCAGATGAATTTATTTTTGGTTTTGTTTTCTTTGTTAGTTACCTTTTGTTGTTGCAGTATTTGAGGTCCACAACCTAAAGGGTTCATGTCTAACTCTTGGCTATTAACTCAGGGATCATTTCTGCCAAGGTCAGGAGCCCATCTGGGGTGCTGAGGTATAGAACCTGGGTCAGCCAAGTGCAAGGCAAGCACCTTTTCTCCTATATCACCACCTTGGCCACAAGGTATCATATTCATCTTTAAAAAGTAGAATCACTCCAGCTGCTACAACTTTGAGACACAGCTCACATTCTGGTGTATAGTAAACGTCCTGGATATTGGGTTAATTTTCCTATACAGCAAACTTTTTGCACTGTTTTAAGATAAATTACTGCACAACAGGAGTGAGTGCTAGATGCAGGCTCATGAAGATGTGTCTGTGGGGTTTAGGACTTTCTGGGGGAGAAACCGGTCATGATCTGGCTGGAAGGTGGAGCTCTGAGGCCAGGGAAGAGACATGTATATGCGAGTGAGATATTTATGTTATAAAATAAATGAGTGTGGTTGAGTAGACGCATGAAGGAGGGAACAGGCTTGCCAGGCTGGTTGGAGACCATTTGCCACTTATTCCATTCTGCACGCACAACTGTTTCAGCCTCACTATACTCCCCATTCCAGTCTCACCCTGCCGCTCAATCTTGTCTCCTTCTGTCCCCTATGGTGGTCTCTCCTCCCTCCATCTTGCAGCCTAAGTCTCCTGCCCACCCTGCAAGCGTTCCTGGTAGCAGTTTCACCCAGGTGAGGTAGCACAATGAACATAGGAAAGCCCTTCCTTCCCAGGGTACCCTTCTAAGATAAGACAAAGACCTCCTCCCCAATAGTCAGTCTGTGTTGTTATCACAAGGTACACAGGATTTATCTAGAATTTGAATTTCTAGGGTCAGAGATAGGCCAGGAGTGCAGGCCCTGGCCATGGAAGCAGCCTGCCACAGTCCAATCCCGGGAAAGCAGAGTCCCCTAGCACTGCCAAAAGTTCTTTCCCTGCTGTCCCCCAAACCAAACCCTGACCCGACAAAGTTGCCTGGTGGGCTTTGACTAATATACAAGTTCTTCTTTTTATCCTTTGGCTTCTGGGTCATAGCCTGTGGTTGCTGCTTCAAATACCCAGTTGGTGCTGGGGACTGACCCAGGTCAGCCATGTGTGAGGCTTATTAGCTATGCTACTATAGCTCCAGCCTCTAAATTTATTGCTTTATTTTTTGTTGTTGGCCACTCCTGGTAATGCTAATGGGTTACTTGTGACTCTGCTCATTGATCCCCCATGAAGATGTGGGGACCCTTTGGTCTGATGGGGATTGAAACTTGGTTGAAGTGTGTGCCAGGCAGCCACCAAATGATCTGTGCTATCTCTGTTGCCATCAAAAAAAAGCTTTTACTCTGATTAAATTCCAGAAAGTTGTGATGGTAGAGGTTCTTATTTCTACTAAGTACCCAACTCACATTTCTTGAGCGTGTTCTTGTTTTGTTCTGGGACCCCATCCAACAGTAGTAAGAGTCTGGGCTTCCTTCACATTCTGCATTCGGGAATCTCTTGGTGGGCTGTGGGGGCCCTATAGATGCAGGAAATCAAACCAGGATAGCTGTGCGCAAGGCCAGTGCCCTCTTTCCCTCTTTCCCTGTGTTCTGTTTGCCGGCTCCCACACTTAGTTTTCATCAATTCGGCTAGATATGTCTGCTCAAATAGTATAAAATTTTCAGTTAAAGAAAAAGGACAGCAGGTCAGCTGCTTGCTTTTCCTTCCCTGAAAGTGATGGGCAGCTTAGATCACAACCCACTTTTATGTCCCCTGGAGAGGAAGGAGCATCTGGCAACTCTGAGACGTACCTCGGGGTGGTCAGGGCCTTTCCAGCTTCAGTGCGGGGACTTCCGGTGACGGCTTTGGGTTGTGCTCCTCTCTGGTGTTCACGGCTATGACTTCTTTTCCAGGGGTTTCTACGGAGCCTCCTGCTGATCCTTGGGCACTACAGAAACTGCAGACAATGGTGATGCATCATGTGACGCACTATCCCCAGGTGGGAGGAGAGTGATATGGTGACATGACACAGTGACAAGCACGTACTCGTGCTCGCCTGCACTCGCACCCCCCTGCTACTGACCTCTCACCATTGCAAGGTCCAGGTGGCAACCCAGGGACAGACTTAAAGAAAAAGGCAGTCGGCTAAGGTCCCGAGGAAGAAACAATGCCCCCTCCCCCCCGCCCACCGCTCCTCACCGATTTCAATTTGTTTCCGCAGAAACCAGGAGGGCATTGCTACAACATGCAGCTCAAAAGGGTTTTTAATAATTTTTTTTAAAAAAAGAATAAAAGAAAAGGATGGGGAGCAACAGTGACTAAGTCTTGCAGGTGAGGACCGGGCAGGGCACAACGAGCCACATCCCTGGGCCCGCCCACAAACCCGAGCACTTGTTCCGGCAACAGGATCTGCTGGTGGACGGCGCCTGAAGTGGCCTGGCCACAAGCTGCTGGCTGCCTGCTGTGACAGGCCACACACGCCCACCTCGACAGCCCCGCCCCATCCCCAACAGGACCTGCCTGCAGCCCCCGCACCCCTGGACCTTCGACCCCCCCTCCCGCCGCCTCCCCCAGGATTCTGCAGCATAGGCGAGGGGACCCGGTGGTCGCCTACCGTCCTGTGCGGCCCCTGTCGCTGGCCGACTGACTGGGCCACCACCGCGGGAACCCGTGCCATGGGGCGCAGAGCGCCGGGGGGACCCCAAGATCCCCCTCCCTCCTCTCCTCCCCCGAGCAGAGCCTGGTCGCCCAGGTGGATGTACAGAGGAGCCGAGAGGGCTGGGAGCAAGACCAGAGAAGATAGGGTCGGGAGCAGCGGCTGCGTCGGGTGGTGGCGAGGACAGCGGGGACTGAGCGACCCTGAGAGGGCAGCGTGGCTTGGCGCAGCGGGGCGGGGCGTGAGGGTGGGAAAGGCGGGGTCGCGAAGCAGCAGAACTCTGTGGATTTAAACCCCTCGCACGGCTGCATGTGCTTGCCGGGCGCGAGTCGCCCCCTCCCCCCGCGGCCCATGCTCAGTGTCCTCCTCTCCTAAGGGCCTCAGGCAAGCCCAGATGCCCCCATGGTCCCGCCAGGGTCTCCTGCCGCGGGCACAACGCGTCCAGGCTAGAGGCTCGCGGTCCAGCGCCGCCTCCGAGCGGCCCAGGTGCTCTAGCCCATGGGCGTCCAGGCACAGGGATCGAAGCAGCGGGCCCGCAGCTCGCCTCCCGTCAGGGCAACAGACACACACACACACACACACACAGCAGCTCTTGGGATGTGTTCTACGTTGGGCTGCTCTAGACAAGAGACAGAAGGAAGCATATACAAAGGCAGTTGCTACCTTTGAAAAGGGGTGGCACTAGTTTTAGAATTCTTTGCCCTGCCTTTCTGTGGCTGTGAAGCTTTCTTCCTTATCCCAACCCCCGTTCTTTAGGTTGGTTTGCAGTGTTCAGGGGTCACTCCTGGAGATCCTCAGAGGACCATATCCAAGTAGGAACCCTCCACACACAAGGAAAGCATCTTGCCCTGGACTAGCTCTTGGGCCCCCATCCGTCTTAAAGAGTTTCCAATTCATGCTTTAGAGACAAGTGTCAGATTTCTTCAGCCTGATCCTAGCTGCCCCTAAGTGAGTATCTCACAGATAATTTTCACTTCTCAGGAGCTGATCTGTCCAAATGTGGGCAACCTAAAAGAGGCAACATTTCTAATGACATGGGAGCATAGAGCCTCGAAACATCCTCTTCAGCCTGCTCCTTAGAACTGCATTGGTGGAAACCACTTTCCAGATTGGTTGTGTATTTGAGGAGCTTTAGTGATGGGAAATCTTGGCTCTTTGTTTCTCTGGGTGGAGCAGGCTGGCACGTCAGCTGAGCCAGAGTCTCTTTCTTTCTGGCTTCCTTGTTTTTCGCACCATTTTCCTGCCCCTGTTTCAGACAGCTGACTCATCTCTTAGAGTGCTTAATATGCTCACGATGAACAGTCATTCTCTCGGCAAGAATCTTGTCCCTGACTTGTTGGTTTATTACAATCTTAGCACAAAATAGACTTCTCGACTCAAGAAGGCTATGTAATGGATCATGGAAAAAAGGACAAAACAAAGCACAGCGAGTAGGGTGTTTGCCTTGCACACAGCCAACATGGCCGACACAAGTTCGATTCCTCTGCCCCTCTCGGAGAGCCCGGCAAGCTACCGAGAGTATCTCGCCCGCATGGCAGAGCCTGGCAAGCTCCCCGGGACGTATGCGATATGCCAAACACAGTAACAACAAAGTCTCCAGTAGAGACGTTACTGGGCCCGCTCGAGCTCAAGCAAAATCAGACAAAGGCAAGAAATACGATTAACGACAATGAGGGAGCTGTGGACTAAGTTCTCATATTCCAAGCGATATCACTACTATAAGGAAGTCAGCAAAGAAGAGTACAGAGAATGTAATGTAAGTGCTGCAAATGACTTGATTTGCAAAACACATCGTATTCTCCAGTGAAAATTGAGAGACTGGTAACGTCACTTTCTCTTGGATGTGAACTATTTCCTTAACTTTCCGTCATGTTTGGCCCTTGACTTGTTGGTTTATGACAATGCCAGTAGCATGCTAGGTAACATTGTAGGTGCTCTCAGTTAAAAACTTTTGTGGCTGTCATCCTCCAGAGGCCATTGGACAGTCAGGCTTGGGCCTGCAGAAAACTTGTTGGGCCTCACGGGATGGGGGGGGGGGGAAACCGGGCCTGTCCTCCCCACCCTAACGAGACCCCAAGTCATCGCCCACGAACGGCCTCTCTGGCTCCTCATCAAGCTGCTCAACGGTCCTGATCCCAGAGACTCAGGAGCAGATCTCTAAACCCAGTGGCTTTTGGCAGAAATCACTCCAGATTTAAGTGTTAAAATTTCGGAATTTCAAAACCACATGGGCCTACTGCAGCCACATGACATCATATGTTATTCATAACCAGCAATAGAACAAATTATCTATTGTTGCCTTTTCAGCAGATCTGAGTGTTGGGGTAAAATTTCAAATAATGGTGGGTCTGGTATCGAAATAGTGAATGTGATCATAGAGAGTAATGTGGAAATCATCTGCCCCACAGGCAGGGGGAGGGTGTGGTATGGGGGTATACTGGGGTTGTTGGGGGTGGAGAATGGGCACTGGTGAAGGTACGGGTGTTTCATTGTATGACTGAGACTTAGACCCAAAAGCTTTGTAACTGCTCTCACGGTGATTCAATAAATAAAATTATACAAAATGGAAAAAAAAGTAAGGTGGAGTTCATGCACAATTCAATCAGCTAATCAGTGGCTGAATAAATAGCAGTACTCCTACAAAAAAAAAAAAAAACTTTTCTGGAGTAATTCTTTTTTGGGACAATGCCCATTCCCCTTATGTCTACGAGTTTACCTTTCTTGTGGATCTGCATGTATGTGGCCAAAGGAACAACCTCAAGTTTTTGGGGGTTTTTTTAACCTCATGTTTTCTTAAAGGTCTAGAGAACATAGAGCGGGTGCCCCTCCTCTTCCTCTTTGTGTTAATCTTTTTTGTGATTTACTGGAAGATGTTCTGGCCAAAAGGGACTTGTCTGTTACTTTGATGGGAAGAACCTATTTGTGGATGAATGTAGGTGAGAGAGACAGACAGAAAGAGACAGAGACAGAGAGAGACAGAGAGAAACAGAGATAGAGAACAACCAATAAAAAGCAAATATGCTTAATGCACTTTGTCCATCTTTTGAAGAAACTTGTGAGAAGATGATTTTGGATTTTGTTTTTGTTTTAGATTCTTTTTGTTTTATTTAGGGGCTACACTCTGTAGTGCTCAGGGCTTTTACCTGGCTCTGTCAGTTCTGAGTTCAGGGCTTACTCCTAGCACTGTGTTCAGGGATTGCTCCTGGTGGGGCTCAGGAAGCCATATGGGATGCTGGGGGTCAAGTCCAGCTTGGCTGTGTGCAAGGCAAATGCCCTGCCCACTGTACAAAACTGCAGCCCTCATACAAGGCTATTAAAGTTGTCCAGAGCTTTGGCTAGACTGGGTCTCAGTGTCTGGTACATTCTGTAACCAGAGGAGTGATGGGTCTTCTAAGGAAATCACAGTACTGTGTATTCAGAAATTGAATGTTTGGAGAGGGACTACTTCAAGTGAGGCGAGGGGTCTTGAAGCATAAGCTTTATTAACATCATGAAAAATCAGCTTCTGGATTGGAAGAGTACTAAAGAGATCCTGTAGCGCCCCCCTTCCCCATATCTGCCTCAACAACGCTATTATGAAACGAATGCCATTTTCATTATTTGCATTCCAACTTTGGAAAAGGAAGTGTTTGGTGAGATCGCCAGTGTTTGGATGCTGGGTAACATAGGACACCAACTTCCATGCTCCAGACCTCTGAAGGAGGCTCCTCTGGTCAGGATAGGCAGGGAATGAGGTCAGCATGCCAGGATTTTTGTAGAAAAACCTGGAAAGGCACAGAGAGGAAAACCAACTGAAAACCAATTGTTCTACAGCAGAGGGGCAATCATTCACATTCTGCTGAAGATTTTTTCAGTGTTTCCATCCTGAGATTTGTAGCTTCTTTTTTCATAACTATATTCAAGAGTACTTAGAGTCCACTCAAGTATAAATTTGTATAAATTTATAAGTAGATATTTCAAGAAAATATTCTTATGAAAAGAAATATATGGGGCTGGAAAGATAGTAGAGTGGGCAGAGCACTTTCCTTCCATGTGACTTACCCTGGACTCCCTAAATCCCATATGGTTACCCAAGCACTGCTAGGAGTAATCCCCGAGTGCAGAGTCAGGAGTAACACCTGAGCATCACCATGTGTGGACCTCAAACAAAAACAGAAACAAATTTTAAAAAATGAAGGAAGAGTGAAAGAAAGAAAAGAAAGAAGAAATTAAGAAAGAAAAGAAGGGAAGGAGGAAAGAAAAGGGAAGGAGGAAAGAAGGAAGGAAGGAAGGAAGGAAGGAAGGAAGGGAGGGAGGGAGGGAAGGAGGAAGGGAGGGAAGGAAGGAAGGAAGGAAGGGAGGGAGGGAGGGAGGGAAGGAGGAAGGGAGGGAAGGAAGGAAGGAAGGAACACTCGGACCCTCCTATGAAATGCGCTCCCTGAAAGGGCAGTATGGAGATTCCATAGAATGCTGTTGCTGCCACCTACAGGCCATATGCTAAAATGACAGAATGCTGCTTAAGATGATAGTGTTAAGGTGAGCTATTTAAGAGACTAATTCGTTTTTCCGTTCCTTGTGCTAAGTGATACAAGCCAGAGAGAAAAGGATATGAAAGAATCCATATTAGGGCATCAAATTTTTGCGTGCTTCAGCTAACTTGCAACATTGCTTTCTGTAAAACTGCTTGGCTGCTTTGCACCTGGGGGAGAGGGGACTTGGAAAGTGAACAGGGCATAACATCTTTCTAAACCAAGTGTGATAGGATTCAGGTGTATTTACTGTTCCTGAAATGTATTCTCTCACTAAAGCACCCTGCAGACTTGGGTAACTCAAATGAGGATGGTCAAGGGAGATTACCTAAGGCTTAATGATTCCAGCTATAACCTTGCTTGTGCTGACACTGGATGTGATGTACGTAAATGCTTATCTTTCAATCTATAGGCTAAGGAGTGAGGACACGAGTGCTGATCTTTCATGGTTCACAGCTGTATTATTTATGTTTCCATTTCTTTGAGATGTTCAAGTTATTCATTTAAATTGTAATTATTGCTGAGCATAACATTTCATCTCATTTTATAGTTTAGTTTCACCTGTATTGTTAAACCTAAATAGTTTCAATACCTTAATAGCATTTAACTGTATGGCACTGTTGTCCAAAGTCACTGCACCTTCACCACTGTCAAAGTGTCCAGGACCCTCCACCACAGTTCTTATATTACTTCTAGAATGATATTTCAAGTGACAAAATGGTATGTAGTACAGATTTAGTCTCTAACTTATCCCTAGCCTGATGATCCCAATTCTTATCCAAAAACTCCATTCGTTGAGTATACCCCTCGAGTCTGTGTCCCCGCACAAGATTTGATGTTTTCACCTGTTTGTAGGGTGATATTTGAATTGATTTTACTTTCCAATTTAGTGCTAGTCTTCAATTTGTTCATCTTTTGTTTCAGTTTCTTAAGTGAAGAGACTTCATGTTAGAATCTATTAGATTGACTTTTTAAAAACAAAATTCACATTTTATTTAGGTTGAAATAAACTATACAAAATTGATTTCCTTCACCAAAATTAACTGCAATATTTTCATTTAATTCCCAGAAGCCCACAAAACAATAATTCTTGTGTCTTCTCCTAGTTTTACTTATAAATCAAGAGGAGGCAGTAGATAATAGTCATGGAGAACAGACTTGAAAGCAAAACAAATCAGTTGTCAGTATCCATGGCCTCTGATCCTATCTTGACCATGAAACACAAGTTCAAGATACACTTGCTAAAAGCTTCTGTAGGCTCAACAAAGGAATGCAAACAGCAACAACCAGTTATGGAACAACAATGGCAGACTCGTCTGTTTCTTTAAGTTCACTTGCTAAAGACAAAATCTTCACTTAAAATCTACACTTTGGCAAGCTCAAGTTTCTCTGGTAATACTCTTAATTGTCCAGTACAGGTTTTGAGCAGTAACACTTAGAACTCTTATCAGTCAAAGGTCAGTTGTGAGCTTTAACGTAACATTTTAAAAATGAATTCCTCCCACACAACCTCCAATTTATTTCTTCAAGGAACTGGTAACTCCATACCCACATATCGCATCCACAGTGATAATGTTATGTCTAAAATAACTAAAAACAACTCTAGAGCCACTAGCAGACTTCACACTGAAATGTGATGTGACACTTTCAATGCTATATTTTAGAACAGTTCGGTCTCCAAAGCAGGAATTCAAACTGGAGCCACTTAAATAGGAGTACAAATGAACATACTCAATGGGAGACCTACTGGTCAAGACAGTCAGTGACTGGGTGGCCTACATACAACATAGCTTTTCTGTAAGATGCTTTCAAATGGAAGATAAACCCTATTTTAAAATCTCTTCGGTGTTTCCAATGGTTTCTGAATTATCTGCAGGAAGCTCTGACTTAGTTGTGTAGAGTTTGATATATGTGTTCACCATTAAATCCAAATCATGTTTTATATCAAAATTTATATTAAGCAAAGCCCAGTTATTCGACCCCTGGTCTCTCAAAGTGTTGCTCAGGTAAGCTTTGAGACACTTCCGTCCATTTTCATAGCGTTCATTTTCTACTTTTGCAAAATGTATCTATTACTTAGAGTTCTACAGGTCGTAGAGGTCTCAAAGTGTTTGGCACATAATCGATAATGTTTATTTAGTTGATCTGGTGTTTTACCATCTAAGTCTGCTGTTCTACAATTCTCCACCCATTTCTGGCACCTGGCCTGGTCCCGCGGGAACCTGAAGAAGGCCAGGTCGGACTGCGTGCTCAAGCGCATGCAGTTGGGGGGCACTCAGAAGTTCTTTATTATCGTGTGCCCGCCCGCCCACCCGCCAGCCCAGCCGTCCCCTCCCCGCCTCCTCAGGGCAGCTCGCCCGCCCGTTATGGCCAGGAAGGGGAGCCTGGCCAGTTGGCTGGCTCCGCAGGGCCGCGCACCGGGGGAGGGACGGGGGGCTGGATTGACTGTTGATGCTTTAGCAATGCTTCACTTAACCAGCTGTTTAAGCACTTTCCAACTGATGGTGACTTATGTTGTCTTTCTTTGTCAGTTCTTGTTCAATGATGTAGTGACTTTTTTGGTACATAAATCTTTGAACATGTATCAGAAAATAATATAGACTACAGGGGCCGGAGCAATAGCAATAGCACAACAGGTAGGGAGTTGGCCTTGCAGGCGGCCAACCTGGGTTTGATCCCCAGCATCACATTTGGTCTCCCCTGCACCGCCAGGAGTAATTCCTGAGTGCAGAACCAGGAGTCACCCCTGAGCATCGCTGGGTGTGACCCAAAAAGCAAAAAATAAATAAATAAAACTAAAAAAATCCCAAAACAAAAAATGTACACTACAATCCATGAGGGAAAATTGAATTGCTGAGACCTTTGAATTTTTATCCAGTTCTAACCCTTTCTTTTCCAAGAAACATAACATGTCTAGTTAAATGAAACATGAATTTGGATCATTACAGAAATATTATAAGCATTTAAAGTACTCTCACCACGAAACCAAATAGCGTGTTATCAGAATTCCTTCTCTGTCTGCAACTTACTATTTATCCTACCAATAATGATTTCTAATCACCACCAATCATGGCCAGAATGCTTGGTTTTCCACATCTGAGCAGCATTTTCCTCCTAAGTCAATGGATTTGGTAAGCTGTTTTTGCTTTGTTTTCTTTTGTTTGGCGACCACACCAGGAAGTGTTCAGGGGTACTCCTCGCTCTGTGCTCAGGGATCACTCCTTGCGGTGCTTGGGGAACGCTATGGGATGCTGAGGGTGAACCTAGGTTGGCTGCTGCAGGGCAGCTGCTGTGACTTTGGGGCGTGGCACTGCCACGTGTAATTCTTGAGCGCAGAGCCAGGAGTAACCCTTGAGCATAACCAGGTGTGACTCCCAAAACCCAAACAAAACCAAACCAATTTTTGACTTCAAGCAAGAAAAATGGAGGCTGGGAGTTCGTTCCGGGTCACGAGATGGCGCTGTGGGGCGTTTTCATCCCTCCCAGGCCCTTTTCTCTAAGAATTTTCCACCCTTGGGCTTGCTTCAGTGTTAGGCCTGGGGTAATTAGGATCAAGCAGGCAGCTTCGGGCGGTGCAGCAGTAGGTTAGCGGTTAGGACACTTTCCTTGCATTCACAGAACCGTTGTCTGTCACTTGGCTTCCCATATGGCCCTCGAGTCGTGCCCGGCGGCATTCCTGAGAGTGCCCTGAGCATCTTTTGGTGTGTCCCCAACCATAAACAATCAAACAGGAAAATTAAAACAAAGCAGTCCTTGATGGCGAATTCCCTCCCTTGAGGGATTCTGAGTTGTATCTTCGTCCATCGCCCACGTCCTTGTAGAAGAGGGTTGGGGAACCCTCAGATTGTGGGGTGATGGAGTGTGTGTTGCTCATAGCAGGAAACATCCAGAGGGCTCGTTCACAGACATCACAAAGTGGGTTCAGAACTGTTCTTGCTCAGAGCGAAGAAAAAAAAAAAATATATATATATATAAAACTTTGCCTTGCTCGTTCCAGACAAGGATCAACCCCCTGCACCCCTCTTTGTCTAGAGAACAAGCTGGGGAACCCACCTGAACCTCCCCAGGAGATTCAGCTATGTACCCCACAAAAGTCTGAAGGTGGGAATCGAACCCTGTTCACCCGCATGAAACACAAGTATCCGCATGGCTATCCAACTGCTGCCTGTCAAAGCTGCGTTTGACCCTTAATTACCCCATACTTAACACTGAAGCAAACCCAAGGGTGGAAAATTCTTAGAGACACGGTCCTGAGGAGGGACGGAAACGCCCTCGCCTAGCGCCATCACGTGGCGGCTAGGCGGAACTACCGGGGCGGCTATTCCCAAGTTTAAGATTTCCAGCTCCTGCGTTGGAGCTCTAGTACCCGGGTAAGGCGTTTGCCCGGTACCTGGGTCCACCGGCTTCGATTCCCAGCATCCCATATGGTCCCCGGAGCACTGCCAGGACTTAACTCCTGAGTGCAAAGCCGTGAGGAACCCCTGTGCATTGCGGGTGTGACCCAAAAAGGGAAAAACAGAAAAAATTTTCTTTGCTTCAGTGTTAATACGGGGTCATGAAGGATCAAAGGTCAAGGATCTAACAGTGAGCCACGAAGGCGCTGGTCTTGTATGGGGCGATCAACCCATAGGTTCCCCCAGCACAGTCAGGAGTGATTCCTGAGTGCAGGGGCAGGAATAACCCTCGAATACCGCCCGTGTGGTCCGCAAAACACAAGCAAACAGAATGCGACTTTCGCGGCGCATTCCTTCACGCCGAACTTGGGGGTGCCGAGCTGAGTCTTGCTTCCAGCTCCTTCCTCTACGGAAAACCGCGAGGTGTGGGGATGACCGCGACAGGAACTGTTTGCGAACGGGCTTAGAGGGAGAGATTCTACTTCGGGCAAAGCACTGGCCAGGCTGCTGGGTTCATCCTGACACAGGGATCGCCCCATGCGAGTCAAACGCCCTCAATGTTCGGCTACCGCTGCACGGCCTGAGGCCGCCTTCTTGATTCTTTGTGACCCGCAGGTTAATATGGAAGCAAACCCAAGGGCTGGAAATCTTCAGGCAGGAAAGCCTGGCCACGGCTCTTCCGCCGATGCACCACGAGAGGGCGCTGTGGGGCGTTTCCTCCCCTCCCCAGGGACATTCCTCTAAGAAATGTCCAACCCTAGTCCCGACTTTCCTCCAGAACTAGACCTCCCAGGATCCTCAGAATTTCTGATTAATAAAACAAAAAAGAATTTCTGCACAGTGGAGTTGCACCCTTGTCCCTCTCCTTAGTCCCCCGCACTGACTGGCCAAGCTAGTCTCTGGCTTTATTTACTGTGGGCTGTGGGTGGCCCCAACAGCTTCTTGGTGGGCTCAGGGGTATGATATGGTGCTGAGACAGAACCCAGGGTGAGCACAGTAGACGATTGTGCCATACCATAGTATGATCTCTCCAAATCAACCATTTTTACAGGTCTCCAGTCTATCACCCCCACACCCCTACGCTCCACTTTTCCAAGGGTGCCATCTTTCCCTATCGCAGAGAATTTGGGGCTTCCTATATACATGAGAAGTCCCAAGTCTGTGAAGGATGGTGACAGAGGTTAGATTCAACTTCAGGATCTCCAAAAGTTTGGGGTGAGATTGCCTACCATCAGAGAAATGGGAGTAGGTTAAAAAGAATTTTGATTAAAACAGTGATAATGAGCCAAAGACCAGGCAACCTCCTTCCCTGGAAATTCTAAATACACCACTCACTCTTCCAAGAATTATTTTATTTGGGGGTTTGATGTGGGTTCGCGGGGTTCTGGGGACCCTTATAAGTGCTTGCTATTAAAGTTAGCCATGAACTTCTGCTTATTTTAATTAAGTTTATTTTTTATGTGTTTTGCTTTACTCATTGAGGTGAACAAAAAATGGTCTATACCCACTTTGCTCTGCCTTTGATCCAGCCCTTTGGAAAGGTTTCCAATTATAGTCAACCCCACACACCACCACCCCATGTTCTGAGGGTGTCCCAACTCTCCTCTACAAGGAATAAGGGTCAGGGATACAGCAAGATACAGCTCAGAGTCCCCCAAGTTGGGGTGAGGGAATCCACCATCACGAACTGAGGCTGTGTCCATGTTATTTGACTTGTTCATAGTTTGGGGGTCACAAACCCAGAAACGCTCAGGGCTTCTCCTGGTTCTGCACTCAGG
Source organism: Sorex fumeus (assembly GCF_029834395.1). NCBI lineage: Eukaryota > Metazoa > Chordata > Mammalia > Eulipotyphla > Soricidae > Sorex > Sorex fumeus. The sequence goes on from NW_026606274.1 coordinate 403,102, forward strand.
AATCGCTCCATCATGACGGTGGGACTGTATGGGGAGCCAAAGAAAGAACCAGGGCCTTGTGTCTGCAAGGCAGAGCCCTAACCGCTCTGCTCCTGCTGCAGCCGCCCAAGCTGCCTGCTTGATGACCCCATATTGAAGCAAAGGGCTGGAAATCAAGCATGGAAGAAGTCGGGCCGCGGTAGTTCAGCCTAACTGCCACGAGATGGCGGTGTGCCGCGTTTTTGCCCCTCCACAGACCCCTTTCTCTTAAGAATTTTCCTCCCTTGGGTTTCCTTCAGTGTTAAGTATGGGGTCATTAAGCACACAGCTTCCACAGGTGCAGCGATAGGAGAGTGTCGCGGGTGCTTGTCTTTCCCGCGGGTGACCAAGGTCCGATTCCCGCCTTCAGACTTTTGTGGGGTACATATCTGAATCTCCTCGGGGTGCCCGGGTGGGTTGCCCCAGCTTGGTCTCTGGACAAGAAGGGTTGCAGGGGTTGGAACCTGGTCTGGAAGAAGCAAAGCAAGGCTCTTTTCTTTTTTTGTTCTCTTCGCTCTGAGCAATAAAATTCTGAACCCACCTTCGATGTCTGCGGCTGTGCCCTTTGAATGTTTCCTACAAGGGACAACCCACACTCCACCCACATTGTGAGGGTGCCCCAACCCTCTTCTATAAAGATGTGGGGGATGGAGGAAGATCCAGCTCAGAATGAGGGAGTTCGCCATCAAGCATCTGAGACTGCTTTGTTTTCATTTTCTTGTTTGTTTGTTTATGGTTGGGGCCACACATGGATATGTTCAGGGGGTTCTCCTGACTCTGCACTCAAGAATCACTTCGGAATGGCTGTAGAACTGTATGGGGAATGTACGAAAGGATCTGGGTCCCATGCATGCAAACAAAGAGCCCTTAACCGCTCTGCTCCCGCTGCAACGGCCAAACTGCTTACTTGTTTCCTAATGACCCTATACCTAACACTGAAATCTGTAACTGGCTGTGATCCACTGGGCTGGAGCTATAGCACAGCAGGTAGGGCGTTTGCCTTGCGCGTGGCTGACCCGGGTTTGATTCCTCTGTCCCTCTTGGAGAGCCCCGCAAGCTACTGAGAGTATCCCGCCTTCACGGCCGAGCCTGGCAAGCTACCCATAGCATATTTGATATACCAAAAAACAGAAACAACAAGTCTCACAATGGAGACGTTACCGGTGCCTGTTGGAGAAAATCTGTGAAGGGAGGACAGTGCTACAATGCTACCTAGCTTTGAAGCAAAGAAAAGGGCACGACGTCTCTTTTTTTACAGAAACTAAAACAAGGTATCATTTATTGTAGGATATACTGAAATATCATTTAAAGGTAAAGGCCCTCCCGTTGTTCGTCGATTTGCTCGAGCGGGCCCAGTAACGTCTCCATTGGAGACTTTGTTGTTACTGTGTTTGGCATATCGAATACGTCACAGGGAGCTTGCCAGGCTCTGCCGTGTGGGTGAGATACTCTCGGTAGCTTGCCGGGCTCTCCAAGAGGGGCGGAGGAATCGAACGTGGGTTGGCCATGTTTGCTGCGTGCAAGGCAAACGCCCTACCACTGTGCTATAATGTGAAATATCATTATAAAATATAATTAAGGCTCACATACACTTTTCTATTGATTTCTGTATATAACACAATGATTCAGTATTTGTGTACATTTTAAAATAATTTAGAGAGTAAGTCTAGTTAATGTATGTCACTACATATAGTTAAATTCTTTTCTTGTGCTGAGAACATTTTTCTTTTTAATTTTTATTAGTGAAACACCATGAGGTACAGTTGTAGACTTACAAATTTTTGTGCTTGTGTTTTGATTATACCCTGATCAAGTACCCATCCCTCCACCAGTGCCCATTTTCCACCATTACGGATCCCTGCATCCCTCCCCACCATCCCCCCCACACACACACCTCTTTGGCAGGGCATTCCCTTTTGTTCTCTCTCTCCTTTCGGGTGCTGTGGTTTTTAAAAGAGGCATTGAGTGGAAATCATGTTTGGTCTATAGTCTACTTTCTGCATGCTTCTCCCATCCTGGGTGGATCCTCCCAACACCCTTTATTTGGTGCTCCCTTCTCTATCTGAGCTGAGGGTTAGGAAATCTGAAGCCTGGGACAAGTCGGGCTGCAGTAGTTCCACCTAATCCCCACGTGATGGCGATGTGGGCGTTTCCATCTCTCCCTGGGCCCATTTCTCTAAGAATTTTAAATAGCAGAGGGTGAGCATTTAATAACATTTAATAATGGTCTTTTCTCTGGTTTTTTTCCCCATTGTTTTTAAGTCCCTAGCACCTTTATATTTTTTCACCTTTAAAGCTTGTTATAGTGGGAATTTGTTTCAGAATGAAACTTCTAAAACATCAGTCATTAAAAATTTTAAATTTTACGAAAAGATTTACAAAACGGGTATAATTTGGGGGAATTTCCTTTGCTTTCTGAATTCTGTACAACACGAGTTACACACTCAATATTGCGTGAAAAACCAGAAATCCTTCTCCTCTGTCACTCCTGCTCTAATGGGCACCCTAGTTTTCAAGCACAGACAGAGCATTACAGGCACAAATCACCCTTACTCCCCCAGACAACAGTGGGAGAAATGTGTGGTGTAGGAATGATTCCCTTCCATTCTAACTGGGCTTCCAGCCTCTGAAGTATTGTCGCAAAGAAGGCAAACAAAGCAGTCCTGCACTAGACATTCCAGGGACCAGCCTGAAACCGATTTTGGAAAAAGGAGAAAGTGGTGCCCCTACTTCTGTCAGACCCAAAGCAGGCAGTCGGAGGCCTTTGTGGTGATTTCTGAGTTAGTTTTGAAGAAGGCTTTCTCCTGGAGTCTTCTTTTCACTTTCACTTAGGGAACACTTTAGTATGTCAGAAGAATTGTTTGTGCTTGAAACCAGGGTGATTTCCCATTTCTTTGTGGACTTTGTATGTATGAGTCACGTCTTGCAGTGGGGTTCGGAGATGCACTTGGAAGAATATGAGTTCTGAAAACTTGAGATTTTAAGCTGAGTCTTTTATCTATAGTCTCTTGCTTATGTTTTTTGTTTGTTACTTTTGTATTCCTGGAAATCAAACTCAGGCTCTCACACGTGCAAGGCAAATGCTCTGTTGCTGACCTACATCCTGACCGGTTTTAGACTTAAGTGTGACCTTCATATTATTACAAGAACGGGGGGATTTGATGGAGGGGAGATTGGGCCATACCTGCAGTGCTTCGGGCTTACTCTTGACTCTGAGCTCAGGGTGCACTCCTGGCAGTGCTTGGGGGATCATACGGGGTGCTGGGATTGGGACCTGAGTCAGCATGCAGGCCTGCTCTCCCATAGGTCCTGAAAACTCAAGAACATAAATCACAGTTTTCCCTCAAGTACCAAGATGGGAGGTTGTCAATTTCCCAACACTGTTTCTTTTTATATAGGGGTTGCTATCATTTGGATGCTTTCTACTCCATTTCTGAATGTCCTCCCTTCTGCTGACATAATCATATGCATCTCTGGAATTCAAGCGCTCCCTTTGGAAGGGACAGATTTAAATTTTTGTGACTTCTCTTTCATTACTTTTCATCTATTGGAAGTAACTTTTCTTGGATGATCTGATACTCACCCAGCACCAGATATTCTCATCCAGAATCCTGTAAGAACATTCTAATTTTTGCTTGAAATTTACACAAAGGGCATAGAAGGGAGAAGGGATGAAAGGGAAGTCTGAGCTGTGCGGGAAGAAAGCTGTGGGAAAAGAAAGAAGTCATAATTCCTGTTTCTTCTTTAAAACCAGAATTTCAGTCATCTGTTTTGGGGCACTCAGGTTTTTTCCAGATTCTGGCTATTGTAAAGAGTGCTGCAATGAACAAACAGGTGCAGATGTCACTTCGACTATACTTTTTTGCCTCTCTGAGATATAGTCCCAGGAGTGGTATTGCTGGGTCAAATGGGAGCTCAGTTTCTAATTTTTTGAGAATCGTCCATACTGTTTTCCAAAAGGGCTGAACCAGTCAGCTGAACCAGCAGTGAAGGAGGGTCCCTTTCTCGCCACATCCGCGCCAGCACTGATTGCTTTTGTTCTTTTGGATGTGGGCCAGTCTCTGTGGTGTGCAATGATATCTCATTGTGGTTTTGATCTGCATCTCTCTGATGATTAATGATGTAGAGCATTTTCTCATGTACCTTTTTTGCCATTCAATGTCTTCTTTGAGAAAGTGTCTGTTTATTTCATCTCCCCATTTTTTGATGGTGTTGGATGTTTTCTACTTGTGGACTTCAACTAGTACTTTATATATCCTTGATATCAACCCCTTGTTGGATGTGTATTGGGCAAATATCCTTTCCCTTTCTGTAGACTGTCTTTGTACTTTGGTCACTGTTTCTTTTGAAGTGCAGAAGCTTCTTAGTTTAAAATAGTCCCATTTGTCTATCTCTGTTTTCACTTGCTTGGCCAGTGATGTGACATCTTTGAAGATACCATTAGCTTCAATGTCATGGAGGGTTTTGCAACTTTGTCTTCAATGTACCTTATGGATTCAGGTCTGATGTTGAAGTCTTCAATCCATTTTGATCTTAATTTTGTACACGGTGTTAGGCAGGATCTAAGTCCATTTTTTTTGCATGTAGCCATCCAGTTTTGCCAGCACTATTTGTTAAAGAGGCTTTCCTTATTCCACTTCACATTTCTTGCTCCTTTATCAAAGATTAGATGATTAGATTAGTGATAGGAGAATCCTCCCAGGATGGGAGAAGCATGCTGAAAGTAGACTATAGATCGAACATGATTGTCACTCAATGCGTCTTTTGAAAACCACAGCACTGAAAAGGAGAGAGAGAACAAAAGGAAATGCCCTGCCACAGAGGCAGGGTGGGGGGGAGGGGCAATGGGGGGGGGAAGGGATACTGGGATCCATGGTGGTGGAAATTGGGCACTGGTGGAGGGATGGGTACTTGATCACTGTATAATTGAAACTCAATCACAAACATTTGTAAGTCTACAACTGTACCTCATGGTGTTTTACTAATAGAAATTTTTTAAAAATCAGAATTTCAGAAAGCAACAGTTAATTTTGAATATGCTAAAACAGCTGGCATGAGGCAGATGTCAGAGCATTAAAAAGTGCCAGGGGCAGAGAGAGATTGAGAGAGAGAGAGAGAGAGAGAGAGAGAGAGAGAGAGAGAGAGAGAGAGAGAGCTCTCCAGGGTGGATGCTCAGCTCAGCATGCAGCAACCCCAGACTTGATCTCCAGAACCTCATGTCTCCTTAGTGCCACCAGAAAGAGTCGGAGTTACAGCCCCTCTTCTTCTAAGTTCTTTTTTTCACCTTCTCCTCTTTCCTGTAAAACCCTTAGCAGCATGAGCACTGCTGCTCAGTTAACAAAATTCAGTTTACTCAGCTTTGCTACAGACTTTGATAAATCGCATAACCCCCTTCAGGTTTTTCTTGGTTTGATTTTTGCTTTGGGGCCACCCCCGGTGGTGCTCAGGGATTACTCCTGTCTCTGCACTCAGGAATCACTCCTGGCGGGGGCTCAGGGAACCATATGGGATGCTGGGGATTGAAGCCGATTGGCTGTGTGCAAGACAAGTGCCTTAGCCACTGTGTTCTTTCTCTTAGGCCCAAATTCAACTTTAACTTACCTAGAGTAAATGTTCTAATAGTGGGTCTCATTGCCCTGACCCTGAAAGAGCCTCCCATAAGGCACCGTTGGGAAGGACGAGTAAGGAGAGGCTGATACACTCTCAGGGCTGGGACGAATGGAGACGTTACTGGGGCCCGCTCGAGCAAATCAATGAACAACAGGATGACAGTGACAGAGTAGATATCTTAGAGTGTTCATGGAGAAGATGTATCTAGGATTAGAGATGTGGAGGGGGCAAGGCACTTGCCATACCTGCTTCTAATCTCACTTCGGTTTCTGGCACCACATGTGGTCCCATGAGTACCTCTAGAAGGAAGCCCTGAGCGAAGGAATAAGGAGTAGGCCCTGAGCAGCTTCGGGTATAGCCCAATTCTCCCCCATCACAAAATGTTTTTAAAGATGATGATCAAAACTCCTTGGCCAGCAGAGGGGAGAAAAAGTTATAAAAACATCCTTAGCCTAGTAAAACATTTCTCAGTCAGGGTCCGACCTCAGATGAAAATAACATAAATGGTAAGACCAAGGGGCCAACATATTGATGATGGGGGCTATACAAAATGGAAACGAGTCCATTGGAAAAACAACCCAGAATAACAATTTGATTAATTCAACAGTATTTATTACATGTTCAACGAGTGGCTCGAGAGAGGTGAAGAGGTTTGCTTCGCACACAGTTTTGTCCTTAGCACAGCATATCTTCATCACCAGGAGTGACCCCCGAGTACAGAACCAGGAGGGACCGCTACCCCCTCCTCTCCATGTTAACGGAGTGTTGGGTTGTGTAGGTTCTGAGGTTGCTGTGGTGAACAGGCAGGTGCGATTCCTGCTCTTCCAGAGCTTACCTTCTGTGAGAAAGCTTATCATTAGCATGGAATCAAAATGATGAAGGAGATGCTGATGAATTCACACAGGAAATCAAGAGGCGATGCCCAGGAGGGCCCTGTGTCAGCCTGGGATGTCAGGGAAGGCCTACAGCCTGGAGAGTGAGAATGCACCAGCCATGCTGGCAGCTGGTTCACGGGCTTTGAAGGAGATGGGATTTACTCAGTGCCAGAGGCCAGCGGCCAGTACTTTCTTGTGTCTTTTCACCTCTCTTGGCGTGTGTCTTAGAACCCCGATGACTGAGAACAGACTCAGGCCTGCGGCTCTCTATTCTCAATGACCCTTTGAAGCCAACTTGCCAGTCATTTCAGTCACCTCCGGGAATTCACACTAAACACCCTGACTCAAGATCCTTTATATTAGGTGGGCACCCCAGCCTGGATATAGCACCACAGCAAACCCATTGACTGGATCCACTTTGAAATTTATGGAGTCCTTATGCTGCTGAACAGTGGCATAGGAGTGCCCTGATCCTCCTTGCCCACGCTCACTTCACTCCAGACTGTCCCTTGTCCCTTCCCCAGCCCCCACCCACTTCCTCTGATGTAGTTCTTCCCACACTAGAAAGATGCTTGATTCAGCAAGTCCACATGACCTGTGGTGCACTGCATCCAAGTGTGTGCAGATGCCACAACAAAATGCGTGTAACCCCAGTGAATACCATAACCAACTGTGGGAGCACTGCAAATCCTGGTCATTACAACAGTGAAAAGGGAAGAGAAAGGGAAAATGAATGAACATTAACAGCATCAAGTAAGGCATAAGCACATCCATCCGCATAGTCCTAGACAGGGTCAGAACCAGCAATCTCATTGTTTTCCACCTTCACAGCTGTTCTTCTCACTGGCGTGGCTGCAGAGGAAGAATCTCACATGGAGTTGTCATCTGCCATCCCTTGGGACAGCAATAGCTTCCTCTGGAATGTGTCTTGTAGGACCTGCCCGCAGCTCTATTTCAGGTGGTCTAAGTACTTATGATTTTGTTTTTTTAGTCACATCTGGCAATGTTCAGGGCTTACTCCTGGCTACGCACTCAAGATTTACTCCTGGTACTGCTCATGAGACCATATGGGTTGCCCCAGGGATTGAACCTCATATTGTTCACGGACTAATCTAGCTCTGTGGTCTGGGATTACTCCCGGCAGTGCTGAGTGAACCATGCAGTGCAAGACTAAACCCAGACACAAAGCCTGCACTCCAGCTCTTCGTTCTATAGCCGTGTTTTGGGGGGCTTTCTTCATTTCTATTTTCGTCGGGGAAGCAGACTGGAAATGCTCAGAGGTTACTCCTGGCTCTGTAACTCAGGAACAACTCTGAGCAGTTCCTTGGGGACCAAATGCTCTATCCACTGCACTATCACTCTAGACCCAAGGAAGGTCTTATTCTCAGAAATATGCACACAGGGTTATCGTGGCTAGTTTTTTATTCCAGCAAAGATTTGGTCCTAAGTATATAATGCGCTGTGAACATTCATTCAATTGGTGGTGGGAACCATGACTTCAAACGTTGGCTTTTGATTTGAGGTCACACCTATTAGTTCTCAGGAGCTACTTCAGGTTTGGTGTGAAAGGTTGTTGCTGGCAGTGTTCATGGGACCACAGGGTACTGAGCATCTAACCAGGGACTTCCGTTTTCAAATCCTGTTTTCAAACTCTGGCTTTTGAGAACTATTCCTAGTTTCTTATTGGAGGAGTGGCGGTATCTTTCTCTCTGTCTCTCTCTGTCTTTCTCTCTCACTGTCTCTTTCTGTTGGGGCCGGACTAGATGGTGAAGATGAGTCCGTGTAGAAGAAACAAGCTCTGTACAGACTATATGCTCAGCTTAGAAAGAAAAAGAAGCTCTAGCTGACCAGTTTGACTTCAAGATGTATATTACCTTTGCATTCAAGGAGAAGAAGAAAAAAATCAGCAGGTTTTGAAGTGTCTGAGGTCAAACCAGTCATGACGAATAATTATAAGAAAATATCCTAAAAGGTGTGCGGGATTCCAGCTATTCCTTGGAAAGTTCCATAGAGCTTTTAAAGGAGGATGTGGTCCAGCTTCCTGCTCCTCGATACCAGTCTGTGAGAAGGGATGTCATTGACTGTACTCAGGAGATGTATTTCATTCTGTGGCCTTAGAATGTTATTGAAAAAAATTGTCTGTCTACTGTTTTCTAGTTGGAAGGAATCTGATGAGCCTTTTCGTCTCATTCATGCCAAATTTGAGTTTCATCACTGTGACTATGAAAAACACTTTCTGCATGTACTGAGCCACAAGGACAAGACTGGAATTGTTGTCAACAATCCCAACCAGTCAGTGTTTCTCTTTATCGACCAACAGCATTTGCAGACTCCAAAAAATAAAGGTAATATCTTCAAGTTATGCAGCATCTGCCTCTACCTGCCAGAGGAACAGCTCACCCACTGGGAGGTTGGCACCGTAAAGAAACACCTGCATCCTTCCAAGCCAGAATAGAGTCTGGGCCAGCACAGTGGAGAAGATCAGAGTGCAGCAGGAGATCTTGTCTTGTTTTCTTACCACTTTATTCTTTCAGAGATTAAAGAAAATGGACTCATGCACAGAACACTCTGCATTTTGAAACTTGTTCATCCTGATTTCTTTTTAAATCATTTGTATCTCAGAACTGAAAAAAATTAGCTGTCTTCTTCACAGACTGTGTGAAAGAAGACTTTGCATATTTGCTGCACTGTATCAGCATCTTGTTAAAAATGTCAAATGAAAGGACTATTGTACACCGAAATGCTTCAATGTATTTGAAAGCACAAGGTGATACTCTTTTTGACGGTCTTTCCATTTGAGCTGGTTTTTGCCTCTTTGACATCTGTCATCAGCATTTAGAGGGTAAGAAGTACATGTAGGAGAATAAATAATTTTTACAAATGCAATAGCTTTGCTATAATTACCGTTGATCCAGAACACTGTCAGATTCAATCTAATGACCAGAAGTAGTTGTTCTAAAAAGAAAATTCAACCACGGAAAAGAAATCTTAAATGAAAAAAGCATCTCATTGCAGGTATTCTAGCCTCATTTTACTGGGCCAGGTTTGTTTAAAAAAAAAAAAACCAGACGAGTCCATGTAGACTATCCCACTAACGGTCAGGAATACAGGGAACCATGAAAATGGGCGAGACAAGACGTGTGTGTCCAGATTGGTTTCAATGAGGCTCAACATCTCTTTCTTTAAGCTGCCTTAAGTAAAAAACCTAAATCTTAGTATAGCAGAAGAGTCAGTCTTTTCTCATAGACCAGATGACACCAGACCCACTTGACACCAGATGCTTGAGGTTGTAAATAACAGGCCAGAACATTTGGCTGTGTTTCTTTCCTGAGGGCTGAAACTAACTGGCTTGTGAACATAATCAAACAATGTATGTCATAATGCCCCCGCTTAGGGGGCGTGGCTAGGGGCCAGTTGGTGGGGGCGGGAGGGGGAAAGCGCTGTTGCTCTGGCCTTTAAAGGTCAGCGGGAAGGCGGGTGGGGCAGGCCTGGCTGGGACTGCGGGCTCACGCTCCCCACCTCCCAGGTCTCACGCTGAGGCGGGCTCCGTGTCCTGCGTGCCTGTGCGGACTGCGTCACGGGCGTTGACCGCCGACCGCTGGTGGTGGCTCCTTGGAGACTGCCCGGCTCCTGCACGCCACCTCCGAGGCCCTGGGCTGCGCCCGCCATGCCAAGCTGCTGCTAGGTGGCCTGTGCTTGGGGCCCAGCTGGATGCTGAGCGTGTGGGCGGGCGCTCAGAGCAGGTGAGGGGCGGGCATGGGGGTGGGGGTCCTTGCCAGCCTGTGGGGCCCAGCTGGACGCTGAGCGTGTGGGCAGGCGGTGTGGGCAGGCGCGCTGAGCAGGTGAGGATTTGAAAGGATCCTATGTATTTCCCAGTTTCCTTCTGGGAATCAGAGCAAAAAGCTGTTTGCTAGTTCTTAGAATTGGAATAATCTGCAGAACTCAACACCGCCAGTTAATAATAGTGCCTAGATAGTCTGTGTGCTTTTCTGGAGGCAGTGTTTCTGAGTTGCCTCCTCCGTAAGACCTGAGCAATGCTGGGTGTGCCCCTTCCCCCCCTCAAAAAAAAAACCCACAACAGCAGTAATAATAATCTGATGTCAATTGTAGTCAAGGATATTTTCATCAGGCTTTTATATACTCGAGTTTTATTCTAGTTAAGTTTCTGAAAGGCCCTGCTGTAGAAAGGCTTGGTAAAGCTTGCCTACTTGAGTCTACCACACGTTAAGGGTGTGCTTCTGTAGATCCCTTTTTAGGGTGATTCATTTGAGAAGCTTGACCCTCACCAGCAAACAGGTGTCTTAATTGGTAAAGGTCAGAAAAAGGCGTCTGGTAGGTTGCGTTATAACGGTAACATTATTCAGCAAATTTTTGTGGGTCTTTGGTCACCCTTAAGAATGTCTTCGGGTGGCCTGAAATTCAGTGTTTGTCTAAGGATGATGACTTTCCTCATCTGAAAAATGTCTGAGCTCTCAGAGGGTTTAACTTGACAAGGGAGATGTCCTCGGTTCCGATGACAGCCCAGAGAAGTTCTAGCCTGTGATTCGGTTAATTCAGCAGTGGAGGAGGACCGTGTTAGATGAGTTCACGGTATGGACCCATGTTCAAATGCTCTGAAAAACATCGCATTGCTGTCTCAATGACAGCTCCCTGTCAGAGACCTCCACAACAAGCACTTGAGTTGCCTGAAGTGCCTCACAGCGCTGGGATAGTCCTTTAGGAACAGGAGCAGAGAGCTTTCATCAGCAAGCTGTGTGAAAGTAAAACAGACTTCACAAATGGCAGTGATTGCTAAATGTCCCCACATGGCTGTGACCATGACTTCAGGGAGTTGTGGCAGGTGTTATACTGAGGCCTTACAATGATGTCCTTGCTATTTCCTGTATGGTGGGAGTTTCCCTTCCTCTAGGAGTGGAGACGTGCCTTTGATTTGTGGTGTCTCCTTCTGAGTTCAGTTTTGGAAAGAAAAAAAATGACTCTAAAAGAACATATTTTTGCACACACACACCCCAACACTATTTCTTTGACTCCCCAAGTTCTAAAAACAATTATTTGAAAGAACCTTTTCAAATGAGTAAAAGGTCTGCTCTTTTCCAGTTCAGAAGATAAAGTAACATTGTCTACGTTATAAAGCATGATGGGGAAACATGAATGTCAAAGGAAAAGTTGGTGACTCCTTTCTGGATGTTGTGGCTGAAGATCATTTAAAGATTGATGATTTGGGTGAGTCTGGAAGATTCCTGAACTTTTATAAGTGAGCTATTGCAGTGGGTTCAAATTTTTTTCCAAGAATTTTAACTGACAACATGCTAAGCAAAGTATTAAAATTCAAGATGTGCAAGTACATTTCCATTGATAAAGAATGATAGTAATACAAGCTTAATGAACTGTAATTAAATGTAGAAAGTTAGATCTACTTAATCTCACATTTAGAAAACAACACATCAACAATGTTTTTTACACCACAGCTCTTTGTAACAGCAAAGGACTTGAAACAAGTACGTGCCCATCAATGGAGAACTGATGTAGTTCAGTCGTACAGCATTATACTATTGTTCTAAGGAGTATTTAGTAGAAGTATCAGTGGTTATCCATAGGTAGGCTGGGAACACGAGGGAGATTTTCTTGTAAAACTTTTTAACATTTTTCTCCAAGTGTAAGTAGGCTACCTATTTTCAAGTGTATTTAAAGAAAAGAAAAAGAACTTGAAGGCTAAGTCTTCCTGGATGATCTCATCGGTAGATCATCCAAGGTAAGGAATAGACAGTGTTCACTGAAAATAGACCCATAGACTCTGATGACAGAACTGAGATTACCAAGGGTGCAGGGCATAGGAAGGAAGGTTCCTGTGACCCGAGAGAGGCTGTCCTTGTGGTGGTGGGGATGGTGACTTAAATTCCATGTTTTTAGTTGCTTTCAGCTTTTCCGATGACTTGAAAAAAATATTGGAAGGAGTCGTTTCCAAACATTCGATATTGGTTGTCTCTTTTTAAACCTCTTCATTTCACTCTTCTTTCCTTTGGCCCTGAATGCATGGAAGTGGCCTGTCTCTGTGACCGCCGAGCTGTGCTAATTCACTTCTGCTCTTGAGCCTAGTGATTAGGGTGATTGGTCCTATCATCAGTCACAATTGTCCCTGATCCCCTAAGTAGCTTCCTACTTCCCTGAGGATAAAAGACACATGATTTGGTTCCCTTTGCTCTTCCTCCCTTCTCCTTTTCTCCTTTCTCTCTTCCCCTGTCCCCCATTGCGGAGGGGGTGGGGTTTGTGTCACACCTGGCAGTATTCAAGGATTACTCCTGGATCTGTGCTCAGGGATCCTGCCCTGCAGTGTGTGGGGAATCCAGTACTGTGTGCAAAGCAAGTGCTTGCACCTCTGTACTACTCTCAGCCTCTCTCTTTCTCTCTTCATTCTTTATTCACGCGTTGGCCACCTGCTTTTTCTCAAGCACTGCATTGAATTCAACCCACATTTCCACCTTTGGGACTTTCCATCAATTTGACATTTCTTTCTGCCTGGGTCATTTTCTCTCTCTGACCTGAAAATCCTGCAAGTGTTGCTTTTCATCTTTCTAGTCTCAATTTACATGCTCCTTTTGACATGGCACTTTTCCCAACGCCCTCGTATAAAATAGGGTTTCTTACCCCTTTTTCTTGTTTAAAACATCCAGGTCCTCTCTCATCCCATTGATGACCAGCTGTTTCTTTGTTTCTGTTTCTCTCTGCCAGTAGACTTCATTGGAGAATAAAATAATCCTCATTTTACTTCACATTGTATATGGAGTGAAGTATGTATAAACCAAAAGGACAGGTGTAAATTTAGGATGCAGTGCGCATTTTTAACATCGATTAAAAATGTGGGCAAGTTGTGGGCGGGATTAAAGATAAATTAAAATAGATTAAAAATGCGGCAAGTTGTGGGCGGGACATTCAAAGTAAGAGAATGCCCTGGAACCCAGTGCATCGTTGCTGATCGGAAAAAATGCCCTGGTACCCGGATGCCAGAGCCATGCTTGTATGAGCTCATGGTCACTGGGATACTCTCTGGAAAAGGCTGGACGGGAGCACCTAGCCCATCTGGGACCTCCTGGTGATATCGGCTCTGTTTGGGGCCTGGAGCATTCTCCGGGAGCTATGGGGCCCTCCAGCTGGTTTTCTTCTTTGTTGCTGTGTGTTGTAAGATGGCGTTGGGGGCTAGTCGTGGGCATGACTTCCGGAATCAGAGATTGCCTGGGAGCCGAGGCGGCCCCTTTGCAGTTCGGAAAAAAAGTCCTGGTACCCGCATGCCAGACCCATGCCTGTAGGAGCTCATGGTCACCGGGATTCCCTATGGAGAAGGCAGGACGGCAGCACCTACTCCATCTGGGACCTCCCAGTGATATCTGCTCCGTTTGGGGCTTGAAGCATTCTCTGGGAGCTGTGGGTCCCTATGCCGGGTTTTCTTCTTTTTTGCTGTGTGGTGTAAGATGGCTCTGGGGGGCGAGTTGTGGGCGTGACTTCTGGAAGCAGAGGTTGCCTGTGACCGGGGCAGCCCCATTGCAGTTCGGAAAAAATGTCCTGGTACCCGCATGCCAGAGCCATGCTTGTAGGAGCTCATGGCCACCGGGATTCCCTCTGGAGAATGCGGGACGGCAGCACCTACCCCATCTGGTACCTCAGGGTGATGTTGGCTCTGTTTGGGGCCTGGTTCTTTGTCTGGGAGCTGTAGGCCCACCGCCGTTTTCTTCTTTCTTACTGTGTGCTGTAAGATGGCGCTGGGGGGGCGAGTTGTGGGCACAACTTCCAGAATCAGAGGTTGCCTGTGACTGGGGTGGCCCCATTGAAGTTCTGAAAAAATATCCTGGTACCAGGTTGCCAGAGCTATGCTTGTAGGAGCTCATGCTCACCGGGTTCCCTCTGGAGAAGTGGGACAGCAGCACCTACCGCATTGGGGACCTCCGAGTGATATTGGCTCTGTTTGTGCCTGGAGCATGCTCCGGGAGTTATGGGTCCCTCCAGCCAGTTTTCTTCTTTCTTGGTGTGTGCTGTAATATGGCCCTGGGGGCGAGTTGTGGGCAGGGCATCCAAAATCAGAGCTTGCCCTGGAGCCGGGGTGCATCATTGCAGTTCGGAAAAATTGTCCTGGTACCTGCATGCCAGAGCCATATCTGTAGGAGCTCATGGTCACCGGGATTCCCTCTTGAGAAGGCGGGACTGTAGGACCTAGCTCATCTGGGACCTCCCAGTGATATCAGCTTTGTTTGGGCCCTGGAGCATTGTCTTGGAGCTCTGGGGACCTCCAGCCAGTTTTCTTCTTTGTTGCTGTGTGCTGTAAGATGACACTGGGGGGCGAGATGTGGGTGTGACTTCATAATCAGAGGTTGCCTGCAGCCAAGACGGCCCCATTGCAGTTCAGAAAAAATGTCCTGGTACCAGCATGCCCAGGCTATGCCTGTAGAAGCTCATGGTCACCGAGATTCCGTATGGAGAAGGCGTGACGGAAGCACCTAGCCCATCTGGGACCTCCGGGTGATATTGGCTCTGTTTTTGCCTGGAGCATTCTCCGGGAGCTGTGGGGCCCTCCACCGGTTTCCTTCTTTGTTGTTGTGTGCATAAGATGGTGCTGGAGGGCGAGTTGTGGCATGACTTTTGAATCACAGGTTGCCTTGGCGCCGGGGCGGCCATATTGCCGTTCTTAAAAAATGTCCTGGTACCTGCATGCCAGACCCATGCTTGTAGGAGCTCATGGTCACCGAGATTCCCTCTGGAAAAGGCGGGACGGCAGCACCTAGCGCATCTGGGACCGCCCAGGGATATCGGCTCTGTTTGGGTCGGGACCATTCACGGGATCTGTGGAACCCTCGAGCCGGTTTTCTTCTTTGTTGCTGTGTGGTGTAAGATGGCACTGGGGGACTAGGTGTCGGCGCGACTTCAGAATCAGGTTGCCTGTGAGCCAAGGCGGCCCTTTGCAGTTGGGAATAAAAGTCCTGGTACCCATATAACAGACCCATGCTTGTATGAGCTCATGGTCACTGGGATACCCTCTGGAGAAGGCAGGATGGGAGCACACAGCCCATCTGGGAACTACCAGTGACACTGGCTCTGTTTGTGGCCTAGAGCATTCTCCGGGAGCTGTAGGGACCTCCAGCCAGTTTTCTTCTTTGTTGCTGTGTGTTGTAAGATTGCGCTGTGAGCGAGTTGTGGGCATGACTTCTGGAATCAGAGGTTGTCTGGGAGCTGGACTGCCCCCTTTGAGATTCGGACAAAAAAGTCCTGGTACCCACATGGCTCTGGCATGAGGGTACCAGGACAGTTTTTCCGAACTCCATGGGTCCAGTCCGGCTAACAGGCAACCTCTGATTCTGAAGTCATGCCCACATGATTTTGCTTTTTGGAGCTCGTGGTCACCGGGATTTTCTCTGAGAAGGCGGGACAGCAGCACCTACCCCTGCTGGGAACTTCCAGTGATATCGGCTCCATTTTTGGCCAGAAGCATTCTACGGGAGCTGTGGGGCCCTCCAGCCAGTTTTCTTCTTTGTTTCTTTGTAGTGTAATATGGTGCTGGGGGGCGAGTTGTGGGTTTGACTCAGGACTCAGTGGTTGCCTGGTTGCCGGGGCAGAACCATTGAGTTTGGAAAAAATGTCCTGGTACCAGTTTTCCAGAACCATACTTGTAGGAGCTTATGGTCACTGGGATACCCTCTGGAGAAGGCAGGATGGCAGTACCTAGCCCAACTGGGACCTTCAGTTGATATCGCCTCTGGTTGGGCCCGGAGCATTTTCCTGGAGCTGTGTGTCCCTCCCACCGGTTATCTACTTTGTTGCTTTTTGGTGTAAGCTGGCGCTGGGTGGAGAGTCCTGTGCGTGACTTATGGAATCAAAGGTTTCCTGGGAGCTGGGTCGGCCCCATTGTAGTTCGGATAAAATGTCCTGGTACCCACATGCCAGACACATGCTTGTATGAGCTCATGGTCACCGAAACTCCCTCTGGAGAAGGTGGGACAGCAGCACTACACCATCTGGGACCTCCAGGTGATATAGAATGTTTGAGCCCCAGAGAATTGTCTGGGAGCTCTGGGTCCCTCCAGCCGGTTTTCTTCTTTGTTGCTGTGTGGTGTAAGATGGTGCTGGGGGGCGCCTCGTGGTACTGACTTTCGGGATCAGAGGTTTTCTAGGAGTCGGAGCGAACCCATTGAGTTTGGAAAAAATATCCTGGTACTGAATGCCAGAGCCATGCTTCTATGAGCTCATGGTCACCGGAAATCCCTCTGGAAAAGGTGGGAAGGCAGCATCAACCACATCTGGGATCTCCCGGTGTTATCAAATCTGTTTGAGGCCCGGAGGATTCTCCGGGAGATGTGGGCTCCTCCAGCCGGTTTTCTTCTTTGTTGCTGTGTGGTGTAATATGGCGCTGGGTGCGAGTCGTTGGCGTGAGTTCCAGAATCAGAGGTTGCCTGGGAGCCGGGGTGGCCCCTTCGCAGTTTGGAAAAAAAGTCCTGGTACCCGCATGCCATATCCATGTTTATATGAGCTCATGGTCACTGGATACCCTCTGGAGAAGGTGGGGCGGGAGCATCTAGCCCATCTGGGACCTCCTGGTGATATTGGCTCTGTTTGGGGCCTGGAGCATTCTCCTCCAGCCAGTTTTCTAGTTTGTTGCTGTGTGTTGTAAGATGGCATGGGGGCGAGTTGTGGGCATGACTTCCGGAATCAGAGGTTGCCTGGGAACAAGGGTGGCCCTTTTGCAGTTCGGGAAAAAAGTCCTGGTACCCACATGCCAGAGCCATGCTTTTTGGAGCTCATAATCACTGGGATATTCTCTGGAGAAGGCGGGACGGCAGTACCTACTTCTTCGGGGACCTCCCAGTGATATCCGCTCCATTTTCGGCCAGAAGCATTCTCCTGCAGCTGTGGGGCCCTCCAGCCGGTTTTCTTCTTTGTTGCTGTGTGTTGTAAATTGGCGCTGTGTGTGAGTTGTGGGCATGACTTCTGGAATCAGAGGTTGCCTGGGAGCTGGGCTGCCCCCTTTGCAGTTCGGATAAAAAGCCATGGTACCCACATGGCTCTGGCATGATGGTACCAGGACATTTTTTTCCGAACTCAATGGGTCCGGTCCGGCTTCCAGGCAACCTCTGATTCTGAAATCATGCCCACATGATTTTGCTTTATGGAGCTTGCGCGCACCGGGATTTTCTCTGAGAAGGTGGACAGCAGCACCTAACCCTGCTGGGACCTTCCAGTGATATCGGCTCCATTTTCGGCCGGAAGCATTCTCCGGGAGCTGTGGGTCCCTCCAGCCAGTTTTCTTCTTTGTTGCTGTGTAGTGTAAGATGGCGCTGGGGGGCGAGTTGTGGGTTTGACTCAGGACTCAGAGGTTGCCTGGTTGCCGGGGCGGACCCATTAAGTTTGGAAAAAATGTCCTGGTACCAGTATGCCAGAGCCATACTTGAAGGAGCTTATGGTCACTGGGATACACTCTGGAGAAGGCAGGATGGCAGTACGTAGCCCATCTGGGACCTTCAGGTGACATCGCCTCTAGTTGGGCCCGGAGCATTTTCCGGGAGCTGTGTGGCCCTCCCACCGGTTTTCTTCTTTGTTGCTTTTTGGTGTAAGATGGCGCTGGGTGGCGGGTCGTGTGCGTGACTTATGGAATCAAAGGTTGCCTGGGAGCTGGGTCGGCTCCATTGTAGTTCGGATAAACTGTCCTCGTACCCACATGCCAGACACATGCTTGTATGAGCTCCTGGTCACCAAAACTCCCTCTATAGAAGGCGGGATGGCAGCACTTACTTCTTTGGAGACCTCCCAGTGATATCGGCTCCATTTTCGGCCTGAAGCATTCTCCTGCAG
Source organism: Sorex fumeus (assembly GCF_029834395.1). Lineage (NCBI taxonomy): Eukaryota > Metazoa > Chordata > Mammalia > Eulipotyphla > Soricidae > Sorex > Sorex fumeus. Next base: position 421,434 of record NW_026606274.1, read on the forward strand.
CTGTGGGGCCCTCCAGCCGGTTTTCTTCTTTGTTGCTGTTTGTTGTAAGTTTGCGCTGTGTGCGAGTTGTGGGCATGACTTCTGGAATCAGAGGTTGCCTGGGAGCTGGCTGCCCCCTCTGCAGTTCGGATAAAAAGTCCTGGTACCCACATGACTCTGACATGAGTGTACCAGGACATTTTTTCCGAACTCAGTGGGTCTGCCCCAGCTCCCAGGCAATCTCTGATTCTGAAAGCATGCCCACATAATTTTGCTTTTTGGAGCTGTGGTCACCGGGATTTTCTCTGAGAAGGAGGGACAGCATCACCTACCCCAGCTGAGACCTTCCAGTGATATCGGCTCCATTTTTGGCCGGAAGTATTCTAAGGGAACTGTGGGGCCATCCAGCTAGGTTTCTTCTTTGTTGCTGTGTAGTGTAAGATGGCGCTGGGGGGCAAGTTGTGGGTTTGACTCAGGACTCAGAGGAAGCCTGTTTGCCGGGGCGGACCCATTGAGTTTGGAAAAAATGTCCTGGTACCAGTTTTCCAGAACCATACTTGTAGGAGCTTATGGTCACTGGGATGCCCTCTGGAGAAGGCAGGACAGCAGGACCTAGCCCATCTGGGACCTCCAGGTGATATCGACTCTGGTTGGGCCCGGAGCATTTTCTGGGAGCTGTGTGGCCCTCCTGCCGGTTTTCTCGTTTGTTGCTTTTCTGTGTAAGCTGGCGCTGGGTGGCGAGTCGTGTGAATGACGTATGGAATCAAAAGTTGCCTGGGAGCTGGGTCGGCCCCATTGTAGTTCGGATAAAATGTCCTGGTACCCACATGCCAGACACATGCTAGTATGAGCTCATGGTCACCGAAACTTTATCTGGAGAAGGCGGGACGGGAGCCCCTACACCATCTGGGGCCTCCAGGTGATGTTGAATATTTGAGGCCCGGAGCATTGTCTGGGAGCTGTGTGCTCCTCCAGCTGGTTTTCTTCTTTGTTGCTGTGTGCTGTAATATGGCGCTGGTTGTGAGTCGTTGGCGTGAGTTCCAAAATCAGAGGTTGCCTAGGAACCGGGGTGGCCCCTTCGCAGTTTGGAAAAAAAGTCCTGGTACCCGCATGCCATATCCAAGTTTGTACGAGCTCATGGTCACTGGATACGCTCTGGAAAAGGTGGGATGGGAACATCTATCCCATCTGGGCCCTCACGGTGATATCGGCTCTGTTTGGGGCCTGGAGCATTCTCCTGCAGCTGTGGGGCCCTCCAGCTGGTTTTCTAGTTTGTTGCTGTGTGTTGTAAGATGGCATGGGGGCGAGTTGTTGGCATGACTTCTGGAATCAGTGATTGCCTGGGAGCCAGGGCGGCCCTTTTGCAGTTCGGGGAAAATGTCCTGGTACCCACATGCCAGAGCCATGCTTTTTGGAGGTCATAATCACCGGGATTTTCACTGGAGAAGGCAGGACGGCAGCACCTACTTCTTCGGGGACCTCCCAGTGATATCAGCTCCATTTTCGGCCTGAAGCATTCTCCTGCAGCTGAGGGGCCCTCCAGCCGGTTTTCTTCTTTGTTGCTGTGTGTTGTATATTGGCGCTGTGTGCGAGTTGTGGGCATGACTTCTGGAATCAGAGGTTGCCTGGGAGCCGGGCTGCTCCCTTTGCAATTCGGATAAAAAGTCCTGGTACCCACATAGCTCTGGCATGATGGTACCAGGACATTTTTTCCGAACTCAATGGGTCCGGTCCGGCTCCCAGGCAACCTCTGATTCTGAAATCATGCCCATATGATTTTGCTTTTTGGAGCTTGTGCTCACTGGGATTTTCTCTGAGAAGGTGGACAGCAGCACCTACCCCTGCTGGGACCTTCCAGTGATATCGGCTCCATTTTCGGCCGGAAGCATTCTCCGGGAGCTGTGGGTCCCTCCAGCCAGTTTTCTTCTTTGTTGCTGTGTAGTGTAAGATGGCGCTGGGGGGCGAGTTGTGGGTTTGACTCAGGACTCAGTGGTTGCCTGCTTGCAGGGATGGACCCATTGAGTTTGGAAAAAATATTCTGGTACCAGTATGCCAGATCCATACTTGTAGGAGCTTATGGTCACTGGGATACACTCTGGAGAAGGCAGGATGGCAGTACCTAGCCTATCTGGGACCTCCAGGTGATATTGCCTCTAGTTGGGCCCGGAGCATTTTCCGGGAGCTGTGTGGCCCTCCCACCGGTTTTCTTCTTTGTTGCTTTTTGGTGTAAGATGGCGCTGAGTGGCGGGTCGTGTGCGTGACTTATGGAATCAAAGGTTGCCTGGGAGCTGGGTCCGCTCCATTGTCGTTCAGATAAAATGTCCTGGTACCCATATGTCAGACACATCCTTGTATGAGCTCATGGTCACTGAAACTCCCTCTGGAGAAGGCGGGACGGCAGCACGTACACCATCTGGGACCTCCAGATGATGTTGAATATTTGAGGCCCAGAGCATTGTCTGGGAGCTATGTGCTCCTCCAGCCGGTTTTTTTCTTTGTTGCTGTGTGGTGTAATATGGCGCCGGGTGCGAGTCGTTGGCGTGAGTTCCAAAATCAGAGGTTGCCTAGGAACCGGGGTGGCCCCTTCGCAGTTTGGAAAAAAAGTCCTGGTACCCGCATGCCATATCCATGTTTGTACGAGCTCATGGTCACTGGATACCCTCTGAAGAAGGTGGGATGGGAACATCTAGCCCATCTGGGACCTCCCGGTGATAGCGGCTCTGTTTGGGGCCTGGAACATTCTACTGCAGCTGTGAGGCTCTCCAGCCGGTTTTCTACTTTGTTACTGTGTGTTGTAAGGTGGTATGGGGGCGGGTTGTGGGCATGACTTCCGGAATCAGTGATTGCCTGGGAGCCAGGGCGGCCCTTTTGCAGTTCGGGAAAAAAGTCCTGGTACCCCCATGAAAGAGCCATGCTTTTTGGGGGTCATAATCACCGGGATTTTCTCTGGAGAAGGCGGGACGGCAGCACCTAGTTCTTCGGGGACCTCCCAGTGATATCAGCTCCATTTTCGGCCTGAAGCATTCTCCTGCAGCTGTGGGGCCCTCCAGCCGGTTTTCTTCTTTGTTGCTGTGTGTTGTAAATTGGCGCTGTGTGCGAGTTGTGGGCATGACTTCCGGAATGAGAGGTTGCCTGGAAGCCAGGGCGGCCCTTTTGCAGTTCGGGAAAAAAGTCCTGGTACCCCCATGAAAGAGCCATGCTTTTTGGAGCTCATAATCACTGGGATTTTCTCTGGAGAAGGTGGGACGGCAGCACCTAGTTCTTCGGGGACCTCCCAGTGATATCGGCTCCATTTTCGGCCTGAAGAATTTTCCTGCAGTTGTGGGGCCCTCCAGCCAGTTTTCTTCTTTGTTGCTGTGTGTTGTAAATTGGTGCTGTGTGGGAGTTGTGGGCATGACTTCTGGAATTAGAGGTTGCCTGGGAGCCGGGCTGCCCCCTTTGCAGTACGGATAAAAAGTCCTGGTACCCACATGGCTCTGGCATGATGGTACCAGGACATTTTTTCCGAACTCAATGGGTCCGGTCCGGCTCCCAGGCAACCTCTGATTCTGAAATCATGCCCATATGATTTTGCTTTTTGGAGCTTGTGCTCACTGGGATTTTCTCTGAGAAGGTGGACAGCAGCACCTACCCCTGCTGGGACCTTCCAGTGATATTGGCTCCATTTTCGGCCGGAAGCATTCTCCGGGAGCTGTGGGTCCCTCCAGCCAGTTTTCTTCTTTGTTGCTGTGTAGTGTAAGATGGCGCTGGGGGGCGAGTTGTGGGTTTGACTCAGGACTCAGAGGTTGTCTGGTTGCCGGGGCAGACCCATTGAGTTTGGAAAAAATGTCCTGGTACCAGTATGCCAGAGCCATACTTGTAGGAGCTTATGGTCACTGGCATACCCTCTGGAGAAGGCAGGATGGCAGTACGTAGCCCATCTGGGACCTTCAGGTGATATCGCCTCTAGTTGAGCCCGGAGCATTTTCTGGGAGCTGTGTGGCCCTCCCACAGGTTTTCTTCTTTGTTGCTTTTTGGTGTAAGATGGCGCTGAGTGGCAGGTCGTGTGCGTGACTTATGGAATCAAAGGTTGCCTGGGAGCTGGGTCGGCTCCATTGTAGTTCAGATAAAATGTCCCGGTACCCATATGTCAGACACATCCTTGTATGAGCTCATGGTCACTGAAACTCCCTCTGGAGAAGGCGGGACGGCAGCACCTACACCATCTGGGACCTCCAGGTGATGTTGAATATTTGAGGCCCAGAGCATTCTCTGGGAGCTGTGTGCTCCTCCACCCGGTTTTCTTTTTTGTTGATGTGGGGTGTAATATGGCGCTGGGTGCGAGTCGTTGGCGTGAGTTCCAAAATCAGAGATTGCCTAGGAACCGGGGTAGCCCCTTCGCAGTTTGGAAAAAAAGTCCTGGTACCCGCATGCCATATCCATGTTTGTACGAGCTCATGGTCACTGGATACCCTCTGAAGAAGGTGGGACGGGAACATCTAGCCCATCTGGGACCTCCCGGTGATATTGGCTCTGTTTGGGGCCTGGAGCATTCTCCTCCAGCCAGTTTTCTAGTTTGTTGCTGTGTGTTGTAAGATGGCATGGGGGCGAGTTGTGGGCATGACTTCCGGAATCAGAGGTTGCCTGGGAACAAGGGCGGCCCTTTTGCAGTTCGGGAAAAAAGTCCTGGTACCCCCATGAAAGAGCCATGCTTTTTGGAGCACTTAATCACTGGGATTTTCTCTGGAGAAGGTGGGACGGCAGCACCTAGTTCTTCGGGGACCTCCCAGTGATATCGGCTCCATTTTCGGCCTGAAGAATTTTCCTGCAGTTGTGGGGCCCTCCAGCCAGTTTTCTTCTTTGTTGCTGTGTGTTGTAAATTGGTGCTGTGTGCGAGTTGTGGGCATGACTTCTGGAATCAGAGGTTGCCTGGGAGCCGGGCTGCCCCCTTTGCAGTACGGATAAAAAGTCCTGGTATCCACATGGCTCTGGCATGATGGTACCAGGACATTTTTTCCGAACTCAATGGGTCCGGTCCGGCTCCCAGGCAACCTCTGATTCTGAAATCATGCCCATATGATTTTGCTTTTTGGAGCTTGTGCTCACTGGGATTTTCTCTGAGAAGGTGGACAGCAGCACCTACCCCTGCTGGGACCTTCCAGTGATATCGGCTCCATTTTCGGCCGGAAGCATTCTCCGGGAGCTGTGGGTCCCTCCAACCAGTTTTCTTCTTTGTTGCTGTGTAGTGTAAGATGGCGCTGGGGGGCGAGTTGTGGGTTTGACTCAGGACTCAGAGGTTGTCTGGTTGCCGGGGCGGACCCATTGAGTTTGGAAAAAATGTCCTGGTACCAGTATGCCAGAGCCATACTTGTAGGAGCTTATGGTCACTGGCCACTGGCATACCCTCTGGAGAAGGCAGGATGGCAGTACGTAGCCCATCTGGGACCTTCAGGTGATATTGCCTCTAGTTGGGCCCGGAGCATTTTCCGGGAGCTGTGTGGCCCTCCCACAGGTTTTCTTCTTTGTTGCTTTTTGGTGTAAGTTGGCGCTGAGTGGCGCGTCGTGTGCGTGACTTATGGAATCAAAGGTTGCCTGGGAGCTGGGTCGGCTCCATTGTAGTTCAGATAAATTGTCCTGGTACCCATATGTCTGACACATCCTTGTGTGAGCTCATGGTCACTGAAACTCCCTCTGGAGAAGGCGGGATGGCAGCACCTACACCATCGGGGACCTCCAGGTGATGTTGAATATTTGAGGCCCAGAGCATTGTCTGGGAGCTGTGTGCTCCTCCACCCGGTTTTCTTTTTTGTTGATGTGTGGTGTAATATGGAGCTGGGTGCGAGTCGTTGGCGTGAGTTCCAAAATCAGAGATTGCCTAGGAACCGGGGTAGCCCCTTCGCAGTTTGGAAAAAAAGTCCTGGTACTCGCATGCCATATCCATGTTTATACGAGCTCATGGTCACTGGATACCCTCTGCAGAATATGGGACGGGAACATCTAGCCCATCTGGGACCTCCCGGTGATAGCGGCTCTGTTTGGGGCCTGGAGCATTCTCCTGCAGCTGTGGGGCCCTCCTGCCGGTTTTCTACTTTGTTACTGTGTGTTGTAAGATGGTATGGGGGCGAGTTGTGGGCATGACTTCTGGAATCAGTGATTGCCTGGGAGCCAGGGCGGCCCTTTTGCAGTTCGGGGAAAAAGTCCTGGTACCCACATGCCAGAGCCATGCTTTTTGGAGGTCATAATCACCGGGATTTTCTCTGGAGAAGGCGGGACGGCAGCACCTACTTCTTCGGGGACCTCCCAGTGATATCAGCTCCATTTTCGGCCTGAAGCATTCTCCTGCAGCTGTGTGGCCCTCCAGCCGGTTTTCTTCTTTGTTGCTGTGTGTTGTAAATTGGCGCTGTGTGCGAGTTGTGGGCATGACTTCCGGAATCAGAGGTTGCCTGGGAGCCAGGGCGGCCCTTTTGCAGTTCGGGGAAAAAGATCTGGTACCCACATGCCAGAGCCATACTTTTTGGAGGTCATAATCACCGGGATTTTCTCTGGAGAAGGCGGGACGGCAGCACCTACTTCTTCGGGGACTTCCCAGTGATATCAGCTCCATTTTCGGCCTCAAGCATTCTCCTGCAGCTGTGGGGCCCTCCAACCGGTTTTCTTCTTTGTTGCTGTGTGTTGTAAGTTTGCGCTGTGTGCGAGTTGTGGGCATGACTTCTGGAATCAGATGTTCCCTGGGAGCCGGGCTGCCCCCTTTGCAGTTCGGATAAAAAGTCCTGGTACCCACATGGCTCTGGCATGAGGGTACCAGGACTTTTTTTCCAAACTCAATGGGTCTGCCCCAGCTCCCAGGCAACCTCTGATTCTGAAATCATGCCCACATAATTTTGCTTTTTGGAGCTTGTGCTCACCGGAATTTTCTCTGAGAAGGTGGACAGCAGCACCTAACCCTGCTGGGACCTTCCAGTGATATCGGCTCCATTTTCGGCCGGAAGCATTCTCCGGGAGCTGTGGGTCCCTCCAACCAGTTTTCTTCTTTGTTGCTGTGTAGTGTAAGATGGCGCTGCGGGGCGAGTTGTGGGTTTGACTCAGGATTCAGTGGTTGCCTGGTTGCCGGGACGGACCCATTGAGTTTGGAAAAAATATTCTGGTACCAGTATTCCAGATCCATACTTGTAGGAGCTTATGGTCACTGGCATACCCTCTGGAGAAGGCAGGATGGCATTACCTAGCCCATCTGGGACCTCCAGGTGATATTGCCTCTAGGTGGGCCCGGAACATTTTCCGAGAGTTGTGTGGCTCTCCCACCGGTTTTCTTCTTTGTTGCTTTTTGGTGTAAGATGGCGCTGGGTGGCACGTCGTGTGCGTGACCTATGGAATCAAAGGTTGCCTGGGAGCTGGGTCGGCCCCATTGTAGTTAGGATAAAATGTCCTGGTACCCACATGTCAGACACATGCTTGTATGAGCTCATGGTCACCGAAACTCCCTCTGGAGAAGGCGGCACCTACACCATCTGGGACCTCCAGGTGATATTGAATAGGTGATATTGAATGTTTGAGGCCCGGAGCATTGTCTGGAAGGTGTGGGTCCCTCCAGCCAGTTGCTTCTTCATTGCTGTGTGGTGTAAGATGGCGCTGGGGGGCGCCTCGTGGTACTGACTTTCGAGATCAAAGGTTTTCTAGGAATCGGGGCGAACCCATTGAGTTTGGAAAAAACTTCCTGGTACCGAATGCCAGAGCCATGCTTGTATGAGTTCATGGTCACCGGAAATCCCTCTGGAGAAGGCGGGAAGGCAGCATCAACCCCATCTGGGAGCTCCTGGTATTATCAAATCTGTTTGAGGCCCGGAGGATTCTCCGGGAGATGTGGGCTCCTCCACCCGGTTTTCTTCTTTGTTGCTGTGTGGTATAACATGGTGCTCAGTGCGAGTTGTTGGCGTGAGTTCCAAAATCATAGGTTGCCTGGGAGCTGTGGTGGCCCCTTCGTATTTTGGAAAAAAAAGTCCTGGTACCCGCATGCCATATCCATGTTTGTACGAGCTTATGGTCACTGGATACCCTCTGGAGAAGGTGGAACGGGAGCATCTAGCCCATCTGGGACCTCCCGGTGACATCGGCTCTGTTTGGGGCTTGGAGCATTCTCCTGCAGCTGTGGGGCCCTCCAGCCGGTTTTCTAGTTTGTTGCTGTGTGTTGTAAGATGGTGCTGGGGGGCGACTTTTGGGTTTGACTCAGGGATCAGAGGTTGCCTCAGAGCCAGGTCGGCCCCATTGCAGTTCTGAAGAAAAATCTTGGGAGCCGCATGCCAGACCCATGCTTGTACGAAGTCATGGTCACTGGATACTCTCTGGAGAAGGTGGGATGGGAGCATCTAGTCCATCTGGGACCTACCGGTGATATCGGCTCTGTTTGGGGCCTGGAGCATACTCAGGGAGCTGTGGAACTCTCCAGCCGGTTTTCTTCTTTGTTGCTGTGTGCTGTAAATAGCGCTGGCGGTCGCATCGTTGACATGAGTTCCAAAATCAGAGGTTGCTTGGGAGCCGGGGCGGCCCCTTTGGAGTGTGGAAAAAACCTCCTTGTATCAGCATGCCACAGCCATGCTTTTAGGAGTTCATGGTCACTGGGATTCCATTTGGAGAAGGCCGGATGGCAATAACTACCTCATCTGGGGCCTCCCGGTGATATCGGTTCTGTTTGGGCCTGGAGCATTCCCCGGGAGCTGTTGAGCCTTCCAGCCGGTTTTCTTCTTTGTTGATGTGAGTTCTATGATGGCGCTGGGGCAAGTTGTGGGCGTGACTTTTAGAAACAGAGGTTGCCTGGGAGCCGTGCCTGCCCCTTTGCAGTTCGGAACAAAAGTCCTGGTACCCTCATGCCAGAGCCATGCATTTTGGAACTCATGGTCACCGTGATGCCATCTGGATAAGGTGGAACGGCAGCACCTACCCCATCTGGGACCTCCTGGTGATATCGGCTCTGTTTTTGGCCTGGAGAATTCTCCGGCAGCTGTGGGTCCCTATACCGGGATTTCTTCTCTCTTGGTGTGTGGTGTAAGATGGTGCTGGAGGGCGAGTTGTGGGCATGATTTCAGAATGAGAGGTTGTCTGGGAGCCGGGGCTGACCCATTCAGTTCGGAAAAAATGTCCTGGTACCCGTATGCCAGAGCTATACTTTTAGGAGCTCATGGTCACTGGGATTCCATCTGGAGAAGGCAGGACGGCAGCACCTAGCCTATCTGGGACCTCCAGCTGATATCGGTTCTGTTTGGGCCTGGAGCATTCTCCGGGAGCTGTGGTGCCCTCCAGCTGGTTTTCTTGTTTGTTGCTGTGTGGTAATTCTGTTATCTTACAGAAAACATTTTTTCTCCTAGTTATTGAGAAATACAAGTTTTCAGACAATAGAGAAAGAATATTTCTAAGTTTTATGATGACTAAGCCATAACTTCTTGAGAGTGAAATGAGAAAAGTGCACTGCTGATGACTCCAGACAGTAGTTCTGAGCATGCTGATATGGTCAGCATTTTCTGGTAGCCGAGAAAAACTGTTTAAAGTGTTTTCTTAGAAAGGTTTTTCCTATAGTTTGTTGCAGCAATCAACTGCCTTACACGTAGATGTTGTTTGACAAGAGGAATTGTCCAATAGAAATGAAAAGTAACTTATTGGGAGTCATTAGGAAAAAAGTCCATTTGACTTCTGCAGACAGTTTAAACAGATTGTTTGTAGGTATAGAAAGGTCCATTTGATAGGTGACTGGAGATATGTGTTTGAGCAACTTGACACTGTCAACATATTCTGGTGCACAAGAGAAATAATTTAGAGTCAGTGAATTCCATGGAAACCAGTGCGGACTGGAAGTTAGTTCCAAGAAGCAACTATGTTACATTTCAGATATTATGTGACACTTGGAAATCTTCAAGTGACCAAGAAACATAATAGTCGAAGTAGGTGTCTACAAGTCCATATAAATTTGATGGATGAATTTAGAGATAAATTCTGAGCAACTAAATTTGTTGATTATAGAAATAAATTCTGAGCCACTCAATTTAGTAGATGATTATAGAGACAAACTCTTTTTATTATTATTTTTCTTTATTTTTTGATAGACTGTAAGCAACTAATTCTGATGGATTGTTCTAGAGATAAATTCTGAGCAACTTGGTAAAACTTGATGGCTGAGAAAATAATTTCGAGTAGGTTGCCAAGTTTATCATCTCACACCAACGAAACAAGTCTAATCACAAGTCTATAGACTGTAGAAATGCTGCTGACCCTAAAAGAATCCAAATGGGATATAAAAGCCAGTCTTCAAATGGGACTAATTTAGGAGAAATCCATAAAAGAAGTAAGAAAGCACAATGGCCAATAACGGTTCCAGGAGAAGACCTGATGGGCATGACGCTGGGGTGGTAGCGCACGTGGGAGCATGTTAAGTTCCTCTCACCTGCCGAAGGATGGACAGTGTTGGACTGATTTAGCCGGGTTTTATTTTTCTTTTTAGGTCACACCTGGCGATGCAGAGAGGTTATTACTGGCTCATGAATTCAGAAATTACTCCAGATGGCGCTCGGAAGATCATATGGGATGCTGGGAATCCAACCTGTTTCGGCTGCATGGAAGGCAAGCACCCTACCCGCTGTGCTATCGCTCCAGCCCATAGCCAGGTTTTTTTGAAGTGCGTGTTGTTGATGGTACACAAACCCACGGCAGTGGTGAGATGAGGCTTGACAACTCTTTCCATGTTTTGTGGGAGGCATTTCTTTTTCTTCCCAAAGTGTCCATCAGTTTTCTCCTTCAGACAGTCATAAAGAAGACACTTGGGTAGTATATTGGGAGTTTACTATAGTCTCTAGTTTAGGCTTGCTGTGAGTGTAAAGAGAGATAGTTAGAACTGGATGCATCCGTTCTTTTCAGTCTAAGTCACACAGGTCAGTGAACTCTCTGCTCTTTTTTAAGCAGGGTGAGGAGTCACAGTATGGTCAGTTGATTCTAAGGTCAATGTATCATCCTTGACCAGGATGGTCTGGTCCGTGAAGTTGTCAGGACACAGAGCGATCCACTTAGTTATATTGACTTGACGGGAGAAGTGTTCTCCCGGCGGGGAAAAATGGTTCCACATTGTATACCCTCACACCAAATGAACGAGGCTATCTGCTATCCAGGCAGATAAGACTGTATATATGTCCTGGAATATAAAATAAACCGAATGGGCTATAAAGCAGTTTTCAAATCCCACCAAACGAGCCAAGAGGTGTGAAGCCTGCTTCTCACCACTACCGTGATTTTGTGTACTAAGTAATGGTAGTAATAACAGTAAAGTAAAAACTTGTTGTTTTCTAAGGATAGGAGCTTCCAAAAATCTAGTTAATCAGTCCAGCACAGCCCCTCGTTTGGCAGGTGAGAGTCACTTCACGTCACTTGCTACCATCTCAGGAATGCGCCCATCAGGTCTTTTCCTGGCACAGTTATTGCCCAGTGTGGTTTCTTACTTCTTTGACTTTTCCTCCCAATAATTCATGTTTGAGCAGTTAGAACAGTATGCTACTGGAACAAGGCAGAGCTGCAGATCATTGGATCAGGGTTGAATATCCTTACACACATCCTCACATATAGAATCGTCTAATCTTTGATAAGCGAGCATGAGATATGAAGTGGAGCAAGGAAAGCCTCTTCAATGAATGATGCTGGCAATTTTTTTATGAATCGAGGGATATGCACAACAGAAAGAAATCACACTCCCAAATGTATTTGTACCTAGTGAGGGACCCACTAAATATGTAAAACCTACTAATAGGTTTTAAGGAGGACATTGCTAGCAACACAATAGTAGTTGGAGACTTCATTACCACCTTATCACCCCTCGATAGATCAACAAGAATAAAACTCACCAAGGAAACACTGTCTTTGAAGGAAGAAACAGAAGAGAGAGGGCTCATAGACTATGTAGGCTCTTACATTCCCAAAAGAGAGAATACACATTTTTTCCCAGTGAACACGGAACAGTTTTCACAAGAGCCCTTGTGCTGGGTCACAGAACATACCTCAACAGAATCAGGAAGATAGAAATTGTGTCAACTATCTTTTTCAGACCATAGTGCACTGAAGACAGAAGTTAATCATGCACAGAAGTGGAAAAGCAGATCAAACACCTGGAAATTGAACAGCTCAGTCTTGAACAACGAGTGGACATGAAGTGGTTAAGAAGGACATGAAGGAAGAAATCAAAAGATACCTGGAAACAAAGGAGGTTGAAGACACGAGTTACCAGAACCTGTGGGATGCAGCTAAAGCCGTTTTAAGGGGGAAACTTAAAGCTCTGCAAGTATTTCTCAGGAAGGAAGAAAGGGCTTATATAAATAGCTTGACTTCACAACTCAAGATCTTAGAAAAGGACCAACAGAAAGAGGCCAAGCCAGGCAGAAGGAAAGAAATAACAAAACTTGGAGCACAAATCAATGACATGGAAACCCAAGAAACAATCCGTAAGATCAATGAAACCAAGAGCTGGTTCTCTGAGAAAATAAACAAGATTGATAAACCACTAGCAAGACTCACAAAGAAAAAGAGAGCAAGAACCCTAATAAAACGAATCAGAAATGAAAAGGGAGATAACACAACAAAAACAAAAGATCATCAGAGATGACTTTGAAAGTCTGTATGGCACGAAGCAAGAGAACCTAGAAGAAATGGATAAATTCCTGGATTCCAATATTCTCCCAGGATTAAACAAGGGAGACTTGGAATACCTCAAGAAACCTATTAGTATCAAGGGAATTGAAACAGTGATCAAAAATCTTCTTTAAAAAAAAAAAACGGGGCTGGAGAGCTAGCACAACGGGTAGGGCATTTGCCTTGAATGCAGCCAGCCTGGGTTCGATTCCCAGAATCCCATATGGTCCCCTGAGCACCGCCAGGAATAACGCCTGAGTGCAGAGCCAGGAGTAACCCCTGTGCATCGCCAGGTGTGACTCAAAAAGCAAAAATAAATAGATAAATAAAAATAAAACAGAACAAAGCAAAACAAAAAAGTCTTCCTAAAAACAAAAGCCCAGGTCCAGATGGATTCACTAGTGAATTCTTCCAAACTTTTACAGAGGACCTGTTACCAGTTCTTCTCAAGCTTTTCCTGGAAATGGAAGAAACAGGAAATCTCCCAAACAGTTTCTATGAGGCACATGTCTCTCTAATAGCTAAAGCAAACAAAGATACCAGTAAAAAAGAAAACTAAAGGCCAATTTTCCTGATGAACATGGGTGCGAAGATCCTCAACAAAATATTAGCACATAGAATCCAACATCTCATCAATAAGATCATACACAACGACCAAGTGGGATTTATTCCGGGGATGCAAGAATGGTTTAATATTCGAAAATTAATCAACAGAATCCACCATGTCAACAAAAGAAAACATAAAAACCATATGGTCATATCAGTAGATGTGGAGAAAGCATTTGGCAAGATCCAACCCCCATTAAGGATGAAAACTCTCACCAAAATGGGTTTTGAAGGAACTTTCCTCAATAGAGTCAAAGCCATCTACCACAAACCTATGGCAAGCATAATCCTCAATGGGGAAAACTAAGAGCCTTTCCTCTAAGATCAGGGACAAGACAAGGATGGCCACTCTCACCAATCCTGTTCAATTTAGTGCTGGAAGTATTTGCAATTGTGGTTAGGCAAGAAAAAGACATTAAGGGCATCCATATAGGAAAGGAAGAAATCAAGCTCTCACAGATGATTTGATACTATATTAAGAGATCCCCAAAGCCTCCACCAAGAAACTCCTAGAGACAATAGACTTGTCCAATAAAGTTGCAGCTTATAAAATCAATACCCCAAAATCCATGGCTCTCCTATATGCAAATAATGAAACAGAGGAAAATGACATGAAAAAATCAATCCCATTCACAATTATGCCCCAGAAAGTCAAGTGCCTCGGAATCAAATTAACTTGGGAGGTAAAGGACCTGTACAAAGAAAACTATAAAATACTGCTTCATAAGATAAAATGGGCTGGAGCGATAGCACAGTGGGTAGGGCATATGCCTCGCAAGGGACCAACATGGCCGACACGAGTTCAATTCCTCCGCTCCTCTCGGAGAGCGTGGCAGTATCTAGCCCACATGGCAAAGCCTGGCAAGCTACCCATGACGTATTCGATATGCCAAACACAGTAACAACAAGTCTCTTGATGGAGACATTACTGGGCCTGCTCGAGCAAATCGATGAACAACGGGAGGACAATGACAGTGACATGAAATAAAAGAGGACATGAGGAAATGGAAAGATATCACCTTTTCACGGATCAGGAGGATGAGGATTAACATGGTCAGAATTGCAATTGTCCCCAAAGCATTGTACAAATTCAATGTGATCCCAATAAAGATACCCATGAATTCTTCAAAGAAATGGAGCAAACACTCCTGATGTTCATATGGAACAATAAGTCTCCACGAATAACTAAAGCATTTCTTCAGACAAAGATAATGGGAGGAATCACACTCCCCAATCTTAAACTCTACTACAAAGTGGTTATAATTAAAATGGCATGGTACTGGAACAAAGGCAGAACCGCAGACCAATGGAACAAGGTTTAATATCCTGACCCCCCCAAATATATAATCATCTAATTTTTTAAAAAAAATTTTATGAGTGAGACATCACGAGGTACAGTTGTAGACTTACAAATTTTTGTGCTTGGGTTTCAATTATACAATGATCAAATACCCATCCCTCCACCAGTTCCCATTTCCCACCACCACGGATCCCAGGACCCCTCCCACCCCCCACCCCCCAATCCCACCCTACCTCTGTGGCAGGGCATTCCCTTTTGTTCTCTCTCTTATTGCGTGTTGTGGTTTGCAAAAAAGGCGATGGGTGACAATCATGTTTGGTCTATGGTCTACTTTCAGCATGCTTCTCTCATCCTGGGAGGATCCTCTCAACACCCTTTTATAATCATCTAATCTTTGATAAGGGAGCAAGAAATGGGAGTTGGAGCAAGGAAAGCCTCTTTAACAAATGGTGCTGGCAAAACTGGATGGCCCCATGCAAAAAAATTGGCTCAGACCTCTACCTATCACCATGCACAAAAGTCAGATCCAAATGGATTAAAGACCTCAACATCAGACCAGAATCCATAAGGTACATTGAAGACAAGGTCGGCAAAACCCTCCAAGACATTAAAGCTAAAGGTATCTTCAAAGATGACACACTGCTAGGCAAGCAGGTGGAAACAGAGATAAACAGATGGAACTATCTTAAACTAAGAAACTTCTGCACCCCAAAGAAAAAGTGACCAAAATACAAATACAGTCTACATAATGGAAAAGTATATTCCCGCAATACCCATCCAATAAGGGGTTGATATCAAGAATCTACAAGTCACTGGTTGAATTTCACAAGAAAAAATCCTCTAACCCCATCAAAAAATGAGGTGATGAAATGAAAAGAAATATACTCAAAGTAGAAATCTGAATGGCTAAAAGGCACATGAGAAAATGCTCTACATCACTATTCATCAGAGAGATGCAGATCAAAACCACAATGAAATATCACCTCACACGACAGAGACAGGCCCACATCCAAAAAAACAAAAGCAACAGGTGCTGGCGCGGATGTGGCAAGAAAGGGACCCTCCTTCACTGCTGGTGGGAATGTAGATTGGTTCAGTCCTTTTGGAAAACAGTATGGATGATTCTCCAAAAATTAGAAATTGAGTTCCCATTTGACCCAGCAAAATCACTCCTGGGAATATATCCCAGAGAGGCAAAAAAGTATAGTCGAAGTGACATCTGCACTTGTTTGTTCATTGCAGCATTCTTTACAATACCAGAACCTGGGAAAAACCTGAGTGCCCGAGAGGAGATACTGGTTAAAGAAACTTTGGTACATCTACACAATGGAGTCCTATGTAGCTGTTAGAAAAGATGAAGTCATGAAATTTACATAGAAGTGGTACTACATGGAAAGTATCATGCTAAGCGAAATGAGTCAGAAAGAGAGGGATAGACATAGAAAGATTGCATTCATCTGGGGGATATAAAGTAACAAAATATGAGATTAATACCCAAGAATAGCTGAGATCAGCACCAGGAGAATTACTCCATAGCTTAGAGGCCAGCCGGGCATTCTAGGGGAAAGGGCAGCTCAGATAGAGAAGGGAGCACCAAATAAAGGGTGTTTGGAGGATCCTCCCAGGAGGGGAGATGCATGTCGAAAGTAGACTATGCACTGAACATGTTTGCCTCTCAATGCCTCTTTTGCAGACCACAACAAGCAAAAGGAGAGAGAGAGAACACAAGGGATTGCCCTGCCACAGAGGCAGGGGGGAATGGGGGGGATGGGGGTGGGAGGGATATTATCCATGGTGGTGGAAAATGGGCACTGGTGGAGGAATGGGTATTTGATCATTTTATAATTCAAACCCAAGCACAAAAAATTGTAAATCTACAATATATATATATATATATATATATAATGCCCAACCAAAAAAAATAAAATAAAATAAAAAAAGAAATGGACTCGCATGGCAGACCTGTGTTGGATTTTGAAAATCGCCTCAACTGGCGGAGGGGTTTGTTCTTAGGCAGTCCCACCAGGCCTGTAACATCTCTCTCTAAGCATTGCTTTTCTGCATTTCCGGGTGACTTTTGGTTCAAACAGTCTCTCTGTGGTGGTGAAAGGGCTGAGTCACAGCTATGGCAGCAGAACTTTTTTTGATACAGTTCCTTCCAAGAGGGCCACTTTATCCTCAGGCTGTTTAGAGTGGGCTCGGAGAAGCTCCGCTGCTGCCTCATAGGGCTTGGAGCCCCTGGTGTGGTGGGCTCTGAAGGCTGGGCCCCCCGAATGCCTTCGGGGAGGTTGTGGTGTGTTTCAGGGACTGGTTCCGAGCACAGGCTCAGTCTGCTTGACAAAGATCTGACTAGGGTTTCCCCTGAGGAATCCCTGGCGTGATCACCATGATGTGCGTTGGCAAAGGGCACGGCATGAGCCGCTGCGGAGGCCACCCGCGATTCCTGGGGAACGCTCTCCTTGAGACAGAGTTCTGTGGAGAGTGTGGGCTCCGAGGACTGCCCTTGACATCTGGCACCGTTTGGACTTTTCATTTTGAATTTTCCCGATGGGAGCTTAGAGTGGCTCTCCAGGGGAGGGTTTGAGAGTAAGACAGGATCACCATCAGGGGTGTCCTCTTCTCCATGATACCATGGCATAAGATATGGGTGTTCATTTTCCACACTATCATAGGACTTTTGCAAACAAGCTGTGGGAAAAAAATATCCAAGTTATTGTTAGTATTTTCTTACCACAAACACAGTGCATGTGCCTTAAAAACAGACATCTTCCATGGAATTTTCTTGTCATTTGCCTCCTACTCTCAAGGAGGATAGGTTCTGTCACAATCTTCCCAAATGTTAGTGTAGGAAAAGAACTTCTCAAGCACATGCTACATACATCCTTGTCATGAGGACATACCAAAATAACAAGAAATGGTAAAGATAAGTAAGGACTTGATGTCTGGTATACACCAACGTCTTGAACTGGGTTCAGATTTTTAACATGGATCGCTGGTGGGGACTTACAACTCTAGGCTCAGAAAACTGTTTTCTAACAACTACTATTTCTCTTTTGTATGTCTTTTGTATACACACACACACACACACACACACACACACACACCCATACACACCCATTCGGTTTTTGGGCCATACCGAGCAGTGTTCAGTGATCACTCCTGGCAGGCTCAGGGACCCAAAGGGGTTCCAAGAATTGAACCCAGGTCGTCCACGTGCAAGGCAAGTGCCTTACCTGTTGTACTACTGCTTCAGTCCCCATTAGTTAGATTTCTCTGTATTTTCTTGGTGCAGCTATGGCAGCTTGAAGACCATAGAACTAGTCATTGATAGAACAGGACTTCATATTCCAAACCTCCTTCCCCACAACAGCAATGATTTTTGTCTATTTTATGAATACCATCCCACCGTGTCCTTTTTTTGTAGAAGCCAAGCAGTGCTGGCCTGCCGTCTGAGAAACCAGACATTTCAAAATCAGGGTTATCAGCGTGCGAGCCCAAAGAGCAATCCCAGGTATCCTTTGAGCCTGAAAAGTCGTCTCTATTGGAGAGGTACTTGAAGGACTAGAAAAGGTGATCAGGGTGAGAGAAAACTTGCTGCTCAGCCCCTTTTAGCTGTGCTGGGGTGAGGAAGGCATTGCCAGGAATCCAACTCAGGGCCTCCAACATGCAAGCACCACTCAGTCATGGACACCAGCCATGATACTATTTTTTTAGTTTCAAGGACTCTATGCCAGGAATCACACAGCCAAAGACAAGCCTTACTTTGCCACTGGGACATTGACTACAACTTCAACCATAGCAACGTAAACACATTTGGTCCTAGTGTAACTTTATTTGAATAGAGGCTAAAATGACTCTAGTATCTCATGTTGCTGATGAGTTACTTGGATTCTGGGACCTCACCAAGTGAATCTGTGGACGTCCCCATGCCCTGACCTTTGCTGACAAGAAAGACCTGCCTTCTAAGAAATACCCCCTGTTCCAGTCAAGTGTCCATGTTCTCCCACCCCCCAACCCCCTAGAGATCTTGTTTCTTTACAATACCTGGAATATTCTTTTTCCTATCATATGGTTTCGAAACTTCTCCAAAGAGGCAAATGATTACCTCTCCAAAAATTTGGAAACAATTCTCTATCATGAATTGAATGAGTTTGGACATCTGTTCAAAAAGGACAAAAAAGGAAGCACCTGTTTTTATACAGCCTTTCTTCGAGTCACCTGTAATACGTGAATCCTAAGAGAAATGTCTGCTTTCAAAGTCACAAAACACAAGGCATTTTTGGGGATGGAGGGTGTAGGACTTGGGCCACACCAGGCGGTATCTGGGCAACCATAGGAAGTGCTAGGTGTGGGGTTTGCCACATGCAAGTCAAGTGTCTTAACTCTCCATCTGAGTATGTTATTTGGCGTATACATTAAAGAATCACTATTTGTGACCTGGATTTCATGCTAACACTTTTCTGCCAATGGCTCTGACTTTAAAATGAGGACTGTTTTCAGTATCCTCTGTGTAGAGTATTTGAAGCGACAAAATCATACATCATGAAAATTGGTAAAGCATTCTTTGATAAGTATTGATGACGTGTGTGAGTGTGGGCAGAGGCTGTGCTCATGGGGCCTCTTAAGGAGGAGGGAGTTTGTCTTCTGTCTCACAGCCTCTGCCAGTGAAGTTCATTCCCTTGAATTCCCTGATGTGGGAGGAGGTAAAGTTTCACCTGGGGCAGCAGCCCCTATGGAGATGGATACTGGAATCTTTGGTTTGTTGCCCCAGTGTCTGAGACAGTGGAACAGGAAGAATGGTGGAAGCAAGAACACTGTACATGAGTGTGGCTCCCAGTCACTAGAATATGAGTTTGAGATTACCATTACTTCAGATTTTTAGATTTGGCAATGGTGGACACTGCAAATCATTTTTCTAAGAGCATATACAGATATATATATATATTTTCTGTACATAATGGGCTGAGAATTGAACCGTGACCTGTCCCACTTCAAAGTTCTTCTTCCCTTCATATAAGTCAGTTGCTTTCTCATCACTTGAAGACATAAGGACTTGCCTTCTTCAAGGGAAATGAGAAGTGACCCAATTGGGAGTACTTCTCTGTTGAATATGTTGATGCTGGCGTGTACTATCAGTGTTTCACACTTGAATGTGGCTTAACACAAATTACGGTACTGCCATCCATGTGTGAATAGATGAACAGGCTAGGATAACATGTTCAATGTAGTCTGTAAGGTATGTTATGTTACTTAAAGAAGACACCAGAACTACCCCAAATGCTATAGGAAATAAAACTCAGTTCCCTGGGGCATCAAAAGAAAAAAGAAATGCCATTACCTTTTCGTAAATCTCTGTTTCCACCTTCGGGGTATCTCTTGGTGGCCCCAAGATGCTAGGGGCTATGCATATAGCTAAGTTGAGAGCGTTCATCTTATTTAAAGAGGAATTTTGCTCAATGCAGTGTAGCACTCCAAAAAGATACCTCAGGACAGTGATGTTGTCTCTTGGAAGATGCTGTAAGAGTCTAAAGAAAGAATAAGGCACTTTAGAGAAGACATTTCATAGAAAGCTTGTATAGAGTAGGCACTTTTTCTGTCCATAGGGAACCAAAGAAAGTAAGAGCACAGTCAGATATGCAGAGTTTTAGTGAGTGTGATGGTGTGCAGAGTGAGCACTGCCTGTAGAGAGGTCAAATGAATAGGGCATTGGGTCTAGAAAGATGTAAAAGTGGTACTGAATGGTTTGTAAAACAGCGCTGCCTAAAATATTTGCCTGAAACCCAGAGACATTTCCGAACACTCTCAAGCTAACTATCCCACACACTTTCTGAGGAAATTAAACAACTAATGTGTTTTTTTTTTTTGGCGGGAGTGGGGTAGTGCACCTGATGTTACTCAGCGATTCCTCGTAGCTCTTCATTCAGGAATCACTCTGGCAGGCTTGTGGGATCAAATGGGGTGGCGGGGATTGAACCCGGGTTGGCCACGTGCAAGTGTCCTACTGGCTTTACTAATACTCCAGCTCCCAACATGCTCCTTGAAATATCAAGTTGCTCCAGCAATGCAGAAATGCCAGTGTATCTTTTGGTGTCCCAAGCACTTGGCCTCAGCTGTGTGCTTGGGACACATCCTTGCTCCATCCAGAGCTTAGCATTCTCCTTCACTCTCACACTATGTTTCCCACTGTCTGGACTGCAGCTCATAAGGGATTTCAAACAATTAGTCACTAAAAATGATTTTAACTGTTACCCAGAGAAACAGAGACATTATTGATAATCTTGAAAGTTTGTTATTTTTAGCCAGAATCTGCAGCCAGTGGGAAAATCAGGTGGGTGGTGCTGCGCCAAATGAAGCAGAGGCACTTAGGCTCAGTGCAGTGGTCTAATGGGTAGAGTCTGTAGGGAAAGGGTATAAAGGACACGGACGAGGAATCTAAAGATTGCTGAGGAAGTTCAGTAAGAAGGCAGCTATTGTCTAGGGTACTCTCTTTTGGTTCTCTGACTTTCAGGTCATCAGTCTTTGAACTATTTGAGGTTGTAGGATAAGATCTTTAAGACAAGCAACAAAGCATATAATCTGATGTTCATTCTGTCTGAACATCCCACAAAATCATAATGAAAGTAATAACCTCTTTGTTCCATGGCCTTGATTTCTGACCCTCTTAGGAGCTAGACCTCTTTTGTTAATAGAAGAACATAGTTTATCAACAGCAGTCTAGATAATTCACAAGTTCAAGGTTACTCCAGAAGGGCTTTAGGGCGGTTTTCTTCAAACAATTTTATGGACATGGAGAGTATCACATCAAATGAGTCAGAAAGAGAGTGACAGACATAGAATGACTGCACTCAGTTGTAGAATATAAAGTAAAATAATCGGAGACCAACACCTAAGGAGAGTAGAGATAGGAGCCAAGGGGATCTCTGCGGGGAAGGCTTTTGAAGCTGTTCTCATGTGCTGAGGGAAGGCAGCTGGATAGAGAAGGGACCACTAAATCAATGATGGTTGGAGGGCTTGCTTGGGATGGTAGATGCGTGCTGAAAGTAGACCATCGCCCAAACATGATGGTCACCTGGTACTTGTATTGCAAAGAACAATACCCAGAAAGAGAGAGAAAGAGAGAATATGCCTGCCTCAGAGTTGGGGAGAGGGGAGCAAAAGGGTAGGTGTGGTCGGAGGGATCCTGGAAACATTGGTGATGGAGAATGGGCACAGGTGGAGGGATGTGTATTCAAGAATTGTATAACCAATAAGTAATCATGCAAGTTTGTAAGTCTGTAATTGTATCTCACTTTGATTCATTCAAATGAAACAAACTTTTTTAAATGTTATTCCAGAAAGGACTACTAAACTAGCGTTTGCAAAAATAAGTGATTGCATTTTCACAGGTGAAGGAAGTGTTGCTTTTTATTAGGGTAGACATATCTTTCTTTCTTTTTTTTTCTTTTGATTTTTGGGTCAGACCAACAATGCTTAGGGGTTACTCCTGGCTCTGCATTCAGGAATTACTCCTAGCAGTGCTTGGGTGACCATATGGGATGTGAAGAGTTGAACCCAGGTCAGCCATGTGCAAGCCAAATGCCCTACCCACTGTGCTATCGCTCCAGTCCCTAGACATATCTTTCTTATTCTCTCATAATACAGAAAATGTTTAGGGTCAGGGGTGCAGAGTTCTGCTAGGAACTTCCCTTTGCAGCAGAACCATGTGTTCTCTGTGATTAAGATGGAGAGACTTTGCAACTCCTCTCTCCCTTGACTCTTAATAGTGAGCAGCCTTCTGCAGTGCCTCTCCAAGAAGATCCCACCCCTAGTTATGTCTTTTCTGGCATTGATGAGACAGTACTATAATTCCTAGTTTATCTGCTCAGACTTTAGAGTTCCTTGAGAGAAGAATCCAGATGTTGAGTTAGACATTTAAGGAGTTGTTTGGTGAAATACTTAACAAAATTAAGACCGCCAATGATAAGATTTGGTCTAGAGCATTAGCTCTGGATGTTATTGGTTTCAGTTCTTATCAGATTCTTAGAAAGGTAAAGAATTCCATGTGGTAGAATTACGTCTGAAATACCAATGACGGCAGCTAATCTACTCTCCTGGTTTGTTCTGTTTTTTTTTGGGTCACATCCAATGGTGTTTGAGGATGCCAAATGGAATGGCAGGGATGGAACCTGGATCAGCTGTGTGCAAGGCAAGCTCCCTCCTGTTCCACTATCTTTCTTGCGCCTACTATTTCAAATGTGTTTTTTTTTATTTTTGCTTTTTCTTTGGGGGGGTGTCACACCCGGCAATGCACAGGGGTCATTCCTGACTCTCCACTCAGGAATTACTCCTGGCGGTGCTCAGGGGACCATATGGGATGATGGGAATCGAACTCAGGTCAGCTGCGTGCAAGGCAAACGCCCTACCTGCTGTGCTATTGCTCCAGCCCCCTCAAATGTGCTTTTAATAGTCATCATTACTTTCCTAGGCAAGTTATACATTTCAGAAAGATTTTGAGACATGACAAAACTAGCGCACTTACAACTGGATAGTACGGATACGCTCTTCAGGATTCGCTTCATCCATTATCGAAAGCCAAATTTCAAACATGTTTGATGACAATAGACTACCTGGAATACTCCTCAAAAAATCCTTATATAGAAGAAATTGAAATATTTAAGTCATTATTCAGGCTCCTAAGTATGGGGCAAAGAAGAAAAGCTTTGGGTGGGAAGATTCGTTAAATTTCTTTCTCCCTTCTCCGGGAAACAGAGTTCTTGGTCAACTCTGCACTAACATTCACTTTTACGAACACATGCTTTAGTTTAACTTTGACTCTCTTGTACCCCAAAACTAGAGGAGTCACTGAAGACTGAAGTCTATTGAAACTTCCACCTCCTTTTGTGTGCATGTAGCAATGTATACAACGGGCTAGTCTGGCCGTAAGTAAGCAGACAGCACCTTCCCTTGCCCTGTGGCTTACCCCCACCCCCATCCCGCCCACACACACAACTTTAGACCAGTAGCTCAGAGAAATAGATGCACTAACATGGTCTTTCTGAGGTTAGGCATGTGGTAACCAGCCCGCTACTTATTGTACTCCTATTTCCTCAGATGGGACAGGCACTAGCTGTGGTGCGAAGGCTAGTCTAGTGAAGAATACTAACTCCCTGCTACTTCCTATTCTTGGGGGAGACACTCCAGTTTCTCCCAGTGTTCTCCACATAAGTGCTCTCATAGATTTGGGGGAGAAATCATTCCAGGCTCTAAATAGATGCGGTTGATGGAAGCAGAGTATGACACCAGCAAAAGGTTATCCCAATCAACAGTCTTCATCAAGTTGAGCTTGCAAAGCTTGATCTCCAATCCTGGTCTCCAACACTGCCTGAGAAGTAGGCTGCCTTTTTGTAAGTTGATACAAGAGAAAGATAGATGCGACTCTAGACGTGGCAGTTTCAACTCTTGCTGAGAAACCAAATTATTGATTTTACTTACCTGAGCACAGGCAACTCAAAATTTATTATTTAGATGCCATGTTTGCAGGGCTAATGTTTGAGCTGGGGTGCCTGTTAGTTTAATGAGCAGATCCCAGAGCAATGATGGACTATTTTGAAAGTAAATAATGGTTTATTTATTTCTTTACTCCTCTCATATAGAGTAGGGGTCATTATGGGTCTGCTGCAATTTGTCATATAGTCAAATAGATATGAAGGAGATATGGGAAGTTTAGCTAATTGTAGCTGAGATCTTATGGTCATTAGAAAGCCTCTTTGGGTTCGGAGGACTGGTCAGTTGTTCGAACTTGCCACAAGTGTGTGTGGGGCTGAGGGTAGGTAAGAGAGAGAAGTGACTGCTATGACAATAATAACCGGTAATGTAATGATCACTCTGGACAAGATCTGAGGATTAAAAGTAGGTAAGAAATATTCTTGATAACTTTTCAGTATGAATATTGCAAACCACAATGCCCAAAAGGATAGAGGGTGAGAGAGAGAGAGAGAGAGAGTGAGTTCAGAAAAGCACCTGCCAAAGAGGCAGCAAGGGGAGGGGGTAAGGGGTGTTGGGCAGGAACCTGGGGACTCTGGTGCTGGAAATGTACACTGCTGGAGGGATGGGTGTTGGAATATTGTATGACTGGAATTCAATTATGAACGGCTCTGTAATGCTCCAAAAATGAAAAAAACTTAAAAACTTTAAAAAATAAACTGGAAGCTAGAATGTATTTATGACTGTTACAAAAACCCCTTGATGTCATGTTACCTATTAATAAATTGATTTCACAAGTAGGAACATGACTGACTCGGTCCTTTTTCTGATCGATTCTAACTTCTGGTTAGAATCAAGTTAGAATCTGGTTAGAAACCAAGATGTTTCTGGTAACTGCATGCAAACAGATAGCTGGGACTCACTTGAACAGACTTTCTACTATACTGATAGTTTTTTATTTTATTTTTGCACAAATCACTTGCAGTTAAACTCTTCTTAAGTTTTGTTGTGTATAACCTTAGGATTTTGTACAAAATTTAAGAATTCACATTCTAAACCTGGTGAAGAACAGTAAAATTAATTTTCAAGACATGTGGTTTAAATTCCTTAAAGATGAGAGAAAATCTGACATCTCAAAACAGAAAAAAAACCTTACAGTATCAGAGCTGGGTAAGCACAGCATGTATACCTTGGATTATATTTAGGATTGACAAGTCATCATATACTCTGGCCAAACCAGATGAGAGAACCTAATACCAATCTTCAGTTCTTTTGAGAGGTGCTTCATTGCAAACCTCTACTTCAGAGTTGTCAAGGAGCAGAGCCGGCTCACTTCCTATTCCTAAATTGCACTCGCTAGGGGTGGGCAGAGTGTGCCATTTCACCATACTTCCTGAGTTGGATGTTTGTTCCAGGACCTTTCTCTCTCCTGGCTCTGGTGCATTCCAACCCTGCTGGGAGGTGGGAAGGTAAAACAGGTCTACAGAAGCTCCTGCTGAGTTCAAACCTAAAAGTTCAAAACTACTAAAAGATGGCTCTGACTCTGCATTTTTTATCTCTAGCTCAACTGTGGATCAAACTCTGGTACCCTAAGTCTAAGTGCGAGGAACGCCAACAAGGCCGACGTTGGGAGTTCTTTGAGAAAGGCAGTCCAGATTCTGTGGTTCTTCCTTCTCAACCTTTGCCTCTATTAGAAGGGATGTTAGCAGGCTAGAGAGGATGCTGTGTATGCAGGAGCCTCAGTTTCAATCACTGGCACCACAGGATTGTCCTGCATGGGATGGCATTAGTGGGGCGCAGCAAGAACAGTAAAGGCTCAAAAGAGTGGAGTTTTCAGTGGCTCCCCAACCCCAGCCCACCCCACTCACCCAAGCAATATCTCTTCCTTAGGCAAATGCTTCTTGTGGCAAACTTTAGTTTTCAAGTTTAGTGAGCTTCCTTTAGAAAATCTTGCCAGTGTTAAGAAGGTAGGAAGACTGTATGAAAGTTATTGTATTAGGATGTTTGTTTTGAGAATCATGCTATGAATACTTCTGTTATAGGCTTTTGGGCTGTGTGCAAGGCAAATGCTTTCCCTGCTGTGTTCGCTCTTAGACTTCCTGGTGGCTTTAAAAAAAACTCAATGCTGACCTGATAAAGTATGATTTCTTTCTTTCTTTTTTCTTTTTGGTTTTGGGCCACATGCAGCCTTGCCCAGGGCTTACACTTGACAGGACTTGGGGGACCAGCTAAACGTGCTTGGGATTGAATCCTGCTACGCTGTGTGTACGACAAGTGCCCTAACAGTTGTATTATCTCTCTAGCTCCTGATGTTTATCTAAGAACCATTCAGGCTTACAGTTTATTCTGAGCATGTTACGCGAGGGAATCCCATTGTATTTCTCCTGAGCAACACAAGACAGAGTGGATTAAGGGAGAACCTTTCGTACCTGGAAAACGGAGGCCACTACAAAAAGTGGCTCGCAATAAATCTGTACATCAGTGCCGGCATTTAATTTTTCTTTTAATTATCTGCATGCCTTCACACTTGCGGATTGACGAAATATGCCTTCTGTCAAGGGCCCCCTCTCATAAAGGAGCCATAGTATGTTCTGTAGGGAGGAAAAGCAGAATGGTGCTTCATATCGGGGCATCACTAGGGAATTGCCAGGAAGACGAAAGCCTGTTGGAGTACACGGAGCTTAGGTTTATCAGGTTGCACCCATCACAGTGCTCCTGAGTCACTCCCATTACTTTGTCTGTCTGTAACCTCTTCTATGCTCTCTTCCCCAACCAATTTGTAAGGTCTCATCCTGCTTAGACACTGAAGCTGTACTGTAAGTTAATATTTCCTTTCTCCTCTCCTTATGTCTTTTGAGCAGTTTACTTTAATGCAATGTCCTTTTGTATAGATTCAGGAAGACAATTAATTAATATGCTCTGAACTTAGGAATTGATTGGCTTTGAATATTATTCACTCCTGGGCATCTGCCTTCTCAACTTAAGCCTCAGTTGCCCTCACTTCCTAGCACCCCAAGGGCAGGGTCCCGACGTGGGACTGGATGGAACCAGGGCAAGTCGGTAAGTTATGTGCTACCCTGGCATCACGATGGGCCAGGCCAAGGTGCCACGATTCTTAACTATAAGTTAAGAGGTTGATCATAGGCAAATGATGTCATGATCCAAAAGTAATGACGAGACTAGGGCCCTGCTGCTAGGAATAGGAAAGATATCTGGCCTGAGCACTGCAGTCTGAGATCGAGATGGCCCTAGGAGAGCAATTCTATAAGCTCAAAGTATTTCTTACTGTGTCCATACAAAATGATTAATATTATGTATGCTTATATGTTGGTTGGACAAGGAGAGGAGAAACACGTCCTAGAAGCAATTTTCCTGTGTGTCCTGACTAGCTTGGATGAGACTGCTTTCTCCCCTTCAAACTGCCTTCAGTGAATGATTTCAGTATATTGAGGTAGTTTCTCTTATCTCACAGGAACCTGGCTGGCCTTAGGTATACAGATCCCAGGTGCTAAGCCAGGCCTGGTCTTTGGGATGTAGATGCCTGGCTCCAGGCTGGTTGATTTTGGAGATGTAGATTCCAAACTCTAGCAGACTGGTCTTTGTTGTGCTAATCTAAGTGCTTATAGCTTATAAAAAGGTGAGGCCAGGATTACTGGCCAGCAGATGTAAAGAAACAATGTATGTTTTGCCTCAGTGTTCTTTCTGTAACTCCTTTTGATGACATCATTATATTGCACCCTTTAGAGGTACTATGATCTATATAAGGGAGATTTCAGGGCTCTCTGCGGGGGGGGGGGGGGGGACACGTGCACCAGAGAACCTGGGAAGATGGGGCTGAGGAAAGAAGCGGAGAGAACAAGTGTGCACATGCTTGAGGATTCCTGAGGCCTCCGTGACATACATCTCTTCCATGTAATAAATCGCTGCTAAGACCAACCAGCCTGGCCCTCGTTTCCTTCCTTCGCCTGACCATCGCCTTCGACCTCCCTGGAGTGGGGAAGCGGCCTGACCGCCGGCCTTTTTCTTTTTTGTGTGTTTACACAACTAGGGAACTGCCAGGAGGACGAAAGCCCATGTGTTTTCTGGTAGTTCATCATTCTATATATTCATGCTATTATAGTCAACATCCCACCAAGACATTTTACTACAGACGCTTGTTTTAAATGTCATCTGTTTGTTCGGCGAACCAATAGTCAAATTTCTCTGCTAACCTTTCTCCTCCTCAGTATTTTCCTGTTCCTTTCTAACACAGACTTCCCCATTCTCCTCCCTGATTCCAAATATAAAAATATTTCTGCCAAATTTCTCCACTTGCTTTTCTTTTTTCCGTTTCATATGTCATTCCACTTGTGTCGTGCCTGCTCGAGCAAATCGATGAACAATGGGAGGACAGTGCCACAGTGCCACAGACAGTGTGTGTTTACTTCCTGCTGCAAAAAACTCAACACTCTCCTCTGGTGGAAGCTTTCTCTACTACATTCCCTCGGAATACCGTTTGAATTTCTCTTTCCTGCTCTGTCCTCTGCTTGAAGGAAGAGACAAGCACCCATGGGACTCTGGAACCTAGTTATAGCAATACCTGATACTAGAACCCCAGCATTGTAATCTAAAGTAGGAAGAGAACTACTCCCTAAATTTGTGCTAAAAAGTGGCTCGACTAGTATTTCCTACGTTGCAATGGCACATACCATATTCATGTAAGGAGGAAACTCATGAACTGGAGCCTATCTTCTGAGCCACTCCATTGATGAATGGTAACCAAATGTGCCAAGAATCGAAATACTTATAAAACCCATGAAAGAGTCTTCTCCAAACTATTCTCTGCTTCTAATGTGAAACTGGCTTTCAGAATACTTTTTGAGTTCAAGGAACAGGGTGTGGAGATGTTGTGGATTCTCTATCTAAAAGGCAAATTCTAATTGATCTGAGCAGGCTTATGTGATGTTTACTAACACTAGTAGACCAGATGATCAAAACCTTTCTAGAATTCTGATAGAGTTCAATTGGGTTTTGTATCCTTTAAGTTACTGATGATGATACTGGCAGGCATGTGGTTATCTATCGTCCTTCTATTTGGGAAGAGTTTTCCATCAAAGCTCTCCTTTGACAGACTTCCCCTTCTTGTTTTTTTTTTTTTTTTTAAATATCGGAGTAGGACTATTTACTCAGCCATTGATTAAGCTGATTGAATTGGGCATGAAGTCCACATTACTTTTTTTGCATTCAGAATGTTTATTTTATTTTATTATTTTATTTTTTTCTCCCTTTTTATTGATTCACCATGAGATAGTTACAAAACTTTCATGTTTGAACTTTGGTAATACAATCATCAAACACCCATCCTTTCACCAGTGCACATTTTTTCACCACCAAAATATCCTATATTCCCCTACCCCCTTCCCCAGCCAATGTGGCAGACAATTTCCTCCACTCTCTCTCTCTCTCTCTAATTTGGTTACATTCAATATTTTGACACCAGTCCCACCACCACTGAAACCTGCCGAAAAGGCAATGCTAGACAATTTGTTTTGTATTGCTTGTTATGAATAGAAAATAATGTCCAGGAAAATCTGTCTTGTTCGCTCCTGGGAGCTTTAGTTTATGGCCACTGTGTCTTGGCCATTGATGAGATTCCATGGCGCCTGGGGCAGTTAGTGTTACAGGACAAAACAGAACTCACAAGAATCGGTGTTGGTAAGTTGCCATTTTCGCAGATGTTTGGCAAAGAGATACCAAACAGTTTTCCTGTCGTAGAATCTGATCCATCATCCAACTGTGTGTTAGGCCTTCTCCAAAATGACCAGTTTAGAACAGATCTTTGTCGCAGAACATTTCTGTGGCCTGAGTTTAGGGAAGAAGATCAGTACGAGTTAGTTGAATTGACTTCACTTCATTGACACTTTCAATTCCAGGTGATGTTCAAAGAGAAAAAATGTTCTATACAAGTCTTTGTTTGCTAGCCTTTTCATCACTGAAACTAAAGTTTGGGTATTTCCCTATTTTGGAGAAATCAACCAAGTGTAGAGTTTTGGCACTGCATTTCTCAAAGTAAAGGACAGGCTTCCTTAGGTAACAGAAACAGTTGAATCCATCAAAAAAGAGATGCCAAGGTCAGCGCAAACATGCAGGGGAAGAACTTCATCACAAATGTCACGACCTAACGAAGTAGGTCAGTTCCTGTTGATCCCTGAGGCTCACACAGAGGAGTCAATGTGAACCTCAAACTGGGAATTCAATTTAGGTTAGAATCTCAAGAGCTACATTAGATCATTCCATTCCAGGTAGCTCTCAGCTCAATTCCAGATTTGTCTGGGAAAAAAAAAAACACCTCAGGGTTCTGATCCAAAAAGAGTCACTTTAAAATAAAAGTGACTTCAGCCCAGTTAAAAGATATGTTCTGATGGTTCAGCCCATTCAGAATTTTAGAATTCTTAGAACAACATCTCAAACTCACATCACTGATAAATAAGGAGGAGCACACCACATTGGATGGGATGGAAAGTACAAGGCAACCTATGCTTATGAACAAGATATCATGACTTAAGGCTTAACCTGTAAGAGCATGTTAGTAACCATTTCTACAAGGGCCTAAGGGCTCCATGATGAGCTACAATAATCTTCACATACTTTCTTCTACAGGAACATCTTTTGACCGTTTGTAGCAAATTATTGATAACAAGCCATAGAAAATCAATAACTCAGGCTCTGATCTAGGGGCAGGCTTGAGGGGTGGTTGGGACAATTGGAAAGAATGGTGGTGGGAAGGTACAATAGTGGTGGGATCGGTGTTAGAATATGTAATGTAACAAATTATCCCAAACCACTTTATTGAAAAGTAAATTAAAGACATAAATAAAGTCCAATACAACTCTCCCTACTTAAGTCACAGATAAAAATGTTGAGTATTCAGTCTTTTGTTTTTGCCAGTTCAACTGTTGGTCAGTCTGTCTAGTTCATTTTATATATTCAAATAACTTCTCCTATCTGTCTTGCTGCCAGATACTAAATAAAGCTGTCTTGCTTTTAAAACTGTGACTGATGTGACTGAAAGTTTTCACAAAGTCTTGACTACTTCCTTGAAGTGGGGAAAAGAGTATTGTTTGTGGTAATTTATGTATTCAACCACCTGTGAGACAAGGTTTCTCAGAATAAATCTCAGTTGGAAAAAAAGCAAATGAAATATGGATGGTCTCAGCAGAGTTCCTGAGACATTTCCTAATATGCATATCTGTCTATTTGTATGTATCATTTGGCATGTGATGTTCAAGTTTCCTGAAAAGCACTGTTACCTCAAATTTTTTAGAGGCTGGAGAGATCGTACAGCAGGTAGGGCTTTTGTCTTGCACACACATGGCCAACCCACATTCAGTACCTGAGGGCAGAGTCAGGAGTGGCCAAAAGAAATCAGGAAAATAGGGTGAGGGTGTGTGCAGTAGATATATAAGAGAGTTACTTCTGGGTCCCTCAGTCGGTTCACATTGACAAAAGACAACCATGGAAATTCAGCATGGACTTTTCACTATCCCAATGATTCTTTTGTTTTTATTGCAAATACAGACACCTGGTTTGTATTCATAACAGGAAAATTAAACCAGATCAATCTCCTTTTCAGACTAAAGACTTCAAAGCTCACACTTGGGACCCCCTCCATTTAATGTCACTTTATCATCTAGAGTTCTTTTTCTTGATGGCATAGGTAGGAGATGGCTATGTTTCTAGGGAATGCATGTTAGATGAATGGACCCAAAAGAGAGTTCTATGGAAATCATCTGACCCAGAATGCAGGTAGGGGATGACCCTCTCAAACTACCTTTTGTGAAGATGGGACTATTTTGAGAAACACACAGTGCAATGTCTCATGCTAGAAAGAAGGCACTGCACACCTGTATCGCTCAATGGAGCCTCCAACGCTGTAATGTGCCTACAGTTTAAGAGCAATGAATAATGTAGAAAGACAAGAATTTCCGTAATGACCACCTCCTAAAACTGTCTTTGCTTTAGGAAAATTCAACAACCATCTCATCCGACTGCAAGTGTGGATCTCGGTACTGTTTTCAGGAACGAAACCTTTGGCATCAAAACGCAGCAGGACTGTGCAGAGGAGCAGCTACTCACCATTTCTGGTCAATGCAGGAGTCCTGGGGGTGGGTTTCAAAATAAACTGGCATCTTGACCTTGGACGAAGGTGTGCTCTTGTGAAGAGTGGTGGCTGGATGAAAGTTATGTCCTCAGTCGTCGGTACCACGATGCCAAGGTTGCTTCTGACATGGCTCATTTGGATATTGTACGGTATCTCATGACCTACACAGAGAAAAACCACAATGGAGACTTACGGCTGAGTGGTCCTGGCGCTGGTGCTGCACACTGCAACGGGCTAGGATCTATTCCTGGCCCTCGGTCTACCCACAGAGGGACTCCGCCAAAGCCGTTTTAAGTGGGCAAGGGAAAGAAGGGCAAAGAAAGAGACAATGTTGCTTGGAATGCACGTTTCCTGTGTTGGCATAGAAATACAGTATTTCCAGGCAGTCCTGTTTCTCCTTTGATGTTAAGCTATACCAACTCTTCAGAAAATTCTTGGGATCTCTCGATCTCCAATCTATGATTTAGTAGACCTTACCTACTTACCATGTGGGGGTCAAACTAGCAAACCTTAATAGGTAGCCTAATCTTATAAGGAAAAAGAATTCAAGAACTGTATAGGAAAGACAAATGTGTAGGCGAAATTAAATAATACATACTGCTGACAGATTTTTTTTTAAAGTTTGGTAAACTAGTTCTGCTTTTGAGAATTGAAGAGAAAAATCCACACTATTCTTCCCAACTCTACTATTAGGTACTTGTGACTGCCACTCTGGAAATGCTTAATATTTAGTAGTTAAACTTTCTGGCCAATTCTGGCTCTCAGAAGTTAGGAAAACATATCCATCTTATCAAATTTTCAGAAACTCACCTACTAGAAGATATGGTGCTGCCAGTTTTCCAGTTTGAATCCACAATTGATAATCCCTTTCAGTGCCCTTGGAGACAAAATAGAAACCCCTCCTATTGCTAAATGAATAAAGCTATTTATATGCTTCCTACACACACACACACACACACACACACACACACACACACACAGAGGACAGTGTATTAATGCCAGTTAGGTTCCTGAGGGGGACTGAAGGGGGTTAAAGATTTTGCCTTTGTAAAGCGAACAGCACTGATTTCTACAACCTTTATGCAGTGCTTTTGTTAGGACCCAGGGTCTATTTTCATTTTCCCCTTAGTGATGACTAGGGGTGCATGACCTGCAATATCATCAGGACCTCTCTACTCCCAGTAGCAGACGAAAAAACCCACGACATCACATACATTTTTCAATAAAGAAATGCCTTGGTTTTCTAAAGAGGTCATTTGTAGTGCCCTCACTTGTCTGTCCCTGTCTAGTTGTGTCTGAGAATATTGGATTTCATCTCCAACAAGCCCCTGCAAACACAAGCTCTTATCCATGGAGCCTCAGACATGCTATGTTTGTGTAGAGACCTGAATATGTTAGATGCTGCTGAGTAGCCTCAGCTGCTTCTTAGCAGATGGAGAATGACCATGAAGCTCTGAGAAAAAAGATATCTGGCACAATGTCTACACTCGTTTCATTTGGGACAAATCCCCTCTTGAGCGCAGAAAGGGCAAACCTTCTATATAGAGAAAAGGCTCAGTCCTGATAATAACTGAAACTATTCACTAACAGAATTATAATACAACAATATTCAAACTCAGAAATGAAAGGTATAAATTTAAGCCAACTTGGCTGTATCCTCTGATAGGATCAAGCAAACAGTATCTTCAGTGACATTTGAACAGACAGGTAGTACTGAATATCCTTACCTTTCCCTTTGATGAAAAGATAGAAGATATTGGTTATGGAGAATTCCATCCTTTCCACCTCCCAATATATAATTTTTGCTTCTATCTATCCCCCCCCAAATTATTACTGCAAATAAGAAGAACAGCTAATCAACCCCTTTGTTATCTTGTAGTGTTTGAAAACAAGAATGCCTAAGAACAGTAGAACCAAATAGCCTAAATTTCAAATGAATTTTAAAGCAATATTCATCAATCTTCTGAATTACATGTAGTAGGATGTTTCTAACGTCAAAGATTGATAACTGTGAAAATGAAAGCAAAATTAAGAACATGAGAATAGTTGAATCTCCCTTGTTTCCTCTTAAATCATTCACGTGCTTCCAACCTGTAATTATGATCTGTCTAATAATCAAAGCAGAGGGGCCAGAGAGATAGCACAGTGGTTTAGATGCTTGCCCAGATGCTCAGGTCATATTGCTACATTTTGTACACATGAAACATATTCATATTCAATGTAATAAATGAAATGTCCCATTCCAAATTTTGTTTGTCCCCTCCTTCTTCATTTGTTATACAAGAAAACTTCAGGTGAGGGTCTATTAAACATGTAACAACACTGTCTAGGCACTTAGAAAGATACTCACTCAAGAACTAGTGGTGGAGCAGTGCTGTCTTTTATTTGCATCCTTCTGAAAGTCACTGCCTCTAACATAAGGATCAACTCTGTGGTGGCATTTCTATACTTGTAGGTTGGAGATGACTATTTTCCCAGCTCTTTCCTGTCACCCATCCTCAAACATTCCAATCTTTTCCAGTAATCAACAAAACAACCCCAAGAAACAAGAAACAAAAAACGCCACAGGGGAATATGTGGTGTGTATACTAATGCTCCTTAAATTCACCACAGGAAGCTTTTCTTTTGCATTTAGTAATTCATGATAGGCATCAGCCATTTCACCCGCTGCAGCGAGTGACTCCAGTAGCTATCTGGTCCTTACAGCTCTACTACACAGCAAATCCAGAAACATCCCCTTGATTGAGTAGGTGAGTGAGAACAACCAGAGGAGGAGACTGGGAAAGAATTCGGCAAGTATTGAACAAGTAGCAAGGGAGACAGGAGGTTGAAACTAGACTGAAAACCTAACCTGTATCAATGCACCTAACCGTGCATGTTTATAGCATATACAATATCAATATATTATCACTCAAATAATAGATAGCTTAATCTCTTTTTGATTTGCACATAATCCCAATGAGAGAATATTAAACAATCTTAAGGTAATATTAAAAGCTTCATGTCCCTTTTTCTTTATCTTGAGGGATATTACTTGCATCTCTAGTAAGTCTTCTTGAAGAGATGATCTTAACAAGAATCTACGGTGTCAAAGTTTGTTCTTAATTCAAAGTACCTAGCAGAGAAACTTACTATTAATCCTAATTCTGAGAGGGAGGTCTTGATGACGTCGATGACATTCTCAGAGTTCTTAACATTCAAAATTTTGAACTACAGAAAAAAAAAAACAGGAAAAGAACTATAAAGACGTTGTCACAGATGAACAAATCATTGCCAAGTGATTATTCAAAGGCATATGTTGACTTCAGTTGCTGGTAAAACAGGTAAACAGAAAACAAATTTTTCTACAAATTATTTTTTGCCCATTGACTATGATACACTATAATACAGTATCAATATGGCTAACCCAATAAGGCTCTAAGAAGCAGAAAACTATTATTTTCAGAGGGAGTGTCTGGAACACACTCTCCCGGCACCACAGGGACATTGGTACTCTGCATCATTACTGTATTTGTATTTACATAGTGCAGTGTGTAATTTAAGAACAAAACAAACAAACAAAAAAAAAAAACCCTGTATTCTCAGTACTATTCCCACCGGGTGTTGGTTCTACACCTGGTAGAAATTCAGCTTAGGTAAGATAAGAATAACAACTGGCT
The DNA here is from genome assembly GCF_029834395.1 of Sorex fumeus. NCBI lineage: Eukaryota > Metazoa > Chordata > Mammalia > Eulipotyphla > Soricidae > Sorex > Sorex fumeus. Next base: position 457,213 of record NW_026606274.1, read on the forward strand.
ACAAAGACCTTCAGGTTAGAACTTTTAGGTCTCACTGGTTTTTGTTTTTAGGCACTTTCTACATATCTGGCACTGTTGGCTACTGAAAATTTCATATTTGAATTTCTTACGGAGGGGGGCATCTCAAAATCTCAGGTCTAGCAATTGAGAAGAAACTTTTAGAGACTTAAGAATCATTCCAAACGATGTCACCGAGCATAGACAAATAGTCTATGCTAAACTGTATTGAGAAATTAGGAGATTAGGATATTTATAGAGATGACTCAATTATAAAACATTGACTTTTACAATGTTTTTATCATAAAAATCTATCATTTTTCTCATAAAAATTTTATCATAAAAATCTATCCTATGCCGTAGCTTTCTTGTCTATGAGAAACAATTTTTTTTTAATCGCAGCCAAAGCTGGCAGGCTTGTGTGGCCATAAAGTGCTAGGAATCAAATGCAGGGCTTTCTAAATGCTCAGTGTTTAAAGATAATTGTAAGATAAATGAGCAATTAGGGCCTTGTCCCTGCTGGTAGAAAGGAAGCAAACAGGCAGCATCAATGGAAACAAAGTATAAGAGCCAAAAGAATAAAAGAGCCTTTAGGCTAAGTGAAATCTACTCATGATTCTTCACTTTCCCATCACTGATTAAGAGAAGAGAGCACCAAATAAAGGATGTTGTGAGGACCCTCCCAGGGTGGGAGAAGCATGCTAAAAGTAGTCTATAAACCAAACATGATTGCCACTCAATGCCTCTCTTGCAAAACACAGTACCCAAAAGAAGAGAGAGAGAACAAGGGGGAATGACCTGCCACAGAGGCAGGGTGGAACGGGGTTTAAGGGGTGGGGGGATTCTGGGACCCGTGGTGGTGGATGATGGGCACTGGTGGAGGGATGGGTACTTGATCATTGTATAACTGAAACCCAAGCACAAAATTTGTAAGTCTATAACTGTACCTCATGGTGTTTCACTAATAAAAAAAGGGAAAAAAAAAGAAAAAAATATTTCTCTAGAAGCCAATTACGTGCTATGATATATTGTCTTTGGAGATGACTGAATTCAAATGCTTTTAGCCTTAAGACAGACTCTTATTTTCTCAGTACCCAACAGAGGACTAAACTTACCTAACTAACCAGTGCTTGTTTTCCCAGAATGGCAAAGTCGAGTTCTAAGTTGGACTCAACTTGAGCTTTCATTTCATGAGATGCTTCCACCTTTTTAAAGTCTGAAAACCATGTCAAGGAAACCCTCCTATATTCTCTCAATTCTATCCCCTAATTCTAGTTATCACTGACAAAGTGCCTGGTTTCTTTCTTTTTATTTTTGCAGTGCGGGCCTCTGGAACCCAGAGGCTTACACATTCTGACTCCCGGTCCATATCCCTGCCCCCCTGGAATCTCATGATTTCTAAAGTAATGTCTTTCTTAACACTGAGCACATAGATTCAAATGAGTAACTAGAAGCTGTGGATTTTTCCCAGCATGGCTTTCCTGTAGATAAAACAAAGGAAATTTTAGCAGTGGACAGAGCTCTTTGGTCAGTAAGTTAAACTAAGGAGAAAATCTCTATTCTTTTCCATCCAGTAGAAGCCAGTTGTCAGACTGAAAACCTACAGGCCAGGAGGAATAAAGCTCCTTTTGCATGCATTCCTGCTTTATGGGAATGACGACTTCTGGAAGCACGAATCCTTGAATGAAAACTCTCACCAAGAATCAACTCAGATGTGTGTTAGTTCTTGCATTCAATTCACCAGGTACCAATGGTACAGTCAACCAGACCACATTTCTTGTCTTCCAAAATAAGAGTGGGACATTCATCCTCCCCCCACCCCCAAAGCAACCATTTTCCACACACTGCAAAAGGTAGATAGGCTTGGTGGGTGGGCACGGACACATGGTGGAGGCTACAGTGTTAGAATGTTTTCTGTATGAAACTCTGACATTAGCAATGTCTTAAATTGCGGTGCCTGAGAGGAAAAAAATGGAAGTATTCAAAAAGTGCAAGAACTCTGACTGGTCTCCAATGACTGAATGTAACAGCAGTCACAGAAATGGAATGAAAATCTACAGAAAAATGTGCTTTCTTGGTGTGAGTTTTTGCTTGCTACAGGACAGACCTCTGTTGTCTCTTGCCATAAACATTTGAGTATTTCTCATAAGCAGTGCTGCCAAGTATTTAAGCCTGAAAGTGGCATAACTACTCCTTTGGGCTAAAACTTAACTGTTTTAATCTATTTTCACACCAAACTATTCTATATGACTTGGAGATGTGTTATTACAGCCTTTATATCAAGAAAATATTCCTAATCTTTCATTACGCGTCCTGTTCATAACCCCTGGGCACTTGTACTATATTTCAGTTCTTAAATCACCCATAATATCTGAGGATGAAAGTCTAAAATTATATTTGGTCATTGTGACGTAGCAGCACGCTAATCCCTTAAAAATGTCGTCTGTCCCACTCCATCTATTTTTAAATAATGAATAAACCAAGATTTTAAAAACGAATAAACAAACTAACAAACAAAAACACCCCAAACCGGAAAACCAACCAGTTCAAAAAATCTCGAACTTAAGCTTGGACAAGTTGGAAAAAAATTGTGCAAATGGCCATATTCCAACTGCTGCAACTGCTTTCCCAAGGATCCAGGGAAATGTGAGTGCCAGAGGGGGGAAAAGGATATCTGACAAGCAATATTCTTTCCTCATGGCAATATGAAATTCTGTGCTTACCAGGACTTTTGCTTCCTTCATTTGCTCTACAGTGTACATTTCCTATAGACAGTGACACCCTTCTCCTCAGGAAGCTCATTTTCCCACAATACTAGTTCTGGATGCCCAGCCTGCCATAGTGCATACACTGCCTGTCTCTCTTTAGATCGTTATGGCCCTTGGAATTGCGTTTCCTGGCTTAGAAAACACTTACTTTTGCGCAGTTATCAATATTCTTGGTGATTAACTTCAATGAAAGAACCTTCGGAAAATCTTTTTCCTTTTCAATGTCGATATATCTAATCAAATTCAACACGGAGTCAGTTTTCTTCTAATAATTTATTATCAGTTTATCTATTTGACTACTGTTTTCAGTATATGTATTTACTATTAAAAACTCACGGTAAGGTTCAGCAAAGTCAGATGACATTACGGGCTGAGAGAATTTTTGATAATTCTTAGGGCATCGGACATGGGAACAAAACAAGAGCAGGAGATCCGTTCATTCAAGTGAAATCTGAGAAGCATAATCATGTGAAGGCAGCTCCAGGTGATGGTTTCTCCTTCCTGTCTGCCTATCTTTTTCAGAAGCCCAGAATCTGGCTTATAAAGACAGGTGAGCCATACAATACTTGACAAGACAGAACCAAAACAATGGCCTTTTCCTTCTTGACTGGAGTCTAAATCTCAATTCTCCCAAGATAACTGGAAAGGGAGAGAGGGGAGGAGGAGCAAGGAGCTATGGGCCGAAGACATAAAAAGAATCCTTTGAGTCTGTCTGCTCCAAGGTACAGAGCATTCTTTCTTTTTGAGGTACTCAGCAGGAAACTTTCCATATTTGGAAAAGAAACTTTAACACAAGCTTTTGCAGAAAAGTTTCGCTCCAAGAGGAGGTTGGAAGTATGGAAATGGATGGCAGAGAGTACTATTTATGTCTAAAATGATCTAAGCAAACTTCAGTGTTCTCATCCCTAGAAAGTAAGACATTGGAGCTGGAGAGAGCACAGCGGGTAGGGCGTTTGCCTTGCATGCGTCCGACCCGGGTTCGATTCTCCGCATCCCATATAGTCCCCCAAGCACCGCCAGGAGTCATTCCGGAGTGCAAAGCCAGGAGAAATCCTGAGCATCGCAGGGTGTGACCCAAAAAGCAAAAAATAAACAAATAAAAAATAAATAAAAATAAGAAAGTAAGACATCCATGGAACATGAGAACATTATTTACACTAAGTAGTAGTCTACAGACTCCACCGCTCATTTGGAGGACAAATGAAACATTTTTAGGAAGGAAAGGGGAAACATTTTGGATGGATCTCTGTAGAAAATAATTCAATGATTTAACTATCACTTAAAGATTAAAATGTCTACTGTAAAATACCTTTGCAACATGATAAGCCAAATTTCCTTCTCATCTGCAGATCTGTAATCAATGAAAATGGGATAGAACAGTTAATCCCCTATTGAATTTGAAAATAAAAAGAATTCAAATGAAACGATAAACTCCTTCTACAAACCTATACTGAAGATTATCAATGGAGATGTGCTATTAACAGTTTGAAGCTCCTTATGGACTGTGTCCTATTGCCATCTTGGTCTCAGTCTGGAGAAGTTTCCTCTCAGGAAAAATTTTTCAGTCCTGTTTTTCCACCCCTCTTGGGAAGATTCAAGACAGGCCCACTTTGTGTGTGTGGGGGGGCGGGGGCGATCACAACCGGCACTGCACAGGAGTTACTCCTGGCTCTGCACTCAGGAGTCACTCCCGGAGGTGCTTGGGGAACCATATGGGATGCTGGGAATCGAACCCGTTTGGTTGCGTGGCAAGGCAAACGCCCTACCCGCTGTGCTATTGCTCCAGCCCCCAGGCCCACTTTTTTGACTTAGCTGCTCTTTGACAAGTGGCATTGTCCCAATGGGAAATAGCTCTAATAGTGGAGTAAGAATTTGATTTGTCATTTAAAAATTTTGCAAACTTTATGATCATGGTGAGAATGGCATAATAACGTGAAGCCTCATGCCGCTAGCTGTCAAACTGGCCACTTAGTTCAGTGTTTGGTAGCATCAAGTGCCAAATAAAATGTATGCTTCAGAGCTGGAGCGATAGCACAGCAGGTAGGGCATGCCTTGCATGCAGCCAACATGGCCGACCCAGGTTCGATTCCCAGCATCCCATATGGTCCCCGGGCACCGCCAGTAGTCATTCCTGAGTGCATGAGCCAGGAGTAACCCCTGAGTATCGCTGGGGTAACCCCTGAGTATCGCCGGGTGTGACCCAAAAAGCAAAAAAAAAAAAAAAAAAAAAAAGGTACGCTTCACTGAAACTTCGAAAGATGAAAGCAGGTTGGAAAGACAGTTCAGAGGTTCATGATTGCCTTAGCAAGGCCCTCGGTTCAGTTTCCTGGCACCACATGTCATCTGTGACCACGGCCTGGTGGGTCAGCCCTGGTGTCTCCCAGAACTGCTGGGGCTGAGCACCCAGTCACTTGGCCGTCTGGCTGAGTATCACTGCGAGCAGCCCCTGGCTCACCTCCCCAAATAAAACCTGTGTGAAACTTGGCCCACTGAGGGGCAAGTAAATTGGATCTGAAATCTATTGTTAGAAAAACAAACTGATTTTTCATATAAAAAATCTGTGATTTAATTACACTCAAAGGAGACAATCTTCATCTGAATCATCTGGTTAAGTTCAATGAAAACTAAAATCACTATTGTTTTTTTTTTCCTGAAGTCACTGTTACTTCCTTTGATTTTTCTTGGTGCAAAGTGGAGGGAATGGGACACCCAGCAGTGTCAGTGGATCATGCAGTGCTGGGGTCTGAACGTAGTCATATGTTGAAGTGTCTAAGGAACAAAGATCCCCCCAAGAAAAGGTTCTCTCAGATATTAGGAGAGGCTGCTTCCTAGGTACCAAAGATGTATATGTGCATATTTTTATCAGCATATACCTGCACCCATGTGTGGCCAGTGTCCAGAGTAACTGGGAAGAAACAACTGGGCGCAGAAGGAGATATTGTCAGCCACAGACTAGATAGACTAGTTGTCAGAAAATTTTGATATACTTTGAAGACATTACCAACTTATTCATCTTCCCCTCGTCCTCCTCCGCTCCCTCCTCCTCCACCACCTACTCCCTCTCCTCCTCCTGCTGTACTTCCTCCTCCTCCTTCTCCTCATGCTCCTCCTTCTCTTCTGAGAGTAGTTAGGGGGCCATATGCAATACTTTGATCTACTGGGGTATATCCAAGGTAAGCACCTTAATTCCTGTACTAGTTCTACAGCCCCAATCCCCAACTTCTCTGTCATTCTACCCCAAGGGAAACAAGTGCCCCGGTAAAAAAGAGAATTAGAAATTTACCAGTTTGGCAAACTGAAGGCTCAAAGTCAATTTTAATCTGATCTACAAGAACAGGTTTTTCTTGTGTTACTGAGTGTGTGGAATAAAGGTCTTATTAGGTATTGAAATATTTCTGATGAGTTTTGTAGATATATCATTTCATGTATTTCCTATATCTCTCAAACAGTGCTCCCGTTTTTACTATCCTTCTCTATGAAGCAAGTGCAGTGCCTTTTTCCTTGTAGGCACAGGTCTCAGGTTTGTGAATCAAGAGGACAAGTGGTGAGAGCCATCAGAACTACCTTGAAAGCCTTTTCTAAAGAGGAGATATCTTTTATCTCTATCCCAAGTCTAAGTCCATATTGATCGTTTACTCCTTGCCAAATTAGATTCAACGGAGAGGAAATTCCTCATCCATATGTCAGTTTTTTTCCAACTTTGTTAGTCATCATTAGTCTTTTCTGATTTGTTTCTTTATATTTGGACAATAGAGTGCCACTAGTTGGAGAGGCTGCTTCTTCAGCTGTCAGCCAGATTCCCCCATCCCATTTCTGATGTTCTTCACCTTTTCGTGTGCACTCAAGTTTTCCCTCTGGGATTTCACTTCCGGAAGAAAAGTTTCATCAGTATTTTTTTTTTGTCAAATAGGTTTAATGATAAAAAGTTCTTGCAGCTTTAGAAAAATATTCTACTATCCGGTTTTGAAGGTTATTTTTCCTGGCTGTGGTATTACAGGGTGAAAGATTTTTCTTTCAGTACTCTAGAGAGGGCATTCCACAGTATTCTGATGGCCACAGATTCTGATGACAAGTTCATTGTGATGGGAATGAGTGTTCCTTTCCATGGAGTACGTTTTTTTTGGTCATATTTGATCTAAAGCAGTGTGTCAAATGTTTACTCTCCTTTTAGGAGTTCACAGAGCTAACTGAAACAACCTGGTTAAGTTCTACCAAAATTGGGAGGATTTTAACCATTATTTCTTCAAATGTGTATTGCCTCCTATCCTTCCTCTCATCTTTCAGGAGTTTGAACCAGAAGTCTATTATGTCTTTTGGCAGTTTCCAACAAGTATCTGTTACTTAAATTTCTTTCTATTATTAGGCACTTTGTTTTGATGTTATCTTTAAATTCAGTGGGTATTTCCTCTTTTATTTTCATTCTACACTCAGCCTACACAGATGACTTTTTCCTTTTTAAAATGATAGAGTACATATTATTTATTTATTTATTCATTTATATTATCAGATGAAAGAGGTTTTAAATACACAGAACTCAAAACATATTGTAAAGAACCCAAGGATTAGGAGTCCAACCACCAAAAACTAAGACATTGTAGTTTCAACTCTGAAAATCTCATTTGGATCTTTGAAATAAATGTTTTCTACTTTTGCTGAGATTTCTAATCTTTAAATTCATTTCATTTGGCTTTCACCAACGGAGCTACTAGCAATAACAACTGCTATCAACCTTTCTCACCTTGGCAGGCAGCAGTCTAGTTCTTTGACTTTTGTTTCCAAGGACTGTGAGTGTACCTTGTGAGGACAATGTCTAGTATATAGATAATTTTTTGGAGCTACCCTTTCCCTACTCTCCCTTGAAAGATTCCCCCCTCACATCCCAGTGGTGGCAGTGAACCTCTCTGCATTATGGTTCTTCCGTCCAGATGAGACTGGGTTTTTGTCAAGAATAGCCCCTGAGCTCCTTCAGTATGGCCCAAGATGCCGTACCTGAAGAAAAATGTAGTATGCATATAACAAACACTAAAACAAATGCTGGAATGAGTTGGGGTGTGCAACTGATCAAGAACACAGGCTTGAATTTGCATTGACTTATGAACCACAACCCTCATTCAGCACATTCAACATGAAAGCAGCAAGACTTTCTATACATCAATTCTCCAAGCCCATCCCAGCATTGGAATGAGTCCTGTAAATGTAACCTTGATTCCCTGAAAGAACCTTGCTTTTGATATTCACATCTTCCTAGTTCCCAAAGAAGAACATGATAGACAGTTTGGGTAACCCATTATTTTGTAGCATTACTTTTGTTCCTGTTACGAAAGCTGACTTCTAGTCCATTGAGCAGTACAGTTTGTCCAGTCTAATTATTTTTCAAGATGCTTCAGTGAAGTTCTATCTCAGTTCATTGAAAAGATCAACTTGAAAGTTCCACATCCAAAACTCAAGGGAAGGACATGCTGGTGGGAAAGTGCCAGGTTTGTGACCACTTGTGTCCTCTTATAAAGTCACTGGTGAAGACAAATGACTCCAAGAGTTCCCCGTATTCTCCCCTGAATTCACATTGTAAGAACTCTTTAGGAGAATCAAAGGAATACAAGTATTCTATGAGAGTGTGTCAAAAGAGTTGTTCCAGGTTACATGCACTATCAGAATGAAGTGCTTTATAGAATGAGGCTTTTCAAAGGGACCAGTATGGCAAGAATAGCTGGAAATGAGCAGGCTGGACAAGAACTGAGTGCTCAAAGTAGGTAACAGGATATACCTGATACCTGATAACAGGATACACCTGTCAGTATGTGTGTTGTAATCCACAATGTCCAAAGGAGAGAGGGAGGGAGAGACAGGGAGAGAGGGAGGAAGGGAAAGAGAAGGAAAGAGAAAGGGGGACAGGGAAAGAGAGAGGGATGGAGAGAGGCCTGCCTCTATGGGGTGGGGTGGGTGGGAGGTGTTGGGAGGGAAACTGGGGACACTGGTGCTGGGACCAGTGTACACTATGGAGGGATGGGTCTGTATGGAGACCCACTGTGGAGGGTTGCTGTATGACTACAACTCAATCATGAACAACTTTGTAAGGGTCTATCTCATAGTGATTCAATTAAAATATCTTTGAAAAAATAAATTTGCTTCTAGTCTATCCTCAAAATGGTCTGAAAAATGGACATTCCTAGGAGCTAAGAACGGAAACACAGGGGAAACTACAGTTCTTACCTAAATGTTGCCACGAAGTTTACTATGGGCCATCCTAACACAAATGTTTTATCAGAATGACAGTTTCTCTCCTCAACTTCTTCGGTACATGTTGATATCCACAGATCAGACAGTCTTACTTTGTATTTAATTTGATAAGTGTTATTGTACCTGAAAAGATAAAACCAAATAGGACTTCCTGTTATGTGATTTCTTCAATGTGATGAGAGTTTCTGTACTTGTGATAAGAGCGTAGTTTCCAGATGTTAGGGGCAAACCAAAACCTTATCCTTATTTTCATTAGCATGAAGTAAAAGGTAAAGGTAAAGGCCCTCCCGTTGATCGTCGATTTGCTCGAGCGGGCCCAGTAACGTCTCCATTGGAGACTTTGTTGTTACTGTGTCTGGCATATCGAATACTCTCGGTAGCTTGCCAGGCTCTCCGAGAGGGGCGGAGGAATCGAACTTGGGTCGGCCATGTTGGCTGCTTGTAAGGCGAACGCCCTACCTGCTGTGCTACCGCTCCAGCATGAAGTAAGCACAGTAAATTTTAACATAGGCCAAATGTAATCCTTGAAATAGTTGATGCATCAGCCCACATGCTTGCACATTATGGTAGAGAAATGATGTAACATGGCAATTTGATTTTTCTAGATATTGAACAATATATTTGGATCAAAAACAGTTTTGAAAGTATGATTTGAAAGGAAATCAGTTTATTTTTAACATTCTTACATTTCAAGATGATTAAGTAGGTGAAAAACATATTTAAAGTCCCTTTTTTGGGGGGTACGGTGCCGCCAGCAGGTCAACCTGTAAATGTCTGGCAAGTGCATGATGGTGCCTGATGGTGCCTTCCTTTAGGCTTCCAGATACCCCAAAACTGCTGTTGTGCCTTTGGCCAGACCCCAACAACCTGGGGCCAAGTTTACCAAGAAATTCAACGGCCAAAAGTTAGGTATGTGGGAGACATACCCACAAACCACCTCATTTATTGGCCTTATTTTAGAGGCCCATAAATCTCAAACGAGATCCAAAGAGGCAATTAGGGCCTGTAGCGCAGAGGTAGGCAGGAACCTGTGCCACACTCAAGGCCCCTCTCCAAGAGCTCAGGCCGAGCCTCACGCATGAGTGAAGTCCTACAGAACCCAGGTAATGGGGAACTTTGTGACCTTGGTCTCTGGGCTCAGAGGGAACAGGAGCAGAGATCCTCTGCCCGGTTGCCCCAGTCTCAGGCCACCAAGGAGTCACAACCATAAGCCACCTCCTGCCGGTGCCAGATAATCTCATCACCGGCCACCGTCCAGATCACATGGCTGCTTCTCCCTAAAGGGAGCATGACATGCGCCCCCGATAACCATGCCACAGGACTCTGCACCAGGCTGTTTTCCATTCAGGGTCCCCCAGAGGGGGCGCGGGTGGAAGCCCTCCCTGCCCCACGAGACCCAGCTCTGGCAGCCAAAAACTTCCACAACCTATCCGACGCCATGCTCAAGGCTGCTCCCCACATGCTCAGGCGAACCTCACATATGACTAAATATATCCCTGGACTGTGCCACCATGAAAGCGGCCACAAAGCAAATTATAAAACACTCCCTACCCATTTTCCATAATTACCACACCACAGTCGATGGGATTCAGATAGTTGGCAGCAAATAATAGAGTGAAAAAAATATATCCACAGATCAGACAATCTGCATATATACATATTTTCAGAGATGTATACCAAAGCTCACACCACCCAAACTTTTACAATATATTAATGTTAATAATATCCTAAGAATATCTTAATGGCTCCTGCCAAAATAAAACAATCTTCACACTGTTTCCTATATGAGCACTTTTTTGTAAGCATGTTCAGCAGTTCTTCATAACAGACAATACAAAATATATTACTTCAGTTATGTTTTGTGACAGGGATTGGGGTTTGGGACGGAAACATCCCGAATTTGGTGGAGGGAAGGTGGAATGGTGGTGGGATTGGTGCTTGAAAATTGAATGTAATCAAACATTGTGAACTAACTTGTACAATTAAAAAAATTTTTTTAATAAAGAAGTAATGTGGAATTCATGCCCAATTCAGTGACCTTAACCAATGGCTGGATAAATAGCAGTGCTCCTACATTATAAAAATTAAATAAATAAAATTGAAAAATCATGTTTCTTTTTGGAGATTTGGTTCACATGGTGTTCTCTTCTATTTTGGCTATAATGAAAAACAAAAACTCACAGAGCATAAAAGCAGAGCCCAAGATGAAAGTGAAAGAGAAAAGAAGTCAGAAAGAATTAGATTGAAGTAGAGTCACCACAAGGAATCGTCTCCGGGGGCTGAGAAAATGATCTACTTTAGGTCAGCAATGGAAGAGATTTCTAACAATATCTACGTCATCTTCCCCAACTCCAACTCCTTAGGACCACGGTCGTCAAACCTCCTTGTCAGGTCACCAAATTCACTATGTCAGGAACACTCCTAAAGTAATTGAAACTTAAACAGGCAGGAGGAGAGAATGCCCAGAGAAATGTGACTTCCTATCGCTCAGAACCAGTGTAATGGTAATGCTGTTTTATAATATGAACAACAGTTTAGTGGTAATGCTGTTTTATAATATGAACTACATTGTGCATTCTACTTACTTGATTTTGGCGATAATAAGTATATCCTCATAGAGAAATAAATGGCGGTCCTGTTTCTGGATGCCTCTCTTCAATTCAACAGGACTACTCAGCAGTAATTCTCTCTGAGTGGTCAAGGTGGGTGAACAACCATAAGGTTCATCATGGAAAGTAGCACCCTGCCTGTAATTATCAAGCACCACAATCTTTAGTCAATCAATTAAATGGGTTTCAACAAAATCACAGTTTCTAGTGGCTATATTCAAGGGTCTTTATGTTTTCCAGTACAATGGTTCAGTGCACTAAATATTTCTAGTCAACTGCCACACAGAAGTTTTGAATAGTTCATTAGAAAAAAAATTCAAACAGAGCAAAGTTGAAATTTTATAAGACATGTATAGTCCAATTTAAATTCAACCACTCCAATGTTTTATCTTAGGTGTACAATGAGTTTCAACATATGCATTCACCTTTGAAGTCAGAACCCGGTCAGTACACAGAATGGCATATAGTCACTGCCAACATGTTCTCAGGTGTTACCTAAACTCTCTTGGGCTGGTGCGATAGCGCAGCGGCTAGGGCGTTTGCCTTGCACACAACCAACTGGGTTCGATCCTTCTGTCCATCTCAGAGAGCTCAGAAAGCGACCGAGAGTATCCTGCCCACACAGCAGAGCCTGGCAAGCTACCTGTGGGGTATTTGATATGCCAAACACAGTAACAACAAGTCTCACAATGGAGACGTTACTGGTGCCCACTCGAGCAAATCCATGAACAACGGGAGAAAAGTGCTTCAGTTCTACCTAAATCATTGAAGACGGATTGCTCCTGAGTTCTTTTTCTGGGTTCTCTTTTCAATGCAGGTGGAGATGTATTGGCTCAAAAGTCTTCTACTGCCAAACACAAATCTTTAGAGATTTTTTAAAATTGCCCAAACAAGCAGATCTTACCTGGTCTGCATATTCTATGTAACTACAACCAGCTTTGAGAACCACTGCCAATGGTTGTATCTATGGAGTATATGGTCTAGAGATCAAATTTGAAGCGAATTTTTTTTAAATGACCAGTATCAAAGGGAAAAAAATGTTACCACATCGTCAATTACACATTTCATATGTATACACTCAGGCTATGTTAAAGGATAAGGTGGTTAGATGATATACCTACTAAGAGTTAATATATCGAACTTTTAGAGAAGGTAGATGATCTTACCATTTCAAGCAACAGAATGAGGAACAGCAAGAAGAACCTTCTGAAATGGTTTAAAAAAACACAAAGTTCAATTATTTCTTGATATGAAAATTAATGCTTAAATATATGAAAAGTTTAGTGTTCTTCGAACTATAAGAAGTATATAAACTCTAGATAGGGCAATCTAAGAAAGAAAATTCCCTTTTGATATATGTCCCACGTGCAGGACATACCGTGATTTATTAGAAGGGATTCCTGTGTCTTATTTGCTGTCTAGCATCCCGGTTTGCTTTTTCCTCTTTCCCACAATGGGTGGAGATATTCAAATGTCTCAGTCTATTCGATTTCTTCTAGAGTAGTGGTTTTCAACCATTAATCCACAAGCTGGTGCTGGTCTATGAAAATGTTACTGCTGCTTAACACCTGGCTTTCATTTTATATTAGATGTAAAAACTAGTACAGGGAATAGTCACGGTCACGGTCCTCCCGTTGTTCATCAATTTGCTCGAGCGGGCCCAGTAACGTCTCCATCATGAGACTTGTTGTTATTGGGTTTGGCATATAGAATACCTCACGGGGAGCTTGCCTGGCTCTCTGAGAGGGGCAGAGGAATGGAACCTGGCTCTACGGAGCCCGCTGCATGCAAGGCCAACGCCTTCCCGCTGTGCTTCAGTACTGGACAGGTCTGTCCCCGCTCCTCCCCCTCCTGGAATACTGCCTGCAGGCGGCCTCCCTGCCGCCCCCTCCCCCACCGATGGGGGTGGGGAAGAAATATAAAAGCGGCCAGGAGGGGGCAAAAAGGTGCAGGAAGGGGGAGGGGGAAGGGCTGCAGGAAGAACTAGAAAAAAAAAGGCTCAGGAAGGAAAGGGGGAAGGGGAGCGCCAGTTGTTGGCAGTCGCTCGAAAGACAGGGTCACCGGCCGGCCGGCCTGGAGATCCGAGTGCCAGAGGGACTGACAGACCCGACCGGACCCAGGCGAGGCGAGGCGAGGTCTGCGCAGGGATGGACCTCGAGCGGGAGGAGAGCACATGCGAAAGTGATGCCGATATAGAATGGGATCCAGGGAGGAAGAGGGAGAGGGGGAGGGAGAGAGGGAGAGAGGAAAGAGGGGGAGGAGAGAGAGAGAGAGACGGGATTTCGGTGTTCAGTGGTGGTAGTGGTGGTGGAGGAAAATGGGCACTGGTGCACTGGTTGTAGGACTGAGATTTCAACCCGAAAGCTTTGTAACTGTTTCTCACGGTGATTCAAGAAGTAAATTGATATTTTAAAATAAAAAGATCCGGGTGGCTCAACTGGTCGACCTCGGGACGCAGCGGGGCCGGAGTCCCGGGTGGGGGCGCGGATGGGACGGATGGTGAGAGTTGCTGGAGTGGGGGGCGTGGGGGGGGACGGGAAGGGTGGTGGAGGATGGGAGGGGACTTTGCGAAGGGTGGTGGTGTGAAGAGGGGAGGGAGATAGCATAGCAGTAGGGTGTTTGCCTTGCACGCAGCCAACTACAGGGAATAGTACTATAAAAAAAGAGTTTTTATTTTTGCCTTAGTGGTCATGAAGGAATTCTATTTTCACCTGCCTGGAGGCGTCAAACACTCGAAAATCACTATGAATCATTTTGATTTGACATCTATATTTACATTTATGGATTATTTCAGTGACATAAAACATGACCTTTTGGGGAAAGCAGGGATGGCTGGCCGGAAATTGCTAACTTTAGGAAGAGAGTGAACTAAGTTTCACTCCTTGGAATTTGTTTACACAATATAGTTTTGGCACTAAAACCTGTCATGCCTTGGCTTTCCATAGGTGACTGGAGGGAAGCTGGGACTTATTTCCCTATGTCATTCAGGAACCATGCCCCATTTAGTGCCTTACCACCCGACTTTCCTGCATTTGATTTACCCATCCTCATCACAAAGGCAACTGAGAGACAGGCAAGAAAATTCACAACAGATCTCTCCTCTGAAACCATAGGAGAAGGGAGTGACATATTCAAAGCATTGAATGACTCTCCAGTCTAGAGCCTTCTATCTTGCAAAACTGTCAGACTTGAGGGAGGGATAAATACATTTTCAGACAATCAAGAGCTGGCAATATAAGCAGCATCTAACTACAAAAATACAGGTTACAGAAGATGCCGCCACGCAGGAGAACCAGGGAGAAAGGCGTGGCTTTTTAGAATCATAAAACCTCTCAAATGGCAATACTGAAGAAATATAAAAACAGAACAGACCAATTCCAAGCAAGGAAATTAAAACGGTCATTCCAAATCTCCCCAGGAGGAGACTCGTCTAGATAGGTTCATGGGTAAGTTCTAGCATACCTTTCAAAAAGATTGAATACTTAATATTCCTCAAACTTCTCAAATGTGAAATAAAGAGGACTAGGCAAATCTCTAGGAAAGCAAAATTACATGGATACTGAAAGCAGATAGAAATATGACCTGAAAAATTTTCAGATGAATATCACAATTGATCATCAATTTAAAAATCCATAACAAATCTTAGCAAACTGAATTCAACAACATACCAGTTGTAAGTACCAATACACCACAATTAACTGGGTCTCATGTAAGGAATGAAAAGAGTGTTCAATGGAAGCAAAGTAATGTCATATGCAATAAAATAAATTTTTTAACAATTTCCATTGATTATATGATATTGTGTATAACATTGATTGTATTGTTTGATACAGAGACATCTGTATGATTATACTACTGGATAAAAAAGCTTTTGATGAATCCAACACCCACTCATGATAAAAATCCTCAACACAGCAGGCATAGAAGCAAACTTCCTTAAGATAGTAACAACCATTGACAATAAACTACAGCCAGTATTTCACACAATGGTGAAAACCTAAAAGGCTTCCCTCTGACATCATACACAATGCAAGGATGCCACTTTCTCCACTGTTATTCAACATAGTATTGAAAGCCCCAGTAGTATTTAAGCTAGCAAAAAAAAATCAAAGAGATCCACCTGGAAGTCTAATTATCACTCTTTTCAGATGACATGGAAATATGCATAGAGGATCAATTTTTAACAGCTTTGTGAGTCATGGTGCCAAAGTAGAAGAATGCCATGCCTTTGCACAGATTTTATATTAAGTCAGCACAGCATTCACCATGTATCAAATGTATGCTCACTTCAAATAAGGGTAAATAACATTGACATGGACTTCCTTTTACAAAAGGGATACATAGCTTGAAGAAAATCACCTGAGTCCTTTGGAGATACAAACTACTAAGTTAAAATGTCATTTCACAGTTAGAAATAAATGGAACGAATAGCCAGTCAGTTCCTATACATTACAAAAGATTAAAAATGAAATGTGTACTGAAATAGGATGGAGCCCCAGTAGATTACATGACCATTTCAGAATATATTTAACTGATTTAGCTTATTCACTTCACATTTTTACAAATTTACTGACAGACTTAACCATAGTTAAAGGAAACAATTTATGATATTCATTGATAATCCAACTTTACCATCCACTGTGATGTTAGAGTCATGTTGTTCTTCTTGCCTGAAATTTATAAAAGTGCCTTAGGATCATGCATAACTATCAGATCTTAACATGCATTATAAGAAAAGATTTGTGTGAAACCAATCTGTAGAGCAGCATTAAAATGACTTTTCCTCCTATCTTTTGATTGCTCTTTCCAGAATGGGTCTTTTTTAGGTTTGGGGGCCACAGGTACACTCGACCTTTGGGCTATCCTATCTAATTTCTTTACAAATAAACTTCTTTTTTGTTCAGCGCTTGATAGGTGATGCTAAAGGACAACTCCCACCTCCCAGGGACTACTCTTAGAGGCTGCTCTTCCTGGTGCTTGGGGACAATGGGGTGCTGTGCTGGAGTTTGATCCCGAGCCTCCTGTATGCAAAAATGTGCTCAGTCCACTGAGCTCTCTCCAGCCCCTCTCTAAAGAAATTTTATCAAAAAGTGGGACCTATGTGTTTGTATCCAATGTGATAGAACATTCACTTCTGAATCAATTTCAAAGTAACTGATCACAAATATCACCTGGAAGGCCTTACAACTCATCTAAAGAAGAGGCCTTATCTTTTGCAAACCACAACACCCTATAGGAGAGAGAGAACAAAAGTGAATGAATGCCCTGGTGGGGGGTGGGAGGGATACTGGGATCCGTGGTGGTGGGAAATGGGCACTGGTGGAAGGATGGATCATTTTATAATTGAAACCCAAGCACAAAAATTTGTAAGTCTACAACTGTACCTCATGGTGTCTCACTAATAAAAATTAAAAAGAAAAAAAAAAGAAGAGGCCTTATTAGACAACTTCATGAGTCCTATTTTCTAATAGCAGGTGAAGAGTTCAGGTGCTGAAATGTTCAGGAAACATACATGAAATAACATGGCTAGTAACCAGTGTTGATTCAAAGCTTCCACTTACTCGACACCAGGATTTTCCTCTACATCAGGATGTTCCTCCACATTAGGTTGTTCCTGAACACCAGGCTGTTCCTCCACATTAGGTTGTTCCTGAACACCAGGATGTTCCTCCACATTAGGTTGTTCCTGAACACCAGGCTGTTCCTCCACATTAGGTTGTTCCTGAACACCAGGATGTTCCTCCACATTAGGTTGTTCCTGAACACCAGGATGTTCCTCCACATTAGGTTGTTCCTGAACACCAGGCTGTTCCTCCACATTAGGTTGTTCCTGAACACCAGGCTGTTCCTCCACATTAGGTTGTTCCTGAACACCAGGATGTTCCTCCACATTAGGTTGTTCCTGAACACCAGGATGTTCCTCCACATTAGGTTGTTCCTGAACACCAGGATGTTCCTCCACATTAGGTTGTTCCTGAACACCAGGATGTTCCTCCACATTAGGTTGTTCCTGAACACCAGGCTGTTCCTCGGGTGTCCCACCAATATTGAGAGATGCTGCAGTATCAGGTGTCTCTGGCATTTTTCCGTCCTGTTGAGAGGGAAAAAACCCATCAAAATAAAGGTTTTCAAACTGTTTTGACTTTGGAGGTCATACCTGGCGGTGCTAAGGAGTTACACCTGGCTCTGCACTCAGGAACTAGTCCTGGAGGTGCTCCAGGAAACCTATGAAATGCTGGGTATCGAACCCAGTGTGGGCATGTGCAAGGCTAATGTGCTAGTTGCTGTACCATCATCAGGTCCCCAGCTCCACAACTTTTGTGTTACCTTTGAAGGAGCTTATGATCCCATTATGTAGATGAAACAGTGACATCTGAAACAGTGTCACTATAAAGAGGTAATAGTTGTTTAGGGTCAGAGAGCAAGGAATTGTATGTGGAGTACACTAGGACGGGCCCAATAGCATAGCGGTAGGCCCGGGTTCGATTCCTTCGTCCCTCTCGGATAGCCCAGCAAATTACTCAGAGTATCCTGCCCGAACAGCAGAGCCTGTCAAGCTCGCTGTGGCGTATTCAATATGCCAAAAATAGTAACAGCAGTCTCACGATGGAGATGTTACTGGTGCCCGCTCGAGCAAAGCGGTGAACAACTGGAGGACAGTGCTCCAGTGCTACATTCCATGAACCAAACATCATCATAACAGTTGTCAGCTGATATAAAACTTGTTTGGACCCCTGTTGGAGCAGGGGCAGGAACAATTCCCTCTGAGTCATAGATTCCTCAGGGCAGGCTCTATACTACTTCACAGGCTTGAGAGGCTGCAATCCCGGCTTCCAGGAAGGACAGAATTTGAAGAAATCAAGTCAAGGAGGAAGAGAGTTAAAAGATGGAGACTGTATTCTTAAGGGATTTAAGGGACCTTTAAGTGTACATATGTTTATATTGGGAAATCCCACCTTCTCTGACATTATTCTTCCTTCCTTTTTATTTTGGCTTTAATGGAATCACTGTTCATAGTGCTGTACAGAATATTAACATTAGTGATAAATGTATTTCCTTCCGATGAAGTTATCCAAAGAATTAGTCTGTAAATTGAGGGCTTTTTCTATTATCAAAATTTTAATTGAGGCACCATGATTTACAAAGCTTTCTATATTAGGGTGTCGGGCATCCAATATCCCAACACCAATTCTACCACCAGTGTCATCTTCCCTTCTCCAGGTTCCCACAACCCCTTCCTCAGGCATGCATCCATTACAGACACGTTTAAGTTTGATCCCAATTTGGTTTCCAAGCCAATCAAACTATTGGCTCTGTGGTTTACATACAGGCAAACACCTCACCTCAACGCTGCTGATGTTCCCATGGCCTCTAAGTTACCCACGGACTGCCTTTTCTTACTCCTGGCTCTGTACTCTGGGGGCCATGTGACGCAAATTATCGAACCCCGCTCAGCTGCATGCAAGGCAAATGACTTCCATGTACTATCTCTCCTATTGAATATTTCTAAAGTCAAGTTTTTAAAATAAAATTACAGTGGGGAGAAAAGGTAACCGAACTTAAAAAAAAAGATACGATCCCATAGTAGGCAAAACCATCCATTGCATTAGGGTTTAGGTAAATTCTTGATAACACATCATTTAACTACTCCTCAGGAAAAGAAACAGAAATTTGAGGTGAGCTAAAAACTAATGAAATACAAAGCATAATCTATTTACTCCTTTGCTGCCACATGGGAACAAGGAGGAGGAAACTGGAAGAAGCGGTAAGAGAGAATCATGATTCCATTTACAAACTGCTGCTGTTCTACTAAGCAGTCATTTCTACCAGAAAAGAATACTTTAATAGCTGTTTTACCAGATGTCTCCTGAACAACAGAATTCCGTTTCAGAGACAAAACATCTATTCTGCCAAAGAGTAAATGAACAGAGCTCCCCATGAAAGATGAAACTCAAACTGTTTTCTTTTATACTTCAGCAACAACTCCATATGATGGTAATAAAGCCAGCTAATCGACAAAGTCTATTCCAACCAGTTGAACTCTATCTTTCAAAAGAGACTCACTCCCTGTGTCCAGTGCTTACTTGATTTATGATGCCTGTGTGATAGCGCTTTCTATTATGTAGCTTTTAGGCCTTCTTCTTAGAGAGCAGACATCAGTCCTTTAGAGACTTTTTCTCCCTTCCTTAGAAACAGTTCATTTAATAAACCATTTGTTAGTAGCCCTATCATTGCCTTGTACCCCCAGTGCCTGGCACAGACTTATCTATTCGATGTAGGGAGGTTTCCTGTGGATTTTAAATGTCACTTATGAATGCCTACCGAAATGTGGCAAATGCCCGCAAAATCTAATACCATTTGAGTCAAGACTGCATTGATAGATGCAACAAGTGGGTGCCTGGCTTTATATAAAATATGACTTGGCAAGAAAAGTATTAAGACATGCAACAACATGGGTGCATGATTATTTCTACAAAACTTCCAGAAGACATAAACCGACAGAAACTCAAGAGCAGGGTAGCATGTGCCTAGAGTTGGGGTTGGGCAGGGAAGGGAACCGAGATGATGGTCGAGAGTACGGTGTTGCCTTCTGGGATAATGACAATGTTCTGAAATTGCTATCATGGAGGCATGTTTATGTGTAGAGACTAAAGCCAACAGCCTGTATATTTGATACCCACGAATATTATGTCCTAGGAACTTTATCTCAGTCGAGCTCTTCAGACGAAATAAAGAACTAAATTACTAAACCACCAGGCTGTCTCACCAAACTGGTTCATGGCTGGAAGTGATCATTTTCTTTCTCCTTCTAACAATCAACTGATAATGGAAATGGTTTCTTTGCATTTTTTTCTAACATATTTCTGTACCAAATGGTTCAGCAGCTCTCAGTCTGAAACCCTCAAAAATGGGAGGCACATGCCTACCTGTCTAATTCAGCATTTCCAAGAGCAGATCCTCAAGATTTGGGTATCCACTTCCTGCATCTGAGAGTTGAAGGTGGTAACCAGGACACTTGGATCGGAATAGGAAGTTGTAAACAGGTGACCAAAGCAGAAAAGTTTCTTTCTTTTATTTCCTAGCATTCTGAAAACATGCTTGCCATAAATCCCTGGAAGGAGTCTCTCATTGGAATTTTTTAACTTCATGTTAATCACGAGACACTAATTGGAAAACCTGTCAGTGGCTCTGATGGTGGTGATTCTGGTTCTCATAGAGGTGAAAGGGAAAGAAACCTGTATCAAAAGTGGAGTATGGAAGTTGCAAGTCATATGATCTACAAATTGTTCAGTGTTTTATTCCAGTCCCATTTGAGTCACAAGGTGCTAAAGTCACTTTGAAAAAAAAATCTTTTGAAAGTTACTTTCAGATGCTTAAAATGATCATAGAATTGAAACGAAGACTTGGAGAAAAGTCTTGAAAGAAGTTTCAAGGATAAGGAAACTGTTGAATTTACAAATTCACTTCTTCAAACTGACTCCACCCACTGTGACTAAGAAACTCTTTCTTGTCTCCCTACACTCCTGAAGCGTATCTATGTGGGCACATACTCAAGCCACTGAATCTTAAAGACACTGTCTTCGCAAGGGAATGAGAAAATTCTTTGCAACTTTGTGTCATGCTTTATGGTTCTATCATCACAAGGAGGGTTTTGGTTGCTAGATGAGCAGATATTTCTGCTATAGTCAGTTGTTCTATCGTAAGGAGGATCTACTCACTCAGAATCATGTCATTCAGAAGTGGTTTGGGCCATTGATTCAAGCAAATATCTTCAGATGACTAAAGAATATGTTATTTTCTGAGGTTCAGAAATATATTTACATTTGACAAGCTTCCCTTTTCCCATGAGACAACAACTTAGAATCACAACAATAAACACAGGAATCTATATAATATTAGAGAAGTGTGGGCACCAGGCCAGATGACTCATGTCCCGAATTCGGAACTCTGGTTCTCCAGCTTGACTCCTCCAAATCCTTTCATTTCAGTAAAATGAAAAGTGTTCAACCTATAAGAAGGAATCCAATAAAGTGCCATCATGACACAAGTCCTTGGATACAGAAAGCACCTTGCTAGTGTAACAGCAGAGTAATGCTTTAGAAAGAAGAACATAACCTCTGGGTATGAATCAAGGAGGCAAGAATGTGCCTTAAGATTCTTTGTGCCTCTGCCTCCACCTACCAAACATGCTTCCGGAGAGTGTTGGACTCTGGAGAGTGTTGGAGCCATCCAGTTGATTGAACTTGTACTTTGGTGAGTTTGTCTGGTCACGATTCTCTTTGGACATTGACTTGAAGTAGGCAAGGTGAGGCCCCACAGATTCGTCCTTCATAATCCTCACACCATTTTTGAACTTTACTATGTTTTCCACATTGCTGCCCACATAGTTGGTATTTGCACACTATATACTCTCTGGCTCCCCAGTTGTATCCAGCTGCCTGCTGGACAAAGTGCTGACTCACCTAATGGTCCAGTAGCTCAGACTCAAGAGTCCTACCTCATTTCTCAAGTATGTGTGTGTGTGGGGGGGAGGGGGTTAAGGGGTGGCGGTGGGCAGATGATGATCAACCCTCAAATCGTGATGGTAAAAGAATTTTCCCCAAATAGTGTATGAAATGAGAATGCAAAAGAGCTTAGGTTTATCCAACTTCTCCTAGGGGCTAGAAAGAAGCTGATACTCCTGGTGTACAAGGAGGAACAGAATAGAAAAACACTCTCTGAGGTGCAAATAGGGCCCAAAGAAACAGGGAAAGCCAAAGAGTAAGCTTCTGGGTTTCTGAAACGTAAGCAGATGTGAGCATACACATATTCCATATTTAGAATCCACTTTTCTAAGTGACCAGACATTCACCAACAGGGTTTACTTTTCAGTCATGCCACATGCCAGTGTCTATTGAAATTAGGTCAGGGCTGCTAAGTGCAGCACTGATATACCAGCCCTGATGGGGCTGTTTCTGCTGCCCATTGGAAGTTTCTCGTCTAAACTTCTCCTGAATACGGAAAATGAGACCGCAACAAAATGATCCAATGATCTGAGTTATATTGCCTTCAGGCCCCTTCACTGGCCACTGACAAAGGCAGTTTCCTCACCCCCTTTCCTGTCTCCCACACTGAGGCTGAGTCTTGAGGTAAGAAACCAAGGCTGGACATCAGCCCTATCCTAGGTAGCCTCAGGTGCCATGACCAAGCTGAGCTGTCATCCTGCAGGCTTCTAGTTTGTGTGGGACATGCAGCTCCCCTGCGATCAACTCCACTGAGACACTCAAACTAACAACCAGACAAAACTTACCCTCCACGTAATTTTTCAGGGAGTCTCAGTGTGGAGTATAATAGCAAACTAACAGAGAAAGGCTGTTAGACATTTGTTCGTCAGGGTCTAGAGGCAGGGAAATCCCAGGACAAGGTGCTGGAGGATGCAGTTCTTGGTGAGGGCTCTTCTTGGTTCCCAGGAAGGTGTCATCCTGGGTACCTTCAAGAGCTGACAGAGTGCGAAGCCAGCCTTTTGCTGAAACATCAATACCATCACAAGAATGCCACTGTCACATCTCATCTCACTAAAATCTCTCCCCAAACCATTCCATCTGCAAATACCACTACAATGGGAATCAGAGCTTCACTCTACAACCAGGTTTATGCCAAATGTTCTCCTCAGAGAACTATGCACAGTAAGAAAATGTGCACTCAAGTCACTGCATACTCATCAAGTGTATGTACACAGAAGTGTGTATATAGGTATAACATATGGAATGCATTGTTTTAGACAAATACATACATATATGTCTACAGACTTAAACACATGTCTGTCTATATATATATGGATATGCGGATATGACACACATAAAAGTGTATATATAAAAAGATATGTAATTATATTTTACAGATGATAGATATTTTATAACAAATAAATTATACACATAGAATTTATTATGTTTTATTATGAAATGTAATATTTGCATATATATAATATATAGACACATAATGTACACATTTCTATTATTTATTTATATATTAATTATATATAAACATACATATTTTATATATATTTAAATGACATAATATTCTAAATGTTCATATTTACTTATACATTGAACTATAAATAATATATTATATTTTACATAAGAATATTTATACCATATAATAATTACATATTCTATATTTCAAATAAATCTATAAATACACACTTATTTGTGTATATGTAAACATATATGACATTTCTGTTTCTTTTTCTGACAGTAGTCTATTAAAGTTTAAGAGGCAGTAAGGTGAAACTGAGAGTTTTCAATTGCTGATACTTTCTAGGAAGATAAAGTTTTTATCTTCTGTATTTTGTTAAGTTGCAGCTGGGTCTGTGTGGCACAGGATGTCTGAACTTGGGAAAGAGCAACCACCACATCCTGAATGACAGCTAGAAAGGAAATGACTCAAGTGGAAGGTTTTCTTTCCTGCAAGTATCCCCTTCTGTGCCTTCTCCTGAATCTCACCTTTGGTCTTGCAGACTTTTCTTCAAGTCACAACACAGGAGACACAGCAGATGTTAATCAGTGATAAAACTGTATCTCAGCAGGCTTCACTTCAGAACCAAAAGCACAACTGTGCTATACAGGTAGCTGTGACTTGAGTCTTTACAATCTGAGACATATAATTGTCCCCCCCGCAACCCACAAAAACTCGGAGAAAGGAAGTTTCTAAATTGGCATTTCTAAAAGACAACTGTGCTGAATATGAATGAGAGCCATCACATTTAATCAAAAAATTATTGTTCTTATATGAATTTTAGAGCCACCAACTGATAGTTCAATGGCTATGTTTCTTTTATTTATTTATTTATTTTGCTTTTTGGGTCACACCCGGTGATACTCAGGAATTACTCCTGGCTCATGAACTCAGAAATTACTCCTGGCAGTGTTCAGGGGACTATATGGGATGCTGGGAATCGAACCCGTGTCGGCCATGTTGGCTGCGTGTAGGGCAAACATCCTGCCTGCTGTGCTATCGCTCCAGCCCCCCTCAATTGCTATGTTTCAATGAAATGTTGCGTTCACATTTTAAGTAAAAAAATAACTATGAAACGTTAATTTCCCCCTTACACTGAAGTCATGTAATCAAATGTTGACTGAATTGAGAGTGTTTCCAGTGGGTTCCACTGAGTTTCAGAGGATGGTTTTCTATGAGGAACTCACCTGTGGTGTAGGACCACCCACACAGAATTTGGGAAACTAGTCCTATGAGTCTGGAAACTAGCGCAAGCCTTCCAGCAACAAGCACTGCATTAAGCATAAGAAAGCAGGTCTGACTGAAAACGTCCTCAAATGCATGTGCCTTAGAAAAAATGTTGAAACTGACTGATACCCAGGGATAGGTTGGAAGGCCATGGAACAATGATTGTGTTTGCCCACAGGCTTCATGGTTCTTAGGCCTGAGCAACTTTCACCGAATTACACCTCTCCCTCAGCAGAGGTGAGATCTTGGCATTCCTATGGGTCTGGTTTGTGGGAGAATCCAGATAGGCACTGTTTACCGAATAAACATCAATTCAGTGTGGCATGCGGAGGATCAAGTCTCTGCATCCAAGGAAGGAAACTAGCTCTCTGGAGTCAAACCTCTCCAATGTGCTTTTCTCAGATGGTTACATCCAAAATTCAGAATCGTCTCTCTTGATATCTTATGTTTCATAGCAAAATCAGCTCTAGTTAGGTTAGGAAAAGAAATGAAGTTGAGAAATCTGGGTTCAGACTCGGGCTCTGCTGTTCACCCCACACTGGCTCATTTCCTTCCGGTGTAAGAGCACGTTCTTGCCTATACCACATGGAACAGGTTTTTATTGTCCACATTCACTTCAAGAACTTTTCGGATTTCCTTTACCAAGATCATGGTGAATAAACTCATCTTTATTTGACCCATTTTGTAACCTTGTAACATTTGGTATTTCTTAAGAATGACTGCTTTAATTAGTAGTCTTATGGACTGATGTTCATAGGCTGGATATTCATAGTCTTATGGACTGATGTTCATAGTCTTATGGACTGATGTTCATGGGCTGGAGCGATAGCACAGCGGTAGGGCGTTTGCCTTGCACGCAGCCAACATGGCCGACCCGAGTTTGATTCCTCCGCCCCTCTCGGAGAGCCCGGCAAGCTCCCCAGAGTATCTTGTTTGTACGGCAGAGCCTGGCAAGCTCCTCATGACGTATTCGATATGTCAGACACAGTAACAACAAAGTCTCCAATGGAGACGTTACTGGGCCCGCTCGAGCAAATCGATGATCAACGGGAGGGCCTTTTTACCTTGACTTACTGATGTTCAGAATACCTCAAATTCACATGCTTTCATTTCATGCTCACAGAGCTTTCATTTCCCATTGGATGGCAGTATGAAGATATGGACCCTTTGAGAAAGCGTTAGCATTAGCTTGGCATAAGGCACTCTGAAGAGTTGGATCCTCTGAGGAGACCAGTGGCCTCATCAAAAGAGCCCAATGATATCTCTCTTACCACCACCTCCATCTTCCTCTCCACTCTGCTTTCACCCATACTCTCTTCTATGGAAGAGAACAGCAAGAGGATGGCTCGAACTAGAAATTAGCTGGAATTCCAACCATACTTTTTCACCATCACTAGAACTAAGAGAAAAAATTGTTGCTAAAGTCACTCAACTTTTGGTGTTTTCGTCATGGTAAGGGAAGCTAAATTAAACAGTATTCAACGGATAATCAGGTAAATGTTCTTATACTCAACAAATGGAAATTCCTTTGTACTGTTTTATATCTACTTACACTTAGCAAGATCTACTTTATACAAAGTTTTCTTATAATTTATTCCTTCCTATCACTTTTGATATGTATCATCTACGGATTATGACCCCATTTTACAGGGAGGGAACCAATCAGAAGTTCAGAAGTCAGTGAACGGAGGAGTTTCTAGGAATGTGAACTACATTGGAGGCATGGGCAATGCCACTGGACAAGTAGACAGGATGGTTTTCATACAATTAGTGTTTGACTGAATGATTCTTGAAGTTCTATAGAATTACCTTGTCATAGAAGAAAAGATGTGATTGTGGTCAATGTAGCTTTTCAGTGCACTTTGTTCTGCACTGTATTTTAGTTTAGTATTTGACAACAGAAGACACTGTGACCAAAGGTTCTTTTCAGGATTACAGAGTAACAGAGCTAACATTGAAATCCAAATAAACTAATCGATTAGAGTGGTCTGGCCAGTACACCTCTGGTGGAAATCATTCATTAAGAAATACATTTTGGGGGCTAGAGAGGTTAGGTACTTGCCTCACATGTGGCCCTCTTCGATCCCTGGCACCACAGAGGGTGCCCAGAACACTGCCAGGAGTTATCCCTGAGCACAGAGTCCGGAGTATGCCCTGGGAGCTACAAGGTGTGGCCCCCAAAGACACCATACATCATTTCCCAAAATACTTGTAGATATATGAAACCCAAAGAAGTTATAAAACACAATTTACCCTTACTAATGGACTAATAGTTTATTTGGCTGCAACTGGCAATGTAAACAATGATGACACAAGGCTTAGTGCTGAGTAATTACCATTCTAACTCTTGTAGAGTTTTTTCCAAGTATATGTCATGACTCAATACAACCCCATACCCAAAAGTAAAGCTCTTACAGGAAAGCTGGCTCCAAGGCCTATTCTTCATGCTTTGCATGCTGGGGACCTGAGTAGGTATTGACACCACATGAGTCCCAGAGTGCCACCACCCCCAATACTCCCTTCTCACTCCCTCTCTACGCGTACCAAACAGGAAGTACTCACTGAGTATCTCTAGATGGGACCCAAAATAAAATTAAAAAACGTATGACGAAACATTAAAGGAGACCAAGTCTGTTGAGTATTTGGGATACAGGGAGATTGTGAACCATAGTCATGTGATTTGTTTGGAAATAATCCCACAGCTAGACATGGGACTATGGGGGGTGTGTGATTCAACAGGTATGCCCATTCATACTAAAAACCAAGATACCTTCGTTGGAAAAACATTGTGAAAAGCAAAAGTTCTAGAACCTCACTCTCATAAACCCCAAGTGGGTAATAAAGTGTAGGAAGACCAGTTCACAGAACCTACTTCCTCTTTTCAAAAGGAAAAGACTGAAATGGTCAAGTGAAAATCCATTAGGGTGATGGGTAGGGCAAAGGGTGGAATCTCAGGACAATGGTTGTGATGACTACAAAGAATCTGGGGGGAGGGCAAAGAGTAACCCTTGATTTACTGTTTAAGTACCAATTGAGAAATGATCAAGCTCTTAGATGCTTTTCCTTTTGCTAGAATGCTGAATTACCCAGTGAAACAAGGAGACACATCTTGGATTCAAATTCTCTCTCTCTCTCTCTCTCTCTCTCTCTCTCTCTCTCTCTCTCTCTCTCTCTTTTTCTCTTAGTGATCTCCCTCTACCCCATCTCCCTCTCCCTCCCTTTCTCCCTGACAAGTGACCAGGAAGGACCCTAGGTGCTTTCAATATATACTGGAGTCCATTCCTCACCCACTTCACCTATGCTCACAGTGGGCTCTGGGGCAAGGTCGAGGTCCAAGGTCAGGAGTCAGTGAACACCTTCCCACTCGCCTCCACTCGCACTCCCCTACAACTGACCTCTCACCCTTGCACACTCCCGGTGGCAACCTGGTACAGACTTACAGAAAGAGGCAGTGGGGGTCACTCCTTAGGGCTGGGGCGCTAAGGTCCCGCGGGAAGAAACAGACCCCCTCCTCCCCCTGTTCCACACTGATTTCAATTTGTTTCTGCAGAAACCAGGAGGGCATTGGCAGGACACACAAATCAAAAGGCTTTTTAATTAAAAAAAATAGAATAAAAGAAAAGGGCGGGGAGCAACTGTGACTACATCTTGGGGGTGAGGAGGGGCAGAGCAGAGAGAGCCACATCCCCTGGGCCCGCCCACAACCCCGAGCACTTGTTCGGGCAACAGGATCTGCTGGTGGGCATCGGCGCTGCGAAGTGGCCCAGCCACAAGCTGCTGGCCGCCTGCTGTGACAGGCCACCCATGCCCACCTCGACAGCCCCGCCCCGGCCCCAACTGGACCTGCCCGCAGCCCCCATACTCCCGGACCTTCGACCCCCACCGCCTCCCCCAGGATTCTGCAATAGGCGAGGGGACCCGGTGGTCTCCTACCGTCCTCTGCGGCCCCTGTCGCTGGCCAATGGCCTGGGCCACCACCACGGGGACCCGCGCCCAAGGGCGCCGAGCGCCGGGGGGTCCCCAATGGGGGGCCCCCCGGCCGAGCACGGGTGCCCGGGCGGACGGAGGGAGGAGCCGAGCGGGCTGGGCGGAAGATCAGAAAAGACCCGGTCACAGTCGGTAGCAGCAGCTGCGTCGAGCGGCGGCGAGGACAACGGGGACCGAGCGACCCGGAGAGGGCGGCGCGGCGGGGCGTGAGGGTGGGAAATGAGGGAACGTTCGGGGCTCGCGCCGCGGCCGGCCGAACTCCGGGGATTTAAACCCCGCAGCCGCAGGCGCGCGCAGGGCAGGAGCCGCCCCCTCCCCCCGCGGACCGTGCTCCGCGTCCTCCTGCCCTGGGGGCCTCGGGCGGGCCCAGATGCTCCCCGCGTTCCCGCCAGGCTCTCCTGCCACGGGCACAATGCGGCCAGGCTAGAGGCTCGCGACGCAGCGCGGCCTCCGAGCGGCCCAGGCGCTCTGATCCACTGGCGTCCGGGCGCAGGGGTTGGAGCAGCGGGCCCGCGGCTCGCCTCCCGTCGGGGCAATGCTCTGGCCTTTAAAGGTCAGCAGGAAGGCGGGAGGGGCAGGCCTGGCTGGGACCTTGGGCTGGCGCTCCCCACCTCCCGCATCTCGCGCTGGTGGCGCAATCGGTGTCCCGCGCGCCTGTGCGGCCTACGTCACGGGCGTTGACCGCCGACCGCTGGCGATGGCTCCTTGGAGACCGCCCGGAGCCTGAGCGCCACCTCCGAGGCCCTGGGCTGCGACCGCCATGCCAGGCTGCTGCTCCTTGGCCCGCGCGTGGGGCCCAGCTGGACGCTGAGCGTGTGTGGGGGCGCTCGGAGCAGGTGAGGGGCGGGCGTGGGGGGGTCCCTGCCAGCACGTGGGAACCAGCTGGACGCTGAGCGTGTGGGCGGGCGCCCGGAGCAGGTAAGGCGCGGAAGAAAGAAAAAAGAACGAAAGAAAGAAAAAAGGGAATGAGGGAAGGATGGAGGGAGGGAGGTAAGGAAGGAAGAAAAAAGGATGAAGGAAGGAAGGAAGGACCTAACACTCAGACCCTCCTATGAAATGCGCGCCCTGAAAGGGCAGAATGCAGATTCCATAGCATGCTGTTGCTGCCACCTACAGGCCATATGTAAAAGGTCAGAATGCTGCTTGAGAGGATAGTGTTAAGGTGAGCTATTTAAGAGACCATTTCTTTTCTCGTTCCTTATGCTAAGTGATATAAGCCGGAGAGAAAAGGATAAACATCATATGACTCTTAAGTGTGTAAGATATTGCAAGTAAACACAGATGAACTAATGAAACAAAATCAGCTTTAGGACTCTGAGTAAAGTAGAGGCCCTCCCGTTGATCATCGATTTGCTCGAGTGGGCCCAGTAACGTCTCCATTGGAGACTTTGCTGTTACTGTGTCTGGCATATCGAATACTCTCGGTAGCTTGCCTGGCTCTCCGAGAGGGGCGGAGGAATCGAACTCGGGTCGGCCATGTTGGCTGCGTGCAAGGCAGACGCCCTACCCGCTGTGCTACCGCTCCAGCCCTAAAAAAAGGCTTTTTAATAAAAGGTTTTTGAAAAAAGAAAGAAAATGAAAGAAAAGGGCAGGAAGCAACTGTGACTACGTCTTGTGGGTGTGGACTGGGCAGGGCAGAGATAGCAACATCCCCCCCCCCACAACCACAAGCACTTGCTAGCGCCACTGGAGCCGCTGGTCGATGGCGCCGCCACATGGCCAGCCCACAAGCTGCTGGCGGGCTGCTGTGACAGGCCACACACGCCCACCTCGACAGCCCTGCCCCGCCCCGCCCCCAAGGGTCCTTGCCTGCAGCCTCCCGCATCCCCAGACCTAGACCCTGGCTGCCTCCCCCAGGATTCTGCAGCATAGGCGGGGGGATCCGGTGGTCGCCTCCCGTCCTCTGTGGGCCCTGTCGCTGGCCTGGGCCACCACCGCGGGGACCCGCGCCCAGGGGCGCCGGGGGGGGGGGGGTCCCGAAGTCCCCCCCCGCCCCCCCCACACCCCCGGTCGAACTCCCGGCGCCCGGGCGGACTAATGGAGGAGCCGAGCGGGCTGGGAGAAAGAGCAGAGAAGACGCGGTCGGCAGCAGCTGCGTCAGGCAGCAGCGAGGACAGCGGGGACCGAGCGACCCGGAGAGGGCGGCGCGGCGGGGCGTGAGGGTGGGGAAGGAGGGAACGTTCGGGAATGTTCGGGGGTCGCGGAGAGGCAGAACTCCGCGGATTTAAAGCTCTCAGGGGCTGGTTAGCAAGAGCTCAAGCCCCTCCTCACTCCCTCCCCCCCAGGGGGCCTCGGGCAGCCCCGCCAGGGTCTCCTGCTGCAGGCACATCTCGGCCAGGCCAGAGGCTCGTCGCCCCTAGCAGTCAGGCGTAGGGGTCGAAGCAGCAGGCCAGGCTCGCCTCCCCTCGGGGCAACAGACACACACCACACACAAAGGGAGCTCTTGGGGATGTATTCTACCTTGGGCTGCTGTAGACACAGAGACAGAAGAAAGCATATACAAAGGCAGTTGCTACCTTGGAAAAGGGGTGGCACTATGTTTACAATCCTTCGCCCTGACTTTCTGTGGCTATAAAGCTTTCCTCTATCCCAACCCCCATTCTTTTGGTTGGTTTTCAGTGTTCAGGGGTCACTCCTCGTGATCCTCAGAGGACCAAATACAGGTGCTGGGGGTCCAAGTACGAACCCTCCACGTGCAAGGAAAGCATCTTGCCCTGTACTAGCTCTTGGGCCCACATCCATCTTAAAGAGTTTCCAACTTATACTTCAGAGCAAAGCGTCAGATTGCTTCAGCCTGAGCCTAGCTGCCCTAAGTGAGTAGCTCTCAGATACTTTTCACTTCTCTGAAGCTGATCTATCCAAATATGGGCAACCTAAAGGAGGCAACATCTCTAATAGCACGGGAACACAGAGCCTTGAAGCATCCTCTTCAGCCTGCTACTTAGAACTGAACTGGCAAAAACCACTGTCCAGATTGGTTGTGTATTTGAGGAGCTTTAGTGATGGGAAATCTTTGCTTTTTGGTTCTCTGGGCGGAGCAGGCTGGCACTTCAGCTGAGCCCAAGTCCCTTTCTCTCTGGCTTCCTTCTTTTTGGGACAATTTTCCTTCCCGTTAGAGACAGTTGGCTAGTCTCTTCGAGTGCTCAATATGCTCACGAGGAACAGTCATTCTCTTGGCAAGAATCTTGTGCCTGACTTGTTGGTTTATGACAATCTTAGCACAAAATATACTTAGCAGAAAATATAAAATATCCAAAAGGTTAGAGAGCCAGAGAGGGCGAGAGAGAGAGAGAGAGAGAGAGAGAGAGAGAGAGAGAGAGAGAGAGAGAGTTCAGAAAAGCACCTACCAAAGAGGCAGCAAGGGGAGGGGGTAAGGGGTGTTGGGCAGGAACCTGGGGACTCTGGTGCTGGAAATGTACACTGCTGGAGGGATGGGTGCTAGAATATTGTATGACTGGAATTCAATTATGAACGGCTCTGTAATGCTCCAAAAATGAAAAAACTTAAAAATTTTAAAAAATAAACTGGAAGCTAGAATGTTTTTATGACTGTTACAAAAACCCCTTGATGTCATGTTACCTATTAATAAATTGATTTCACATGTAGGAACATGACTGACTCGGTCCTTTTTCTGATCGATTCTAACTTCTGGTTAGAATCAAGTTAGAATCTGGTTAGAAACCAAGATGTTTCTGGTAACTGCATGCAAACAGATAGCTGGGACTCACTTGAACAGACTTTGCACTATACTGATAGTTTTTTATTTTATTTTTGCACAAATCACTTGCAGTTAAACTCTTCTTAAGTTTTGTTGTGTATAACCTTAGGATTTTGTACAAAATTTAAGAATTCACATTCTAAACCTGGTGAAGAACAGTAAAATTAACTTTCAAGACATGTGGTTTAAATTCCTTAAAGATGAGAGAAAATCTGACATCTCAAAACAGAAAAAAAACCTTACAGTATCACAGCTGGGTAAGCACAGCATGTATACCTTGGATTATATTTAGGATTGACAAGTCATCATATACTCTGGCCAAACCAGATGAGAAAACCTAATACCAATCTTCAGTTCTTTTGAGAGGTGCTTCATTGCAAACCTCTACTTCAGAGTTGTCAAGGAGCAGAGCCGGCTCACTTCCTATTCCTAAATTGCACTCACTAGGGATGGGCAGAGTGTGCCATTTCACCATACTTCCTGAGTTGGATATGTTTATTCCAGGACCTTTCTCTCTCCTGGCTCTGGTGCATTCCAACCCTGCTGGGAGGTGGGAACGTAAAGCAGGTCTACAGAAGCTCCTGCTGAGTTCAAATCTAAAAGTTCAAAACTGCTAAAAGATGCCTCTGATTCTGCATTTTTCATCTCTAGCTCAACTGTGGATCAAACTCTGGTACCCTAAGTCTAAGTGCGAGGAACGCCAACAAGGCCGACGTTGGGAGTTCTTTGAGAAAGGCAGTCCAGATTCTGTGGTTCTTCCTTCCCAACCTTTGCCTCTATTAGAAGGGATGTTAGCAGGCTAGAGAGGATGCTGTGTACGCAGGAGCCTCAGTTTCAATCACTGGCACCACAGGATTGTCCTGCATGGGATGGCATTAATGGGGCGCAGCAAGAATCGTAAAGGTTCAAAAGAGTGGAGTTTTCAGTGGCTCCCCAACCCCAGCCCACCCCACTCACCCAAGCAATATCTCTTCCTTAGGCAAATGCTTCTTGTGGCAAACTTTAGTTTTCAAGTTTAATGAGCTTCCTTTAGAAAATCTTGCCAGCGTTAAGAAGGTAGGTAGACTGCGTGAAAGTTTTTGTATCAGGATGTTTGCTTTGAGAATCATGCTATGCATACTTCTGTTATAGGCTTTTGGGCTGTGTGCAAGGCAAATGCTTTCCCTGCTGTGTTCTCTCTTAGACTTCCTGGTGGCTTTAAAAAAACTCAATGCTGACCTGATAAAGTGTGATTTCTTTCTTTTTTTCTTTTTTCTTTTTGGTTTTGGGCCACATGCAGCCTTGCCCAGGGCTTACACTTGACAGGACGTGGGAGACCATCTAAATGTGATTGGGATTGAATCCTCCTAGGCTGAGTGTAAGGCAAGTGCCCTAATAGTTGTATTATCTCTCTAGCTCCTGATGTTTTTCTAGAACCCTTCAGGCTTACAGTTTATTCTGACATTGTTACGCGAGGGAATCCCATTGTATTTCTCCTGAGCAACACAGAACATAGTGAATTAAGGGAGAACCTTTCGTACCTGGAAAACGGAGGCCACCACAAAAAGTGGCTCGCCATAAATCTGTACATCAGTGCCGGCATTTAATTTTTCTTTTAATTCCCTGTACGCCTTCACACTTGCGGATTGATGAAATATGCCTTCTGTCAAGGGCCCCCTCTCATAAAGGAGCCGTAGTATGTTCTGTAGGGAGGAAAAGCAGAATGGTGCTTCATATCGGGGCATCACTAGGGAACTGCCAGGTGGACGAAAGCCCATGTGTTTTCTGGTAGTTCATCATTCTATATATTCATGCTATTATAGTCAACATCCCACCAAGACATTTTACTACAGACGCTTGTTTTAAGTGTCATCTGTTTGTTCGGCGAACCAATAGTCACTTAAAAGCCAAATTTCTCTGCTAACTTTTCTCCTCCTCAGTATTTTCCTGTTCCTTTCTAACACAGACTTCCCCATTCTCCTCCCTGATTCCAAATATAAAAATATTTCTGCCAAATTTCTCCACTTGCTTTTCTTTTTTCTGTTTCATATTTCATTCCACTTGTGCCGTGCCTGCTCGAGCAAATCGATGAACAATGGGAGGACAGTGCCACAGTGCCACAGACAGTGTGTGTTTACTTCCTGCTGCAAAAAGCTCAACACTCTCCTCTGGTGGAAGCTTTCTCTACTTCATTCCCTCGGAATACCGTTTGTATTTCTCTTTCCTGCTCTGTCCTCTGCTTGAAGGAAGAGACAAGCACCCATGGGACTCTGGAACCTAGTTATGGCAATACCTGATACTGGAACCCCAGCATTGTAATCTAAAGTAGGACGAGAACTACTCCCTAAATCTGTGCTAAAAAGTGGCTCGACTAGTGTTTCATACATTGCAATGGCACATACCATATTCATCTAAGGAGGAAACTCAAGTACTGGAGCCTATCTTCTGAGCTACTCTATTGATGAATGGTAACCAATTGTGCCAAGAATCAAAATACTTATAAAGCCCATGAAAGAGTCTTCTCCAAACTAGTCTCTGCTTCTAACGTGAAACTGACTTTCAGAATACTTTTTGAGTTCAAGGAACAGGGTGTGGAGAAGTTGTGGACTCTCTATTTAAAAGCAAATTCTAATTGATCTGAGCAGGCTTATGTGATGTTTCCTAACACTAGTAGACTAGATGACCAAAACCTTTCTAGAATTCTGCTAGAGGTCAATTGAGTTTTGTATCCTTTAAGTTACTGATGATGATATTGGCAGGCATGTGGTTATCTATTGTCCTTCTATTTGGGAAGAGTCTTCCATCAAAGCTACGTTAGATCATTCCAGGTAGCTCTCAGCTCAATTCCAGATTTGTTTGAAGAAAAAAAAAAAAACTCAGGGTTCTGATCCAAAAAGAGTCACTTTAAAATAAAAGTGATTTCAGTCCAATTAGAATATGTTCTGGTGGATCAGCCCATTCAAAATTTTAGAATTCTTAGAGCAACCTCTCAAACTCACATCACTGATAAATAAGGAGGAGCACACCACATTGGATGGGATGGAAAGTACAAGGCAACCAATCTTTATGAACAAGATATCATGACTTAAGACTTAACCTGTAACAGCATGTTAATAATCTCTTCTACAAGGGCCTAAGGGCTCCATGATGAGCTATGATAATCTTCACACACTTTCTTCTACAGGAACATCTTTTGACTGTTTGTAGCAAATTATTGATAACAAGCCATAGAAAATCAATAACTCAGGCTCTGATCTAGGGGCAGGCTTCAGGGGTGGTTGGAAGAATTGGAAAGAATGGTGGTGGGAAGGTACAATAGCAGTGGGATCGTTGTTAGAATATGTAATGTAACAAATTATCCCAAACAACTTTATTGAAAAGTAAATTGAAAACATAAAAAAGTCCACTACAACTCTCCCTTCTTAAGTCACAGAAAAAAATGTTGAGTAATCAGCCTTTTGTTTTTGCCAATTCAACTGTTGGTCAGTCTGTCTAGTTCATTTTATATATTCAAATAACATCTGTCTTGCTGCTAGATACTAAATAAAGCTGTCTTGCTTTTAAAACTGTGACTGACGTGACTGAAAGTTTTCACAAAGTCTTGACTACTTCCTTGAAGTGGGGAAAAGAGTATTGTTTGTGGTAATTTATGTATTCAACCACCTGTGAGACAAGGTTTCTCAGAATAAATCTCAGTTGGAAAAAAAGCAAATGAAATATGGATGGTCTCAGCAGAGTTCCTGAGACATTTCCTAATATGCATATCTGTCTATTTGTATGTATCATTTGGCATGTGATGTTCAAGTTTCCTGAAAAGCACTGTTACCTCAAATTTTTTAGAGGCTGGAGAGATCGTACAGCAGGTAGGGCTTTTGTCTTGCACACACATGGCCAACCCACATTCAGTACCTGAGGGCAGAGTCAGGAGTGGCCAAAAGAAATCAGGAAAATAGGGTGAGGGTGTGTGCAGTAGATATATAAGAGAGTTACTTCTGGGTCCCTCAGTCGGTTCACATTGACAAAAGACAACCATGGAAATTCAGCATGGACTTTTCACTATCCCAATGATTCTTTTGTTTTTATTGCAAATACAGACACCTGGTTTGTATTCATAACAGGAAAATTAAACCAGATCAATCTCCTTTTCAGACTAAAGACTTCAAAGCTCACACTTGGGACCCCCTCCATTTAATGTCACTTTATCATCTAGAGTTCTTTTTCTTGATGGCATAGGTAGGAGATGGCTATGTTTCTAGGGAATGCATGTTAGATGAATGGACCCAAAAGAGAGTTCTATGGAAATCATCTGACCCAGGATGCAGGTAGGGGATGACCCTTCCAAACTACCTCTTTTGAATATGGGACTATTTTGAGAAACACACAGTACAATGTCCCATGGTAGAAAGGCATTGCACACCTGCATCGCTCAATGGAGCCTCCAACGCCGTAATGTGCCTACAGTTTAAGAGCAATGAATAATGTAGAAAGACAAGAATTTCCGTAATGACCACCTCCTAAAATGGTCTTTGCTTTAGGATAATTCAAAAACCACCTCATCCGACTGCAAGTGTGGATCTCGGTACTGTTTTCAGGAACGAAACCTTTGGCATCAAAACGCAGCAGGACTGTGCAGAGGAGCAGCTACTCACCATTTTTGGTCAATGCAGGAGTCCTGGGGGTGGGTTTCAGAATAAACTGGCATCTTGACCTTGGATGAAGGTGTGCTCTTGTTAAGAGTGGTGGCTGGATGAAAGCTATGTCCTCAGTCGTCGGTACCACGATGCCAAGGTTGCTTCTGACATGGCTCATTTGGATATTGTATGGTATCTCGTGACCTACACAGAGAAAAACCACAATGGAGACTTAAGGCTGAGTGGTCCTGGCGCTGGTGCTGCACACTGCAACGGGATAGGATCTATTCCTAGCCCTCTGTCTACCCATCCCTAGGTCTACTCACAGAGGGACTCCGCCAAAGCCATTTTAAGTGGGCAAGGGAAAGAAGGGCAAAGAGAAAGACAATGTTGCTTGGAATGCACGTTTCCTGTGTTGGCATAGAAATACAGTATTTCCAGGCAGTCCTGTTTCTCCTTTGATGTTAAGCTATATCAACTCTTCAGAAAATTCTTGGGATCTCTCGATCTCCAATCTATGATTTAGTAGACCTTACCTACTTACAATGTGGGGGTCAAACTAGCAAACCTTAATGGGTAGCCTAATCTTATAAGGAAAAAGAATTCAAGATCTGTATAGGAAAGACAAATGTGTAGGCGAAAGTAAATAATACATACTGCTGACAGATTTTTTTTTAAAAGTTTGGTAAACTAGTTCTGCTTTTGGGAATTGAAGAGAAAAATCCACACTATTCTTCCCAACTCTACTATTAGGTACTTGAGACTGCCACTATGGAAATGCTTAATACTTAGTATTTATGCTTCATATTTAGTAGTTAAACTTTCTGGCCAATTCTGGCTCTCAGGAGTTAGGAAAACATATCCATCTTATCAAATTTTCAGAAACTTACCTACTAGAAGATATGGTGCTGCCAGTTTTCCAGTATGAATCCACAATTGATAATCCCTTTCAGTGCCCTTGGAGACAAAATAGAAATCCCTCCTATTGCTAAATGAATAAAGCTATTTCTATGCTTCCTACACACACACAAACACACACACACACAGAGGACAGGGTATTAATGCCAATCAGGTTCCTGAGGGGGATTGTAGGGGGTTAAATTTTTTGCCTTTGTAAAGCCAACAGCACTGATTTCTACAACCTTTCTGCAGTCCTTTTGATAGGACCCAGGGTCTATTTTCATTTTCCCCTTAGTGATGACTAGGGGTGCAAGACCTGCAATATCATCAGGACCTCTCTACTCCCAGTAGCAGACGAAAAAACCCACGACATCACATACAGTTTTCAATAAAGAAATGCCTTGGTTTTCTAAAGAGCTCATTTGAAGTGCCCTCACTCATCTCTCCCTGTCTAGTTGTGTCTGAGAATATTGGATTTCATCTCCAACAAGCCCCTGCAAACACAAGCTGTTATCCAGGGAGCCTCAGACATGCTATGTTTGTGTAGAGACCTGAATATGTTAGATGCTGCTGAGTAGCCTCAGCTGCTTCTTAGCAGATGGAGAATGACCATGAAGCTCTGAGAAAAAAGATATCTGGCACAACGTCTACACTCGTTTCATTTGGGACAAATCCCCTCTTGAGGCCAGAAAGGGGAAACGTTCTATCTAGAGAAAAGTCTCAGTCCTGATAAAAACTGAAACTGTTCACCAACAGAATTATAATACAACAACATTCAAACTCAGAAATGAAAGGTATAAATTTAAGCCAACTTGGCTGTATACTCTGATAGGATCAAGCAAACAATATCTTCAGTGACATTTGAACAGACAGGTAGTACTGAATATCCTTACTTTTCCCTTTGATGAAAAGATAGATAGTCCTTTGATGAAAAGATAGTCCTTTTGATGAAAAGATAGTCCTTTTCTTTTATTCATTTTTTAAAAAAATTTTTATTAAAAACCCTTTTGAGCTGTGTGTTGTAGCAATGCCCTCCTGGCTTCTGCGGAAAAAAATTGAAATCAGTGGGGAGTTGGGGGGCGGGGGGAGGGGGATTGTTTCTTCCCGCGGAACCTTAGCGCCCCCGCCCTAAGGAGTGACCCCGACTGCCTTTTTCTTTAAGTCTGTCCCTGGGTTGCCACCTGGACCTTGCAATGGTGAGAGGTCAGTAGCAGGGGAGTGCGAGTGGAGGCGAGCGCGAGTACGTGCTTGTCACTGTGTCATGTCACCATATCACTCTGCTCCCACCTGGGGACAGTGCGACACATGATACATCACCATTGTTTGCAGCTTCTGTAGTGCCCAAGGATCAGCAGGAGGCTCCGTAGAAACCCCTGGAAAAGAAGTCATAGCCGTGAACACCAGAGAGGAGCACAACCCAAAGCCGTCACCGGAAGTCCCCGCACTGAAGCTGGAAAGGCCCTGACCACCCCGAGGTACGTCTCAGAGTTGCCAGATGCTCCTTCCTCTCCAGGGGACATAAAAGTGGGTTGTGATCTAAGCTGCCCATCACTTTCAGGGAAGGAAAAGCAAGCAGCTGACCTGCTGTCCTTTTTCTTTAACTGAAAATTTTATACTATTTGAACAGACATATCTAGCCGAATTGATGAAAACTAAGTGTGGGAGCCGGAAAACAGAACACAGGGAAAGAGGGAAAGAGGGCACTGGCCTTGCGCACAGCTATCCTGGTTTGATTTCCTGCATCCATAGGGCCCCCACAGCCCACCAAGAGATTCCCGAATGCAGACTGTGAAGGAAGCCCAGACTCTTACTACTGTTTGATGGGGTCCCAGAACAAAACAAGAACACGCTCAAGAAATGTGAGTTGGGTACTTAGTAGAAATAAGAACCTCTACCATCACAACTTTCTGGAATTTAATCAGAGTAAAAGCTTTTTTTTGATGGCAACAGAGATAGCACAGATCATTTGGTGGCTGCCTGGCACACACTTCAACCAAGTTTCAATCCCCATCAGACCAAAGGGTCCCCACATCTTCATGGGGGATCAATGAGCAGAGTCACAAGTAACCCATTAGCATTACCAGGAGTGGCCAACAACAAAAAATAAAGTAATAAATTTAGAGGCTGGAGCTAAGTCTCATAGCTAATAAGCCTCACACATGGCTGACCTGGGTCAGTCCCCAGCACCAACTGGGTATTTGAAGCAGCAACCACAGGGTATGACCCAGAAGCCAAAGGATAAAAAGAAGAACTTGTATATTAGTCAAAGCCCACCAGGCAACTTTGTCGGGTCAGGGTTTGGTTTGGGGGACAGCAGGGAAAGAACT
Source organism: Sorex fumeus (assembly GCF_029834395.1). NCBI lineage: Eukaryota > Metazoa > Chordata > Mammalia > Eulipotyphla > Soricidae > Sorex > Sorex fumeus. The sequence goes on from NW_026606274.1 coordinate 497,587, forward strand.
GTTGGCAGTGCTAGGGGACTCTGCTTTCCCGGGATTGGACTGTGGCAGGCTGCTTCCAATGGCCAGGGCCTGCACTCCTGGCCTATCTCTGACCCTAGAAATTCAAATTCTAGATAAATCCTGTGTACCTTGTGATAACGACACAGACTGACTATTCGGGAGGAGGTCTTTGTCTTATCTTAGAAGGGTACCCTGGGAAGGAAGGGCTTTCCTATGTTCATTGTGCTACCTCACCTGGGTGAAGCTGCTACCAGGAATGCTTGCAGGGTGGGCAGGAGACTTAGGCTGCAAGATGGAGGGAGGAGAGACCACCATAGGGGACAGAAGAAGACAAGATTGAGGGGCAGGGTGAGATTGGAATGGGGAGTGTAGTGAGGCTGAAACAGTTGAGTGTGCAGAATGGAATAAGTGGCAAATGGTCTCCAACCAGCCTGGCAAGCCTGTTCCCTCCTTCATGCATCTACTCAACCACACTCATTTATTTTATAACATAAATAACTCACTTGCTCATACACTTCTCTTCCCTGGCCTCAGAGCTCCACCTTCCAGCCAGATCATGACCGGTTTCTCCCCCAGAAAGTCCTAAACCCCACCGACACATCTTCATGAGCCTGCATCTAGCACTCACTCCTGTTGTGCAGTAATTTATCTGAAACAGTGCAAAAAGTTTGCTGTACAGGAAAATTAACCCAATATCCAGGATGTTTACTATACACCAGAATGTGAGCTGTGTCTCAAAGTTGTAGCAGCAGGAGTGATTCTACTTTTTAAAGATGAATATGATACCTTGTGGCCAAGGTGGTGATATAGGAAAAAAGATATAGGTGATATTGCCTTGCACGTGGCTGACCCAGGTTCGATACCTGAGCACCCCAGATGGGCTCCTGACCTTGGAATAAATGATCCCTAAGCTAAGAGCCAAGAGTTAGACATAAACGCTTTAGGTTGTGGACCACAAATACTGCAACAACAAAAGGTAACTAACAAAGTAAACAAAACCAAAAATAAATTCATCTGCAAAGACAAATTCTACAGAGAAACACTTAAAGGATTGAACACTGTGTGCTAAATCACATTTTTGGACTTATCCTGAATACTTATTCTTTTTCTCTGCTCTCACATCCGGTGTGTGTCTATGTGTCTGTGTTAGTCGACGACTAACGGGAAGTTAAATGATTAAGTGATTAAGTGATCTCTCCAGTATGCATTTTCATATGCCTAGTGAAGGCTGAGGAATGAATAAGACCTTCCCACATTCACTACATATATAAGGCTTCTCTGAGTACAAAATCTCATACTAGTCTTAAGGACTAAGGGTAGAGTGAAGGCCTTCCCAAATGACAGACATTGATGAACTTTTTCTCCACTATTTAGTAAGGCCCCCAGATTAAGAGAAGACATTCCCACATTCCATACAAAAAAAAGGGTTTCTCTGGGGCTGTAGCAATAGCAAATCAGGTAGGGTGCTTGCCTTGTATGTGGGCAACCCGGGTTCGATTCCCAGCATGTCATATGGTCACCTGAGCACTGCCAGGGATAATTCCTGAGTGCAGATCTAGGAGCAACCCCTGTGCATTGCCGGGTGTGACCCAAAACGCAAAAAAAAAATGAGGTTTCTTTCCAGTATGTATTTTCGTATGACTACAAAGACTTGAAGAAAGAGCAAACACTTTCCCACATGCCTGACATACAAAAGATTTCTCTACAGTATGGAATATCCTATACTGGTAAAGGTTGATGGTGTGAATGAAGCCCTTCCCACACTCCTGACATATATAATGCTTCTCTCCAGAAAAATTTTTCCTGTGCACAGTAAGGCTGACAATAGAGAATTCTCACATATACAGGGCCTTTTTCCAGGAGGAATTTCCCTGTGATTCAAAAGGTTTGAGCAACTAACAAAGGCTTCATCCCAGAACGTCCTGACCCCACAGAAATGAATGCCCAGATTAGTTAGAAGGAAAGGACACAGGTCAACACCCTTGTGATCCTAATAAAAACCTCAAAAATACGGAAAAGGAATGAACAAAATATCCATTTTCCTTATATCCAGATTGGTGCCTATCCAGAGTTATAATACCAAGGTTTAAGAGACATATTGAGTCATGCTGAAGACACCCAAGGATCATTAGAAGAAAATCCACACAGTGAAATAGTGCACCGTCTGACAGGGTGAGGCCCAAAATGACGAACTTCTTGGACGCAGAGTGATAATACAGCAGGGAGGGTGTTTTCCTTGCACGTTGCTGACCCGGGTTCACTCCTAGGTATGCCATATGGTCCCCTGAGAAACACAAGACGTAATTCCTAAGGACAGAGGCAGGAACAATCAATGAGCATAGCCAGAAATAACGCAAAATACCCAAAAGGAAAAATAGAAAAGAAAATGAACCTGTGACCACTGTGACAGTACAGCATGGCAGGCACACAACACACCTGATACACAAATATGGATTACATCCCTGTATCCTATATCGTTCCGGAGCACTGTAGGGAGAAATTCCTAAATATTCACGAATGTTCTGAGTACTACCAGGTGTAGTTCCCAAATCAAATAGAAATAAAACAACGAAATAATAAATGAAGTTGAAGTGCTGGTGCAGTACTACAGTGAGAAAGGCACCAGACTCAGACAGCAACCTCATGGGCCCCTGAGCACTGGCAGGTGTGATCCTTCAGGACAGAGCCAAGAGAAATGTGGATGCAGCCCCCCAATCAAACCCAAAAATGAACACACTCCAGTGAAGGGTACCATAGTAATTCGGCAATAGAAGGAAACTGTTGAGAGGAATCTGAGCGACCATACGGGGCAGAGGACGGAGGGCGCTTGCTTTGCATGTGTCCAACTGGAGTCTATCTGCTGAATTCCATTTGGAGTCCAGAGTCCACCAAAAGTGTTCCCTGAGTACAGAACCCGGAGTACAAGTCCTGCGTATCTCCAGGTGTGGCCCAATAACAAATAACAAAAATAGGGTAAAAATAGAGGACCAAGAGAAACAGCAGTTCCCACTGTTGTCATACATTTTGGCCAAAAGAATCCAGTCTCTTCTGAACTCGCAGGTGCCTCTCTGGATTCCTGGCAAGTTAAACCCACAGGGCCCTCAGAAACAGCCTGCAGGTGCTGGCAGGTCTCCAGCATCATGTTCCTGTAGAGCTTCCTCTGAGAGGCGGCCGTTCAGGTACGTCCACTCAGGGACAGTGAGTGGGGCAGGCGATCCCCACCATACCATCTGCTCAAACAAGCCATGCCAGGCGCAATATCGAATACAGAACCATAAGTGACCCTGGAGAATCGCTGGGTGTTCCCCTCACATCACCTCACTTCACTTCACAAAACAAACCTGAACAAATCAGACTCTTATTCTGGCACATCAAAGGGCTCCCAAGACTTGGCAGGAGGGATCCTTGAGCACTGAGCTGCGAGTACAACTTCAGCATCTTGGGGTATAGCCCCAAAACCCAAATTCAACAAAAAAACACAGGGTCAAAAATGTTGTCAAACAGCAGAGCATTGGGCACTCCAATCAGTAGTGACAACCCAGGGCTCCTTCCAGAACCAAATCAGAGATGGATGACCCTGAAGTCTGTGTCCTCCTGTCACTGATTTCTGTCATCTTGTCACTCTCCTCCTACCTGGGGATGGTCTGCCAGGTGGGTCACTGCCATTGTCCCAAGCTTCTAATTCCCTAGAATAGCAGGGAGTTATGTCCAACGACCTGGAGGACAAATCAGAGCTGTGAGCATCAGAGAAGAGAACAGCCCAGGGCCTTAACAGGCCGGAAGTCCCTGTCCTGGCGACGAAAATGTCCTCACTGGCCTCGCCGTTAGAAACATGGTCACAGACCCACACAGGGCAGACACTGTCATATGGTCCATCAACTTCAGGAGAGGGTTTGCACCCAGGGTACTCATGATGAAGATAAGGCAAGTAGGTGACTTCGGTCCATTCTCTGAAAATACTCTAATATCTAAACAGGAATCTAGTGCTACAGATGAAAATTAGGTCTGAGCAGTGACAGCACATCAGTTAGGGCATTTATTGTGCAAGTGGCTGTCTCTGCTTTGATCCCCAACATCTCATAGGTCTCCCTGAGCCCACCAGGAGTGATTCTTGAGCTCACATTCAGGACTAAGCCCATAGAACTGCTGACTGGTCCCAAGACACACAAATGTAAGAGAAAGTTGTGTTCAAATGAGAAAAAGAGACATCCAATTTCACAACTTTCTCGACTTTACCCAGAGTAAAAGCATTTTTATGATGGCCAAAAAATAGCACAGAGCACGGGGTGCTTGCCTGGCATTCAACCGACCCAGCTTCATTGCCCACAACACACAAGTTCCCAAGCCATGCACGAGGGGATCAGTGAACACAGAGTAAGGAGTAATTGCTGAGCAACGACTGACATAGCCTCCAACCCAAAATAGATGAATTTATAGACTAGAGCTACAGTCTGCTAGGGTGTTGGCCTACAGCTGACCTGGGTTCAATCCCTGGCACCCCACTGGGTGTCATACGCAAAAAATACAAAACAAAAGTGAAAAAAAATGTATTTTGTCAAAGCCCCCTCCAGCCAGTTTTGTAGGACAGATTTGGGTTTTAGGGCCACAAGTGGCAGAACTTTGGGATTATTCATGAGGGTGTTTGGGGGACCCTGCATTTTGACAGAGGTTGCCCCATGGCAGGCTGCTTACAAGGCGAGGACATGCACTCCTGGCCTACCTCTGACCCCAGCAATTCAAATTCTATATAAATCCTGTCAGCCTTGTGAAATGGACACAGATGGGCATGATGGGGGTGGATGGGGTAGTACGCAGAGATGAGGTCCAGCTGGAAAAGGCCATGGCAGGGTGATGGTGCCTGGTGGATCCCAGTATGATGCCAGTAAGCAGCACAGTCTGCAGTTCCAAAGAATTTTTAAAGGTTTGCAGGGGACAGAAAGAGAAACCAGTGGGCATGACACTTCTCATGCCTGTGGCTGACTTAACGTCACAACCTGAATTCCCAAGGTGTGATCTTGGAGTACTGCTGGGTCTGGCAGAAATCCCAAATCCCCTACCCTTCCTACACACAAATAAAAGCAAAGAGGCTGTTATGTGCCAACAGCAAAGGTTTGGAATCCAGCATTATATTCTCAAGAGTCAGTTCTTTACTTTGTCTTTGCTTGGGGGCCACACTAGGCAGGACTCAGAGCTTACAGGCAAGGCTTTAACAGACTATATGATTTTTCTCCCTTGGTATGTGATTTTGTGTAAGGAAAAGGAGAACAAATATTACACTTGGCCCAAAAGAAATCTTAATGGTGAAAAGTCTGTAATTTTTCTCAGAGCCTCCAACTACTTCCCTACAGACAGTGTTTTGCTGTGGAAGGGGAAAACTGACACCTGTTATGGTGGCAGAAATCAGAACAATCAGTGAGGCCCCAGGTTCCTGGAATTGAAACAGTCTCAGCTTCCCAGAAATGGAACAATGTGCAACTAGCCAAACTGAACCCACCTGGGAAAGTTCCTGGGCCCTGCCAGGGGGCTCAATCAATCATTATGCCCCTAGTCAAAATGTCCCAGAAATTGTCTTTTGTTAACCCTAAAAGAATGAGCTTATGTAACCGTGAATGATTATGGAAAACAAATTTTTAACTACTGCCTCACCACTGTTAGCCTAGACACTTGCCAAAACAATTTTGTTTGGTAACTAGCTAAGTTTTTTTTTCTGAAACTATACAAAATTTACTGCTTAGGTAATCAAACCCTATATAAACTACTACCTGACATCGGTGTCCCTATCAAGAGGCCACTCTGTGCGTGAGATAGTTGGCGCCAGTATACTGGATTACAACTCCTACTGCTTTCGCATTATCAAGTTAGTGTCTCTTTCTGTCTCGTTATTTGGAAACCCATAGTTTCGGGCTTAATAGTTGAAATATTCCAGAATGTTCACATCCAAGAACTTACAATGAACATATCAACTGAGGGCAGGAGAAAGCACACCAGGCTGGGGTGGATGTCAGTCAGCTGAAAGCCCGGGGGGGCCTTTCCTGGTACCCACTGTCCACCAGTACTGTGAGCAGAGAACAGGCTGCAGTCCTCCAGCACTGGCAGATGTAGCCCCAAATCCCACCTCATCTGCTCCCCTCGTAGTGAGATAGACCCGGGAAAAAGAGCTCAAACGGCGGATCATGTGGTTTAAGGTGGGGTACATGGAATCTCAAGGACATCTGGACAGAGGGGCAGAGTCCCTGACCATCGTCAAGTTTGTAGCAAAAAGAAAAACAAGAAAATAGGCAAGGAGCTGGAGTGATAGCACAGCAGATGGAGTGTTTGCCTTGCACGTGGCCAACCCGGGTTCAATTCCCAGTATCCCATATGGTCATCGAGCACCAAGAGGACTAATTTGTGAGTACAGAGCCAGGAGTAACCCCTGTGCATCGCTGGGTCTAATAAAAAAAAAAAAAGCAAAAAAAAAAAACAGACAGGAAAGATATTCACAAAGCACAAAAAGATGTTCAAAGAATGCTCATTGTCATGACAAATTCTGGAGTGAGACTTTTTTCTGCGGGGGGCTTTGCGCCACACCTGGCTGTGTTCATTGGACCCTATGAAATGATGGGGATTGAAATCAGGCAAACTACATGCAAGGCAAGCGCCCTACTAGGTGTACCTGCACCTGGTCTGGGAGAGATGGTCAATGGGTAGGGCTCTGCTAAGAAACTTGGCAGATAAAAAAATATTATTTTCTGTAGAAAAATTAAATAGGGTAAGCAGAGACAGTACATAGGATGCTTTCCATTCTAGCTGCTAAATCACATTCAGTTCTCTAAAGCAGATAGGGTCCCCAAGGAGTGCCAGGAACAATGTTAAGATCAAATGCTAAACTTAGCACAGAGCACTGAGTGCTGTGAGTCAAAATTTACAATTCAAAATGACAATAATAAATCAAAATTTTTCTGTGCAAAGGGGCTGGAGACATAGTACAGCGGGAGAAGTGCTTCTCTTGAAAGCAGAAAAACCAGATTTGAATACTGGAATCCCATATTGTTCCCTGAGCACCATCAAGTGTAACCAAGTATACCAAGGTGTATACCCCACTAAAAAATAAATAAATAAATAAAACAGAATTAACTGAAATAAATTGATCAAGTCGAGGGAGCCAATGGTTCAGTCTAAGGAATGAAAGGTGGCCGGCAACAAGCTGTCCTGGACATAATCTCCAAATAATCCCCTGCCTCCACCTCCAAGCAGCCAAAATGGGAAAATCCTGCACTGTGTGCACTGTGATTGAAAACAGGGGTCCGGGGTGGGGTGGGGGGCAATCTTATACTATGTCTATAAATAGAAACCAGGTCTTTAAGAAGCTAAGTTGGAACTTTCGAGCTAAAATTTTCTTATGCCCATTGAAGTCACTGACATTAATAGCCCAGTATTTTCATCATTAAAAGAATGATTTACAGTGCGTATTCACTAATTCTCATTTAACACACGCTCAAGAATTCAAATTTGAGCCCACTATTTCCTTAATTCCTTCTAAGAAATAACAATAATTTTAAAAGAAATTACTTTCTCATTTGTTCCATTATTTTGTTTCAGAAACTTTCCCAGCACACCTTTCCTCTCCAAGCTCATTTTCTTCCCTAACTCCATGCTTTTCTGACCACTCGGAGTTTCCTTTTCAGGTTCTGGGGTGATCACATCTGGCCGTGCTCCGGTTATCATATGTGGTCATGGGGTTCGAACCCAGGTTAGCTACATGCAAGGCCACTGTCCTCCTTACACAAAAAAAAAGCTTTCTTCAGAAAAATCTCCTCTGATCAATAGCACAGCGGGTAGGACATTTGACTTGCATGCAGCCGACCCAGGTTCGATTCCTCCACCATTCTTAGAGAACCCGGTAAGCTACTAAGAGTATCTCACCTGAAAAGCAAAGCCCGGCAAGTTACCAGTGACATATTTCATATGCCAAACACAGTAACAAGTGTCACAATGGAGATGTTACTGGGCCCGCTCGAGCAAATCAATGAACAATGGGAGGACAGTGACAGTGACTGTTTCGTAAAATTCAATTAATAAGTAAGATACAGCTTTCGTCAGGAGCACTCGGTGTGTCCTGGGTGAGGGGCCACCATTCCTGTACACTATCATCGAGTGACCCCACCACTCACTATGCAGAGACCACAGCAGTTTAGGGCACTCAGAGAGACCACAGGGTGGCTGGTGAAACAAAAGGACCTTAGGGACGCTCGCAGTCTCCCTGGGCACCCCAATACCTGCTCCTTCCCCGCGCCTCATCCTCAGCAACAATGGTGGCTGATTGTAACTGTTGCCCAGAGAGTGAAGCCACCTTGGGTGGAGGGCAGGGATGGAAAGACCTGCATTCTGTGAAGCCATCTGCATTTCTGGTCCTAGCCTTAAAGAGCCAGGCTCCAAGCATTCCTGACCACATATTTTTTGGTCACAGACACTGTCCTGTTTTTCATCAATTTGCTCGAGCGGGCCCAGTAACATCTCCATTGTGAGACTTGTTGTTACTGTGTTTGGCATATTGAACACGCCGCAGGTAGCTTGCCAGTCTTTGCTGCGCGGGAGAGGTACTCTCCGTGGCTTGCTGAGCTAGGACTGTAATTTATTTTCTGTTACTTCAGTCAGGTGACCAGGACATCTGGGGTTCACCAGGCCCAGGACAAATGGAGAGCGAGGGACTGAACAGATGGCACATGCAGCACAAAGTCTTTGTTTTCATGAAAACAATAAAATTCACTCAGATTCCATGCAAACAACCTCCAGTAGCAAGCCTCAGCATGATCTTATCCTGCCTGTTATTCCCAAGGATCAGCAGTAGACTCCAAAACAAAGACCTGGGATAGTAGTCATAGCTGTGAGCAGAGAGAGGATGAACCTCTAGCCCTGACCTGGAAAGCTCCTGCCTTGGACCGGGAAATGTCCTGCTGACAGGGACTCTGGGGTACCAGGGAAAGCTGGGAGACACTGTCAGATGCTCCGTACTCTCCAGAGGATGCAGAGCAGGCTGGGATTTGGGCTGTCTGTCAGGATAGGAGTGATGGGCTCACTGTACAGGGGAGGATATTGCAGCCCTGAGATTCGGGACTCCTTCCTGGATCCCAAGGAAGGTCCTTATGGGCCCAGCCAAGGGCTGCCTCCTAGGCCAGGAACCCCTCTGATCAAGCACCCCTGCGCTTCAGGGATGCCCACAGCAGCCACGGCCCCCAAAGTGGCTCTGTCAGGGAGTAGCCACAGGGAATAAGCATGAACAAACCTTTAGCCTCTTTCTGCTCACAAAATTACGAGTGTGTATCTGTGTGTGTGCGCGCTTTGATTTTTGGGTCAAAACAGGCAGTACTCAGGGCTTATATTAACTTGGCACTCAAGGATCATGCTTGGTGTGGCTTAGGGGACCGTTGGAATTACAGAAACTGAACCTGGGTTAGTCTTGTGCATGGTAAGAGCCCCCTACCTGCTGTAGTACCACTCTGGCTCTTTCTAAATAAATTTCTTTCTAATGCAGCAGGAGTGATCCCTAAACAAATATCTCTTCCTCCTCAAAAAGCCCAATTAGCTGGGATTTGTGCTTCAATATGAAATGTAATCAAATATAGTGAACTACCTTATAAAATAGAAAAAATAGAACATAAATCCTTGTTTAAGAAAACACCTTTACACACAACATTCACTCCAACAGCCAGGGTCACATGGTCAGGGTCAGGGAGGTGATGAAGAATTGAAAGATGTTTTCCAACCTAACTTACACTGTACTCCCGTTGTTCATCAATTTGCTCGAGCAGGCACCAATAACATCTCACAACAAATTGTGAGACTTCTTGTTACTGTTTTTGGTATATCAAATACATCACAGGAAGCCTGCTAGGCTGTGCCTTGGGGGCTAGATTCTCTTGGTAGCTTGCTGGGCTCTCTGAGAGGGGTGAAGGAATCAAACTAGGATCGGATGTGTGTAAGAAAATGCCCTACCTGCTGCAGAAATTCTTTATAAAAAAAAAAGGCACCAAAATGCGGCTGGAGAGACACTTAAGAGAATATAGTGAATCCCTCTGTGAGACTGAACAAACCTCGGCCCCCCATATGAAACAGTGATCATTGATGGAAACAATTTCTGATGGTAGAGCATGGAATAATCTCTGGGGAACTACAAGTATGCCCACCCCACCAAAAAAAAATTAAAATAGTCAGAAAAGTGAATATTCATTTACAACTCCCAGCCACATGCTACGACCAGACCCCCAGGATTCCTTCTGAAGGTTGCCAATGAACACAATGAACTTCAACAGTGTCTCTCGCCATTGTGGGGCATGGAGCTGCCCCTGAAACTGACTGGATATGGATGGGGGAAGTGAAAAACAACCAAAATAGTGCCCCCAAAGCTGGAACAGCCCCATCAGTCACAGTACAGGAATTGGAGATGAGAGGTCCTCACATCTTGCCACTAATTGGCCTTCAGTGTCCCCCCTCCACAGTGAAGTATCTTTTTGTCTTTTAAACATGTGCCTGTAGGAGGACTGATCCACTTGACATCATGAAGAAGTAAAAGTGCACATGGAAGATTCCCTTCTGTGACATCATACATTATCAAGGAGACTTAAAGTGCCAGGTCTCAAGTGTAGACAGATCATTATGCCAGCCCAGGTGAATCGGTGCTGATGGGATGGGCTCGGATAACGGAGAGGAGAGGCGAATGCTTGAGGGGTCGAACACTGAATTCAGGGCAGAGAGTTAAGGCAGAGTCCCTTGAATACAAGGGTGGCATAAATCACATGGGGTAAGGAGCTGGTCACACACGGTAGACCTGGATTCCAACCACAATACCCCATAATGATCCTGAGTCTCCCAGGTTTGGATGCCTGAGTAGGGATCAGCTGGGTGTAGCTTTGTGGCTGTTTCTCTTTTCTAATCCCCCAAAACACAGGGCTATCCAAGCCAAGCCACAGGGGCTGGAGCGATAGTCCAAAGGGGAGGGTAATTTCCTTGCACGGCGCCGAACCCGGCTCAATCCCTGCCATCCCATATGTTCCTCAAGCACCACCAGGAGTATTTCCTTACAGTAGAAGCAGGAGTAAGCCATGAGCACTGCTGGGTGTGAAACAAAAAGAAAAAATAAGTCAGGCCAGAGTCAGAGCAAAGAATGCGACAGTGGTGAGCTGTGTGTTTTCAAAAGGCCGGCACCACTCTTACCTCTATTGCTCGATTAGGGACTGGGCCTCTTCCACCCAGATCCCCCATCTTCCAGTGGCTAGACAGTTACACCCACCAACTGCCATGTAAGCCCATCACCGGCCAAAATCCAGAGACTATAAAACTAAGCTCCCGGAAGCATGGGGCCACGCAACCTCTTATTGTCAAGTTCTGGCTCTCAGAGAACCCGGTGGCAGGCGATCGAGAGTATCCTGTCCACGTATATACCTGACTGGGAACAGCTATAGATGTGATCAGAGGTTTCCCCAAAAGCCTCTATCCCTCTTGGAGAGCCCGGGAAGCTACCGAGAGTATCCTGCCCTCACGGGAGAGCCTGGCAAACTACCACGTACTCAATATGCCAAAAACAGTAACAAAGACGATTGCCATTTCCCTGACCGTGAAAGATCCCCCAATATGTCACCAGCCTACACTAGCACGTGACAGGGACGAATGGAGATGTTACAGGTGTCCGCTCGAGCAAACCCATGAACAATGGAATGATAGTGATAGTGATGTACATATAAAAACCTAGAGTATATTCCAACACTAAGAATGGAGGATAATGGGCAGTAAACCTTGGAGCCTTTTTTGGTCTTTAATCAAATCCGAATCCTTTTCATCATTCTGATGACTACTACATTGATGGGATATTGCTAATTCCAAATAAATACTTTATTTTTCTGATATTATTGAACTGATAGGTGGGATCCAGGAACGTGCACAACCTTCTGAGTAATCCTAGGTAAACGGAACAGCCTGATGGGATGGGGGAACCTGGGGAGTGCTGAGATCTGGGAAGCTTTGGGAACTGACCCATATTCCCAACATTTCTTAGATATTTGATTCCAGGGGCCCCTTCCAACCTTTCAAACGTCTTTCTATGAACAGTAAAGTTCATTTAAACTATGTACAGAAGGGACCAAACAGACAGGACAGCAGGTAGGAAATTTCTCTTGCATTACCTTTAACAGGGTCCCAGAGCAACACCAGGAGTAATCGCTGAGTATTTCTGGGTGTGACCCAAAAAGACGGTGATGCCCAGAACTTCAAACAGAGCAGCAAGTGAATGTGGGACCATGTGACAGAGCAGGCAAGGCTCTCCAGAGCAGAAAGGAGAAAGTAGGGAAAACACATGTCCTGGGACCTGAGTCACTATAGCGGTCAGGGCGAAAATGGGGCCAGCGCCCTCGGGGCACCTGTGATGTGAATCAGCTGGGAATCCAGAACAAAGAGCCAAGAAGGCCTGGGCACCTCCACTGTGGTACAAAAATAAACATGAAAGAAAACAAAGCAGCAGGATGGAGTAACAGAAGATAATGGCGGGATGGTGAACCCAAACTTCCCATATGGTCCCCCAACCACTGCCAGTTTCAATGCCAGAGTGCAGGGCCAAGAGTAATCCCAAGAATCACTGGATGTAGTCCTCCAAACAAAGCAAAGTATCCAGATGCCAGCTTTGACCCCAGCACCCGATATGCTCCCTGAGATCTGTCAGGAGTGATCCTTGAGAACTAAGGTATGAGTGCTCTTTAAGCTGGGCATGGTTCAAAAAGAAACACAACAAAACTGAAACAAACATGGCATCATACAGAGTCAGGCCCTCCAACAAGGAGGCACAATGCAGGATCCTTCCTGAAACAACTCAGAGACATTTGGCACAAGAAGACTAAGCGCTCCTTGATAAGTGAGAAGGTCACTGCATCACCTTATCTGGTCACTCTTCTCCTACCTATGGATGGTGTTTCTATTCACATGTCACTATCTTCTCCTACCTCTGTTTTTCCTGAGGATCAGAGACCTGGAGGAGAAGTCAGAGTGGTGAGCATTGGAGAGGAGCACAATCCCCAGCTCTGAGAAGCCACAGACTTGGGCAATGGCTCACAGACCCTCCTTGGGGATTACACCAGATGCTTCTGTCTCCCCAAGAGAAGCAAAATGGGTTGATATCTGTGCTGTCTTTCATGACACAAGCTCTGGGCTTGGCTACAAGGGAGAAAATTCAGCCCTACCTTGACCTGGGGCCTCGTCCCTGCGTCCCACAGAAGGTTCTCACAGCCACAGCCAGGGGCTGAATCAGAGGCCAGATCCCGTGCATTAGCTCCCCCTGCGCTGGCAAAAGGGCTGCCCCCCACAACCATAGCCGAGAATGGGGCAGCCCCTTTCCTCTAAAAAAAACACACTTTCTACACACACACACACACACATGCACTTACCAACAAACTCACACACCCTTTACCCCCAGTACTCACCTCTATAAACAGGGGTCAAGGACAGGGATTTGCAACGTGATGTGAAGAAGCAGAAGTTCCTGTTCTGACAGACAGTAAAGCTAGTAGGGTGCGTTGTTTGCTGATAGCAGTCAATCCTCTGCATCCCCATGCATCCCTATGGCCCCCAGAGTACTCCAGGAAAAATATCTGAGCCCTGAGCCAGGAGTCAGAGTAAGATGTCATTGTATCTTCGCGCAAGAAGAGCCCCCCATCCCCCACACCAAATATAGCCCCCAAAGGAAACTAAAACAACAATCACCAATGGATCTACTGCTCGGGAAGGCCTCGTCCCACCAGGGAAGCCAATGAGAAAAGACGGGCAGGAACAGCGTCTCTTGGCTTTGGGCGAGCTGCGGCTCTGCCCCTCAAAGTGTATCTGGAGACTTTACAGCAGCAAGACTAGGGCCAAGGTTTCAACATACGTCAGCTGGGGGTCAGCACTGTGAAGACCGGCCCTCAGTAGTTCCCTCTTCCCAAAGGTCCACAGCCCTGCGTTCAGCCCCACACCTAACGACCGCTGTCCTATCGCAGACCTGGAGGCATAGTGGTACCAGAAGCCTCCCAGGATCAGTCATTCACACCCTCCTCCCCTGCACCCTGGAACAGTCCCAATGTACCCCCTGAAATATCTGCCCCACATCAGTAACTGTCTGGATATGAGGAAAGAAGTCAAAAACAAGCATGAAAGCGCACCCCCCCCCACCCCCCGCCCAACCTGGTGGAGAGCCGCAGCTCAGTATGGAGATGGGAATCGCCAGGCACTCACAGGAGATCAGACCCGTTCTGCCACAAAATTGGCCTTCCGAATCCCGCTTCCTCACAGGGGCCCTAACTGTCTTTTACTCACGTGAACAATGACATTGACCCAATTTTCAGGAATAGAAGCACCAGGAAGGCCCCATTGTGATATCACTTCCATCCCCACAAGCAGCCTTTAAGAGCCCGGATCCAGAAGTGCAGAGAACCACTATGCCCACCCAGGTGAATCTGTGAGCAACAGGGATGGGCTCGCATAGAGGGGTGGAGAGGCAGCTGCCGGAGTGGCCGGTCACACAGTGGAGGGCTAGAAGGCAGTACGGAGAAGTCCCCTGGTTTTGTACTGGGCAAACAATGAGCCAATGCTCTCACACACAGTCCATCAGAATAAATGAACAGCGGGTTCATTCAAAGTCAAACAGGCAGATAGGGAGCAGGTGTGGCATGGAACAATGAGTTTCTTCGGGAAGTCATTAATCAAGACCGGGTGAAAGCAGTGACTCCCAAGCCAGCCCTGGAGATGCAGAGAGGAACTGGCCTAGCAGCAAGCCCAGAGAGTTGAAGAGACACTGCAACAGGAGCAAAGGCAGGTAAGAACATCAGAGAGCACTTTCAAGTCAATGTTCTATGCTTGACAACAGGCGAGCAGTGAACACTCATCTACAAGGAAAACCAAGGAGGCCGTTTCAGAAACGCAATTTCAACCCAGAGCATGAACCAGGAGGGAGAGTGCAGAAGCTTGACACTTGCATTGAAACTGGTCATCTGGAGTCCATCCCTGTACGCCAAATCATGGCCCAAGGAGCAACAGGAGTAACTGACAGGTATGTCCCTCCCCCCAGAAGTATAGTTCAATAAACAAATCCCATGATATCCAACATTCCTAAGAATAGAGGCATATATTTAACCAAAGGAACCAAAGCATACTGGTAAATTTGTAGCCCTACTAGGCTTTTCAGACAATCTCTAGCACCGGCCTCCCGTTGTTCATCTCCTGAATGGGCCCAGTAATATCTCCATTGTGAGACTTGTTGTGGCAGATCGATTATATCATGGGTAGCTTGCCAGGTTTTGCCCTGTGGGCGAGATACTCTCAGTAGCTCGCCGGGCTCTCCGACAATCGAAATCATTATCATCAGCCAGGTGAAAACATGATGGTTGGGATTTAACTCCTTCCAAAGGCAAGTTTTGTTTTGTCCTAACACTACTGAAATGAGGTGGGTGGGATCCTGGAATGTGACCCCCTTTATTAGTCAGTCATCAAAGCTGAATGCATGTTGAGATGGGGAAGCAGGGGGCTCTCCCATGTTCCTACCACCTGGAAAACAATTGAGTCAAGGCGCCCCTTCCACAATTTCAAAGTCCATTTCAATGGTCTCCAATCCTCACTATAAAGATCCTTGTCAGGATATTTTCACAAGTTAAAACTTTTTGTGAATATTAATCTTTAATGTAATGTAAAATTTAAAAAAATATAAATACAAGGAGTGTAGAAATGATACCGAAGACAAAGTACTTGCTTGCACATGGCTGACCTGGATTCTGAGCCCCATAAGTATATAAGTGACCCCCAGTCTGGATTCCTGAGCTAAGAACCAACAGTACAGCCTGAGTCCAGGGGGTGTGGCACCCCAAAACCTAGCACAGAAAGACTGGAAGAATAAAGGATTTCCTGATCTTCCACTTTGCAGTTTTCACTGCAGCTTTGTGATTCATCTCTGTCATAATTCTCTAAAACCAGGGCCTCTGGGCCAAGTTGGAGTGAGAGTAAACAATGACACAGTGATGAGCTGTGACAGTTCCACAGAGGGCCTATTTTTGTACCTGTTTTTATTTAGTCACCTTCCTCATGGCCTCCATCACAAAGACCCACTATGTACAAGCTAAACATACATGTGATGGAAAAATTCCAGGGCACTGGCATAGCTGTGGTGTGGGAGATACTCAGCAAGAAACTATCCTTACAGAAGTGACATCATAGGTAGCTCATCCTATGATACGAGGATTATTTCCTTCTTGGCTGTAGTTTTGTACCACCTATGACCACCCCCTGTCCAAAGGAATCTGGCTAAACCGATAGGGCCTGTTCTGACCTTATAGATGGTTAATAACGGATCAACTCATCCAGTATAAATTTTACAAAGTTTCCTAAAGCTTGAAGGTCCATGAAGCCCTGTTCACATTCATTACACACATAAAATTTTCTCTCCACTATTCATTCTCATATGCCTAGTAAGGCCTGAGGATTCAATAAAGACGTTCCCACATTATTTACTTATATAAGGCTTCTTTCCTGTATGAATTCTGCAATGAATACAAAGACTTGAGAAATCATAAGTGCGGGATGCTTTGCTACTGGAGATTAGGAAGCAAAAATTCTTGATGTAGAAAAAAACCAAAAAAGTTGCAATCAGTGACAGTGAAGCAGGCAGGGAACTTGTCTTGCATGCAGCCAACCCAGATCATTCCTCACATCCCATAAGGTCACTGAGTACCACCATCAGGAATTCCTGAGTTCAGAGGCAAAAGTAAACCCCAAGCATCTCCGGATGTGGTACACAAGGCAAACCAAAACAATAATGATGAAAAAGTTTCATTTAAAACCCCACCCTCCGGCAGGGAACAAACCACCATGTGGCCCCACCACATCATGGCAATCAATCAAAAGAGAGACTACAACTGGATCTGCTAGGGCAGGGGTCTTAGGCCCTGCCCCTTGAAGTGAATCTGAAGGTTTTACACATGTGATGCCTGAGCCAAAGGCACCGGATCAGGGAAGAGCGAAGTCCCATGCAGGGAGGGTCGGGACAGCCAGGTCCTGCTCTCTGCAAGTCCCGCAGGCCCTGCACTCAGGCCACCCCTCAGCCCCAAGCCCACCCGCCGCTGACAGATCGTGGAGCAAGAGGCAATGTTGGGCAAAGGGGAGCCTCACGATCACCCACTCACACTCAAACCCTGCACCCCCTAAAGCCTCTGGGTTCCCCTAAAGCATTCACCTTGCCTCAAGAATCAGCTGCTATCAGAAACAAGAGAAAAACAAGCATGAAAGGGCCCCCAAACTGGAACAGCCCACACCGCTCACAGTGTGGAGGCACCGGGAGCTCATGGACCACCACTCCCATCCTGACTAAAAAATCGGCCTTCGTAGTCCGCCTTCCACCCAGGGCCTCCATTTCCTTCCCTGTCCACGACACCAATGGTGGCCTAAAGCAGGCAACCACAACTGGAATAGAAAGGACATCTGAAGGTTGCCGGCCTGTGACGTCACTTCCACTTCTGCCAGGACCTGGAGCCTTAACGTGTCATGAACCAGAGGCAGAGACCCTTTTTGCCCATCCAGGTGAATCTGGCTGAAGGGCGGATAGACTGGAAAAAAGTGTCGAGAGGCAGATTCTGGGGTCACACATTGGGGGGCTGTAGATAAGGAGAAGAACCTTGATCTTCTACTGGTCAGTCAAACAATGACCCAATGCTTTCACACACAGTCCAACAAGGAAAAACGCAGCTGGGTTGATTCAAGGTAAAACAGGAAGGTTGGTACAAGTCACCGGATGTTGAGTTTCTTGAGGAACGAATCAAGATGGGGTGAAACCAGTGACGGCCAAGCCAGCCCAGGAGATGCAGAGGAACTGGACAAGCAGCAGCCCAGAGAGCTGGACAGACACTGGAACAGGAGTAGAGGCTGGTAAGAACATCGGGAAACACTGTCCAGTCAATGCACTACCCCTTGGAAACACCAAACCAGTGGACCCTTGACTACAAGGAAAACTGCAGGAAGCAGTTTCAGAAGCACAATTTCAAAACCAGAGTAGGGGGCAAGAGGCTTGGGTGCTTGCCTTAAATGTGGTCAATCTGGGCTCAACCCTCAGAATTCCAAACGGTTCCCTGAACACCATCAAATTGTAAAGCCAGGAGTAGGCCCTGAGCACTGCCAGTTGTGCACCACCACCAATATCATATATTCCTACCCTGAGAATGGAGGTTAATGGGCAGTAAACCATATTGGTCACTTTGGAGCCTCGTATGACCAATAAGCAGATCAGAATCCTTTTGATCATTCTGGTGACTACTAGATTGATGGGACTTTGCTAATTCCAAATTCAACAATTACTTTTTTCTGAAGTATTATTGAACTGATTGGGGGGTATTCAGGAACATGACCATCCTTGTGAGTAATCACAGGTAAACAGAACGGCCTGCTGGAATATGGGGAGCTGGTCCATATTCCCAGCATTTGTAAGACATTTGATTCAAGGGCCCCTTCTACCCTTTCAAACGTCTTTCTACACTCAGTAACATTCATTTAAACTGTTTCCAATAGGGGTCAATGAGATAGGATGGCAGGTAGGACTTTTGTCTTGCACCATATTTAATAGGGTCCCAGAGCACCACCCCGAGTAATCCCTAAATTTTCTGGGTAAGAACCAAAAAGATAGGAAAAACAAAGTTTGAAACATTAAAAACAAACTGTCTTCATTGCACTCCATTAAAAAACCTTGCTGGGGCCATTTGCCTAAGATGACACTTTCAAAAATATCAATTCTTTATTCTTACACAATGCTAACCAGTACCTGAATACAAGGGAGGCAGAGATGACATGGAGGAAGGAGCTGGTCACACATGGTAGACCTGGAGTCCAACCACAGCAGCCCATAAGAATCCTGAGTCCCCCAGGTATGGATGCCTGAGCTGAGAGGCAGGAGTAGGGCTCAGCTGGGTGAAGTTCCAAAGAACATGAATCAGGAGTAGTTGAAGAACCACAGTATGGCTGTTTCTCTGTCTTAATACCCCAAACCCAGAGCCTCCAATTTAAGCCACAGCAGTTGGAGCAATAGTCCAGAGGGAGGGCATTTACCTTGCACTGGGCCGACACTGGTTCAATCCCCGCCAACCCATATGCACCAAGAGGAGTAATTCCTGACTGGAGAAGCAGGAGTAACCCCTGAGCATCGCTGTATGTGAACCAAAACAAAAAAATAAGTCAGAACCAGAGCAAAGATTCAGAAAGTGGTGAGCCTTCACAGCCCTGAGCCTAGGGGATTTTTTTGCCTTTTTTATTCACATTCCTACTGACTTTCACAAGATACGAAAATCTGACATCACAGAAAGTTTGTTACACACCACCAGGATCATTTCTTTCCTGGCTGCACTTTTGTAGCACCTTATATCATGGTCCAAACAACACAGGCTTTATCGAAGGGGCCGGTTTTGATATTTAAAACTCTTATTAGGGGACTGAATTATCAAATGTGAATTTTATGTTTCCTAAGACTACAAAGAAACACAAAGGCCTTCCCACATTCTTGACATACATGAGATTTCACTCCAGTGTGAACTGCTCTATGTGTAGTAAGGCCTGAGGGCAGACGGAAGGACTTCCCACAGTCCTTACAAACATGTCTCTCACCAGTGTGAATTCTAATATGACCAGTAAGGTTTGAGGCAAAAACATAGGCCTTCCCACATTCCTTACGAACATAAGGTTTCTCTCCAGTGTGATTTCTCATATGACTAGGAAGGCTTGAGGAATAACCAAAGGCCTTCCCACATACCTTACATACATAAGATTTCTCTCCATTGTGAGATTTCATATTCCGAGTAAGGGCTGAGGATAGAATGAAGGACTTTCCACATGCCTTACAAACATAAGGTTTCTCTCCAGTGTGAATTCTCATATGAACAGTTAGGTTTGAAGAAATAGCAAAGGCCTTCCCACATTTCTTACATAAGGATTCTGTTCAAAGTGAATTCTCGTATGATCAGTAAGGCATGAGGACACAGTGCAAGCCTTCCCAAATTCCTTACAAACATAAGGTTTCTCTCCAGTGTGAATTCTCACATGACGAGTAAGGCTGGAGGAATACCAAAGGCATTCCCACATTCCTTACACATATAAGGCTTTTCTTCAGTTTGAGTTTGCATATGCCCAGTGGGGGTCGAGGATCGAGTGAAGGCCTTTTCACATGCCTTATATTTATGAGGTTTCTCTCCACTGTGAATTTTCCTGTGTCTAAAAACGTGTGAGGAGTAAGCAGAGACCTTCCCACATTGCTCACACACATATGGTTCCTCTCCCGTATGAATTCTCCAAAGTTTTAATGGGTTAGAGGGTCGAGTGAAGGCATTTGCACAGTCCTTATGTGTATGGGGTTTCCTTCCTGTGTGGATGTTCATGTCAGCACATTTGGATGACGCTGGACTCAAGCCACGCCCTTGCTGCCGACACTCCTGGGGATTCTGTCCACTGTGGATTTCTAAGGGAACAAACATCACAGTCCTGGGAACACGAGGAAGCTCCCCCACATTGCTTACTCTTAGACAGGGTCAGTCCATGGTGACTTTGCTTATGGGCTTTCCGGTGTGAGGAACTCACTACAAATAGTGCTCCTCTCCCACATTCTAGGAACTGCTCCAGTATTGGAGTTTGTGTCTGTGGTCTGAGAACAACAGACTGTATGGACCTTTTCCCAGGGGAGGGCTTCTTCAGAGTGAGGTCGCTCTCTCCATTTGGATCACCCTCAGGGGCCATCCTACCTGTTTTGGCATCCCCATGGGGCTGAGGGCACAAATGCTCACTCGAGACATTTTCACTGCGCAGGATCAGAGACATTCCACTCAGGCTGGCTGCTTCCCTGTCAAAGAGCAGAGGATTCCAATTATCACCCTATGACTTTAGAGTCTCCATGGAAAAAGACATTCAGAACTGCAGGTTGGTTCCTAACATTTGCACCACACAAACGCAATTCCCGAAATGTGAATTGCATTACCAGGGAATAAACTAATGTTTCTGTAAGATGCACATGCAAAATTGATGAACGAGGGGGAATTAATTTGTTTAAATTTTTTTTTCAACTCAATGAACAAATAACTCCCTCTGCGGAAAACTGATACACCAGTTTCAAGAGAAAATAAAAGACACCAAACCGTGGGTTCGGTTCTAGCTCAGCGAGGTGCCTGCGATGCATTTGTGAAGGCAACGATGCATCCCACACTGCTGAGACTGACCACAGGGGCCATTGAAAACATCTCACCACAGGTGGATTCCGTGCAGGATAAATGGCTTTTTCTGTTTTTGAGTTTGTTTTCATTTCTGGGCATGGGCACACCATACACTACCCAGGGATTACTCCCGGTGGGTCTCTGGGAACCATATGGAGCTCTGGGGATAGAGCAGTTTAAAGATCAGCTCTTTTCAATTATTACCATTTGCAGATACTTTCGATCAAATGAAAAAATCATGGCATTCCCGTGAAACATATTACAAATGTCTTCAGGTTTTGAGCAGTGCTGTCATCATTCAGTGAAGGTAAGGACTACCCCAAGCATTAGACTCTGGATTTTTCCTGGCCATGCCCAGCACCTTGAAAATAACGTGCTGGTCCACTGACCTTCTTCATTGGCATAATAATATTGACTCAAAATTTGCAAATATTACCAGCTCATTCATACTTGGTGACTGAGTTTCGAAATGAAATAGCTGAAAGGCCGAAGAAAACTATCATTGGCAAACCCCAGCCACCTGCAGATCTACCAGCCTGGGCTGATCCACGGAGGCAGCCAATGAAAAAGCCGGACGGCAACAGGGTCTCTAGGCTATGAATGGGCTTGAGGCTCTGCCCCTCGAAGTGAATCTGGAGATTCTACAGCAGGGAAACTGTGTCAGGTCCCAACCTGGGTCAGCTGGGAGGGTCCAGAGGGCCAAGGCCGAGCCCTCAGCAGAACCCAGACCTCAAAGCCCACAGCCACCGCACTCAGCCCTACACCCACTTGCGGCTGCCCCAACATGGACTTAAAGGGACAGTGGCCGAAGCGCCCCCATCATAACCCAGGAACGATCTGGATATTGGGGAATACAGGAAAATCAAGAACAAAAGCGCCCCACCCGAGGTGGTAGGGACTACATCTCACAGTGCGGAGACTGGGAGGAGCCGGTACTCAAGGGAGGTCAGCCCTCCAGTAACAAGACAAAATCTGCCTTCACAGTCCTGCCCCCACACAGGTCCCTACTTTATCATTTACCCACGTGAACAAAGACTACCAGGAATAATTCCTGAGTTCTGAGCCAGATATTTCGTGTCTGTGTGTATGAGTGTGTGTGTGTGTGTCTCAGCCAGAACCAACAGTGTCAGGACTACTCTTGCTCTGCATTCAGGGATCTGTCCTGGAATGTCTGAGGCTTACAGGGATGCAGCTGATCAAATCTGTGTCAGCTGCATGCAAGGCAAACACCCTACTTGTTGTACCTTACCACTGGCACTTGCAAAGAAAATTTCTTCCCAGCAAGCCAGGAGTGACCCCCCTTGACTCCTTTTCAATCCGACTAGACACGAAAGTCGGCCTGGAACGTGGGGGATGTAGGTAGGCAGCCGGGGGCCATTCTCGAGATGTCCCCACGCCCCACCCCTGGTGAGGCCCCCGGGCTCCCAGGGTCCCTGGCGCAGAGCCAAAGCTGTAGTGGTCCAGCAAGGGCCATGAGACTTGCGGGCAAGCTGGGGCTCCCTCGGGCTCCGGCACGTTCCTCTCCGGTTGGCAGCCAGAGCGATGGGTTGGGGGGGAGGGCGAGGGTCTCGTGCCCCCGACCCCATGGGGCCGCCCTGGCCAGGGCCACCAGGACGCACAATGAGAAACAAACCTGAGAAGGAAACTCTTGCTCTTCTGGTGGTCCTGATTTCCGTTGTTCCTGACACTTTCCGAACGAACGACTTTCTCTCTCCAACCTTCCACCTTACTTGGCAGCCCACCTGCCCGGGACCGACGCCCCCTCCTCACGCGCCTCCAAAATAAAAAAAACTCCCCCCCCTCGATGCGATGCGCTAAAATAGAAATGAGTAGACAGACAAACCTTTCGAAAAGGCGGGCGCTGGGGGCGACCCTCGGTGGGGAAAGGGCAGAGGCTCAGGGCTGCTCCCAGAACGACCACTCACTCTCAGTCCGAGGCCAGCGAGGAAACTGGCCCTATCCGACGCCCCTGCGCCCTGGCCGCCCCCTTCCCGCCCCACCCCTGCTCCTCACCAGGCAACAAACAGGGTGGAGATTGCTCCGCCCACAAAGACCCCAGGGAAAGGCGGGGCTCTGTGACCTCACCAACACTTCTGGTCAGAGTCTTAAAGGGCCAGACACCACATAGGGTCGGGAAAGTTCATTGTTTCCCCATTTCTGATAATGATCCCAGGAGTCCCTCACAGGGAGCCAGATCTGCTACAACAGCATTATTCTAGAAAGTTCCTGCAGGTTCTGGTCGGGTTCGAGACAGGTTCTTGACTTGCATGCAGCCATTCCAGGGATAAATCCAATGAGCACGGCACAGGGTTACACCTGAGCAGAAACCCAACAGGACCACAAAAAGCAACACTGGGTTGGAACAAAACTCCAGACGCCCCTCTCCGCCAATGCCATATCCCACATTCCCTGTTCTATGTTCTAGGGATGAGACGGAGACTGACAATGTCAGCGAGTGACTGACTCAGAGCTATGTGAGGGCGTAAGTGCCTGTACTACTGAAATGAGGTGGGTGGGATCCTGGAATGTGACCCCCTTTATTAGTCATCAAAGCTGAATGCATGTTGAGATGGGGAAGCAGGGGGCTCTCCCATGTTCCTACCACCTGGAAAACATTTGATTCAAGGGGCCCATTCCACAATTTCAAAGTCCATTTCAATGGTCTCCAAACCTCACTATGAAGATCCTTGTCAGGATATTTTCACAAGTTAAAACTTTTTGTGAATATTAATCTTTCACTTCACTTAATCACTTAACTTCCCGTTAGTCGTCGATTTGCTCGAGCGGGCGCCAGTAACGTCTCCATTTGTCCCTGTCGCGTGCTAGTGTAGCCCAATGGCATCTCTTCGCTCCGGGAACATGGAGGGCCTCAAACCGATCGTTCATGACCTTGACAAAGAAGTCTGACCATCTGGTAGGTGGGCGGCCACGCGGTCTCTTGACATCCCGTGGAATCCAATCAGTAACAGCTCTAGTCCAACGGTCGTCTTTAAATCTCATTACGTGACCAGCCCATCTGATTTTCGACACCTTGGCAAATGAGACAGCGTCCCTGATCCTTGATTGTCGACGGATGTCAGAACTCCGGATTCGTTCTCTCATTTGAGTGAAACGTGATATTCCAAGCATAGCTCTTTCTATTATTCTTTGGGAGACCTGAATGGCGTTCTCATCTTGTTTGCGTAGGGCCCAGGTCTCTGAGGCATATGTTAATGCAGGAAGAACAGTGGAATCAAAGAGATGTGCCCGGAGCCGGAGGTTCTTCGTCCTCTTAGCTATTTCTTCGACGTTCTTGAAGGCGTTCCAAGCCGCTCTCTTCCTCCTGCGCAGCTCGGGTGCCAGGTCATTTGTCATGTTGACCTCTCGACCTAGGTACACATAGCTGTTGCATTCGGAGATGGTCGTTCCATTGAGAGCGAATGGGGCGTCAGGAACAAGGCTATTTCTCATAAACATTGTCTTCGTAAGATTCAGCTGTAGTCCTACCTTTCCACACTCACGGTCAAAGTCGGCCAGCATTTGTGCCGCTTGGCTGATGTTTGGTGTTATTAAAACAATGTCATCAGCAAAGCGGAGGTGGTGTAGTTGCCGACCATCTATCTTCACTCCCATTCCTTCCCATTCCAGTCGTCGCATGATGTTCTCGAGGGTGGCACTGAAGAGTTTTGGTGAAATGGTATCACCCTGCCGCACCCCTCTCTTGACATCAACGATCACTTCTTTGTAGAATGGTGAGATCCTGGTAGTGAATCCGCAATACAGCTCACGGAGGATCCTGATGTATTGGGCTTGTATGCCCTGATTGGCTAGGGCTTCAATGACCGCTTCCGTCTCAACAGAATCAAAGGCCTTCTTTAAATCAATGAACGTTAAGCAGAGCGGCATCTTGAACTCCCGAGAAACCTCAATGAGTTTGGTTATCGTGTGGATATGGTCGATGGTGCTGAATCCTTTGCGGAACCCTGCTTGCTCACATGGTTGTCCTTCATCTAGTGTTCTGCCAATCCTATTCAGGATGACTCGAGTGAACAACTTGTAGATGACAGACAATAGGCAGATCGGGCGATAGTTGCCAATGTCATGGATGTCTCCCTTCTTGAACAGTAGTACGGTCCTGCTGGTTTTCCACTGAGATGGAACCTTGCATTCAGACAGGTAGCGAGTGAAGAGCCGAGCCAGTGTATTGATGAGTACTGACGGCAGGTTCTTCAGGTGTTCAGGTCTGACCTTGTCTGGGCCGGGTGCTGTTTGCTTCTTTACTGACGAAATGGCGTGTCGGATTTTGGAAGGGAGAACGTTGGGAACGACATACCCATCCTGTGGAATTTGGTATGTCGGCAAGTGGACATGGCTATCGAAGAGATTTGAGTAGAAGTCATGGATAATCTTCTCCATTGCCGTTCTGGAGGATGTGATGGATCCATCAGGACGTCGGAGGGCAGTCATCTTGGTCTTATAGTTGGCGAAGGACAGGCGGGCGTTACGAATACTTTTCCCGGCTTCTGCCGCATCTACCAGTACTTCTGCTCTTCTCTCTTTGAGGTCTTCCTTGATCGCATCTCTGCACTGCTTTGCAAGCTCGGACGTTAGCTTGCGGTTGCCTGAGGCATGCGCCAAACCACGCTGGCGAATTAGCTCAAGAGTTTTCGAAGATAGGCGACTTTTTGTGGCTATCTCTCTCTTGGCGTTCCTCGCACATTCATGGAGGTGCTGAACCAGTCGATCGTATTCCTCGTCAATGTTGTCAACAATGGCATCTTCCCATGTTGCCGCAATAGTACCAAATAGTACTACTTCCACTACCCAGCCGTCGCCACACTCCAGGACGCTTTCCGGAACCGCGCGGCAGCTCCGGCCGAGACCCACGCACAACTGAAGACCCACAGAACAAGGTAAGCGGAACTCTCTGAGACCTTGGACTCCAGGCTCGGCGGACCCAGGGACAGAGCTTCTCTGCTTGCTCCCACCACCACAGGTGACAAAGGGATTCTAATCAGGAGCCCCACCCTACCCTGCCCTGTCTGCTTCCATCAACCACCCAGGGATCGAATTGTGCACAGGAGACCCACCCTACCCAGATAAATACCCCACTGGCAGACTTCCACTCTCGACACTACTTCCACTACCCAGCCGTCCCCACACTCCAGGACGCTTTCCGGAACCGCGCGGCCGCTTGCGGCCGCGCGACACATCATAAGACACTAAATACCCGTCTTCTGGAATTGTCGTACCATATTTGATAGGGTTCAAATATGGTAACACCTACAAGGGTGATTAGAGGTCACCCCAAAAGCCTCTATACCTCTCGGAAAGACTGGCAAGCTACCGAGAGTATTCCGCCCACACGGAAGAGCCTGGCAAGCTATCCGCTGTGTATTCGATATGCCAAAACCAGTAACTACAACTGGTCTCATTCACCTGACCCTGAAGGCTTCACCGACATGGCAGCACTGAGAAGGATGAGAAAGGAGAGGCCGACAAAATCTCAAGGCCGACCTAGGCTGCCACAACGAAGGAAGACAAAAATGATCGTCTGTACTTTCAATGCACGTACGCTAGCATCAGATGCATCCATCGAGGACCTGATGGTACAAGCGCGAATGATCAAGTACGACATCATTGGTCTGACCGAGACAAGAAGACACGAATCTCACCATGCCGTTTTCGACACTGGAGAAGAATTGTTCCTCGGAACATGCGATAAAAGAGGTGTTGGAGGCGTCGGTGTCCTTATCAACACAAACTTGGCCAAGAGCATTGATTCATTCGAATGCCTAACAACCCGAATCGGACGTTTACATTTGAATAGATGTGGCTCACTGCCTGCAGTTTCTATCTTCGTTGTCTACGCACCAACATCTCATTATGATGAAAGAGAAATCGAGAAGTTCTACATGGAGCTAGAGAAGTTCTATAAAGAAGACCACACCTTCTACAAGATCATTGTGGGTGATTTTAATGCCAAGATAGGACCGAGAAGATCAGCTGAAGAACTTCACATCGGAACCCATGGCCTAGAATGGAACGAACAGGGTGAGAGACTGTCTGAGTTCATCATGTCGACCAAGACCATTCATGGTAACTCACAGTTCCAGAAGGCAGAATCTAAACGATGGACATGGGAGTCTCCCGGTGGACGATTCCACAATGAAATAGACCACATCATATTCAATCGACGGTTTTGCCTGACTGATGTCGCTGTTGTCCCAAAATTTCGAACGGGATCGGACCACCGTCTCCTTCATGCAAAATTCTACTTCACAGAGCGGGGAGAAAGGGCTGCAAAGTTCAAAAAGAGAACTCCCAGAACGACCACCAACTGGGAATCTTTAATGTAATGTAAAATTTTAAAAAATATGAATACAAGGAGTGTAGAAATGATACGGAAGACAAAGTACTTGCTTGCACATGGCTGACCTGGATTCTGAGCCCCATAAGGATATATGTGACCCCCAGTCTGGAATCCTGAGCTAAGAACCAACAGTAAAGCCTGAGTCCAGGGGGTGTGGCACCCCAAAATCTAGCACAGAAAGACTGGAAGAATAAAGGATTTCCTGGTCTTCTACTTTGCAGTTTTCACTGCAGCATTGTGATTCATCTCTGTCATAATTCTCTAAAACCAGGGCCTCTGGGCCAAGTTGCAGTGAGAGTAAACAATGACACAGTGATGAGCTGTGACAGTTCCACAGAGCGCCTATTTTTGTACCTGTTTTTATTTAGTCACCTTCCTCATGGCCTCCATCACAAAGAACCACTATGTACAAGTTAAACATACATGTGATGGAAAAATTCCAGGGCACTGGCATGGCTGCGGTGTGGGAGATACTCAGCAAGAAACTTTCATTACAGAAGTGACATCATAGGTAGCTCTTCATATGATACGAGGATGATTTCCTTCTTGGCTGTAGTTTTGTACCACCTATGACCACCCCCTGTCCAAAGGAATCTGGCTAAAATGATAGGGCCTGTTCTGACCTTATAGATGGTTAATACGGGATCAACTCATCCAATACAAATATTCAAAGTTTACTAAAGCTTGAAGGTCCATGAAGCCCTGTTCACATTCATTACATACATAAAATTTTCTCTCCACTATTCATTCTCATATGCCTAGTAAGGCCTGAGGATTCAATAAAGATGTCCCCACATTATTTACTTATATAATAAGGCTTCTTTCCTGTATGAATTCTGCAATGAATACAAAGACTTGAGAAATCATAAGTGTGGGGTGCTTTGCAACTGGACCTTAGGAAGCAAAAATTCTTGATGTAGACAAAAACCAAAAAAGTTGCAATCAGAGACAGTGAAGCAGGCAGGGAACTTGTCTTGCATGCAGCCAACCCAGATCATTCCTCACATCCCATATGGTCACTGAGTACCACCATCAGGAATTCCTGAGTTCAGAGCCAAAAGTAAACCCTAAGCATCTCCGGATGTGGTACACAAGGAAAACCAAAACAATAATAATGAAAAAGTTTCATTTAAAACCCCACCCTCCGGCAGGGAACAAACCACCATGTGGCCCCACCACATCACGGCAATCAATCAAAAGAGAGACTACAACTGGATCTGCTAGGCAGGGGTCTTAGGCCCTGCCCCTTGATGTGAATCTGAAGGTTTTACACATGTGATGCCAACGCCAAAGGCTCCGGATCAGGGCAGAGAGAAGTCCCGTGCAGGGAGGGTCGGGACAGCCAGGTCCTGCTCTCTGCAAGTCCCGCAGGCCCCGCACTCAGGCCACCCCTCAGCCCCAAGCCCACCCGCCGCTGACAGATCGTGGAGCAAGAGGCAATGGTGGGCAAAGGGGTGCCTCACGATCACCCACTCATGCTCGAACCCTGCACCCCCTAAAGCCTCTGGGTTCCCCTAAAGTATTCACCTTGCCTCAAGAACCAGCTGCTATCAGAAACAAGAGTAAAACAAGCATGAAAGGGCCCCCAAACTGGAACAGCCCACACCGCTCACAGTGTGGAGGCACAGGGAGCTCATGGACCACCACTCCCATCCTGATAAAAAAATCGGCCTTCGTAGTCCGCCTTCCACCCAGGGCCTCCATTTTCTTCCCTGCCCACGACACCAATGGTGGCCTAATGCAGGCAACCACAACTGGAATAGAAAGGACATCTGAAGGTTGCCAGCCTGTGACATCACTTCCACTTCTGCCAGGATCTATAGCCTTAAAGTGTCATGAACCAGAGGTAGAGACCCTTTTTGCCCACCCAGGTGAATCTGGCTGAAGGGCGGATAGACTGGAAAAAAGTGCCGAGAGGCAGATTCTGGGGTCACACAGTGGGGGTGCTGTAGATAAGGAGAAGAACTTTGATCTTCTACTGACCAGTCAAACAATGACCTAATGCTTTCACACACAGTCCAACAAGGAAATATGCAGCTGGGTAGATTCAAGGTAAAACAGGAAAGTTGGTACAACTCATCGGATGTTGAGTTTCCTGAGGAACGAATCAAGATGGGGTGAAACCAGTGACGGCCAAGCCAGCCCAGGAGATGCTGAGGAACTGGCCAAGCAGCATCCCAGAGAGCTGGACAGACACTGGAATAGGAGTAGAGGCTGGTAAGAACATCGGGGAGCACTGTCCAGTCAATGCACTACCCCTTGAAAACACCAAACCAGTGGACCACTGACTACAAGGAAAACTGCAGGAGGCAGTTTCAGAAGCACAATTTCAGAGTTCGATTCTTCCGCCCCTCTCAGAGAGCCCGGCAAGCTCCCGAGAGTATCTTGACCGCACGGCATAGCCGGGCAAACTCCCCGTGATGTATTCTATACGCCATACACAGTAACAACAAAGTCACCAACGCAGACGTTACTGGGCCCGCTCGAGCAAATCCATGAACAATGATGAGGACAGTGACAGTGATAGCAGAAAGCTGACACGCCATTCCAAGAGAAAAGAAAATAAGATTCCAGTCAGGGTTCAGTTCAAGCTCAGTGTGGAGCTCAGTGTGGAGCGCCTGATGCATGTTTTATTTTTTTGTAAACTCAATAAACAGACACGAGTGGAAATATCTCCCTTTGCAGAAAGCGTTAGAGAGAGAGCACCGCGGTAGGGCGTTTGCCTTGCACGCAGCCAACATGGCCGACCTGAGTTCGATTCCTCCACCCCTCTCGGAGAGCCCGGCAAGCTACGGAGAGTATCTCGCCCGCACGGCGAAGCCTGGCAAGCTCCCCGTGATGTATTCGACATGCCACACACAATAACAACCAAGTCTCCAACGGGGGACCTTACTAGGCCAGCTCGAGCAAATCGATGAACCATGGGAGGACAGCGACAGTGATAGCAGAAAGCTGACACACCATTCCAAGAGAAAAGAAAATAGATTCCAGCCAGGGTTCAGTTCAAGCTCAGTGTGGAGCTCAGTGTGGAGCGCCTGATGCATGGAGTGAAGGCAACCCTGCATCCCTGCAGACACGACGAGCCACGGGGGCCATTGAAAACATCTCACCAAAATGGATGGCTCTCAGGATCGATCCTTTTTTTGGTCCTTTTATTTTGAAGTTTGTCTTCTTTAGAGACACACCAGGCAGTGCTCAGGGATCACTCCTGGAGGGTCTGTAGGGGAGCAAATGGATGCAAACCTTTCTCCTTCTCACTGCGCTGACACTAGTGCCCTCAAACTGGTTTTCTTTTCCAGTTTTGGCTTTTTGGGTCACACCTGGTGAAGCACAGGGGTTACTGCTGTCTCTGCACTGAGGAATTCCTCATGGTGGTCCTCAGGGGACCAAAAGGGACGCCAGGAATAAAACCCGGGCCGGTCGCGTAAAAACCAAGTCTACACCCACTGATCTATCGCTCCCCCCCCAAAGCCCAAACTAGTTGTTTTCAAACAATTACCAGTTTCGATCAAATGGAAGAAATAGAAATAAACATTTTGTTCAAAGGAAAAAATAGAAATTTCTTTCGGTTTTGAGCAGTGATTTCACCACCCAGTGAAGCTCAGGAAGGGCCTCTACGCCAAGCATTAGGCTCTCGATTTCCTCTCTGCAGTGCCCTGTCATCAACCATCAAAATCACATCCTTGATCCCCTGCCAGCAGAATATCTGTCCCCAACGTGCAAATTTTACCAGCCGACTCACACCCAGTGACTCCACTCTCAAATCAAATGGCTGCAATGCCAAAACCTGAATCTGCAGTTTGAGTTATGCAATGAAACGCAACAGATGACTACGAATTTGTGGAAAGGAAGGAATGAGGCAGTGTGTTCAGACTTGCGGGCAAGCTGGGGCTCCCTCGGGCTCCGACACGTTCCTCTCCGGTTGGGGGCCGGAGCGATGGGTTGGAGGGGAGGGCGAGGGTCTCGTGCCCCCGACCCCATGGGGCCGCCCCGGCCAGGGCTACCAGGACGCACAATGAAAAACAAACCTGAAAAGAAAACTCTCTCTCTTCTGGTCGTCCTGATTTCCGTTGTTCCTGACCCTTTCCGAACGACTTTTGCTCCCGAAGCTTCCACTTCACTTGTCAGCCCACCTGCCAGGCACCACCGACCCCCCCATTCCCTCACCCCCCCCCTAAATAAAAACCTCCCTGGATGCGATGCGCTAAGATAGACGGAAGGGAGAGACAAACCTCTCGAAAAGGCGGGCGCTGGGGGCATCCCGGGCTTGGCAGGCGGCGGAGGCTCAGAGCTCCCAGATGGACCACTCAGCGGCCAGGCCAGCGAGGAAACTGGCCCTATGGGACGCCCCCACGCCCTGGCTGCCCCCTTCCCGCCCCACCCCCGCTCCTCACCAGGCAACAAACAGGGTGGAGATTGCTCCGCCCACAAAGACCCCAGGGAAAGGCGGGGCTCTGTGACCTCACCTACACTTCCGGTCAGGGTTTTAAAGGGCCAGACACCACATAGTCCCCACACAGCAACCTATAGGGCTTTTTACTACCTCTGGGCTGAGGAAACACTCCTGGCTGTGCCTACCTTTTACCTATAATAAATATCCTATCTTGGAGGACTGTGTGATGACACAGCAGGTATGAGCAGCTTGCAATTGCCTGACCAAGTCCTCTAGCCAGGCACCCGATTGTCGAGGGACCCCGACAGCTGTGATCCCTGAGGTCAGAGCAGGAGTAAGGCCTGAGTACTGTAGTGTGTGACCCCAAAATACAGCAATGACAAACAGTAAACTCTATCCAAATAGAGGGAAATAAATCCACGTACCCTGACAAATTGTAGCATAAAATAGTTCAAGAGTCAAACAGTGGGTCCTTAAAACCTATGCTGCAGGAGCACACTTCTATCTCTGCTGTCAGATATTCCGTGTGTGTGTGTCTGAGCCAGAACCAACAGTGTCAGGAGTACTCCTAGCTCTGCATTCAGGGATCTGTCCTGGAATGTCTGAGGTTTGCTGGGATGCAGCTGATCAAATCTGTGTTAGCTGCATGCAAGGCAAGCACCCTACTTGCTGCACCATACCTCTGGCCCTTTCAAAGTAAATTTCTTGCCAGCAAGCCAGGAGTGACCCCTGAGCAAAGTTTCCCCCCCCCCATGCGACAATAAGAACATCTTCCTTCAAGAGCAAGGAAAATTAAATCCTTGACCTGCTATACTCACCCCAAGAGCCAGTATCCAGGGATCGCCCAGTCAGGAAGAGATGAAGCATAGAGGATTTTTCATAACTGAAGATGAGTCTAAATTCCTCATCTGGAAAAAAACATCAGCGTTGGAATTAGACAGACAGTAAAGCAGGCAAGATGCTTGCCCTCCTCGCCCCAATCAAGCTTCAGCATCCCAGATCCCAGAGCACCGCCAGGAATGATTCCTGAGCACTGAGCCAGGAGTGAGCATCTTAGGGTATGTCCTCTCTCACTCCCCCCACAAAACATAAAAAAACAACTAAAACAAACCCCCAAATTAAAATTTCATTGGCCTAAACCTCCCACCTGCGTGAACCACGCTTCCAAAAAGGCCCCTCCCCATCCCAACCGCCAATGAATAGGACGGTCTGCAACAGAGTCTCTTGCCTTTAGGGGGCTGCAGCCCCGACCCTGAACATGAATCTGCAGATTCTATAGCATCTACGTCAAGGCTAAAGGCTTCAGGATTTGTACCGACAAGTCCCATGTTGGGAGTGTTGGCCACTCAAGCCCCTAGCCCTTGGGTGGGTTCCGCAACCCCAAGGCCTGTAGCCCCAGTGCTCAGCCCCATGCCAAAATGCAACAAGGGCACACTCAATCCCACAACCCCTGTACTGTGTACAGACCCCACTGCACCGCCCTAAGCTCCGCATCACTCTGAAGCCTCTACTGCACCCCAGGAACTGCCTGGATGTCAGGAATTCAGTGAGAAAGAAAGCACGAAAGCACCTCCCAGGTCCGAATGGTCCCGCTACTAACAATGTGGAGACTGAGAGTTCTGGGATGCTAACGGGAGGATGCTTGTGTCCTGCCACAAAACTGGCCTTCAGAGTACCCCTTCTACCAGGGGCCGCCACTTTTTACTGATCTTGTCCCTCATAAATAATGCACTAGGAAAGCCCCATATGTTCGGTGTTTTATTTTTTTGTAAACTCAATAAACAGACACGAGTGGAAATATCTCCCTTTGCAGAAAGCGTTAGAGAGAGAGCACCGCGGTAGGGCGTTTGCCTTGCACGCAGCCAACATGGCCGACCTGAGTTCGATTCCTCCACCCCTCTCGGAGAGCCCGGCAAGCTACGGAGAGTATCTCGCCCGCACGGCGAAGCCTGGCAAGCTCCCCGTGATGTATTCGACATGCCACACACAATAACAACCAAGTCTCCAACGGGGGACCTTACTAGGCCAGCTCGAGCAAATCGATGAACCATGGGAGGACAGCGACAGTGATAGCAGAAAGCTGACACACCATTCCAAGAGAAAAGAAAATAGATTCCAGCCAGGGTTCAGTTCAAGCTCAGTGTGGAGCTCAGTGTGGAGCGCCCGATGCATGGAGTGAAGGCAACCCTGCATCCCTGCAGACACGACGAGCCACGGGGGCCATTGAAAACATCTCACCAAAATGGATGGCTCTCAGGATCGATCCTTTTTTTGGTCCTTTTATTTTGAAGTTTGTCTTCTTTAGAGACACACCAGGCAGTGCTCAGGGATCACTCCTGGAGGGTCTGTAGGGGAGCAAATGGATGCAAACCTTTCTCCTTCTCACTGCGCTGACACTAGTGCCCTCAAACTGGTTTTCTTTTTCAGTTTTGGCTTTTTGGGTCACACCTGGTGAAGCACAGGGGTTACTGCTGTCTCTGCACTGAGGAATTCCTCATGGTGGTCCTCAGGGGACCAAAAGGGACGCCAGGAATAAAACCCGGGCCGGTCGCGTAAAAACCAAGTCTACACCCACTGATCTATCGCTCCCCCCCCCAAAGCCCAAACTAGTTGTTTTCAAACAATTACCAGTTTCGATCAAATGGAAGAAATAGAAATAAAAATTTTGTTCAAAGGAAAAAATAGAAATTTCTTTCGGTTTTGAGCAGTGATTTCACCACCCAGTGAAGCTCAGGAAGGGCCTCTACGCCAAGCATTAGGCTCTCGATTTCCTCTCTGCAGTGCCCTGTCATCCACCATCAAAATCACATCCTTGATCCCCTGCCAGCAGAATATCTGTCCCCAACGTGCAAATTTTACCAGCCGACTCACACCCAGTGACTCCACTCTCAAATCAAATGGCTGCAATGCCAAAACCTGAATCTGCAGTTTGAGTTATGCAATGAAACGCAACAGATGACTACGAATTTGTGGAAAGGAAGGAATGAGGCAGTGTGTTCAGACTTGCGGGCAAGCTGGGGCTCCCTCGGGCTCCGACACGTTCCTCTCCGGTTGGGGGCCGGAGCGATGGGTTGGAGGGGAGGGCGAGGGTCTCGTGCCCCCGACCCCATGGGGCCGCCCCGGCCAGGGCTACCAGGACGCACAATGAAAAACAAACCTGAAAAGAAAACTCTCTCTCTTCTGGTCGTCCTGATTTCCGTTGTTCCTGACCCTTTCTGAACGACTTTTGCTCCCGAAGCTTCCACTTCACTTGTCAGCCCACCTGCCAGGCACCACCGACCCCCCCCATTCCCTCACCGCCCCCCTCCCCGCACGCGCCTCCTAAATAAAAACCTCCCTGGATGCGATGCGCTAAGATAGACGGAAGGGAGAGACAAACCTCTCGAAAAGGCGGGCGCTGGGGGCATCCCGGGCTGGGCAGGCGGCGGAGGCTCAGAGCTCCCAGATGGACCACTCAGCGGCCAGGCCAGCGAGGAAACTGGCCCTATGGGACGCCCCCACGCCCTGGCCGCCCCCTTCCCGCCCCACCCCCGCTCCTCACCAGGCAACAAACAGGGTGGAGATTGCTCCGCCCACAAAGACCCCAGGGAAAGGCGGGGCTCTGTGACCTCACCTACACTTCCGGTCAGGGTTTTAAAGGGCCAGACACCACATAGTCCCCACACAGCAACCTATAGGGCTTTTTACTACCTCTGGGCTGAGGAAACACTCCTGGCTGTGCCTACCTTTTACCTATAATAAATATCCTATCTTGGAGGACTGTGTGATGACACAGCAGGTATGAGCAGCTTGCAATTGCCTGACCAAGTCCTCTAGCCAGGCACCCGATTGTCGAGGGACCCCGACAGCTGTGATCCCTGAGGTCAGAGCAGGAGTAAGGCCTGAGTACTGTAGTGTGTGACCCCAAAATACAGCAATGACAAACAGTAAACTCTATCCAAATAGAGGGAAATAAATCCACGTACCCTGACAAATTGTAGCATAAAATAGTTCAAGAGTCAAACAGTGGGTCCTTAAAACCTATGCTGCAGGAGCACACTTCTATCTCTGCTGTCAGATATTCCGTGTGTGTGTGTCTGAGCCAGAACCAACAGTGTCAGGAGTACTCCTAGCTCTGCATTCAGGGATCTGTCCTGGAATGTCTGAGGTTTGCTGGGATGCAGCTGATCAAATCTGTGTTAGCTGCATGCAAGGCAAGCACCCTACTTGCTGCACCATACCTCTGGCCCTTTCAAAGTAAATTTCTTGCCAGCAAGCCAGGAGTGACCCCTGAGCAAAGTTCCCCCCCCCCATGCGACAATAAGAACATCTTCCTTCCTGAGCAAGGAAAATTAAATCCTTGACCTGCTATACTCACCCCAAGAGCCAGTATCCAGGGATCGCCCAGTCAGGAAGAGATGAAGCATAGAGGATTTTTCATAACTGAAGATGAGTCTAAATTCCTCATCTGGAAAAAAACATCAGCGTTGGAATTAGACAGACAGTAAAGCAGGCAAGATGCTTGCCCTCCTCGCCCCAATCAAGCTTCAGCATCCCAGATCCCAGAGCACCGCCAGGAATGATTCCTGAGCACTGAGCCAGGAGTGAGCATCTTAGGGTATGTCCTCTCTCACTCCCCCCACAAAACATAAAAAAAACAACTAAAACAAACCCCCAAATTAAAATTTCATTGGCCTAAACCTCCCACCTGCGTGAACCACGCTTCCAAAAAGGCCCCTCCCCATCACAACCGCCAATGAATAGGACGGTCTGCAACAGAGTCTCTTGCCTTTAGGGGGCTGCAGCCCCGACCCTGAACATGAATCTGCAGATTCTATAGCATCTACGTCAAGGCTAAAGGCTTCAGGATTTGTACCGACAAGTCCCATGTTGGGAGTGTTGGCCACTCAAGCCCCTAGCCCTTGGGTGGGTTCCGCAACCCCAAGGCCTGTAGCCCCAGTGCTCAGCCCCATGCCAAAATGCAACAAGGGCACACTCAATCCCACAACCCCTGTACTGTGTACAGACCCCACTGCACCGCCCTAAGCTCCGCATCACTCTGAAGCCTCTACTGCACCCCAGGAACTGCCTGGATGTCAGGAATTCAGTGAGAAAGAAAGCACGAAAGCACCTCCCAGGTCCGAATGGTCCCGCTACTAACAATGTGGAGACTGAGAGTTCTGGGATGCTAACAGGAGGATGCTTGTGTCCTGCCACAAAACTGGCCTTCAGAGTACCCCTTCTACCAGGGGCCGCCACTTTTTACTGATCTTGTCCCTCATAAATAATGCACTAGGAAAGCCCCATATGTTCGGTGTTTTATTTTTTTGTAAACTCAATAAACAGACACGAGTGGAAATATCTCCCTTTGCAGAAAGCGTTAGAGAGAGAGCACCGCGGTAGGGCGTTTGCCTTGCACGCAGCCAACATGGCCGACCTGAGTTCGATTCCTCCACCCCTCTCGGAGAGCCCGGCAAGCTACGGAGAGTATCTCGCCCGCACGGCGAAGCCTGGCAAGCTCCCCGTGATGTATTCGACATGCCACACACAATAACAACCAAGTCTCCAACGGGGGACCTTACTAGGCCAGCTCGAGCAAATCGATGAACCATGGGAGGACAGCGACAGTGATAGCAGAAAGCTGACACACCATTCCAAGAGAAAAGAAAATAGATTCCAGCCAGGGTTCAGTTCAAGCTCAGTGTGGAGCTCAGTGTGGAGCGCCCGATGCATGGAGTGAAGGCAACCCTGCATCCCTGCAGACACGACGAGCCACGGGGGCCATTGAAAACATCTCACCAAAATGGATGGCTCTCAGGATCGATCCTTTTTTTGGTCCTTTTATTTTGAAGTTTGTCTTCTTTAGAGACACACCAGGCAGTGCTCAGGGATCACTCCTGGAGGGTCTGTAGGGGAGCAAATGGATGCAAACCTTTCTCCTTCTCACTGCGCTGACACTAGTGCCCTCAAACTGGTTTTCTTTTTCAGTTTTGGCTTTTTGGGTCACACCTGGTGAAGCACAGGGGTTACTGCTGTCTCTGCACTGAGGAATTCCTCATGGTGGTCCTCAGGGGACCAAAAGGGACGCCAGGAATAAAACCCGGGCCGGTCGCGTAAAAACCCAGTCTACACCCACTGATCTATCGCTCCCCCCCCCAAAGCCCAAACTAGTTGTTTTCAAACAATTACCAGTTTCGATCAAATGGAAGAAATAGAAATAAACATTTTGTTCAAAGGAAAAAATAGAAATTTCTTTCGGTTTTGAGCAGGGATTTCACCACCCAGTGAAGCTCAGGAAGGGCCTCTACGCCAAGCATTAGGCTCTCGATTTCCTCTCTGCAGTGCCCTGTCATCCACCATCAAAATCACATCCTTGATCCCCTGCCAGCAGAATATCTGTCCCCAACGTGCAAATTTTACCAGCCGACTCACACCCAGTGACTCCACTCTCAAATCAAATGGCTGCAATGCCAAAACCTGAATCTGCAGTTTGAGTTATGCAATGAAACGCAACAGATGACTACGAATTTGTGGAAAGGAAGGAATGAGGCAGTGTGTTCAGACTTGCGGGCAAGCTGGGGCTCCCTCGGGCTCCGACACGTTCCTCTCCGGTTGGGGGCCGGAGCGATGGCTTGGAGGGGAGGGCGAGGGTCTCGTGCCCCCGACCCCATGGGGCCGCCCCGGCCAGGGCTACCAGGACGCACAATGAAAAACAAACCTGAAAAGAAAACTCTCTCTCTTCTGGTCGTCCTGATTTCCGTTGTTCCTGACCCTTTCCGAACGACTTTTGCTCCCGAACCTTCCACTTCACTTGTCAGCCCACCTGCCAGGCACCACCGACCCCCAACATTCCCTCACCGCCCCCCTCCCCGCACGCGCCTCCTAAATAAAAACCTCCCTGGATGCGATGCGCTAAGATAGACGGAAGGGAGAGACAAACCTCTCGAAAAGGCGGGCGCTGGGGGCATCCCGGGCTGGGCAGGCGGCGGAGGCTCAGAGCTCCCAGATGGACCACTCAGCGGCCAGGCCAGCGAGGAAACTGGCCCTATGGGACGCCCCCACGCCCTGGCCGCCCCCTTCCCGCCCCACCCCCGCTCCTCACCAGGCAACAAACAGGGTGGAGATTGCTCCGCCCACAAAGACCCCAGGGAAAGGCGGGGCTCTGTGACCTCACCTACACTTCCGGTCAGGGTTTTAAAGGGCCAGACACCACATAGTCCCCACACAGCAACCTATAGGGCTTTTTACTACCTCTGGGCTGAGGAAACACTCCTGGCTGTGCCTACCTTTTACCTATAATAAATATCCTATCTTGGAGGACTGTGTGATGACACAGCAGGTATGAGCAGCTTGCAATTGCCTGACCAAGTCCTCTAGCCAGGCACCCGATTGTCGAGGGACCCCGACAGCTGTGATCCCTGAGGTCAGAGCAGGAGTAAGGCCTGAGTACTGTAGTGTGTGACCCCAAAATACAGCAATGACAAACAGTAAACTCTATCCAAATAGAGGGAAATAAATCCACGTACCCTGACAAATTGTAGCATAAAATAGTTCAAGAGTCAAACAGTGGGTCCTTAAAACCTATGCTGCAGGAGCACACTTCTATCTCTGCTGTCAGATATTCCGTGTGTGTGTGTCTGAGCCAGAACCAACAGTGTCAGGAGTACTCCTAGCTCTGCATTCAGGGATCTGTCCTGGAATGTCTGAGGTTTGCTGGGATGCAGCTGATCAAATCTGTGTTAGCTGCATGCAAGGCAAGCACCCTACTTGCTGCACCATACCTCTGGCCCTTTCAAAGTAAATTTCTTGCCAGCAATCCAGGAGTGACCCCTGAGCAAAGTTTCCCCCCCCCCAATGCGACAATAAGAACACCTTCCTTCCTGAGCAAGGAAAATTAAATCCTTGACCTGCTATACTCACCCCAAGAGCCAGTATCCAGGGATCGCCCAGTCAGGAAGAGATGAAGCATAGAGGATTTTTCATAACTGAAGATGAGTCTAAATTCCTCATCTGGAAAAAAACATCAGCGTTGGAATTAGACAGACAGTAAAGCAGGCAAGATGCTTGCCCTCCTCGCCCCAATCAAGCTTCAGCATCCCAGATCCCAGAGCACCGCCAGGAATGATTCCTGAGCACTGAGCCAGGAGTGAGCATCTTAGGGTATGTCCTCTCTCACTCCCCCCACAAAACATAAAAAAACCAACTAAAACAAACCCCCAAATTAAAATTTCATTGGCCTAAACCTCCCACCTGCGTGAACCACGCTTCCAAAAAGGCCCCTCCCCATCACAACCGCCAATGAATAGGACGGTCTGCAACAGAGTCTCTTGCCTTTAGGGGGCTGCAGCCCCGACCCTGAACATGAATCTGCAGATTCTATAGCATCTACGTCAAGGCTAAAGGCTTCAGGATTTGTACCGACAAGTCCCATGTTGGGAGTGTTGGCCACTCAAGCCCCTAGCCCTTGGGTGGGTTCCGCAACCCCAAGGCCTGTAGCCCCAGTGCTCAGCCCCATGCCAAAATGCAACAAGGGCACACTCAATCCCACAACCCCTGTACTGTGTACAGACCCCACTGCACCGCCCTAAGCTCCGCATCACTCTGAAGCCTCTACTGCACCCCAGGAACTGCCTGGATGTCAGGAATTCAGTGAGAAAGAAAGCACGAAAGCACCTCCCAGGTCCGAATGGTCCCGCTACTAACAATGTGGAGACTGAGAGTTCTGGGATGCTAACGGGAGGATGCTTGTGTCCTGCCACAAAACTGGCCTTCAGAGTACCCCTTCTACCAGGGGCCGCCACTTTTTACTGATCTTGTCCCTCATAAATAATGCACTAGGAAAGCCCCATATGTTCGGTGTTTTATTTTTTTGTAAACTCAATAAACAGACACGAGTGGAAATATCTCCCTTTGCAGAAAGCGTTAGAGAGAGAGCACCGCGGTAGGGCGTTTGCCTTGCACGCAGCCAACATGGCCGACCTGAGTTCGATTCCTCCACCCCTCTCGGAGAGCCCGGCAAGCTACGGAGAGTATCTCGCCCGCACGGCGAAGCCTGGCAAGCTCCCCGTGATGTATTCGACATGCCACACACAATAACAACCAAGTCTCCAACGGGGGACCTTACTAGGCCAGCTCGAGCAAATCGATGAACCATGGGAGGACAGCGACAGTGATAGCAGAAAGCTGACACACCATTCCAAGAGAAAAGAAAATAGATTCCAGTCAGGGTTCAGTTCAAGCTCAGTGTGGAGCTCAGTGTGGAGCGCCCGATGCATGGAGTGAAGGCAACCCTGCATCCCTGCAGACACGACGAGCCACGGGGGCCATTGAAAACATCTCACCAAAATGGATGGCTCTCAGGATCGATCCTTTTTTTGGTCCTTTTATTTTGAAGTTTGTCTTCTTTAGAGACACACCAGGCAGTGCTCAGGGATCACTCCTGGAGGGTCTGTAGGGGAGCAAATGGATGCAAACCTTTCTCCTTCTCACTGCGCTGACACTAGTGCCCTCAAACTGGTTTTCTTTTTCAGTTTTGGCTTTTTGGGTCACACCTGGTGAAGCACAGGGGTTACTGCTGTCTCTGCACTGAGGAATTCCTCATGGTGGTCCTCAGGGGACCAAAACGGACGCCAGGAATAAAACCCGGGCCGGTCGCGTAAAAACCCAGTCTACACCCACTGATCTATCGCTCCCCCCCCAAAGCCCAAACTAGTTGTTTTCAAACAATTACCAGTTTCGATCAAATAGAAGAAATGGAAATAAACATTTTGTTCAAAGGAAAAAATAGAAATTTCTTTCGGTTTTGAGCAGGGATTTCACCACCCAGTGAAGCTCAGGAAGGGCCTCTACGCCAAGCATTAGGCTCTAGATTTCCTATCTGCAGTGCCCTGTCATCCACCATCAAAATCACATCCTTGATCCCCTGCCAGCAGAATATCTGTCCCCAACGTGCAAATTTTACCAGCCGACTCACACCCAGTGACTCCACTCTCAAATCAAATGGCTGCAATGCCAAAACCTGAATCTGCAGTTTGAGTTATGCAATGAAACGCAACAGATGACTACGAATTTGTGGAAAGAAAGGAATGAGGCAGTGTGTTCAGACTTGCGGGCAAGCTGGGGCTCCCTCGGGCTCCGACACGTTCCTCTCCGGTTGGGGGCCGGAGCGATGGCTTGGAGGGGAGGGCGAGGGTCTCGTGCCCCCGACCCCATGGGGCCGCCCCGGCCAGGGCTACCAGGACGCACAATGAAAAACAAACCTGAAAAGAAAACTCTCTCTCTTCTGGTCGTCCTGATTTCCGTTGTTTCTGACCCTTTCCGAACGACTTTTGCTCCCGAACCTTCCACTTCACTTGTCAGCCAACCTGCCAGGCACCACCGACCCCCCCATTCCCTCACCCCCCCTCCCCGCACGCGCCTCCTAAATAAAAACCTCCCTGGATGCGATGCGCTAAGATAGACGGAAGGGAGAGACAAACCTCTCGAAAAGGCGGGCGCTGGGGGCATCCCGGGCTGGGCAGGCGGCGGAGGCTCAGAGCTCCCAGATGGACCACTCAGCGGCCAGGCCAGCGAGGAAACTGGCCCTATGGGACGCCCCCACGCCCTGGCCGCCCCTTTCCCGCCCCACCCCCGCTCCTCACCAGGCAACAAACAGGGTGGAGATTGCTCCGCCCACAAAGACCCCAGGGAAAGGCGGGGCTCTGTGACCTCACCTACACTTCCGGTCAGGGTTTTAAAGGGCCAGACACCACATAGTCCCCACACAGCAACCTATAGGGCTTTTTACTACCTCTGGGCTGAGGAAACACTCCTGGCTGTGCCTACCTTTTACCTATAATAAATATCCTATCTTGGAGGACTGTGTGATGACACAGCAGGTATGAGCAGCTTGCAATTGCCTGACCAAGTCCTCTAGCCAGGCACCCGATTGTCGAGGGACCCCGACAGCTGTG
The DNA here is from genome assembly GCF_029834395.1 of Sorex fumeus. NCBI lineage: Eukaryota > Metazoa > Chordata > Mammalia > Eulipotyphla > Soricidae > Sorex > Sorex fumeus. The sequence goes on from NW_026606274.1 coordinate 540,484, forward strand.
ATCCCTGAGGTCAGAGCAGGAGTAAGGCCTGAGTACTGTAGTGTGTGACCCCAAAATACAGCAATGACAAACAGTAAACTCTATCCAAATAGAGGGAAATAAATCCACGTACCCTGACAAATTGTAGCATAAAATAGTTCAAGAGTCAAACAGTGGGTCCTTAAAACCTATGCTGCAGGAGCACACTTCTATCTCTGCTGTCAGATATTCCGTGTGTGTGTGTCTGAGCCAGAACCAACAGTGTCAGGAGTACTCCTAGCTCTGCATTCAGGGATCTGTCCTGGAATGTCTGAGGTTTGCTGGGATGCAGCTGATCAAATCTCTGTTAGCTGCATGCAAGGCAAGCACCCTACTTGCTGCACCATACCTCTGGCCCTTTCAAAGTAAATTTCTTGCCAGCAAGCCAGGAGTGACCCCTGAGCAAAGTTCCCCTCCCCCCAATGCGACAATAAGAACATCTTCCTTCAAGAGCAAGGAAAATTAAATCCTTGACCTGCTATACTCACCCCAAGAGCCAGTATCCAGGGATCGCCCAGTCAGGAAGAGATGAAGCATAGAGGATTTTTCATAACTGAAGATGAGTCTAAATTCCTCATCTGGAAAAAAACATCAGCGTTGGAATTAGACAGACAGTAAAGCAGGCAAGATGCTTGCCCTCCTCGCCCCAATCAAGCTTCAGCATCCCAGATCCCAGAGCACCGCCAGGAATGATTCCTGAGCACTGAGCCAGGAGTGAGCATCTTAGGGTATGACCTCTCTCACTCCCCCCACAAAACATAAAAAAACTAACTAAAACAAACCCCCAAATTAAAATTTCATTGGCCTAAACCTCCCACCTGCGTGAACCACGCTTCCAAAAAGGCCCCTCCCCATCACAACCGCCAATGAATAGGACGGTCTGCAACAGAGTCTCTTGCCTTTAGGGGGCTGCAGCCCCGACCCTGAACATGAATCTGCAGATTCTATAGCATCTACGTCAAGGCTAAAGGCTTCAGGATTTGTACCGACAAGTCCCATGTTGGGAGTGTTGGCCACTCAAGCCCCTAACCCTTGGGTGGGTTCCGCAACCCCAAGGCCTGTAGCCCCAGTGCTCAGCCCCATGCCAAAATGCAACAAGGGCACACTCAATCCCACAACCCCTGTACTGTGTACAGACCCCACTGCACCGCCCTAAGCTCCGCATCACTCTGAAGCCTCTACTGCACCCCAGGAACTGCCTAGATGTCAGGAATTCAGTAAGAAAGAAAGCACGAAAGCACCTCCCAGGTCCGAATGGTCCCGCTACTAACAATGTGGAGACTGAGAGTTCTGGGATGCTAACGGGAGGATGCTTGTGTCCTGCCACAAAACTGGCCTTCAGAGTACCCCTTCTACCAGGGGCCGCCACTTTTTACTGATCTTGTCCCTCATAAATAATGCACTAGGAAAGCCCCATATGTTCGGTGTTTTATTTTTTTGTAAACTCAATAAACAGACACGAGTGGAAATATCTCCCTTTGCAGAAAGCGTTAGAGAGAGAGCACCGCGGTAGGGCGTTTACCTTGCACACAGCCAACATGGCCGACCTGAGTTCGATTCCTCCACCCCTCTCGGAGAGCCCGGCAAGCTACGGAGAGTATCTCGCCCGCACGGCGAAGCCTGGCAAGCTCCCCGTGATGTATTCGACATGCCACACACAATAACAACCAAGTCTCCAACGGGGGACCTTACTAGGCCAGCTCGAGCAAATCGATGAACCATGGGAGGACAGCGACAGTGATAGCAGAAAGCTGACACACCATTCCAAGAGAAAAGAAAATAGATTCCAGTCAGGGTTCAGTTCAAGCTCAGTGTGGAGCTCAGTGTGGAGCGCCCGATGCATGGAGTGAAGGCAACCCTGCATCCCTGCAGACACGACGAGCCACGGGGGCCATTGAAAACATCTCACCAAAATGGATGGCTCTCAGGATCGATCCTTTTTTTGGTCCTTTTATTTTGAAGTTTGTCTTCTTTAGAGACACACCAGGCAGTGCTCAGGGATCACTCCTGGAGGGTCTGTAGGGGAGCAAATGGATGCAAACCTTTCTCCTTCTCACTGCGCTGACACTAGTGCCCTCAAACTGGTTTTCTTTTTCAGTTTTGGCTTTTTGGGTCACACCTGGTGAAGCACAGGGGTTACTGCTGTCTCTGCACTGAGGAATTCCTCATGGTGGTCCTCAGGGGACCAAAAGGGACGCCAGGAATAAAACCCGGGCCGGTCGCGTAAAAACCCAGTCTACACCCACTGATCTATCGCTCCCCCCCCAAAGCCCAAACTAGTTGTTTTCAAACAATTACCAGTTTCGATCAAATGGAAGAAATAGAAATAAACATTTTGTTCAAAGGAAAAAATAGAAATTTCTTTCGGTTTTGAGCAGTGATTTCACCACCCAGTGAAGCTCAGGAAGGGCCTCTACGCCAAGCATTAGGCTCTAGATTTCCTCTCTGCAGTGCCCTGTCATCCACCATCAAAATCACATCCTTGATCCCCTGCCAGCAGAATATCTGTCCCCAACGTGCAAATTTTACCAGCCGACTCACACCCAGTGACTCCACTCTCAAATCAAATGGCTGCAATGCCAAAACCTGAATCTGCAGTTTGAGTTATGCAATGAAACGCAACAGATGACTACGAATTTGTGGAAAGAAAGGAATGAGGCAGTGTGTTCAGACTTGCGGGCAAGCTGGGGCTCCCTCGGGCTCCGACACGTTCCTCTCCGGTTGGGGGCCGGAGCGATGGCTTGGAGGGGAGGGCGAGGGTCTCGTGCCCCCGACCCCATGGGGCCGCCCAGGCCAGGGCTACCAGGACGCACAATGAAAAACAAACCTGAAAAGAAAACTCTCTCTCTTCTGGTCGTCCTGATTTCCGTTGTTCCTGACCCTTTCCGAACGACTTTTGCTCCCGAACCTTCCACTTCACTTGTCAGCCCACCTGCCAGGCACCACCGACCCCCCCCCATTCCCTCACCCCCCCTCTCCCCGCACGTGCCTCCTAAATAAAAACCTCCCTGGATGCGATGCGCTAAGATAGACGGAAAGGAGAGACAAACCTCTCGAAAAGGCGGGCGCTGGGGGCATCCCGGGCTGGGCAGGCGGCGGAGGCTCAGAGCTCCCAGATGGACCACTCAGCGGCCAGGCCAGCGAGGAAACTGGCCCTATGGGACGCCCCCACGCCCTGGCCGCCCCCTTCCCGCCCCACCCCCGCTCCTCACCAGGCAACAAACAGGGTGGAGATTGCTCCGCCCACAAAGACCCCAGGGAAAGGCGGGGCTCTGTGACCTCACCTACACTTCCGGTCAGGGTTTTAAAGGGCCAGACACCACATAGTCCCCACACAGCAACCTATAGGGCTTTTTACTACCTCTAGGCTGAGGAAACACTCCTGGCTGTGCCTACCTTTTACCTATAATAAATATCCTATCTTGGAGGACTGTGTGATGACACAGCAGGTATGAGCAGCTTGCAATTGCCTGACCAAGTCCTCTAGCCAGGCACCCGATTGTCGAGGGACCCCGACAGCTGTGATCCCTGAGGTCAGAGCTGGAGTAAGGCCTGAGTACTGTAGTGTGTGACCCCAAAATACAGCAATGACAAACAGTAAACTCTATCCAAATAGAGGGAAATAAATCCACGTACCCTGACAAATTGTAGCATAAAATAGTTCAAGAGTCAAACAGTGGGTCCTTAAAACCTATGCTGCAGGAGCACACTTCTATCTCTGCTGTCAGATATTCCGTGTGTGTGTGTCTGAGCCAGAACCAACAGTGTCAGGAGTACTCCTAGCTCTGCATTCAGGGATCTGTCCTGGAATGTCTGAGGTTTGCTGGGATGCAGCTGATCAAATCTCTGTTAGCTGCATGCAAGGCAAGCACCCTACTTGCTGCACCATACCTCTGGCCCTTTCAAAGTAAATTTCTTGCCAGCAAGCCAGGAGTGACCCCTGAGCAAAGTTCCCCCCCCCCAATGCGACAATAAGAACATCTTCCTTCAAGAGCAAGGAAAATTAAATCCTTGACCTGCTATACTCACCCCAAGAGCCAGTATCCAGGGATCGCCCAGTCAGGAAGAGATGAAGCATAGAGGATTTTTCATAACTGAAGATGAGTCTAAATTCCTCATCTGGAAAAAAACATCAGCGTTGGAATTAGACAGACAGTAAAGCAGGCAAGATGCTTGCCCTCCTCGCCCCAATCAAGCTTCAGCATCCCAGATCCCAGAGCACCGCCAGGAATGATTCCTGAGCACTGAGCCAGGAGTGAGCATCTTAGGGTATGTCCTCTCTCACTCCCCCCACAAAACATAAAAAAACCAACTAAAACAAACCCCCAAATTAAAATTTCATTGGCCTAAACCTCCCACCTGCGTGAACCACGCTTCCAAAAAGGCCCCTCCCCATCACAACCGCCAATGAATAGGACGGTCTGCAACAGAGTCTCTTGCCTTTAGGGGGCTGCAGCCCCGACCCTGAACATGAATCTGCAGATTCTATAGCATCTACGTCAAGGCTAAAGGCTTCAGGATTTGTACCGACAAGTCCCATGTTGGGAGTGTTGGCCACTCAAGCCCCTAGCCCTTGGGTGGGTTCCGCAACCCCAAGGCCTGTAGCCCCAGTGCTCAGCCCCATGCCAAAATGCAACAAGGGCACACTCAATCCCACAACCCCTGTACTGTGTACAGACCCCACTGCACCGCCCTAAGCTCCGCATCACTCTGAAGCCTCTACTGCACCCCAGGAACTGCCTAGATGTCAGGAATTCAGTGAGAAAGAAAGCACGAAAGCACCTCCCAGGTCCGAATGGTCCCGCTACTAACAATGTGGAGACTGAGAGTTCTGGGATGCTAACGGGAGGATGCTTGTGTCCTGCCACAAAACTGGCCTTCAGAGTACCCCTTCTACCAGGGGCCGCCACTTTTTACTGATCTTGTCCCTCATAAATAATGCACTAGGAAAGCCCCATATGTTCGGTGTTTTATTTTTTTGTAAACTCAATAAACAGACACGAGTGGAAATATCTCCCTTTGCAGAAAGCGTTAGAGAGAGAGCACCGCGGTAGGGCGTTTACCTTGCACACAGCCAACATGGCCGACCTGAGTTCGATTCCTCCACCCCTCTCGGAGAGCCCGGCAAGCTACGGAGAGTATCTCGCCCGCACGGCGAAGCCTGGCAAGCTCCCCGTGATGTATTCGACATGCCACACACAATAACAACCAAGTCTCCAACGGGGGACCTTACTAGGCCAGCTCGAGCAAATCGATGAACCATGGGAGGACAGCGACAGTGATAGCAGAAAGCTGACACACCATTCCAAGAGAAAAGAAAATAGATTCCAGTCAGGGTTCAGTTCAAGCTCAGTGTGGAGCTCAGTGTGGAGCGCCCGATGCATGGAGTGAAGGCAACCCTGCATCCCTGCAGACACGACGAGCCACGGGGGCCATTGAAAACATCTCACCAAAATGGATGGCTCTCAGGATCGATCCTTTTTTTGGTCCTTTTATTTTGAAGTTTGTCTTCTTTAGAGACACACCAGGCAGTGCTCAGGGATCACTCCTGGAGGGTCTGTAGGGGAGCAAATGGATGCAAACCTTTCTCCTTCTCACTGCGCTGACACTAGTGCCCTCAAACTGGTTTTCTTTTTCAGTTTTGGCTTTTTGGGTCACACCTGGTGAAGCACAGGGGTTACTGCTGTCTCTGCACTGAGGAATTCCTCATGGTGGTCCTCAGGGGACCAAAAGGGACGCCAGGAATAAAACCCGGGCCGGTCGCGTAAAAACCCAGTCTACACCCACTGATCTATCGCTCCCCCCCCAAAGCCCAAACTAGTTGTTTTCAAACAATTACCAGTTTCGATCAAATGGAAGAAATAGAAATAAACATTTTGTTCAAAGGAAAAAATAGAAATTTCTTTCGGTTTTGAGCAGTGCTTTCACCACCCAGTGAAGCTCAGGAAGGGCCTCTACGCCAAGCATTAGGCTCTAGATTTCCTCTCTGCAGTGCCCTGTCATCCACCATCAAAATCACATCCTTGATCCCCTGCCAGCAGAATATCTGTCCCCAACGTGCAAATTTTACCAGCCGACTCACACCCAGTGACTCCACTCTCAAATCAAATGGCTGCAATTCCAAAACCTGAATCTGCAGTTTGAGTTATGCAATGAAACGCAACAGATGACTACGAATTTGTGGAAAGAAAGGAATGAGGCAGTGTGTTCAGACTTGCGGGCAAGCTGGGGCTCCCTCGGGCTCCGACACGTTCCTCTCCGGTTGGGGGCCGGAGCGATGGCTTGGAGGGGAGGGCGAGGGTCTCGTGCCCCCGACCCCAAGGGGCCGCCCCGGCCAGGGCTACCAGGACGCACAATGAAAAACAAACCTGAAAAGAAAACTCTCTCTCTTCTGGTCGTCCTGATTTCCGTTGTTCCTGACCCTTTCCGAACGACTTTTGCTCCCGAACCTTCCACTTCACTTGTCAGCCCACCTGCCAGGCACCACCGACCCCCCCATTCCCTCACCCCCCCCTCCCCGCACGCGCCTCCTAAATAAAAACCTCCCTGGATGCGATGCGCTAAGATAGACGGAAGGGAGAGACAAACCTCTCGAAAAGGCGGGCGCTGGGGGCATCCCGGGCTGGGCAGGCGGCGGAGGCTCAGAGCTCCCAGATGGACCACTCAGCGGCCAGGCCAGCGAGGAAACTGGCCCTATGGGACGCCCCCACGCCCTGGCCGCCCCCTTCCCGCCCCACCCCCGCTCCTCACCAGGCAACAAACAGGGTGGAGATTGCTCCGCCCACAAAGACCCCAGGGAAAGGCGGGGCTCTGTGACCTCACCTACACTTCAGGTCAGGGTTTTAAAGGGCCAGACACCACATAGTCCCCACACAGCAACCTATAGGGCTTTTTACTACCTCTGGGCTGAGGAAACACTCCTGGCTGTGCCTACCTTTTACCTATAATAAATATCCTATCTTGGAGGACTGTGTGATGACACAGCAGGTATGAGCAGCTTGCAATTGCCTGACCAAGTCCTCTAGCCAGGCACCCGATTGTCGAGGGACCCCGACAGCTGTGATCCCTGAGGTCAGAGCAGGAGTAAGGCCTGAGTACTGTAGTGTGTGACCCCAAAATACAGCAATGACAAACAGTAAACTCTATCCAAATAGAGGGAAATAAATCCACGTACCCTGACAAATTGTAGCATAAAATAGTTCAAGAGTCAAACAGTGGGTCCTTAAAACCTATGCTGCAGGAGCACACTTCTATCTCTGCTGTCAGATATTCCGTGTGTGTGTGTCTGAGCCAGAACCAACAGTGTCAGGAGTACTCCTAGCTCTGCATTCAGGGATCTGTCCTGGAATGTCTGAGGTTTGCTGGGATGCAGCTGATCAAATCTGTGTTAGCTGCATGCAAGGCAAGCACCCTACTTGCTGCACCATACCTCTGGCCCTTTCAAAGTAAATTTCTTGCCAGCAAGCCAGGAGTGACCCCTGAGCAAAGTTCCCCTCCCCCCAATGCGACAATAAGAACATCTTCCTTCAAGAGCAAGGAAAATTAAATCCTTGACCTGCTATACTCACCCCAAGAGCCAGTATCCAGGGATCGCCCAGTCAGGAAGAGATGAAGCATAGAGGATTTTTCATAACTGAAGATGAGTCTAAATTCCTCATCTGGAAAAAAACATCAGCGTTGGAATTAGACAGACAGTAAAGCAGGCAAGATGCTTGCCCTCCTCGCCCCAATCAAGCTTCAGCATCCCAGATCCCAGAGCACCGCCAGGAATGATTCCTGAGCACTGAGCCAGGAGTGAGCATCTTAGGGTATGTCCTCTCTCACTCCCCCCACAAAACATAAAAAAACTAACTAAAACAAACCCCCAAATTAAAATTTCATTGGCCTAAACCTCCCACCTGCGTGAACCACGCTTCCAAAAAGGCCCCTCCCCATCACAACCGCCAATGAATAGGACGGTCTGCAACAGAGTCTCTTGCCTTTAGGGGGCTGCAGCCCCGACCCTGAACATGAATCTGCAGATTCTATAGCATCTACGTCAAGGCTAAAGGCTTCAGGATTTGTACCGACAAGTCCCATGTTGGGAGTGTTGGCCACTCAAGCCCCTAACCCTTGGGTGGGTTCCGCAACCCCAAGGCCTGTAGCCCCAGTGCTCAGCCCCATGCCAAAATGCAACAAGGGCACACTCAATCCCACAACCCCTGTACTGTGTACAGACCCCACTGCACCGCCCTAAGCTCCGCATCACTCTGAAGCCTCTACTGCACCCCAGGAACTGCCTAGATGTCAGGAATTCAGTGAGAAAGAAAGCACGAAAGCACCTCCCAGGTCCGAATGGTCCCGCTACTAACAATGTGGAGACTGAGAGTTCTGGGATGCTAACGGGAGGATGCTTGTGTCCTGCCACAAAACTGGCCTTCAGAGTACCCCTTCTACCAGGGGCCGCCACTTTTTACTGATCTTGTCCCTCATAAATAATGCACTAGGAAAGCCCCATATGTTCGGTGTTTTATTTTTTTGTAAACTCAATAAACAGACACGAGTGGAAATATCTCCCTTTGCAGAAAGCGTTAGAGAGAGAGCACCGCGGTAGGGCGTTTACCTTGCACACAGCCAACATGGCCGACCTGAGTTCGATTCCTCCACCCCTCTCGGAGAGCCCGGCAAGCTACGGAGAGTATCTCGCCCGCACGGCGAAGCCTGGCAAGCTCCCCGTGATGTATTCGACATGCCACACACAATAACAACCAAGTCTCCAACGGGGGACCTTACTAGGCCAGCTCGAGCAAATCGATGAACCATGGGAGGACAGCGACAGTGATAGCAGAAAGCTGACACACCATTCCAAGAGAAAAGAAAATAGATTCCAGTCAGGGTTCAGTTCAAGCTCAGTGTGGAGCTCAGTGTGGAGCGCCCGATGCATGGAGTGAAGGCAACCCTGCATCCCTGCAGACACGACGAGCCACGGGGGCCATTGAAAACATCTCACCAAAATGGATGGCTCTCAGGATCGATCCTTTTTTTGGTCCTTTTATTTTGAAGTTTGTCTTCTTTAGAGACACACCAGGCAGTGCTCAGGGATCACTCCTGGAGGGTCTGTAGGGGAGCAAATGGATGCAAACCTTTCTCCTTCTCACTGCGCTGACACTAGTGCCCTCAAACTGGTTTTCTTTTTCAGTTTTGGCTTTTTGGGTCACACCTGGTGAAGCACAGGGGTTACTGCTGTCTGTGCACTGAGGAATTCCTCATGGTGGTCCTCAGGGGACCAAAACGGACGCCAGGAATAAAACCCGGGCCGGTCGCGTAAAAACCCAGTCTACACCCACTGATCTATCGCTCCCCCCCCAAAGCCCAAACTAGTTGTTTTCAAACAATTACCAGTTTCGATCAAATGGAAGAAATAGAAATAAACATTTTGTTCAAAGGAAAAAATAGAAATTTCTTTCGGTTTTGAGCAGGGATTTCACCACCCAGTGAAGCTCAGGAAGGGCCTCTACGCCAAGCATTAGGCTCTAGATTTCCTCTCTGCAGTGCCCTGTCATCCACCATCAAAATCACATCCTTGATCCCCTGCCAGCAGAATATCTGTCCCCAACGTGCAAATTTTACCAGCCGACTCACACCCAGTGACTCCACTCTCAAATCAAATGGCTGCAATGCCAAAACCTGAATCTGCAGTTTGAGTTATGCAATGAAACGCAACAGATGACTACGAATTTGTGGAAAGAAAGGAATGAGGCAGTGTGTTCAGACTTGCGGGCAAGCTGGGGCTCCCTCGGGCTCCGACACGTTCCTCTCCGGTTGGGGGCCGGAGCGATGGCTTGGAGGGGAGGGCGAGGGTCTCGTGCCCCCGACCCCATGGGGCCGCCCCGGCCAGGGCTACCAGGACGCACAATGAAAAACAAACCTGAAAAGAAAACTCTCTCTCTTCTGGTCGTCCTGATTTCCGTTGTTTCTGACCCTTTCCGAACGACTTTTGCTCCCGAACCTTCCACTTCACTTGTCAGCCCACCTGCCAGGCACCACCGACCCCCCCATTCCCTCACCCCCCCCTCCCCGCACGCGCCTCCTAAATAAAAACCTCCCTGGATGCGATGCGCTAAGATAGACGGAAGGGAGAGACAAACCTCTCGAAAAGGCGGGCGCTGGGGGCATCCCGGGCTGGGCAGGCGGCGGAGGCTCAGAGCTCCCAGATGGACCATTCAGCGGCCAGGCCAGCGAGGAAACTGGCCCTATGGGACGCCCCCACGCCCTGGCCGCCCCCTTCCCGCCCCACCCCCGCTCCTCACCAGGCAACAAACAGGGTGGAGATTGCTCCGCCCACAAAGACCCCAGGGAAAGGCAGGGCTCTGTGACCTCACCTACACTTCCGGTCAGGGTTTTAAAGGGCCAGACACCACATAGTCCCCACACAGCAACCTATAGGGCTTTTTACTACCTCTGGGCTGAGGAAACACTCCTGGCTGTGCCTACCTTTTACCTATAATAAATATCCTATCTTGGAGGACTGTGTGATGACACAGCAGGTATGAGCAGCTTGCAATTGCCTGACCAAGTCCTCTAGCCAGGCACCCGATTGTCGAGGGACCCCGACAGCTGTGATCCCTGAGGTCAGAGCAGGAGTAAGGCCTGAGTACTGTAGTGTGTGACCCCAAAATACAGCAATGACAAACAGTAAACTCTATCCAAATAGAGGGAAATAAATCCACGTACCCTGACAAATTGTAGCATAAAATAGTTCAAGAGTCAAACAGTGGGTCCTTAAAACCTATGCTGCAGGAGCACACTTCTATCTCTGCTGTCAGATATTCCGTGTGTGTGTGTCTGAGCCAGAACCAACAGTGTCAGGAGTACTCCTAGCTCTGCATTCAGGGATCTGTCCTGGAATGTCTGAGGTTTGCTGGGATGCAGCTGATCAAATCTCTGTTAGCTGCATGCAAGGCAAGCACCCTACTTGCTGCACCATACCTCTGGCCCTTTCAAAGTAAATTTCTTGCCAGCAAGCCAGGAGTGACCCCTGAGAAAAGTTCCCCTCCCCCCAATGCGACAATAAGAACATCTTCCTTCAAGAGCAAGGAAAATTAAATCCTTGACCTGCTATACTCACCCCAAGAGCCAGTATCCAGGGATCGCCCAGTCAGGAAGAGATGAAGCATAGAGGATTTTTCATAACTGAAGATGAGTCTAAATTCCTCATCTGGAAAAAAACATCAGCGTTGGAATTAGACAGACAGTAAAGCAGGCAAGATGCTTGCGCTCCTCGCCCCAATCAAGCTTCAGCATCCCAGATCCCAGAGCACCGCCAGGAATGATTCCTGAGCACTGAGCCAGGAGTGAGCATCTTAGGGTATGTCCTCTCTCACTCCCCCCACAAAACATAAAAAAACAACTAAAACAAACCCCCAAATTAAAATTTCATTGGCCTAAACCTCCCACCTGCGTGAACCACGCTTCCAAAAAGGCCCCTCCCCATCACAACCGCCAATGAATAGGACGGTCTGCAACAGAGTCTCTTGCCTTTAGGGGGCTGCAGCCCCGACCCTGAACATGAATCTGCAGATTCTATAGCATCTAAGTCAAGGCTAAAGGCTTCAGGATTTGTACCGACAAGTCCCATGTTGGGAGTGTTGGCCACTCAAGCCCCTAGCCCTTGGGTGGGTTCCGCAACCACAAGGCCTGTAGCCCCAGTGCTCAGCCCCATGCCAAAATGCAACAAGGGCACACTCAATCCCACAACCCCTGTACTGTGTACAGACCCCACTGCACCGCCCTAAGCTCCGCATCACTCTGAAGCCTCTACTGCACCCCAGGAACTGCCTGGATGTCAGGAATTCACTGAGAAAGAAAGCACGAAATCACCTCCCAGATCCGAATGGTCCCGCTACTAACAATGTGGAGACTGAGAGTTCTGGGATGCTAATGGGAGGATGCTTGTGTCCTGCCACAAAACTGGCCTTCAGAGTACCCCTTCTACCAGGGGCCGCCACTTTTTACTGATCTTGTCCCTCATAAATAATGCACTAGGAAAGCCCCATATGTTCGGTGTTTTTTTTGGAAACTCAATAAACAGACACGAGTGGAAATATCTCCCTTTGCAGAAAGCGTTAGAGAGAGAGCACCTCGGTAGGGCGTTTGCCTTGCACGCAGCCAACATGGCCGACCTGAGTTCGATTCCTCCACCCCTCTCGGAGAGCCCGGCAAGCTACGGAGAGTATCTCGCCCGCACGGCGAAGCCTGGCAAGCTCCCCGTGATGTATTCGACATGCCACACACAATAACAACCAAGTCTCCAACGGGGGACCTTACTAGGCCAGCTCGAGCAAATCGATGAACCATGGGAGGACAGCGACAGTGATAGCAGAAAGCTGACACACTATTCCAAGAGAAAAGAAAATAGATTCCAGTCAGGGTTCAGTTCAAGCTCAGTGTGGAGCTCAGTGTGGAGCGCCCGATGCATGGAGTGAAGGCAACCCTGCATCCCTGCAGACACGACGAGCCACGGGGGCCATTGAAAACATCTCACCAAAATGGATGGCTCTCAGGATCGATCCTTTTTTTGGTCCTTTTATTTTGAAGTTTGTCTTCTTTAGAGACACACCAGGCAGTGCTCAGGGATCACTCCTGGAGGGTCTGTAGGGGAGCAAATGGATGCAAACCTTTCTCCTTCTCACTGCGCTGACACTAGTGCCCTCAAACTGGTTTTCTTTTTCAGTTTTGGCTTTTTGGGTCACACCTGGTGAAGCACAGGGGTTACTGCTGTCTCTGCACTGAGGAATTCCTCATGGTGGTCCTCAGGGGACCAAAACGGACGCTAGGAATAAAACCCGGGCCGGTCGCGTAAAAACCAAGTCTACACCCACTGATCTATCGCTCCCCCCCCAAAGCCCAAACTAGTTGTTTTCAAACAATTACCAGTTTCGATCAAATGGAAGAAATAGAAATAAACATTTTGTTCAAAGGAAAAAATAGAAATTTCTTTCGGTTTTGAGCAGGGATTTCACCACCCAGTGAAGCTCAGGAAGGGCCTCTACGCCAAGCATTAGGCTCTAGATTTCCTCTCTGCAGTGCCCTGTCATCCACCATCAAAATCACATCCTTGATCCCCTGCCAGCAGAATATCTGTCCCCAACGTGCAAATTTTACCAGCCGACTCACACCCAGTGACTCCACTCTCAAATCAAATGGCTGCAATGCCAAAACCTGAATCTGCAGTTTGAGTTATGCAATGAAACGCAACAGATGACTACGAATTTGTGGAAAGAAAGGAATGAGGCAGTGTGTTCAGACTTGCGGGAAAGCTGGGGCTCCCTCGGGCTCCGACACGTTCCTCTCCGGTTGGGGGCCGGAGCGATGGCTTGGAGGGGAGGGCGAGGGTCTCGTGCCCCCGACCCCATGGGGCCGCCCCGGCCAGGGCTACCAGGACGCACAATGAAAAACAAACCTGAAAAGAAAACTCTCTCTCTTCTGGTCGTCCTGATTTCCGTTGTTCCTGACCCTTTCCGAACGACTTTTGCTCCCGAACCTTCCACTTCACTTGTCAGCCCACCTGCCAGGCACCACCGACCCCCCCATTCCCTCACCCCCCCCCTCCCCGCACGCGCCTCCTAAATAAAAACCTCCCTGGATGCGATGCGCTAAGATAGACGGAAGGGAGAGACAAACCTCTCGAAAAGGCGGGCGCTGGGGGCATCCCGGGCTGGGCAGGCGGCGGAGGCTCAGAGCTCCCAGATGGACCACTCAGCGGCCAGGCCAGCGAGGAAACTGGCCCTATGGGACGCCCCCACGCCCTGGCCGCCCCCTTCCCGCCCCACCCCCGCTCCTCACCAGGCAACAAACAGGGTGGAGATTGCTCCGCCCACAAAGACCCCAGGGAAAGGCGGGGCTCTGTGACCTCACCTACACTTCCGGTCAGGGTTTTAAAGGGCCAGACACCACATAGTCCCCACACAGCAACCTATAGGGCTTTTTACTACCTCTGGGCTGAGGAAACACTCCTGGCTGTGCCTACCTTTTACCTATAATAAATATCCTATCTTGGAGGACTGTGTGATGACACAGCAGGTATGAGCAGCTTGCAATTGCCTGACCAAGTCCTCTAGCCAGGCACCCGATTGTCGAGGGACCCCGACAGCTGTGATCCCTGAGGTCAGAGCAGGAGTAAGGCCTGAGTACTGTAGTGTGTGACCCCAAAATACAGCAATGACAAACAGTAAACTCTATCCAAATAGAGGGAAATAAATCCACGTACCCTGACAAATTGTAGCATAAAATAGTTCAAGAGTCAAACAGTGGGTCCTTAAAACCTATGCTGCAGGAGCACACTTCTATCTCTGCTGTCAGATATTCCGTGTGTGTGTGTCTGAGCCAGAACCAACAGTGTCAGGAGTACTCCTAGCTCTGCATTCAGGGATCTGTCCTGGAATGTCTGAGGTTTGCTGGGATGCAGCTGATCAAATCTGTGTTAGCTGCATGCAAGGCAAGCACCCTACTTGCTGCACCATACCTCTGGCCCTTTCAAAGTAAATTTCTTGCCAGCAAGCCAGGAGTGACCCCTGAGCAAAGTTCCCCTCCCCCCAATGCGACAATAAGAACATCTTCCTTCAAGAGCAAGGAAAATTAAATCCTTGACCTGCTATACTCACCCCAAGAGCCAGTATCCAGGGATCGCCCAGTCAGGAAGAGATGAAGCATAGAGGATTTTTCATAACTGAAGATGAGTCTAAATTCCTCATCTGGAAAAAAACATCAGCGTTGGAATTAGACAGACAGTAAAGCAGGCAAGATGCTTGCGCTCCTCGCCCCAATCAAGCTTCAGCATCCCAGATCCCAGAGCACCGCCAGGAATGATTCCTGAGCACTGAGCCAGGAGTGAGCATCTTAGGGTATGTCCTCTCTCACTCCCCCCACAAAACATAAAAAAACAACTAAAACAAACCCCCAAATTAAAATTTCATTGGCCTAAACCTCCCACCTGCGTGAACCACGCTTCCAAAAAGGCCCCTCCCCATCACAACCGCCAATGAATAGGACGGTCTGCAACAGAGTCTCTTGCCTTTAGGGGGCTGCAGCCCCGACCCTGAACATGAATCTGCAGATTCTATAGCATCTAAGTCAAGGCTAAAGGCTTCAGGATTTGTACCGACAAGTCCCATGTTGGGAGTGTTGGCCACTCAAGCCCCTAGCCCTTGGATGGGTTCCGCAACCCCAAGGCCTGTAGCCCCAGTGCTCAGCCCCATGCCAAAATGCAACAAGGGCACACTCAATCCCACAACCCCTGTACTGTGTACAGACCCCACTGCACCGCCCTAAGCTCCGCATCACTCTGAAGCCTCTACTGCACCCCAGGAACTGCCTGGATGTCAGGAATTCAGTGAGAAAGAAAGCACGAAAGCACCTCCCAGGTCCGAATGGTCCCGCTACTAACAATGTGGAGACTGAGAGTTCTGGGATGCTAACGGGAGGATGCTTGTGTCCTGCCACAAAACTGGCCTTCAGAGTACCCCTTCTACCAGGGGCCGCCACTTTTTACTGATCTTGTCCCTCATAAATAATGCACTAGGAAAGCCCCATATGTTCGGTGTTTTATTTTTTTGTAAACTCAATAAACAGACACGAGTGGAAATATCTCCCTTTGCAGAAAGCGTTAGAGAGAGAGCACCTCGGTAGGGCGTTTGCCTTGCACGCAGCCAACATGGCCGACCTGAGTTCGATTCCTCCACCCCTCTCGGAGAGCCCGGCAAGCTACGGAGAGTATCTCGCCCGCACGGCGAAGCCTGGCAAGCTCCCCGTGATGTATTCGACATGCCACACACAATAACAACCAAGTCTCCAACGGGGGACCTTACTAGGCCAGCTCGAGCAAATCGATGAACCATGGGAGGACAGCGACAGTGATAGCAGAAAGCTGACACACCATTCCAAGAGAAAAGAAAATAGATTCCAGTCAGGGTTCAGTTCAAGCTCAGTGTGGAGCTCAGTGTGGAGCGCCCGATGCATGGAGTGAAGGCAACCCTGCATCCCTGCAGACACGACGAGCCACGGGGGCCATTGAAAACATCTCACCAAAATGGATGGCTCTCAGGATCGATCCTTTTTTTGGTCCTTTTATTTTGAAGTTTGTCTTCTTTAGAGACACACCAGGCAGTGCTCAGGGATCACTCCTGGAGGGTCTGTAGGGGAGCAAATGGATGCAAACCTTTCTCCTTCTCACTGCGCTGACACTAGTGCCCTCAAACTGGTTTTCTTTTTCAGTTTTGGCTTTTTGGGTCACACCTGGTGAAGCACAGGGGTTACTGCTGTCTCTGCACTGAGGAATTCCTCATGGTGGTCCTCAGGGGACCAAAACGGACGCTAGGAATAAAACCCGGGCCGGTCGCGTAAAAACCCAGTCTACACCCACTGATCTATCGCTCCCCCCCCAAAGCCCAAACTAGTTGTTTTCAAACAATTACCAGTTTCGATCAAATGGAAGAAATAGAAATAAACATTTTGTTCAAAGGAAAAAATAGAAATTTCTTTCGGTTTTGAGCAGGGATTTCACCACCCAGTGAAGCTCAGGAAGGGCCTCTACGCCAAGCATTAGGCTCTAGATTTCCTCTCTGCAGTGCCCTGTCATCCACCATCAAAATCACATCCTTGATCCCCTGCCAGCAGAATATCTGTCCCCAACGTGCAAATTTTACCAGCCGACTCACACCCAGTGACTCCACTCTCAAATCAAATGGCTGCAATGCCAAAACCTGAATCTGCAGTTTGAGTTATGCAATGAAACGCAACAGATGACTACGAATTTGTGGAAAGAAAGGAATGAGGCAGTGTGTTCAGACTTGCGGGCAAGCTGGGGCTCCCTCGGGCTCCGACACGTTCCTCTCCGGTTGGGGGCCGGAGCGATGGCTTGGAGGGGAGGGCGAGGGTCTCGTGCCCCCGACCCCATGGGGCCGCCCCGGCCAGGGCTACCAGGACGCACAATGAAAAACAAACCTGAAAAGAAAACTCTCTCTCTTCTGGTCGTCCTGATTTCCGTTGTTCCTGACCCTTTCCGAACGACTTTTGCTCCCGAACCTTCCACTTCACTTGTCAGCCCACCTGCCAGGCACCACCGACCCCCCCATTCCCTCACCCCCCCCCTAAATAAAAACCTCCCTGGATGCGATGCGCTAAGATAGACGGAAGGGAGAGACAAACCTCTCGAAAAGGCGGGCGCTGGGGGCATCCCGGGCTTGGCAGGCGGCGGAGGCTCAGAGCTCCCAGATGGACCACTCAGCGGCCAGGCCAGCGAGGAAACTGGCCCTATGGGACGCCCCCACGCCCTGGCTGCCCCCTTCCCGCCCCACCCCCGCTCCTCACCAGGCAACAAACAGGGTGGAGATTGCTCCGCCCACAAAGACCCCAGGGAAAGGCGGGGCTCTGTGACCTCACCTACACTTCCGGTCAGGGTTTTAAAGGGCCAGACACCACATAGTCCCCACACAGCAACCTATAGGGCTTTTTACTACCTCTGGGCTGAGGAAACACTCCTGGCTGTGCCTACCTTTTACCTATAATAAATATCCTATCTTGGAGGACTGTGTGATGACACAGCAGGTATGAGCAGCTTGCAATTGCCTGACCAAGTCCTCTAGCCAGGCACCCGATTGTCGAGGGACCCCGACAGCTGTGATCCCTGAGGTCAGAGCAGGAGTAAGGCCTGAGTACTGTAGTGTGTGACCCCAAAATACAGCAATGACAAACAGTAAACTCTATCCAAATAGAGGGAAATAAATCCACGTACCCTGACAAATTGTAGCATAAAATAGTTCAAGAGTCAAACAGTGGGTCCTTAAAACCTATGCTGCAGGAGCACACTTCTATCTCTGCTGTCAGATATTCCGTGTGTGTGTGTCTGAGCCAGAACCAACAGTGTCAGGAGTACTCCTAGCTCTGCATTCAGGGATCTGTCCTGGAATGTCTGAGGTTTGCTGGGATGCAGCTGATCAAATCTCTGTTAGCTGCATGCAAGGCAAGCACCCTACTTGCTGCACCATACCTCTGGCCCTTTCAAAGTAAATTTCTTGCCAGCAAGCCAGGAGTGACCCCTGAGAAAAGTTCCCCTCCCCCCAATGCGACAATAAGAACATCTTCCTTCAAGAGCAAGGAAAATTAAATCCTTGACCTGCTATACTCACCCCAAGAGCCAGTATCCAGGGATCGCCCAGTCAGGAAGAGATGAAGCATAGAGGATTTTTCATAACTGAAGATGAGTCTAAATTCCTCATCTGGAAAAAAACATCAGCGTTGGAATTAGACAGACAGTAAAGCAGGCAAGATGCTTGCGCTCCTCGCCCCAATCAAGCTTCAGCATCCCAGATCCCAGAGCACCGCCAGGAATGATTCCTGAGCACTGAGCCAGGAGTGAGCATCTTAGGGTATGTCCTCTCTCACTCCCCCCACAAAACATAAAAAAACAACTAAAACAAACCCCCAAATTAAAATTTCATTGGCCTAAACCTCCCACCTGCGTGAACCACGCTTCCAAAAAGGCCCCTCCCCATCACAACCGCCAATGAATAGGACGGTCTGCAACAGAGTCTCTTGCCTTTAGGGGGCTGCAGCCCCGACCCTGAACATGAATCTGCAGATTCTATAGCATCTAAGTCAAGGCTAAAGGCTTCAGGATTTGTACCGACAAGTCCCATGTTGGGAGTGTTGGCCACTCAAGCCCCTAGCCCTTGGGTGGGTTCCGCAACCACAAGGCCTGTAGCCCCAGTGCTCAGCCCCATGCCAAAATGCAACAAGGGCACACTCAATCCCACAACCCCTGTACTGTGTACAGACCCCACTGCACCGCCCTAAGCTCCGCATCACTCTGAAGCCTCTACTGCACCCCAGGAACTGCCTGGATGTCAGGAATTCACTGAGAAAGAAAGCACGAAATCACCTCCCAGATCCGAATGGTCCCGCTACTAACAATGTGGAGACTGAGAGTTCTGGGATGCTAATGGGAGGATGCTTGTGTCCTGCCACAAAACTGGCCTTCAGAGTACCCCTTCTACCAGGGGCCGCCACTTTTTACTGATCTTGTCCCTCATAAATAATGCACTAGGAAAGCCCCATATGTTCGGTGTTTTTTTTGGAAACTCAATAAACAGACACGAGTGGAAATATCTCCCTTTGCAGAAAGCGTTAGAGAGAGAGCACCTCGGTAGGGCGTTTGCCTTGCACGCAGCCAACATGGCCGACCTGAGTTCGATTCCTCCACCCCTCTCGGAGAGCCCGGCAAGCTACGGAGAGTATCTCGCCCGCACGGCGAAGCCTGGCAAGCTCCCCGTGATGTATTCGACATGCCACACACAATAACAACCAAGTCTCCAACGGGGGACCTTACTAGGCCAGCTCGAGCAAATCGATGAACCATGGGAGGACAGCGACAGTGATAGCAGAAAGCTGACACACTATTCCAAGAGAAAAGAAAATAGATTCCAGTCAGGGTTCAGTTCAAGCTCAGTGTGGAGCTCAGTGTGGAGCGCCCGATGCATGGAGTGAAGGCAACCCTGCATCCCTGCAGACACGACGAGCCACGGGGGCCATTGAAAACATCTCACCAAAATGGATGGCTCTCAGGATCGATCCTTTTTTTGGTCCTTTTATTTTGAAGTTTGTCTTCTTTAGAGACACACCAGGCAGTGCTCAGGGATCACTCCTGGAGGGTCTGTAGGGGAGCAAAAGGATGCAAACCTTTCTCCTCCTCACTGCGCTGACACTAGTGCCCTCAAACTGGTTTTCTTTTTCAGTTTTGGCTTTTTGGGTCACACCTGGTGAAGCACAGGGGTTACTGCTGTCTCTGCACTGAGGAATTCCTCATGGTGGTCCTCAGGGGACCAAAAGGGACGCCAGGAATAAAACCCGGGCCGGTCGCGTAAAAACCCAGTCTACACCCACTGATCTATCGCTCCCCCCCCCCCAAAGCCCAAACTAGTTGTTTTCAAACAATTACCAGTTTCGATCAAATGGAAGAAATAGAAATAAACATTTTGTTCAAAGGAAAAATAGAAATTTCTTTCGGTTTTGAGCAGGGATTTCACCACCCAGTGAAGCTCAGGAAGGGCCTCTACGCCAAGCATTAGGCTCTCGATTTCCTCTCTGCAGTGCCCTGTCATCCACCATCAAAATCACATCCTTGATCGCCTGCCAGCAGAATATCTGTCCCCAACGTGTAAATTTTACCAGCTGACTCACACCCAGTGACTCCACTCTCAAATCAAATGGCTGCAATGCCAAAACCTGAATCTGCAGTTTGAGTTATGCAATGAAACGCAACAGATGACTACGAATTTGTGGAAAGAAAGGAATGAGGCAGTGTGTTCAGACTTGCGGGCAAGCTGGGGCTCCCTCGGGCTCCGACACGTTCCTCTCCGGTTTGGGGCCGGAGCGATGGGTTGTGGGGGAGGGCGAGGTTCTCGTGCCCCCGACCCCATGGGGCCTCCCGGGCCAGGGCTACCAGGACACACAATGAAAAACAAACCTGAGAAGGAAACTCTTGCTCTTCTGGTCGTCCTTATTTCCTTTCTTCCTGACCCTTTCCGAAAGACTTTCGCACTCGAACCTTCCACGACACTTATCAGCCCACCTGCCAGGGACCACCGCCCCCGACCACGCGCCTCCAAATTAAAAAACTCCACTCCCCTCATGCACTAAAATAGAAATGTGTAGACAGACAAACCTCTCGAAAATGCGGGCGCTGGCGGCATTCCCGGCTGGGGAGCCGGCGGAGGCTCAGGGCTCCCAGATGGACCACTCCGAGGCTGGCCAGGGAGAAAACTGTCCCTATGGAATGCCCCCACGCCCTGGGCGGGGCGTCCCCTTCCCGCCCCACCCCTGTTCCTCACAAGCCAACAAACAGTGTTGAGATTCCTCTGCCCACAAAGACCCCATGGAAAGGCGGGGCTCTGTGACCTCACCTACACTTCAGGTCAGAGTTTTAAAGGGCCAGACACCACAGAGTCCTGACCAGGTGCTCTCAACTAGGGAAGGCTAATTGTTTCCCTATTTCAGGTCTTGGATCAGATAGTAGGACGTGGAGGGGGGTGGTGTCACCAGGTACCAGATGGATGGAGTGAACACATGGTCTATGGAGCCAAAGATTTTCTGTTTTCACTAGGGCAATGAAAGTCACAAAGATTTCCTGGCAAACACCCACCAGTAAGCGCCCCGCACCTGATCCCTAAACTTCACCACCAAAATAAAAACAATGCTGAGAAATCACTGGACGTTACTATTCAGATCTCATAATTTTTGGTGTTGATTTATCCATTGTTGGGGGGCACATTCTGTAGTGCTCAGCACTTTTGCCTGACTGCTCAGGGATCATCCACAGTGGGCAAGGGGAACCCTCCAGGGATCTAATCAAGGAACCTGGCTCAGGTACTTCCGAGCTGGACTATCCGAACATCCTCAGCAGAACCCACAAACCCAAGGCCTTAAATACTTCAAAAAAAATAAATAAAAACACCTTTACCAACAGAACGCACCGTAAAATCCTGGGACACCTACTCAGGGAGAGATGAGAAGTCTGGGGGACTTTGCAACTTGATGTGAGAACAGAATTTCATGATGTACAAAAATCCCAACACTGGAATCTGACAGACAGTAAAGGGGTAGGGTGTTGCCTTGCTTCCACGGATCAACCCTTGATATCCGGAATGGAGCCAAGAGCACCGCCAGGAATAATTCCTGAGCCAGAGCCATGAGTAAACCCTGATGACCCAGATGCACGGATGGGCTACTCGCCCCCCCCCAAATAAAAAACAACAAAAACTAGCCCAGAAAGTAAATTTTCATTTGTAAACCCAAACCACCTCTCATGACCACACTCTCAGGATGTCCCTGGACATCATGGTAACTGAGAAATACAGGACCGAAAGCAACAAGATCCCTTGTCCTTGGGGAGCTGCCTCCCTGCCTCTCAAAATAAATCTGCCTTCTATTTTTTGGTTGGAGGCCACACAGCTTAGGCGAATCGGTTATTCCTGCCACTGCACTTAGGAATCAGTCTTCGTGGTGCTCACAGGATGGAATCTGGGTTGCAACGTCGATAGACAAGGCTCAAAGTGCTTTGATATATATGTCCCTCACCCCAAGGCCAGCAGCCCCCTCGATCAGCTCTGCTCCCACCGGCTGGGGCCCATTTCGGACCTGGCGGTGATTGTGGCTGCAGAGCCCCCCACCAGGATCACACGGACCCCCAGGACCCATGCACCTCAGAACAACACCCACCATACTCCACAAAGTCCGGGTCCTCCTAAAGCCTCCGCTGCTCCTCAGGAACTGCCTGGATATTGGGGAACAAGTGAAAAACAAGCAGAAAAGTGGCCCTCAAGCTGGCGCGGCCCTACCACTCACAGTACTGAGATTGGGACGCGTGGGGCGCTCACGGGAGGCCTCATGTCCTCACAAAATTGGCCTTCACAGTCAGCTTTCCTCAAGAAAGCCTACTTTGTCCTTTACCCATGTGATCAATGACTGCTGGAACCCTTGTCGAGGATACCAGCAACTAGAGATCCTGAGTTCACTCTGAGTGCAGAGTTTGGAGTAAACCCAAGCTCTCAACCAAGGGCAAGGATGTCAAGCCCCACAAGTTTACATTGAGGTAAAAACAAAAGGGAAGATGGAGGGTTGCAGGCCGTACACAGGGTGGGGCTCTCTTCCTGCCCATGGTCAATCCAGGTTCGATCTCTGACAACCCCATATGCCCCCCATCAGCCAGGCATGATTCCGGAGTGCAGAGCCCAGGAAGAAACCCTGAGTACTGCTGGTTTGGCCCAAAACAAATTAAAAAAATAACTTTATAGAATCCAATGCAGGCTGGGCAATAATGCACAGGATTGGGGAACATGCGTAGCACGCAGAACCTCTGACCTGATGCTGGACACCACCTGGCCTCCCAAGATCACTTGCAGTGACCCAAGCACTGAGCACAACAGCGGCTGAGCTGTAAAACTCTAAGAAAGAAATGATCTTAGAGACTTGAATGACAGCACAGTGGACACGGCATTTGCCTTGCAGGCAAACCAATGGGGTCTGAATCCCAGCATTCAATATGGTCCTCGAGCACTGCCAGAAGTAATTCCTACGTGCAGAGCCAGGAGTAACCCCTGAACACCACTGAGTGTGACCCAAAAGCCAAAAACCTAAAGGAACACAATTTAAAAGCACTGTAGCACTGTCCTCCCATTGTTCATCGATTTTCTCGACCGGGCACTAGTAACATCTCCACTGTAAGACTTCTTATTACTGTTTTTGGCATACTGACTACATCACTGGTAGATTGCCAGGGGTTTACATGCGGGTGGTATACTCTTGGTGGCTTGCCGGGCTTTCCCAGATGGGCAGAGGAATCGAACCCAGGTCGGCTGCGTGCAAGGCAAACGCCCTAAACTCTATGCTATCACTCTGGCCCAAAATTTAAAAATTACAAATAAAAGGTAATGAAAATGCCGAGTGTAACCTTGAAACAATACCAAGAGAAGAAGCAAAACACTCAAGTGTACAAAGAGAAGTAAATTTATTTGATTTGTTTTGGGTCACACACAGCAATGTATAGGATGTTTTATTAGCTCTGAGCTGAGGAAACACTCCTGGCTGTGCCTGAGGACCATACTGTAAGCCAGGGACTGAATCAGAAGTGATTCCTGAGTCACCCATGACCATCACAAGCTGGGCCACAAAATGAAACAATCAGAGCAAAAAAAATTGAGTTGAACTCATAAGAAATAAAGCCAGGGACTCCAGAGATACTCGAACAGGTTGGGACTTGCCTGTACACGGCACACACTTAGCAGTATGACCTCTATCCATTCCTCCGGGTGAAGCTCAAAGCCACCTCAAGGAAGGTCACTGTGTCCTGAGCCAACATACACAAGGGACAGGAGCGAGGCCATCGTACAGCATACTATGGGGTGTTAGGATGAGACACTCGTCGCCCTCGAGGAGCTCAGAGCCTCTCGTTCTCCCCATTCCAGTCTGGAGGAACCAGCTTCCAACCACCTTCTGGCCTAACGATCCCAGGAATCCCTCACAGGGAGCCAGATCTGCTACAACAACATTATTCTAGAAAGTCCCTGCAGGTTCTGGACAGGTTCGAGGCAGGTTCTGGACTTGCATGTAGCCATTCCAGGGATAAATCCAATGAGCACTACAGAGGGGAAAACCTGAGCAGAAACACAACAGGACCACAAAAAGCAACACTGGGTTGGAACAAAACACCAGACGCCCCCTCTCCCCCAATGCCATATCCCACATTCCCTGTTCCATGTTCTAGGAATGAGACGGAGACAGACAATGTCAGCAAGTGACTGACTCAGAGCTATGTGAGGGCATAAGTGTCTGTTGTTCCTGTATTGAAGCCGCCCCCAATTATCTCTTGGCAGGAAAAGTGACCCCAATGACACTGACGGCCCCAGGCATCCTTGAGCAGTGAGCTGGGGGTACTCATGGAGCACCATCTGGGCATGGCGCCAAAGACAGAACAGAACAAATAGACACAAACGTGGCCTCAAACAGGAGAGTGTTGGGCACCCCTGTCAGCAGCCACATTGAGGGCTCCCTTCTGAAAATGTGCTCCTGTCACTACAGTATGTCATTGTGTCCTTCTCCCACACCTGCAGACGGTGCGTCACCATGTCTCCAGCATCTGTTAGCAGGAGGCTCATTACAAAGACCTGGGGGAAAAGTCAAAGCCGTCAGCACCAAAGAGGGTCCCAGCCCCCAGGGTTCTGACTGCAAATCCCTGCACTGGACCTGGATACACAACTACCAGCCCCCACCTGGGGAAAACACTGCCCGATGCTCCTTCCTCTCCTACTTAGGAAAAGCAGTTCGGGATCCGGGATGCCTGTGGAGAGAGGAGCCCTGGGCTCAGTGTCTGACTCAGCCCTAGGACTCCTCACTAGACCCCATAGGAAGGTCGCCACAGCCTCATCCAGGAGCTGACTCTGAGCCCAGTTCTGCAGGGCATCAGCACCCCGTGTAGGCCGATATCAAGGTGACCAAACGCCTGAAAGTGGCCTTGCCATGGGAGTAGCCACAGGCTCTCAGCATGGACAAAACTTCATTCTCTCTCCGGCAGGGCAGGACAGGGACATGCGACTGGGTGCTCTCTCCTGAGGACCAGGGTCATTCCTGGACCCTGCGCAGCTAAAATCAAGGCTCCGGCACATCCCGCAGGACCCTTGTTCATCTGGTGCTCAAATACAGCTACCCTGAATCAGCACACTGGCATGAACCTCATCAAGCACTCGCTCCTGATGTGCAGGAATATATTTGAAAACCACACACTCAGCATGTTTTACAGCAAAATCATCTTACTATGCAGGCCGTTGACTAAAGTACATGATGTGTGTCTACCGTGGAACTGTAATAAATATCCTATCTTGGAGGACTGGGTGATGACACAGCAGGTATGATCAGCTTGCAATGGGCTGACCAAGTCCAGATGCGTCCAGAGCCAGAAATAACCTGAGAATCACTGGGTATGGGCCCTCCCCTTCAACACCTTCAAAAAAATTCTAATCAGCATTGGACCCCTGGCACCTCATATGGTCCCCCAGTCCCGAGAGCAGTGATACTTCAACACCACTAATATGGCCCATTCAAATCAACAAAATAAACAAAACAGTGGCCTCAAACAGAGAGTCATTTAATCAGGCCAGGAGTCATATTCCCTTCTCCTTCCTGAAACAATCAGAAACTATCTGCCTGGGAAGCTTGTGCTTCCTGTCACTGCACTTGAGTCATTTTTCACTCTCCTGCCTGAGGATGGTGTGTGGCAGAGGTCATGTCACTATCTCCTGCTTTTGTTTTTCTTGAAGATCTGCAGGCGGCTCCATGCAAAGGCCTGAGCCATGAGCACTGGAGAGGAGTACAACCAGCCCTCACCCCACCTCGCCAGAAGTCCCTGTATTAGAGGGACTTCTAATACAATCCCAGCTGTGACCCACTGGACCTGGATACATCCTGGTCATGATTTACTGTAACCCCAAATCAGCACATGAGTCTCATCCAGCACTCTTTCCTGTTGTGCAGGAATAGCTCTGTAAACCATGGAAAGGGCTGGAGCAATAGCACAGTGGCTAAGGCATGTGCCTTGCATGTGGCTGACCAGGTTCGATCCTCCGGCATCCCATATGGTACCCTGAGCAATGCCAACAGTAGTTCCTGACTGCAAAGCCACGAGTAACTCCTGTGCATTGCGAGGTGTGACCCGAAAAGCCAA
Organism: Sorex fumeus; assembly: GCF_029834395.1. NCBI lineage: Eukaryota > Metazoa > Chordata > Mammalia > Eulipotyphla > Soricidae > Sorex > Sorex fumeus. The sequence goes on from NW_026606274.1 coordinate 566,750, forward strand.
AAAACAAGAACAACAACACATGTAAACAATGTTGTATCACAAAATTATCCAAATATCCAGGGTGTTTACTATGAACCATATAATGTGTGTCTGACATCTGGAATTTCTAGAGTGAGTCTACTTTTAAACCATGGATAATGAATAATATTGAGTTGGTAGGTCCCATGGTACATTGCGTTTGGTGCTCTGTCTCTCCAGAGAAACAAAGACATAGCGAACACAACAATTAATGGCCAATGGACAGTGAACTGTGGACCTTTAATTCAGAACTGATTAGAAAAATTATAGAACATCTGAGGGGGTTTGAGGTCCAGGGCTGAATGTACTCTGATTTATCATTTACAGAGGTCAAGCATTTCAACAGAGGCATTTCTTTTGGGGAAATAATCTCAAGGAGACCGACTACCCAAGACTATACTGAGAAATTCTCTCAAGGTGAATTCGCACAAGCATCCGTGTGCTTTGCTATTTCCCTGCTTGCACATATAAAGAATAAAATTTACTTTTTAGTAATATTTGCAGTTATTTCGACATACACAGTAAGAAATAAACATTCCAAAACTTACTTCTCTCAGGTTCAGGAGCTAAGGTTAAAAGCTGGCTGGGATTTTATCAAAAATTCCACATGGAGTGCTCAGGCCAGTTTCGCTTCCCACACCCCACAGCGTCAGGTCATTTGGTCCTGATGGCTTGGAAAAAAGATAGTGCTTTATGACTTCTAGGCCGTCCCATCTTGAAACCAGGGTAGCTTTGCTTCTTGCCCCAGGTCCATCCAGAGATTCTCGATAGGATCCAGCTTTCTGGAGTTAGAAACTATGGCAACTGAAGCCTGAGTCAAGTAATTATGATGAATGCCCAGCAGTAAATATATTTCAGAGTCAAATAACTCACAAAAATTAAGAGTTTACCATTAACTTTTTTGTTGTTTTGAACCAAAGAACATTGCTCTATAATGATAGATTATAGATTATATAGGTTATAGGGGAAATAGAAATGGAAATAAATGACTACATAAAGTCCTGAATCACCAGAAGACTTGACTTTTTGAGTTAAATATAAACTCAAGGGATCGGAAGTGCTCATAAAACCACTTCTTGGGGCGGGAGGGGGGGAGGAAAATTCGCAATTCATTGATCAAGCCTAAAACACTTAAGGTAAATATCCAACACTCATGTAAAGACATATTCTAGAGCCAAATATTTAACGAGGATCCTTAAGTCCCCTTTTCCTGTTTTTTTCTTGTTTGTATGCTGCAGAAATCCGTGTTTTCTCCTGAATACAATGACTCTCTCATTGCCCTCACATCCTCTATGTGTGTTTATGTCCATGTGTGTGTGTCTGTGTGCATGTGTTTCAGTTTTGGACCACAACTGTCAGTGCTCAGTGAATATTGCAGCTCTGGTATCAGGGTTCAGTCCTAGGGGGGCTAAGAGACAATATGGAATAGCAGACGTAGATCAAACCTGGGTTGTCCGCTTGCAAGGCAAGCACTCGACTTGATCTAGTATTGATCTGACCCTTTCTAAGTCAATTATTTCCTCCACATCAGCAAAGCTTCCCCAACACCATCACCCATCCTGGAAACCAATTATTCTCTTCAAAATAAAAACCCCAAAACTTTAGCCCCAGTACTCACCACAACAGCTGACGGTCGTCTAGTGAGGGTGGGATTTCATGTGTGGGGTGCTTTGCAGCTAGTCCTTAGGAAGCAGAAATACTTGATCTAGGAAAAAACAGAAAATTTGGGGCTAGAGACAGCAAAACAGGTACGGAACTTTCCATGCATGCAGCCAACCCATATCAATCCCCGGCATCCCATTTGGCCCTCAACTACCACCAGCAGGAATTCCTGAGTGCAGGGCCAAAAGTAAACCCTGAGCATCTCCATACATGGTACACAGCCCAACCAAAACAATAATAATGAAAAAGTTTCATTTGTAAACCCCACCTACCCGCAGATCCCAAGCCAACGGTGGACCCGCTCCATCAAAGGACAGAGGACAACTAGGTCTCCTCTGTAGGGAGGCTGGGAACTACCCTTCGAAGTGAATCTGAAGGTCTACATAAGTGATGCCAGGGCCAAAGGCTCCCGGGTAGGGTGTAGTGACGTCTTTGCTGACAAGTTCTGGAGGGCTAAGCCCCACCTTCGGCAGGTCCTGCAGTGCTTCACAAACCAGCCTCTGACCCTTTCCACCTCTGACCCTTTCCAGAGTTGGACGCGATCTTGGCCAAGGTAACTCACTCACACCTGTGACCCCAGCACCACCGCACAGCCCCCACTGCACCGCCCAAAGTCTCTGGGTCCCCCGATGGTCTTTGCTGCACCTCAGAAACGGCCTGGGTATGGGGAATGAGGAAAAAACTAGTGTGAAACCGACCGGAAAGATGGTGTGGCCCCACTGCTCACAGTGTGAATATACGGAGGTGCGAGGAGCTCCAGAGACGCAGCTCTTGTCATGTCACAAAATCAGCCTTCACAGTCCCTCTGTCATGCCGTCATGGAGGGGCTCCAATTCCTCCTCTAGCCACGAGACCAATGGCAACGGGCAACCACAACTAGAATAGAAAGGGTTTCTGAAGGGCCCATCTATGGCATAACTTGTGCTTATGCCCGGAGACTTAAAGGGCCACGGTCTAGATGCAGAGAGACGCTTTTTGCCCACCCACGTGAATCCATGCTGCAAGGGGGATGGACTGATCAAGGACTGGAGAGGTAGCTGCTGGAGTGGTTGCTCACCATTGGGAGGCTGGGGATAAAGAGAAGACCCCTGATCCTGTACTGGTCAGTCAAACATTGAACCGATGCCTTCACACAGTTCATCAGGCAAAGCACATGTGGGTAAATTCAAGGTAAATCAGGCAGGTTGGTTCATAGCACCTGACCTTACGATTCCCGGCGAATTATTCAAGATGGGGCAAAAGCAGTGACTCCAAAGCCAGCCCTGGAAATGCAGAATGGAAATGCCCTAGCAGAAGCTCAGAGAGCTGGACAGACACTGGAAAAGAGAAAAGACTGGTTAGAACATCAGAGCGCACGGTCCAATAATACTGTCCAACCAGCCAACACACTACCTCTTGAAAACGCACGACCAGTATAAACTTGCCTACTAGGAAAACCACAGAAGGCAGTTTCAGAAACACAATTCCAAAGCCAGAGTATGGAACAAGAGCAGGTGGACGCTTGCCTTGCATATGGTATATCTGGGTTCAATCCTCAGAATTCCAAATATACCCCTGAGCACCAAAGACGTGAAAATCCATGAGTAAGCCCTCAGCAGAGTGGGTGTGCACCAACAACAAAGATATATAGAGTATTTGTGTGTTATACATAATATATAATATATCATATAAATTACACATATATAAAATTTACTTATAATTATGTACATTTACTTATATTTATTATCTCATTCTTACTTTGGACAAACTGGCAGGCTACCATATGTAACCTGCCCACACGGAAGAGTACGGCAAACTCCCCGTGGTGTACCCAATACGCCAAATACCAGTAACAATGATGGATCTCATTCTCCTAACCCTGAAAGAGCCTTGAATATGGCACTTTTTAAAAAAATTATCTGGGCTAAGACGAAGGAGACGTTCCTGGGGCTAGCTCGAGGCAATCGATGAACAACAGGATGGTTGTGATCATGATGTACACGGACATACATATAAACATCTAGAGTATATTCCAACACTAAGCATGGAGATTAATGGGCAACAAAGCATTCCGGTCACCATGAAGCATTTTTTGGCCTTCAAAAGACCTGAATCCTATTCATCATTCTAGTGAAAACTAGATTAATTGGACTTCGCTAATTCCAATTATAATACTTATTTTTTTCTCTGATATTATTGAACTGATGGGTGGGATGCATGACTGTGACCAAACTTGCAAGTAATCACAGGTAAACAGAGCAGCCTTCTGGAATGTGGGGTGCTTGGGAAGTGCTGGGATGTGGGGAGCTTGGAGAACTAACCTATATTCACAACACTGTCAGACCTTTGATACAAGGGGTCCCTTCCATCCTTTCAAATGTCTTTCTACGCACAATAAATTTCATTTAAACTGTTTCCAATAGGTGCCAAAGAGATAGGACAGCAGGTAGGATATTTGTCTTCCACAAGGTTTAACAGGGCCTCAGAGCACCACCAGGAGTAATCTCTTAGCATGTCTTGGTGTGACCCAAAATGATGAAAAAAAGTTTAAAAATTAAAATAACTCTTCATTTCATGCCAATAAAGAACCTTGCCAGTGCCATTTTGCTAAGATGAGTCAAAAAATTACTTATCCTTTATACTTCCACAACGCTAATCAGTACGTGGAACATGGGAGGGAGAGATGACACAGGAGGGAAGGAGCTGCTCACACACGACAGACCTGGATTCTATAAGGTACCCCATAAGGATCCTGAGGTACAGATATCTAAAATCCTTAGAGCTAGGAGTGGGCTCAGCTGGTTGTGGTTCCCCAGACAGAACATGATTCAGGATGAATTAAAAAAGATGGTATGTCTGTTTCTGTGCCATAATCAACCAAAGCCCAGGGCCGCTAAGCCAAGCCACAGAGATAGTCCAGCAGGGATGGTTTTTGCCTTGTACGAGGTCTGGCCTGGGTTCAAACCCACCTTCTCCTATGGTCCCCAAGGTAGGAGTAATTCCTGGGGAGGTGGGAGTAACACCTAAGCATGTCTGGGTGTGACCGAAAAGAAAAAAAATGCTTGTTTCATATGTATTAGGACACCCACACACTGCCCAGGTAGACAGGTATGATCCTAAGTCAAGTCCGAGTCAGCAAACAATGGGGCAGTGGACAGCCTTGACAGCTCTGAGCGAGCAGCATCTCTTTTGCCTTTTTATTTATACACATTATTCCTGGCTTTCACCAGAAGATCCAGAAACTACAAGTTAACATACGCGTAAAATTCAAATATCTGGATACTCACATAGACTTTCCCTTACTGACTGACATCACATGAACTTGTCACACACTACCAGGATCATTTCCTTCCTGACTGTACTTCTGAAGCACACCTAAAACTCTGGTACAAACAAAACAGGCTTTAAGGGTGGCCTGTTTTGACATTGTAAAGTCTTATTAGGGAATCGAGTTATGTAGTATGAATGTTATGATGTTTCCAAGGCTTAAGACTTGGGATATAACTAAGGTTGCAACAGTGGACAGGGGGCAGGTTGGAGGAGGGATCAGGGAGGAATCCGAGCGAAGAACAGGGAAGAATACGGGAGGAAGAATCAAGAGGAGGAGGCTGGAAGAGTGGGCGAGGGGAAAGAACCAAGGAGAATGTTAGAAGGAGAATACAAGGGGAGAATAAGAGAGAATGGAGAAGAGTATCATGGAAAGTAGGGAACAAAGAATCCAGGAGGAATCCAGGAGAATCAGGAGAGGAGTATAAAGGAGAAAAGAGAGAGAAGAGTGGAAAATCAAAAGTGAATGGAGAGGGATTGGGATAAACTGTAACTGATACCAACCAGCCAGGCCCTTGTTTTCTCCTTTGTGAACCCATGGCCAGTGGCCATTCAGGGTGGAGAAAGCAGTGTGTGACCAGTGAACACAGGTGGCGAGAGGTGCCGTGGAATTCGTATTTATTTTTTGAATACATACTAAAGGTCCTCTAGCCCAAAGAATTGGAATCTGGATTTCTTACTGGCCATGGCCAGCCTGCACCTTAAAAATAATATGCTGTTCCACTGAACTTCTTCATTGGAACAATACTATTGATTTCAGGGGGCTGGAGAGATAGCACAGCGGATAGGGCATTTGCCTTGCACGCGGCCAACCCGGGTTCGATTCCCAGCATCCCATATTGTCCCCTGAGCACCGCCAGGAGTAACCCCCGAGTGCAGATCCAGGAGAAACCCCTGTGCATTGCCAGGCGTGAACCAAAAAGGAAAAAAAATAATAATATTGATTTCAAATTTGCAAATCTTACCAGCTCACTCATACTCAGTAACTGTGTCCCTAAAACAAATTGCTGAAAGGTCAAATCTTGAAGCCCTGTTGTGAGTTCTGAAACCAAACACAATACATCCAATTGAACATCCTTGAATGAGGCAGTGTAGGTGGAGGACAACTCTACAGTTGTCATACCCCAAAGCATCCCAGAACAAAAGGAAATCCCTTGGGGGGATCACTGTGAGAAGCTTGGAAATTCTACAAAAGCTTTTTGGGTTTTGTTTTTTGAACAATCTCAGTGATGCTCGGGGACCAAGGAGCGTGAATGTCATGGACAGGCAAATGCAGAAAAATAATGTCAAACCAAGAAAGTAAAACACAGGATCATTCCAAGATGGAGAGTCCAGAGGTGTGAAGGGCAGTGTGAGTGCTGCAAAGACACCTAGATCCAGGAGCCCGAGGCCCCCACAGTCACCAGCGTGTTTCATATGTATTAGGACACCCACACACTACCCAGGTAGACAGGTACTGTCCTCAGACACTCACCTGCTTCCACCCCTTTAATCACTGGCCTCAGGGCTCCTCCTTCAAGCCAGGAGATGACTGGAGGCTTCAACTCAGAATGCCTTGAACCCTACAGAGACGGAGCATGGATTGGTCAGAAGGAAAAGGTGCCAAGTAAGCCCCGCGTGTCTCTACAAAAAAACAGAGTAAATTAGTGGGAAGGCATGAACAGAATCTGCACTTCTGAAATGCCACATATTTGTGGTTATCGAAGAGCTAAGATCTAGCTTTTAGTTTAAGAGTGTAATATGGGGCCTCAGAAAATACCAGCGATAGTATATTTCTGATCTTGCACACAGCCAAGAGGAGTTTGATCGTATCACAATTTGTACTTTTGTTTTTGTCTGGTTTGGGATGCTCACCTGGGGATGTTCAAGGCTTCCTCCTGACTGTGTACTCAGGATTCACCTCTGCTGGTGCTCAAGGACCACATAGAATGCCAAGAATAGAACCCATGTCCACTGTTTGCAAGACAATCACCGTACCCACTGAACTGGCACTCTAGTCCCAGCACCACCTGGTATGTTATCAGCACACTTGAAGTGATGCCTGAGTGCAGTAAACCCAAAAGCTTAACAAATCCAAAAATGGACAAAGTTGGCCAAAGCCTCCAATTGTTTATAAAAGTAAACAGAAAAGGATCCAGACAGACAGCACAGCATGTGGGGCACTGGCCTTGCTCACACCCAACAGAGGTTTGATTCCAATATTCCATTGGGTCCCTCAGCAGTCAGCTGTGATCCATCACTGCATAGTCCAGAGGAAAACCCTGACATTTGATGAACCAAGAAACATTGATCCCGTGCACTCAAATAGAGCGGTGTCTGATGAGGTGAGACCCTAAGAAATAAATGAACAGTGGTAGGAGAGACATCACAGCGTTAGGACACAAACGGTGCACACACATACAGGTTCGATCCCCAGCAGCACACATGGTCCCAGATTACAGCATGAGTAACTTAATACACAGCCAGGAATAATCTGAGAACCGGAAGGTGAAACCCCAAAGCCAAATCAATGCAAAACAAAGAATTTGAACTTGACGGACAAATGCAACATTAGGAGGGGTAAGGCGGCAACCTTTTAAGCTGGCAAATGGGTCCAATACTCAGCACACCATAGGCCCCGAGCAATCCCAGGAGTGATCCATCAGCACAATTAGGAGCATTGCCGTTGTGCCTCCAAATAAAACCAAAATCAAAACCAAAACAAATACACAGAAGTAATATGTAGCATAAGAATTAAACTGAGAAGCGAACTCAGGAATGACACAAACTAATTAGAGGGACCTGAACGACAGTACAGCACAAAGGGAGCTTGCCATGCCTGGGGCCAACCTGGGTAGACCCCTAACGCTCCAGAGACTCCTGCAATCCCACAGAGAGTGATTCCTATGCACAAAACTGAGAGTAATCCCCAAACGTCAAAGGTGAGCACCAAAAACAAAACCAGGGAAGGAACTAGAGGAACAGCTACTGCACAATTGTCCAACATCCTGGCCCATCACAGTCCCAGCTACTGTTGGATACACAGCCATAGCCTGGGACAGGGAGCCCACGTGGTTCTCTCCAGACACGGTCGGCCCCACACTGCTCTCACCAACGGTTGACAGGTCCTGGTAGGTCTACAGAATCATGTGCCTGTAGCCCTTCCATTGAGAGGCACATCCACTCCTGTGGGGTGATGCTCACGGTCACATCCGGGAAGGTCACCAAGTCCTGAGCCAACACACTGGGCAGCAAGAGTCAGGGTCTATTTCTACTCTGTTCCCTGGGCTGCAAGGATAGAACACAGAGCCCTAGAGGGGCTCAGATTCTGTTCCCTTGGGAGCAGTCTCCATGTACACTCCTGGTTGACAGAACCCAACATCTCTCTAAGACAGCTGCATCTGATAAAATCTGAGTATGATCTACTACAAGGTTTCTAAAGGTGGTGGTCTTGCTCCTGACCCCAGGGCATCACAATCACTGCTCCTACAAGCACTGCAGAGTAACAACTGCATGGAACCAGTGGGACCCAAATGAGTGACTCTGCTTTCAGCCCAATACACTAAACATACACCCCCTGCACCTCACAGCCCATGTTCGAAAGAGAAGGGGACACGCAATGTCTAGTCACTGATTATGCATGCAGATATGTGCCTGTAGGACTCTCGTCATGGTTCAGGGCCATCCCAATTGGCTTTCGAAGTGGAAAAAGTGTCTAGAGACCAAGAGCTCTGCTGCCTTAGGGCACCCACACCCTTCCCATGGCCTGAAACAGGTAGGGTCCTTAGACACTCCCCTGCATGCATGCCTTTGCTCACGGGTCTCAGGGCTCCTCCTTCCAGCTTGGCGATCACAGTAGGCTTTAACTCAGAATGCCCTGAACCCTAGAGAGATGGAGCATGGATTGGTCAGAAGGAAAAGGTGACAAGAAAACCTCGTGTGTCTACATAAAAGGTAAAGGCCCTCCCGTTGTTCATCGATTTGCGCGAGCAGGCCCAGTAACATCTCCATTAGAGACTTTGTTGTTACTGTGTCTGGCATATCGAATACGTCACGGGGAGCTTTCCAGGCTCTGCCGTGCTGGCGAGATACTCTCGGTAGCTTGCCGGTCTTTCCGAGAGGGATGGAGAAATAGTGGCCATGTGGGCCACTTCTAAGGCAAATGCCCTACCGCACAGAGTAAATTAGAGGGAAGGCATAAACAGAATCTGTACTTCTGAAAAGCCACAGATCTGTGGTTATACAAGAGCTAAGATCTAGCTTTTGGTTTAAGAGTGTAACATGGGTCCCATGAAAATACAAGAGACAGTATAGCCTCGATCATGCACACAGCCTAGAGGAGTTTGATGGCATCACATTTTGTACTTTTGTTTTTGTCTGTTTTGGGATCCTCATTTGGGATGCTCACAGGCTTACTCCTGACTCTCTACTCAGGAATCACCTCTGCTGGTGCTCAGGGACCACACAGGATGCCAGGAATAGAACCCATGTCCACTGCTTCCAAGACAATCACCCTACCCACTCTACTGGCACACTAGACCCAGCAGCACATGGTATATCATCAGCACACTTGAAGTGATACCTGACTGCAGTAAATGCAAAAATGAACAAAAATGGCCAAAGCCCACAATTGTTTTTAAAAGTAAACAAAAAAGGATCCAGACAGACAGCATAGCATGTGGGGCACTGGGCTTGCTCACAACCAATAAAGGTTTGACTCTGACATTCCATAGGGTCCCTCAAGCCGTCAGCTGTGATCCCTCACAGTCCACAGGCAATCTCTGAGACTTGATAAACCAAGAACCATTGGAAGTGATCCCGTGGACTAAAACAGAGCAGTGCCGGATGGGGTGAGACCCTAAGAAATAAATGAACTGTGGTGGGAGAGACATTACAGCAAAAGGACACTGACTCTGCACACACATCCGGGTTTGATCCCCAGTAGCACACATGGTCCCAGACTATAGCATGAATAACTGAATACACAGCCAGGGATAATCTGAGTATTTGCAAGGGTTATTTCCAAAGCCAAATCTATGTAAAACAAAGAATTTGAACTTGAGGCCAGATGCAGCAGTCGGAGGAATAAAGCATCCCAATCACTGCTCCTATGAGCACTGCAGAGTAACAACTGTGAACGGAGCCACTGGAACCCAAATGGGTGACCCTGCTTTCAGCCTAAAACACTAAACGTACGCCCCCTGCACCCCATATCCCACGTTCTAGGGAGAAAGGGTCACTCAATGTCCAGACATCTACATATGCACATATACGCCTGAAGGACTCTCATCACAGTTCAGGGCCATTCCAAGTGGCTCTCGAAGCGGCAAAAGTGTCTTGAACCCAACAGCTGTGCCCGACCCAGAGATCCATTTCTCTGGCTCTCCTAGACCAGCATATGCCCACAACTGCCAACAGAGTGGCGACTGAAAGCAGAATGTGTGACAGAGCAGGCGACTCTCTTCTGAGCGTGAAGGACAAAATAAGGAGTAATAAGCATGTCCTTGGACTTGAGTCACTGTAGCTGCCAGGGAGCAAATGACTCCAGCAGAGCCCAGGGGGCCCGTGATACACACCAGGTAGGAATCCAGAGAACAGAGTCAAGAGGAAGTCCTATGCATCTCCCCTGTAAGACAAAAGTAACTCTAAAAAGAAATAAAGCAGCAGGATTGTGTAACAGGACAGCAGGTTGCAGACAGCGAGTAGGGGTGGTGATCCTCGCCAACCCATAGGGTTCCCTAAGCACTACCAGGTACAATGCCGGAGTGCAGAGCCGAGAGTATAATCCCCAGAATCACAGAAAACAAAATACCCAGATACAAACCCACGACTCCCAGCAACCCAGGTGGTCCCTGAGATCTCTCAGGAGGGATCCTTGAGCACTGAGGTACAAGTACTCTTTGAGATGGGTGTGGTCCAAAAGCCAAATTCAACAAAACTGACACAAACATCACCTCCAACAGCAGAGATGGGCACTCCCACCAGGAGGCACATCACAGGATCCTTCCTGAAATAACTCAGACATATTTGGCCCAGGAAGCCTGAGCACTCCTGTCACTGCATCACCTTATATTGTTACTCCCCTCCTACCTGGGGTTGGTGTGACAGATGGCATGTCACCATCTTCTGCCGCCTTTTCGAGAGGTTTCTGTCTACTCATTTCTATTTTAGCGGATCGCATGGAGGGGAGGGAGTTTTTTATTTGGGAGGCGCGTGAGGAGGGGGCGTCGGTCCCGGGCAGGTGGGCTGACAAGTGAGGTGGAAGGTTTGAGAGCGAAGGTCGTTTGGAAAGTGTCAGGAACAACGGAAATCAGGACGACCAGAAGAGCAAGAGTTTCCTTCTCAGGTTTGTTTTTCATTGTGTGTCCTGCCCCAGTGATAGAGCCACATTCTGGGCTATGGTTGCCGAGGGCAGCCCTCCTGCCAGCCTGCAGGTGGTGCTGATGCCTGTGAGCTCCTGGCCTTGGAGTCACCCCATGGCTGGGCCTATGTGAACCTTCTCAGGGACCCAGGGAGGAGTCCCCAGTCCAAGGCTGGGCTGACTTCTCTCTTCTAGCCAAGCCCATACCTTCTGTTTGGAAAGGCAGCACAGATGCCAACCCATTTTGCTTCTCTTGGGGAGACGGAAGCATCAGGCATTGTCCCCAGGGCGGGTCTATCAGCTAGTGCCCAAGAGTGTGACTGGTCAGAGCTGGGGGCTTTTGTTCCTTCCAGTGCTCATAGCTCTGACTTGTCCTTCAGGTATCTGGACCTCGGGAAAAACAGAGGTGGGAGAAGATGGTGACATGCCAAATGACACACCATCCCCAGGTAGGAGGAGAGTAACAATATGAGGTGATGTAGTGACAGGAATGCTCACGCATCCTGGGCCAAAAGTCTCTGAGTCGTTTCAGGAAGGATCCTGTGATGTGCGTCCAGGTCGTAGTATCAGGCTCTCTGCTGTTTGAGATGATGTGTCAGTTTTGTTGTATTTGGTTTTTGGACCACACCCAGCTCAAAGAACACTTGTACCTCAGTGCTCAAGGAATCACTCCTGACAGATCTCAGGGACCATATGGGTTGCTGGGGTTCGTGGGACTGTATCTGGGTATTTTGTTTCCTTTGGAGTGCTAAACCCAGTGATTCTGGTGATTATACTCTTAACTCTGCACTCCAGCATTGTACCACGCAGTGCTTAGGGGACCCTAGGGTTGGCGGGTATCACCAGCCCTACTCGCTATCTCCAACCTGTTGTCCTGTTACACAATTCTGCTGCTTTGTTTCTTTTCATATTTATTTCTGTGCCACAAGGGAGATGCACAGGTCTTCCTCTTGGCTCTGTGCAAGATCAGGGCTATAATATCCCTGGTAATTTCTGGGGCCGCATATTACACTCTTAAACTAAAAGCTAGATCATAACTCTTGGATAACCACAGATCTGTGGCATTTCAGAAGTTCAGATTCTGTTGATGCCTTCCGACTAATTCACTCTGTGAGTGGTCGTCACAGGCTGTTTGGTTTGCAAATGAAAATTTTCTGTGGGGGCTATTTTTTTTTGTGTTTTCGTGGTGGGGGAGGGGATTAGGAGGGCATCTGTGCCTTTAGATAATCAGGGCTTACTCCTGGCTCTGGTGTTATTCCTGGTGTTGCTCTGAGGGCGCCATAAGGGATGCCAAGGATCTGTGGAAGCAAGGCAAGCACCCTACCCATTTAGTGTCTGTCCAATTCCAGTGTTGGTGTTTTTGTACATCAGGAAATTCTGCTCTCTCACATCAAGTTGCAAAGTTCCCCAGACTTCTCTTTCTCATCTCTCCCTGATTAGGTGTCCTAGGCTATTAGGGTGAGTGCTGTGAGTAAATGTAGTTTTCTTTCTTTCTTTCTTTCTTTTTGAAGTATTTAAGTCCTTGGGTTTGTAGGTCCTGCCGAGTATGGAAGGTTTGGAGATCCTGACCCTCCCAACAAGGACATGCTGGTCCCTGTTCCTTTGACCTGGACATCACAAGGTTAGGGCTCCAAGCTCTGATGGGCAGGGCCCCACCGCTAAAACATGAGATTTAGTTGTCGCCTGTCCTTTCATTGGTTGTCATTTTGGGTTTGGCCACCTGGCAGGTTGGTGGGGTTTCAAAGCGAAACTCAATATTATTATCTTATTTTCATTTCTGCACCACATTGAAAATGTTCAGCGTTCCTCCTAGCTGTGCACTCAGGAATTTCTGCGGGCTGACTTAGTGGACCCTAAGGGATGCCAGGGTTTGATCCGGGTTCACAGTGTGTAAGTAACTTCCTACCCGCTTTACTATCTCTTGCTCTATTTTTTTCCTTTTTCCAAGTCAAAAGACTCTCCTTCAGGGACCATAGTGATAGTACAGCAGGTAAGGCATTTTTCTTGCACATGGCCAACCCAGGCTCAATTGTTGGCACCCCATATGGTCACCTGAGCAACCTTAGGAGTAATTTCTGAGTGGAGAGCCAGGAGGAAACCCAGAGCATTGCCAGGTGTGGCTCAAAAAGGAAAAAAATAACATGTAGGAATACGTGTTTTTTAAAATCAAGGAGTAAAGCACCCTCCTCATTTAATCTCTCCCTTAGCAGGCTAGCCCCACTGTTGTTTTGAGTTGTGCTAGTAAAGTAAGATGCTTGAAGGAATATACTTGATTTGTAAGGGTGATTGGGGGTAAATAGGAGCTAGGGCTCACTCCTGGTGTGCTGGAACTGATTTATTTAGAAAGGGCCAGAGAACAGCAAGTAGGGTACTTGCCTTGCAAGCAGACAACCCAGGTTTTATGTGTGTCTGGCATCTCATATGCTCCCAAAACCCCACCAGGACTAATCTCTCATCCCAGAGCTAGGAATAATCCCTGAACACTGTTGATTATTGTCCCAAAACCAAACACACATATATAAACAAATACACATAAACAAACCGTATGTGAAAGCAGAGAAAAAATAAGTATTCAGGATAAATCATGGACTTCTTTAAAAAAAAAACAAACTTAGAGGGTGGCCAGGGGATGACCCTAACAACTCTTCCCCTGGCCACCCAGGTTCTGGGTCTCGGGCCGCCCCACCCCAGTTGGGGTGGCCTGGGCCCTTGGACAGATGGCGGAGGAATCGGAGTTCCAAGCCAGTTTACTGATTAGATGCCGTTTATTCCATTCTCATCCCTGTTCACTTCTCTCTCTCTCTCGGTCTATTGCTCTCTCTCTCTATCGCTCTCTCTCTCTCTCTCTCTTTCTCCCCCTCTCTCTTCTCCCTCCTTCTCTCCCGAGTCGATCTGGAACCTCTTTCTCCTTCTGGCTCTGACTTGGATTTTGATCCTGATCATTTCCAACCCCCACCCCCACCCATTTTTACAGTCTAGTTAAATCCCCAAACCATGAGGGGCTGGGCTTACATATAGGTGGTCCCAATCAATAGGGTTAAAGTTCCTCCCCTCAGGGGATGCTGCTTCTAGGACAGATTCTATTTCAGGAGGACCACCCACCCAAGGGTGGAATCCCATGGGTGTGTTTCTGCTCTCCTTGACCAACAAACATATAAGCATTCATAATATTAATCATTTTGTATGGACCCAGTAAGAGATGCATTAAACTTATAGAATTGCTCTCCTGGGGTCATCTCGATCTCAGACTACAGTGCTCAGGCCAGATTGCTCTTTCCTATCCCTAGCAGGGTCCTAGTGTCGTCCTTACTTTTGGATCATGACAACATTTGTGGCATTTTGACCAGGCCCATCTCAATGCCAGGGTGGCACACAGCTTACCACTTGCCCTGGTTCCATCCCGTCCCTCGTTGAGACTGTACTTTTGGGGGCACTAGGAACTGAGGGCAACTGAGGCATAAGTTGAGAAAGCAGATGCCCGGGAATGAATACTATTTGAAGCCAATTAAATCCCAAGTTAAAAAAGCATAATATCGTCTTCTTGTGTCAATACAAAAGGGCATTGTTTTAAAGTAATAAAGAGTTTCGTGTCCCAGAAAGATCTCGGAGAGCCTGGCAAGCTACCGAGAGTATTCGATATGCCAAACACAGTAACAGAAAGATCTGTTCTTACAAATTAATAGAAACTGATATTAGGGAATAAACTGATTAACTGTTTGGGGAAGAGAGCATAGAGTAGTAGTTACAAATAAACAAAAGTATGGGGGTGACTCAGGAGCACTGGGATGGGTGTGACCCTATAAACCTAAGCTACCTGAGGAAGGACTAAACAGTGTTATCCTACAGACTTCTACAGCATAAAGTAAGTCCCAAAATGTGATTCAAGGGCCTTAAAAAAGGATTTCAATCCTTTAATTCTTTCACTGTAAAATATGTCTTTGCACATGAATTTAGTTTTGGTTTTGTTTTCTTCCTTAGTTGTCTTTTGTTGTTGCTGTATTTGGGGGACACGCCCTCCTATGTTTATGGCTGACTCCTGGCCTAGAGCTCAGGGATCATTTCTCGCAAGGGTCAGGATCCGATTTGCGGTGCTAAGATATTGAACCCGGGACAGCCAAGTTCAAGGATAGCACCTTTTCTACTAAATCAACACCTGGACCCCAAGGCATAATATTCATCTTTAAAAAGTAGAATCACTCCAGATGCTACAACTCTGAGACACAGTTCATATCCTGATGTATAGTAAACACACTGTACATTAGGATAATTTTTCTATACAGCAAAATTTTTGGACTGTTTTCAAATAGCACAGCGGTAGGGCGTTTGCCTTACACGCAGCCAACATGGCCACCCGAGTTCGATTCCTCCACCCCTCTCAGAGAGCCCGGAAAGCTACCAAGAGTATCTCGCCAGCACGGCAGAGCCTGGCAAGCTCCCCGTGACGTATTTGATATGCCAGACACAGTAACAACAAAGTCTCTAATGGAGACGTTACTGGGCCCGCTCGAGCAAATCGATGATCAACGGGAAGGCCTTATAAATCTAATATATTTATAAATGACTTGGCTTAAGGCACCCGGCTGGGTCCACTGAACAAACGTCCTGGCTCAGCAACCAGCGATACAGCGAAGGGACCTCAGGGGGGCCCAGACGCGGACCAGCGGGTGCACCCACTGCCCCTCCGTTCCCGACACGCAGCCCGGACACTCCGCGCCACAGGGTCCCGGGGCACGGAACAAAGGTGCTGCCGGACACGCCTCTGCGGAGACACGGAGCCGGAGGGACGGTGAAACCAGCCCACGGGGAGGCCTCGCTGCACTGCCCCAAGCCGGGCACGACCTCGGGGTTGCAAACCGTGACCTACCCCGCAGGCATCGGGCTAGCTCGGGCGGGTGATGGTGTCTGGGCTTCCGCGCCTGCTCCAGCTCGCACCCGATGGCCGCGCTCGTGCCTTGGTCGGGCGCACGAGAAGCCAGAGGCCGCAGCGCGGGCCAACGGCAACCGGGCGCTGAACAGAAGCGGGTCGCGCGGCAGCAGTGCTCTTGCGTGAGCCCATGCCTCGGAAACTGCCCACGGGGCCGTGCAGGGAGCCGCATGCCCGGACTGCATTTCCCAGCAGGCACCGGGAAAGCCTGACCCAGGGGGCTGAGCACGACCACCGAGGGGAAGGCGCTGGCCTTCGGCACAGGTTCCATCCCCGGCACCCCACAACGTCCCCTGAGTGCCACAGGAGTGATCCTTGCTTGCAGAGCCAAGGGTTGCAAGCCCTGAACACCAAACAAGAATGGACGGGCGAAAAAAGCCACCTAACATGTGAAGGAGAAATGAGAGCCTGGCAGGCAGCTGTCCCAATCCTGCAGGGCAGGGCGGAGAGGGGTCTAGGATGCACATGAAGAACTCAGTACACTGGTACACACGTACACACACACACATTCATTGCACCAGTGTTTTGGTGGGAGCTGCAGTACAAGGGCTGTGGGTTCTAGTCCAGAACACAATTGGGCAGAATCCTAGTCTACATTTCAAAACCGGACATACACACACCAGGCCCACTGCAGAAATGCCACCTAGAGTGGACGTCTCTTATCTGTGTCACACACACATACACGGAGGCAGTGTCCCATCTCCTCGCCCCCAATCACAAGCATAGGGCCGATTTGAGAATCGTGGAGAACTAATCGTGAAATTCTGCCAATTCTCATGAGTCGGCAGCTGTCTTTGGAATCGTGTGCAGCACCATCCCAGCACCCACAGGCGGAGGCCCAGTCAGTACACAGCCCTTTGCTCTTTGTTTGTATTTGTTTTTATTCAGTTTTGTTGTTGTTTGTTTCTTTGGGGGCCATACTAGCAATGCTATTCCTGGCTCTTCATTTAGAAATTATACCTGGTGGTGTTCTGGGGAGCATACAGGATGCCAGGGATCAAACTCGGATTGGCCACCAGTATGGCAGGAACCTTACCCACTGCACTACCTCTCCAGCCCCAGAAACTATCATTTGAAGAGTCAGATAAATAGTACAGTAGTGGGTAGGATACCTTCCTTGCACAAAACTGACCCAGGTTGGATCCCTAGAACCCTGCATCCCATATGGTACCCCAAGCCCTGCCAGGAGCATCCCTGAGTGCAGTCAGGAATAAGTCCTGAGCACCACTAAGTGTGACAAAAACGAAAAAAAATTTCAAAATCCTTTTTGTAGAGGTGTATAAAATTAAAAAATTAGTATTATAAGTAACTGTGCTAGTACACTGCCAAGTTCTTTAGCGCATGTGAAACTCCTGGGTTTGATCCCCAGCACGGCCAAAAGACGAGAAACAAGGATCACACCCAGCGTTTTTCAGGGTGTACTTCTGGTTCTCTACTTAGGAATCACTTCTGGCAGTGCTCAGAGGACTTATGGGGTGCCAGTGATCAAACCCTGATTGTGTGCAAGGCAAACACCCTATGAGCGGTATCACAGCTCCAGCTCCAAGACAAACATTTCTTTGGGAGTAAAATACGGTCTTCTGTATGAGATGGTATCATGAGACGGGGACTGGACAGACCCCAGACCTGAGACAGGCATAAAGACACACACACACACACACACACATACACACACATGTATTTCTGGCTCTGCACTCAGGAATTAGTCCTAGGGGTACCAAATGGGATACTGGGGCTCAAGCCGGGTCAGCCTATGGCTCAACCCCAGCAGCACGCACCTTTAAAAGCACCAACAGGGCCAAGCCTGTCTTCCCCGGGTGGGTTCTTGGGGGTTTCTGTCGTTCAACTGACTCCAAACTCCTATAACCTCCTCCCAGGCCCCTCTCATCAATGTCCCCAGGAGAGAAGTGTGGCACACAGTGTGGAAAACAGGGATGTAATCCTGCAGACTGGTTTGGGGACTGGCCCGGGGCCAGGGCCACCTATGTACTGCCCCCTGACTTCTGGAGAAGCCCCCTGGCAGTTGAGGGTTTTCTTTCAAACTCGTTGCTGGTGGGGGTGCAGGGGGGTTCTGATGACATCAGAGCTTCCGGCTGTGCTGATTGGAAGATCCCAGACCTCCAGAACCTGAAGCTCAAGTAGGCAACAGTAGCCTTTGGCTTGAGAGCCCAAAGCCTCGTCTGCTCAGCTCCTCGACGGCAGGCACTGCTGTTATTGAGGGAGAACCTGAGCTATCGGGGGAGACAGTGGACCTGGGATGGCCAGCCGTAGGCAGAGTCCTGGGTCTGAGCCCCAGAGCCCTGAGTCCAGCACCTCGGGATACCCCCTGGAGGTGGCGCCGGAGGAAATGATGCCGGGACCTTCAGGTAGGTGTTGGGGCCAGCGGGACTGGGAGCTGCGCAGACAGGAGTGTTGGAGAGACACTGAGAGGTCGGAAGGAGCGGCACAGAACAGGCTCTTGGGGTATGGACTGACAGCCAGGACAAGGAAGGGGAGCCGGGATGGGGGAAATAGGGAAATGGAGGTGCCCCTCTGTGTCCCCAGGGAGAAATTCTACCCTGAGGAAGAGAATGAAGGTCACAGGGGTGTGAACCATGATAAGATGTGTGGGAGGAGATGGATAAAGAGAAGCTTGGGGGCCTGGGAGTCCATGGGCAGGTGAGGAATTGCTGGGACTCAGTCTGGCCTCTCCGTCAGAGTCGGAGCAGGAGCCGGAGGATCCAGAGGCGCTGGAGAAGGTGGAGGAGGAAGAGGAAGAAAAGGGGGACGCAGCCTCCCAGGCTCAGCACAATGGGCTTCAGGCCAGCCCGCGGCCTCAGAGTGCTGTTCTGAGGAAGAGGGATGAGTCGGAGGACGAGGAACAGCAGGAGGACGAGGAGCAGCCATGTGGGCTGCGCAGGAAGCGGCAGCGACAGGAGAGCCCCGTGCTCCCCGAGCACCACCAAGTCTTCCGCAAGCTGCTGGGTAGGAGCCCCGGGCCCAAGTCTCCCACCTGGACACAGGCGGTCGTTAGGGATTCAGTGTCCCATGGTGGGGAAGGTGGTGGCCCCTGCCCGGACAGGGGCTGCAGTGCCGGGCTGCCTGGGCTGAGCCACCCAAGGAAGGGGCTCCCGCACCCCTACTCCCACCTGGGGCTGTGAGGGGCCCAGTGTTGCCGTCCCGTCGGTAGGGAATATTGGGGGCGGACTGTGAATTTGAGGTTCACAACCCCGTCTTCCCACAGAGGACTTGCTGGGACTGAGTCTGGCCTCTCCGTCAGAGTCCTTCGGAGGCCCCTGGGCCATTGTTGGTTGCCGCAAGAGGAAGAGGGAGCAACTGCTCTATGAAGAGGAGTTGGAAGAGGAGGAGGAGGAGGAAGAGGAGGAGGAGGAGGAGGAGGAAGAAGAGGAGACCCCTGGAGTACTGGAGATGATGAGCCATGCTGCAGGTGTGCCTTCCCGAGGCCGGAAGAGGAGGATGTGGTCATCGCTGGAGGTGGAGGAGGAGCAGGAGCCAGAGGAGCAAGGGGAGCCGGTGGAGGAACAGGAGGAGGCACGGGAGAAGGTGGAGGAGCCAGAGGATCCAGAGGCGCTGGAGAAGGTGGAGGAGGAAGAGGAAGAAAACGGGGACGCAGCCTCCCAGGCTCAGCACAATGGGCTTCAGGCCAGCCCGCGGCCTCAGAGTGCTGTTCTGAGGAAGAGGGATGAGTCGGAGGACGAGGAACAGCAGGAGGACGAGGAGCAGCCATGTGGGCTGCGCAGGAAGCGGCAGCGACAGGAGAGCCCCGTGCTCCCCGAGCACCACCAAGTCTTCCACAAGCTGCTGGGTAGGAGCCCCGGGCCCAAGTCTCCCACCTGGACACAGGAGGTCGTTAGGGATGCAGTGTCCCGTGGTGGGGAAGAGGTGGCCCCTGCCCAGACAGGGGCTGCACTGCCGGGCTGCCTTGGCTGAGCCACCCAAGGAAGGGGCTCCCGCACCCCTACTCCCACCTGGGGCTGTGAGGGGCCCAGTGTTGCCGGCCCGACGGTGGGGAATATTGGGGGCGGGCTGTGACTTTGAGGTTCACAACCCCGTCTTCCCACAGAGGACTTGCTGGGACTGAGTCTGGCCTCTCCGTCAGAGTCCTACGGAGGCCCCTGGGCCATTGTTGGTTGCCGCAAGAGGAAGAGGGAGCAACTGCTCTATGAAGAGGAGTTGGAAGAGGAGGAGGAGGAGGAGGAAGAGGAGGAGGAGGAGGAAGAGGAGGAGGAGGAGGAGGAAGAGGAGACCCCTGGAGTACTGGAGATGATGAGCCATGCTGCAGGTGTGCCTTCCCGAGGCCGGAAAAGGAGGATGTGGTCATCGCCAGAGGTAGAGGAGGAGCAGGAGTCGGAGGATCCAGAGGCGCTGGAGAAGGTGGAGGAGGAAGAGGAAGAAAAGGGGGACGCAGCCTCCCAGGCTCAGCACAGTGGGCTTCACGTCAGCCCCCGGCCTCAGGGTGCTGTTCGGAGGAAGAGGGATGAGTCGGCGGACGAGGAACAGCAGGAGGACGAGGAGCAGCCATGTGGGCTGAGGAGGAAGCGGCAGCGACAGGAGAGCCCCGTGCTCCCCGAGCACCACCAAGTCTTCCGCAAGCTGCTGGGTAGGAGCCTCGGGCCCGAGTCTCCCACCCGGACACAGGCGGTCGTTAGGGATGTAGTGTCCCATGGTGGGGAAGAGGTGGCCCCTGCCCGAACAGGGGCTGCAGTGCCGGGCTGCCTGGGCTGAGTCACCCAAGGAAGGGGCTCCCGCAACCCTACTCCCACCTGGGGCTGTGCGGGGCCCAGTGTGGCCGGCCCGACGGTGGGGAATATTGGGGGCGGGCTGTGACTTTGAGGTTCACAACCCCGCCTTCCCACAGAGGACCCTGTGATCAAAAGATTCCTCGCCTGGGACCGGCACCTGTTGGTCTCTGATAAGGTACCTGCTGGGGGTCACTAAGCGACTGTCCCGGGGACCCACCAAGCTCAACCTGCCTGGGTACCTTTGCTCTTTTTGCTCTTTCGGGGGTGGGTGAGTGTAAAACTTGGGGGCCACTGGATAGGGGCGGTGCGGTCACTGATGCAGCTCTTCGCTGCCCACTCCTGGGGCACAGGCACCCCAGTCTCTCTGGGTCGTGTCTGTGGGGTCCCTCTCCTCTTGATTCAGCAAACACCCACAAAGTCCTCCCCTTCGTCCTGCTTCCCGAGTTCTTGGATCTCCTTCCCCTCCGCCCAGCCCTGGTGACCTGTCCCCGTGTCTCCCCAGTACCTGCTGGCCATGGTCATCGCCTACTTCAGCCGCTCTGGCCTCTTCAGCTGGCAGATCCGACGCATTCACTTCTTTCTGGCACTGTGAGTACTGATCCCAGGGAGCCCCAACACAGCCACGCTGTGATGCCATCAGCCTCCATCAATCCCTGGGGGCCCTCCGCCGCAGTTCCCTGAAGGAAGGAGGTAGGTGTGAACACAGGCGGTGTGCTGTCCACAGCTACCTGGCCAACGATATGGAGGAGGACTACCAGGCACCCAAGCAGAACATCTTCGCCTTCCTGTATGGCCACAGCCGCCTGCAGCGGCCCCTGTTCTACCGGCTCCGTCTCCAACTGCTGCGCTCCATGGGCTGGAGAGCCTGGGTGACCCGGGAGGAGTGCGAACAGGTAGGGCTGCTGGGGGGCATGGAGGGGGCTGTCCGCAGGCTGGAGAGGCCGAGCGAGTCAGCAACATGGGCCCCATCTGTCTTCGCAGATCCAGGCCTATGACCCTGAGCTGTGGGTGTGGGGCCGAGACCGTGCCAATCTGCTGTAGATCCAGGCCAGGAGGCGGGGCACGGAATGAGGGGGTAAGTGGCGCTCTGGGGTGCAGACCACAGCCAATCTGTCAGGGAAGCCCAAGGGAGTGCTCTGCCTAGACCTCATCTCCTGCCTTAGCCACCAGAGCCCAGTGCTGGCCCCCAGCACACTCACGTCTGCTTCCCTGGGGTGATGGAGAGTTGGAGGGGGGTTCCAGCCGGACCCCCAGAGGTCCTGTTCCTGGCACTGGGATCACCCTCGGGTCAAGGCCAAGAGGCTTTAGGAGCAGAGATGGGAGCTGGGTTCAGGGTGAGGGAAGTTCCACATGCCCTCAGACTGTCAATGATCCTTTCCATCCGTCCAGGGCCTGCCCGTGCCCAGAGCATCGCCACCAGGACTGTCATCGGATGCCCAAGACACCAGAAACTGGCCCAAGGGAGAGAGGAATTCACCTAGAAGCAGCCTACAGGCACTTGGGTTACAGGTGAAGACCCACACACCTGTCCCCCAACCCCTTCAGACCACCTGCTACAAGGTACCAAGGAGGAAAAAGTCCGGACTCTGCCCAATTTCAGCCTCCTATGTGGACAATCTAGAAAAATCCAGAATATCCTGGAATATTACGTTAAGACTTGGGCGCACTTCAGGAGTCTGGCAAAAGGCAACAAAAAAATCCACTTTCTTTTATGTTCCATGATCTGGAAAGTTTCCCCAATTTCAGATCAAATGCCTGAGTCCACTGTCCTGGAAGGTGAGAACCTTAGCCCCAGCTTGAAGAAAAGGGGCTGCGAGGGGCAGGAACAGTTAGGTCTGGCTAGACCTGCTGGGGGACACTGAGCCCTGTGTGCTGACCGGGCAGGACTGGGCAGCGGGGAAAGTGCTGCTTGCACCCACCCAGCTGACCTGAACTTGACTCCCAACACTACCCTTGGTTCCCAAAGGAGAGACTCTGAGCACAGACAGAGTCAGGATGTCAGCCCTAAGCACCACCAGAGGTGGCGCCCGAAAAACAAAACACAAAGGAAAAAAAGAACCACCTAATAGGAGGCCAGAGCAACAGTACAAGTAAGGCCAGGCAGAGACCCAAAACCAAGAAAAAATAAAAACAAAATATAAATGCAGCACAATCCACATAACCTATTCTGCATCACGGAACCAAGGGGCAGGTACACCGCTGGGTCTGGCAGAAATCCCAAATCCCCTACCCTTCCTACACACAAATAAAAGCAAAGAGGCAGTTACGTGGCAACAGCAAAGGTTAGGAATCCAGCAGTATATTCTCGAGAGTCAGTTCTTTACTTTGTCTTTGCTTGGGGGCCACACCAGGCAGGACTCAGAGCTTACAGGCAAGGCTTTAACAGACTATATGATTTTACGCCCTTGGTATGTGATTTTGTGTAAAGAAAAGGAGAAGAAATATTACACTTGGCCCAAAAGAAATCTCAATGGTGAAAAGTCTGTAATTTTTCTCAGAACCTCCAACTACTTCCCTACAGTCAGTGTTTTGCTGTGGAAGGGGAAAACTGACACCTGTTATGGCGGCAGAACTCAGCACAATCAGTGAGGCCCCAAGTTCCTGGAATTGAAACAGTCTCGGCTTCCTAGAAATGGAACAATGTGCAACTAGCCAACCTGAACCCACCTGGGAAAGTTCCTGTGCCCTGCCAGTGGGCTCAATCAATCATTATGCCCCTAGTCAAAATGTCCCAGAAATTGTCTTTTGTTAACCCTAAAAGAAAGAGCTTATGTAACCATGAATGATTATGGAAAACAAATTTTTAACTACTGCCTCACCACTGTTAGCCTAGACACATCCCAATACAACTTTGTTTGGTAACTAGCTAAGTTTTTTCTGAAACTATACAAAATGCACTGCTTATGTAATCAAACCCTATATAAACTGCTACCTGACGTCGGTGTCCCTATCAAGAGGCCAAGATAGTTGGCTCCAGTATACTGGATTACAACTCCTACTGCCTTCACATTATCAAGTTCGTGTCTCTTTCTATCTTGCTGCTTGGAAACCGATAGTTTCAGGCTTAATAGTTAAAATATTCCAGAATGTTCACAACCAAGAACTTACAATGAACATATCAACTGAGGGCAGGAGAAAGCACACCAGGCTGGGGTGGATTGTCAGCCAGCTGAAAGCCCAGGGGGGCCTTTCCTGGTACCCAATGTCCACCAGTACTATGAACAGAGAGCAGGCTGCAGCCCTCTTGGCACTGTCAGATGTGGCCCCAAATCCCACCTCATCTGCTCCACTTGTAGTGAGATAGACCCGGAAAGAGGAGCTCAAACGGTGTATCATGTGGTTTAAGGTGGGGTACATGGAATCTCAAGGACATCTGGACAGAGGGGCAGAGTCCCTGACCATCGTCAAGTTTGTAGCAAAAAGGGAGCTGGAGTGATAGCACAGCAGGTAGTGTTTGCCTTACAAGTGGACAATCCGGGTTCAATTCCCAGTATCCCATATGGTCACCGAGCACCAACAGGACTAATTTGTGAGTACAGAGTCAGGAGTAACCCCTGTGCATCGCTGGGTCTAATCAAAAAAATCAAAAAGAAGCAAAAAACAAAAAGAGAACAGACAGGAGTGATATTCACAAAGCCCAAAAAGATGTTCAAAGAATGCTCCATTGTCATGACAAATTCTGGAGTGAGACTTTTTTCTGCGGGGGGCTTTGCGCCACACCTGGCTGTGTTCATTGGACCCTATGAAATGATGGGGATTGAAATCAGGCAAACTACGTGCAAGGCAAGCGCCCTACCCGCACCTTGTCTGGGAGAGATGGTCAATGGGTAGGACTCTGCTAAGAAACTTGGCAGATAAAAAAATATTTTTTTCTGTAGAAAAATTAAATAGGGTAAGCAGAGACAGTACATAGGATGCTTTTCTTTCTAGCTGCTAAAACACATTCAGTTCTCCAAAGCAGTTAGGGTACCCAAGCAGTGCCAGCAACAATGTTGAGCTCAGATGCTAAACTTAGCACAGAGCACTGAGTGTTGTGAGTCAAAATTGACAATTCAAAAAGACAATAATAAATCAAATTTTTTCTGTGCAATGGGGCTGGAGACATAGTACAGCGGGAGAAGTGCTTGTCTTGCAAGCAGAAAAAACAGATTTGACTACTGGCATCCCATATCCCTGAGCACCATCACGTGTAACCAAGTATAGCAAGGTGTATCCCCCACTAAAAAAATAAATAAAACAACTAAAACGGAATTAACTGAAATAAATCGATCAAGTTGAGGGAGCCAATGGTTCAGTCTAAGGAATGAAAGGTGGCCAGCAACAAGCTATTCTGGAGATAATCCCCCAAAAATCCCCTGCCTCCACCTCTAAGCAGCCAAAATGGGAAAATCCTGCACTGTGTGCACTGTGACTGAAAACAGGGGTCGGGGGTGGGGGGGCATCTTATACTATGTCTATAAATAGTAACCAGGTCTTTGAGAAGCTAAGTTGGAACATTCTAGCTAAAATTTTCTTATGCCCATTGAAGTCATTGACATTAATAGCCCAGTATTTTCATCATTAAAAGAATGATTTACAGTGCGTATTCACTAACTCTCATTTAACACACGGTCGAGAATTCAAATTTGAGCCCACTATTTCCTTAATTCCTTCTTGCTAAGAAATAACAATGATTTTAAAAGAAATTACTTTCTCGTTTGTTCCATTGTTTCAGGAACTTTCCCAGCACACCTTTCCTCTTCAAGCTCATTTTCTTCCCAAACTCCATGCTTTTCTGACCACTCGGGGTTTCCTTTTCAGGTTCTGCGGTGATCACATCTGGCCGTGCTCCCGGTATCCTATGTGGTCATGACGTTCGAACCAAGGTTGGCTACATGCAAGGCCACTGTCCTCCTTACACAAAAAAAAAAGCTAACTTCAGAAAAATCTCCTCTGATCAATAGCACAGCAGGTAGGACATTTGACTTGTATGCAGCCAACCCAGGTTCGATTCCTACACCATGCTTAGTGAACCCAGTAAGCTACTAAGAGTATCTCACCTGAAAATCAAAGCCCGGCAATTTACCAGTGACATATTTCATATGCCAAACACAGTAACAAGTGTCACAATGGAGATGTTACTGGGCCCGCTCAAGCAAATCAATAACAATGGGAGGACAGTGACAGTGACAGTTTCCTAAAAATCAATTAATAAGTAAGATACAGCTTTCGTCAGGAGCACTCGGTGTGTCCCGGGTGAGGGGCCGCCATTCCTGTACATTATCATCGAGTGACCCCACCACTCACAATGCAGAGACCACAGCGGTTTAGGGCAGTCAGAGCGACCACAGGGTGGCTGGTGAAACAAAAGGGACGTTTCCCATGCATGCAACAGACTCAGCATACTTCTTTCTCTGCTGTCAGATATTTCGTGTGTGTGTGTTTGTGTGTGTGTGTGTCTGAGCCAAAACCAACAGTGTCAGGAGAACTCCTAGCTCTGCATTCAGGGATCTGTCCTGGAATATTTAAGGTTTACTGGGATGCTGCTGGTCAAATCTCTGTTAGCTGAATGCAAGGCAATCACCCTACTTGCTGTATGATACCTCTGGCCCTTTCAACGTAAATTTCTTCCCAGCAAGCCAGGAGTGACCCCTGAGCAAAGCTCCTCCCCCCCCCCCCGCCGTCACAATAAGAACATATTCCTTCAAAAAAAAAAAAAAAGAAAAATTAAACCCTTGACCTGCTGTACTCACCCCAAGAGCCAGTATCCAGAAATCGCCCAGTCAGGGAGAGATGAAGCATAGAGGAATTTACGTAACTGAACATGAGTCTAAATTCCTCATCTGGAAAAAACATCAATGTTGGGATAAGACCGACAGTAAAGCAGATAAGATGCTTACCCTCCTCACCCAAATCAAGCCTAAGCATCCCAGATCCCAGAGCACCACCAGGAATGATTCCTGAGCACTGAGCCAGGCGTGAACATCGTAGGGTGGGTCCTCTCTAACATTCCCCCCAAAAACATAAAAAACTAAAACAAACCCCCAAATTAAAATTCCATTGGCCGAAACTGCCCACCTGCGTGAACCACACTTCCAAAAAGGCCCCGCCCCATCACAACCGCCAATGAATAGGACGGTCTGCAACAGAGTCTCTTGCCTTTAGGGGGCTGCAGCCCCGACCCTGAACATGAATCTGCAGATTCTATAGCATCTACGTCAAGGCTAAAGGCTTCAGGATTTGTACCGGCAAGTCCCATGTTGGGAGTGTTGGCCACTCAAGCCCCTAGCCCTTGGGTGGGTTCCGCAACCCCAAGGCCTGTAGCCCCAGTGCTCAGCCCCATGCCAAAATGCCACAAGGACACACTCATTCCCACAAGCCCTGCACTGTGTACAGACCCCACTGCACCGCCCTAAGCTCCGCATCACTCTGAAGCCTCTACTGCACCCCAGGAACTGCCTGGATGTCAGGAACCCAGTGAGAGAGCAAGCACGAAAGCGCTTCCCAGGTCCGAATGGTCCCGCTACGAACAACGTGGAGACTGAGAGTTCTGGGATGCTAACGGGAGGATGCTTGTGTCCTGCCACAAAATTGGTCCTCAGAGTACCCCTTCTACGAGGGGCAGCCACTTTTTACTTTATCAACGAGACTAAAGGAGGCCTGAGCCACTGACCTTGTCCCTCGTAAATAATGCACTACAAAAGCCCCATATGTTCAGTGTTTTTTTTTAACTCAAACAGACACATGTGGAAATAACTCCCTTTGCAGAAGGCGGTAGAGAGAGAGAGAGCACAGCGGTAGGGCGTTTGCCTTGCACGCAGCCAACATGGCCGACCTGAGTTCGATTCTTCCGCCCCTCTCGGAGAGCCCGGCAAGATCCCGAGAGTATCTCGCCCGCACGGCAAAGTCTGGCAAGCTCCCCATGATGTATTCGACATGCCACACACAATAACAACCAAGTCTCCAATGGGGGACCTTACTGGGCCCGCTCGAGCAAATCGATGAACCATGGGAGGACAGCGACAGTGACAGCAGAAAGCTGACACACCATACCAAGAAAAAATAAAATAGATTCCAGTCAGGGTTCAGTTCAAACTCAGCGTGGAGCTCAGTGTTGAGCGCCTGATGCACGGAGTGAAGGCAACCCTGCATCCCTGGAGACACGACGAGCCACAGGGGCCATTGAAAACATCTCACCAAAATGGATGGCTCTCAGGATCAATCCGTTTTTTGGTCCTTTTATTTTGAAGTTCGTCTTCTTTAGAGACACACCAAGCAATCCTCAGGGATCACTCCTGGAGGGTCTGTAGGGGAGCAAATGGATGCAAACCTTTCTCCTTCTCACTGCGCTGACACTAGTGCCCTCAAACTGGTTTTCTTTTTCAGTTTTGGCTTTTTGGGTCACACCTGGTGAAGCACAGGGGTTACTGCTGTCTCTGCACTGAGGAATTACTCATGGTGGTCCCCAGGGGACCAAAACGGACGCCAGGAATAAAACCCGGGCCGGTCGCGTAAAAACCAAGTCTACACCAACTGATCTATGGCTCCCCCCCCAAACCCCAAACTAGTTGTTTTGAAGCAATTACCAGTTTCGATCAAATGGAAGAAATAGAAATAAACATTTTGTTCAAAGGAAAAAATAGAAATTTCTTTCGGTTTTGAGCAGTGATTTCACCACCCAGGGAAGCGAAGCAAGGGCCTCTACGCCAAGCATTAGGCTCTAGATTTCCTCTCTGCAGTGCCCTGTCATCCACCATCAAAATCACATCCTTGATCCCCTCCAGCATAATATCTGTCCCCAATGTGTAAATTTTACCAGCTGACTCACATCCAGTGACTCCACTCTCAAATCAAATTGCTGCAATGCCAAAACCTGAATCTGCAGTTTCAGTTATGCAATGAAACGCAACAGAAGACTAAGAATTTGTGGAAAGAAATGAATGAGGCAGTGTGTTCTCAGGGCAGGACAACATCGCGATGGTTCTCACAATCCAAACAGGCCCAGAGCAAACAGAAGATCTGATTGGACCATGGGTGTGAGTACCATGGCAATGCACACAAGATGGACAGGTTTTGCTTTCTGACCAGACTCGGTGACGTTTGGGACACGTGACTGAACCAGGTCGGCCGAGTGCACATTAAGAAAGTCCCCACCATACTAGTAGTCAGGCCCCAACTAGCTTTGTTGTAGGTTCACTCATTCACTACTTACTGAAAAAGGCAAAAGCAATTTTGCAGGCACCGCCATACCACAGGCAGTGCAGCCAGGCTGGTAACACAGGCGTCAGGGCCAAGGGTATTCCTGGGGGCCTGAGTGAAGAGGCAGGAGGAGTAACCCATGAACTCTGCCAGCTGTACCTCCAAACTGCAGAATTCAATAAAATAAATAAAGGTGCGGTGGCCGATGGGGATCCTAGAAAGCAGTATGAGGCCTTGGGACACAGCCTCCAAGTACCTCGGCTACTTCCTGCTAAGGCTGCACTTTTGTTTGAAGGACCCTCTCTGGCCCAGCCCTGATGCTCCCCCACCCCGCCTCCTGCCAGCCCTCAGCCCTGACTCCTCTGCAAACTCTACACACTGGGGTAGGAGAAATGGCACCAGAAGCGTCCGACATGCGGGCACACAACCTGGATTTATTGCCCAGCATCTCATAAGATGGGTCTCATTCTCCTAACCCTGAAAGATCCTTTAATCAATTTTTAAAAACATCTCAGGGCTAGGACGAAGGGGCCTGCTCGAGGCAATCGACGAACCACAGGATGGTCGTGATCGTGATCCTGATCTCATAGGGTCCCCTGGACAGCACCCAGAGTGGTCAGAGTGCAGAGCCAGAAATAACCCCATGAGCATCACAGGGCGTGGACCTAAAAGCAAACAAAATACAAAGGGGAAAAAAGAAATGAAAAGAAAAAGCCCTTCGAGCCTCATGACTGAACCAGCAACAAGTGACAAGCAAACGCTGGGCCCAATGTTCTTGAGCCCCAAGCCCAGGAGAAATGCACCCAGCGCCTTCGTCCCCCCACCAGGCAGCGGGGTGCTGCTGCTGCGCCTTCACGCTGCTCACCAGGGTACGGGGTACACCGAACACTGCCAGGGCCGATTCCTGAGGGAAGGTTCAGGAGACCCCCCTGAACACGCCAGGTGAGGCCCCAGCCCTCTCCCACAAAAGGCCAAAGAATGAGCCCCCGGGTCCCCTTGCCGAGGGAAACCCCTTATCTCTGACTCCTTTTCAACCCGCCTAGACACGAAAGTCGGCCTGGAAGGTGGGGGATGTGGGTAGGCAGCCGGGGGCCATTCTCGAGAAGTCCCCACGCCCCACCCCTGGTGAAGCCCCCAGGCTTTGAGGGTCCCTGTCGCAGAGCCAAAGCTGTGGTGGTCCCGCAAGGGCCATGAGACTTGCGGGCAAGCTGGGGCTCCCTGGGGCTCTGGCACGTTCCTCTCCGGTTGGGGGCCGGAGCGATGGGTTGGGGGGGAGGGCGAGGGTCTCGTGCCCCCGACCCCATGGGGCCGCCCAGGCCAGGGCGACCAGGACGCACAATGAAAAACAAACCTGAGAAGGAAACTCTTGCTCTTCTGGTCGTCCTGATTTCCGTTGTTCCTGACACTTTCCGAATGACTTTCGCTCTCGAACCTTCCACCTTACTTGGCAGCCCACCTGCCCGGGACCGACGCCCCCTCCTCCCTCCCCTCGATGCGATGCGCTAAAATAGAAATGAGTAGACAGACAAACCTTTCGAAAGGGCGGGCGCTGGGGGCGTCCAGCGGTGGGGAGATGGTGGAGGCTCCGGGCTGCTCCCAGATCGACCACTCTCTCTCAGTCTGAGGCCAGGGAGGAAAGTGGCCCTATCCGACGCCCCTGTGCCCTGGCCGCCCCCTTCCCGCCCCACCCCCGCTCCTCACCAGGCAACAAACAGGGTGGAGGTTGCTCCGCCCACAAAGACCCCCGGGAAAGGCGGGGCTCTGTGACCTCACCTACACTTCAGGTCAGAGTCTTAAAGGGCCAGACACCACATAGGGTCGGGAAAGTTCATTGTTTCCCCATTTCTGATAATGTTGCCAGGAATCCCTCACAGGGAGCCAGATCTGCTACAACAGCATTATTTTAGAAAGTTCCTGCAGGTTCTGGTCGGGTTCGAGACAGGTTCTGGACTTGCATGCAGCCATTCCAGGGATAAATCCAATGAGCACGGCACAGGGTAACACCTGAGCAGGAACCCATCAGGACCACAAAAAGCAACACTGGGTTGGAACAAAACACCAGACGCCCCCTCTCCCCCAATGCCATATCCCACATTCCCTGTTCCATGTTCTACGGATGAGATGGAGACAAACAATGTCAGCGAGTGACTCCAAGCTATGTGAGGGCATAAGTGCCTGTAGTTCCAGTATTGAAGCCTCCCCAAATTACCTCTGGGCAGGAAAAGTGACCCCAATGGCACTGACGGCCCCAGGCATCCTTTTCTCCCACGGACAGACACATGCTCTGAACCACACACACTGCAGTAACTGAACATGAAACTGTGTTACTGAGCAGGCAACACTCTTCAGAGCGGGAAGGACAAAACAGGAGAAACACATGTCCTGGGGACAGAGTCACAGAGACATATGCCAGGGCCCATACAGAGCCTACATACCCTGGGTCCTGATGACCGTCAGGGGTGAATCTAGAGAACAGAGCCAAGAGGAAGCCATGAGCATCTACACTGTGGCAGAGAAACAAAAATGAAAAATAACAAAGTAGCAGGATGGAGTAACAGTACCGTGGGTCCAGGAAACCGGGTAGGGCTGGCGATCCCTGCTGTCCATATGGTGCACCAAGAACTCTGAGGTGCAATGTTGGAGTGCAGAGCCAGGAATAATCCCAAGAATCATGGGGTGTGGCTACCTATCAGCTCCTAAAACAAAACAAAACAAAACCCAAGAGGTTATTCTTGAATCACCAGCATCGCATGCAATCTCCGAGATCCCCAAGTCGATCCCCAAGGTCAAACCGGTGTGACCCTGAGCACTGAGTTGGGAGTACTTCTTGAGCACCATCCAACGTAAATAGAACAAAAGAAACAGGGACGGAAGTGGCCTGAAACAGGATTCAGTTACCCCTGCCAGGAACCCTATCGCAGGACTCCCTCCTAACATAGCTGGGAACAGATGGACCTGGAAGCCTGTCTGTTCCTGTCACTGCATCATGCCATCCTGTCACTCTCCTCTGACATGGGGACAGTGAGTCAGACAGCGTGTCACTATCTTCCCCTGTCTCTAATTCCTGAGCATCTGAAATAAGCTCCATGCAAAACCTAAAGAAGTCAGAGCCGTGACCACCAGTGAGGAGCACAATCTCCCAACCTTGACCAGAAGTTTCAACACTGGAGCAGAAAATGCTCTGATCGGTGGAAATTATCCAGCACCAGAACCCTGACCCATCTGGGAAAGACACTGCCAGAAGATCCTTCCTCTCCTGCAGATGCAAAATGAGTTGGGATCTGGGCTGTCTGACCAGACTGGAGTAATGGGCTCGGGCTACAGGAGAGGAAACTGAGCCCTGGAACACTTCCCAACAGGAAGTTTCCTACAAGGCTGGCCAGGGACTGACCCTGAGCCCATGCGTGTAGGAGTATTAGTGCCCCCTGCAGGCCTCAACCAGGGCTGCCCCCACCACACCCAGTGAACAAACCCCTGTAAGTGGCTATGCCATGGGGGCAGAAAAAGGAACTCATCATGGACAAACCTTCAGCCACCCTCTCGCAGGGTGGATAGGGACACGAGCATGAGAGATATCTCCTGGAGACCAGGGTCACTTCTGGGTCAAGGGAAGCACAAGGCAGAGCCTCAGGTCTGTCGACCTAGCCCCCGACTCTTCTGCGTGCTCTTTTACTCAAATCCCCAGTCAGCACATCTGTATGAGCTTCATCCAGCACTCGATCTTGTCTTGCGTGTTGTATAGTATAATAATCCTATACCCACGCTGTTTACAGGACCACGATATGAACTGTTTCTATTTTTCAACTATAAATATTCTATTTGGGGGGACAGAGTGATAGTACAGCATGTTATCAGCTTACCCAAGGCATATCTTAATGTCTTCTGACCTTGGCAGCAGTGATTCCTGAATTCAGAGTCTGGAGTAAGGCCAGAGCACTGTAGGTTGTAGCCCAGGCAATCACAGGAAGTCCTGAAGAAACGTTTGCCTGATTTTGGATTTAAAATGATTCTCGGCAACTTTATGGTTTGTCTCTGCCATAATCCCCTTCAAAACAGGACCACTGGGCCAGGACAGAATCAGAGCAATGACTGTAACAATGGCGAAACTTGGCTGTCCAGAGGAATGGGTGGTTTTGTATGTATGCATTTATTTTAACAAAGAGAAAAATCCCCAACTGCTAATAAAATTCTAGGATTAAAATTGATGAGACGACAAACTTGCAATATCAATAGATGTAGATAATTTGAGTGATCATTGTTATATTTGATTGCAGGATTTTTAAAACTCTAAGAAATTTTGAAGCTTTTTGTTGCTTCAAGAACTTTTAACCTATTTATGTTTATTTATTTATTTATTTTTTTAAGTCACCTTCCTCCTGACTTCCATCACCAAGACCCATTATTTACAAGTTAACGTACAGGTGAAGTTCAAATGCTGAGATACTGCTAAAGCCTAAGCCCAGGTTATAAACAGGAAGTACTTTCCCTTATAGTACTGATGTCACTGGAAGCTTGTCCCATGCTACGTGGATTGCTTCCTTCTTGTCTGCACTTCTGCGGCCCCCAAAACTACTGGTGCAAAAAAAAAAAAACACCTTGTTTTCCCGAGGGGCACTCCTCTGAACGTGGGGATACTTTGTAGGGATCAACTCATCTAGTGTGCATTTTAGGATGTCTAAAAGGCTTGAGAGGTATGCAAAGGCCTTGCCACATTTACAAACATAAGATTCTCTCAAGTATGCATTTTCATATGGCTAATAAGGGTTATGGATTGAGTGAATGTCTTGCACACTATTTACATATATAAGATTTTTCTCCACTTTGACTTTTCAAATGCATAATAAGGCTACAGGGTAGAGTGAAGACCTTCCCGCATGTCAGACATCTACGTGGTATCTTTAGGGTATGATTTTTTTCTGTGGTTTGTAAAACACCAAGCTTGAGTGAAGGCCTTCCTACAGAACTTATATATGTAGTCTGTCTCTAAGATCAATGTTCCTGGGATTCTAAGGCTTGAGGCCATAATGTAGGGCTTCCTTCATTGCACACATATATGTTTTCCTTCCATTATGAATATTACTATGTGTAATAAGGAGGAGTAAGTGAACGCGTCCCCGCAGTCCTTACATTTATAAGGGACAGCCCAAATTCATCTCAAGGATGGTAAAAGTGATTCGATCCTAAGGTTCTCTTCTCCAACTCCCTGGAACAGGCTCATGCCCACAACTGGTCACACATCTTGTGAACATGTGACTATGTGACTGAGAAGGTGAGGCTCTCAGAGTGGGAAGGACAAAAAAGGAGAAACACAGGTCCTGGGGCCTGAGATATTTGTAGCCATCAGGGTACATACATAACCAGCACACCTGGGTTCCCCTGAAGTCTATCAGGGGTGAATCTGGAGCACAGAGCCAAGAGGAAGCCCAAGGCAACTCTGCTGTGGCACAAAAATAAACGTGAAAGAAAACAAAGCAGCAGGGTGGAGTAAGAGGACAGCGGGTCCGTACACAGCAGGTAGGTCTGGTGATCCCGCCGTCCATTATGGTTCCCCAAGCACCGCCAGATGCGTCCAGAGCCAGAAATAACCTGAGAATCACTGGGTATGTGCCCTCCCCTTCCACACCTTCAAAAAATTCTAATCAGCATTGGACCCCTGGCACCCCATATGGTCCCCCAGTCCCGAGAGCAGTGATACTTCAATACCACTAATATGGCCCATTCAAATCAACAAAATAAACAAAACAGTGGCCTCAAACATAGAGTCATTTAATCAGCCCAGGAGTCACATCCCCTTCTCCTTCCTGAAACAATCAGAAACTATCTGCCTGGGAAGCTTGTGCTTCCTGTCACTGCACTTGAGTCATTTTTCACTCTCCTGCCTGAGGATGGTGTGTGGCAGAGGTCATGTCACTATCTCCTGCTTTTGTTTTTCTTGAAGATCTGCAGGCGGCTCCATGCAAAGGCCTGAGCCATGAGCACTGGAGAGGAGTACAACCAGCCCTAACCCCACCTCGCCAGAAGTCCCTGTATTAGAGGGACTTCTAATACAATCCCAGCTGTGACCCACTGGACCTGGACACATCCTGGTCATGATTTACTGTAACCCAAAATCAGCACATGAGTCTCATCCAGTACAGTACACTACAGTACAGTACAGTACAGTACAGTCAGAACAGTAGTTCCTGACTGCAAAGCCACGAGTAACTCCTGTGCATTGTGAGGTGTGACCCGAAAAGCCAAAAAACAAGAACAACAACACATGTAAACAATGTTGTATCACAAAATTATCCAAATATCCAGGGTGTTTACTATGAACCATATAATGTGTGTCTGACATCTGGAATTTCTAGAGTGAGTCTCCTTTTAAACCATGGATAATGAATAATATTGAGTTGGTAGGTCCCATGGTACATTGCGTTTGGTGCTCTGTCTCTCCAGAGAAACAAAGACATAGCGAACACAACAATTAATGGCCAATGGACAGTGAACTGTGGACCTTTAATTCAGAACTGATTAGCAAAATTATAGAACATCTGAGGGGGTTCGAGGTCCAGGGCTGAATGTATTCTGATTTATCATTTACAGAGGTCAAGCATTTCAACAGAGGCATTTCTTTTGGGGGAATTATCTCAAGGAGACGTACTGCCTGAGACTATACTGAGAAATTCTCTCAGGGCGAATTCGCACAAGCATCCATGTGGTTTGCTCTTTCCCTGCTTGCACATATAAACAAGAAAATTTACTTTTTATTAATATTTGCAGTTATTTCGACATACACAGTAAGAAATAATCATTCCAAAACTTAGTTCTCTGGGGTTCAGGAGCTAAGGTTAAAAGCTGGCTGGGATTTTATCAAAAATTCCACATGGAGTGCTCAGGCCAGTTTCGCTTCCCACACCCCACAGCGTCAGGTCATTTCGGTCCTGGTGGCTTGGAAAAAAGATGGTGCTTTATGACTTCTAGGCCGTCCCATCTTGAAACCAGGGTAGCTTTGCTTCTTGCCCCAGGTCCATCCAGAGATTCTCGATAGGATCCAGCTTTCTGGAGTTAGAAACTATGGCAACTGAAGCCTGAGTCAAATAATTATGATGAATGCCCAGCAGTAAATATATCTCAGAGTCAAATAACTCACAAAAATTAAGAGTTTACCATTAACTTTTTTGTTGTTTTGAACCAAATAACA
Organism: Sorex fumeus; assembly: GCF_029834395.1. Taxonomy (NCBI): domain Eukaryota; kingdom Metazoa; phylum Chordata; class Mammalia; order Eulipotyphla; family Soricidae; genus Sorex; species Sorex fumeus. Next base: position 603,103 of record NW_026606274.1, read on the forward strand.
TTGCTCTATAATGATAGATTATAGATTATATAGGTTATAGGGGAAATAGAAATGCAAATAAATGACTACATAAAGTCCTGAATCACCAGAAGACTTGACTTTTTGAGTTAAATATAAACTCAGGGGATCGGAAGTGCTCATAAAACCACTTCTTGGGGCGGGGGTAGGGAGAGGAAAATTCGCAATTCATTGATCAAGCCTAAAACACTTAAGGTAAATATCCAACACTCATGTAAAGACATATTCTAGAGCGAAATATTTAACGAGGATCCTTAAGTCCCCTTTTCCTGTTTTTTTTTTTTCTTGTTTGTATGCAGCAGAAATCCGTGTTTTCTCCTGAATACAATGACTCTTTCATTGCCCTCACATCCTCTATGTGTGTTTATGTCCATGTGTGTGTGTCTGTGTGCATGTGTTTCAATTTTGGACCACAACTGTCAGTGCTCAGTGAATATTGCAGCTCTGGTATCAGGGTTCAGTCCTAGGGGGGCTCAGAGACAATATGGAATAGCAGACGTAGATCGAACCTGGGTTGTCCGCTTGCAAGGCAAGCACCCGACTTGCTCTAGTATTGATCTGACCCTTTCTAAGTCAATTATTTCCTCCACATCAGCAAAGCTTCCCCAACACCATCACCCATCCCGGAAACCAACTATTCTCTTCAAAATAAAAACCCCAAAACTTTAGCCCCAGTACTCACCACAACAGCTGACGTTCGCCAAGTGAGGGTGGGATTCCATGTGTGGGGTGCTTTGCAGCTAGTCCTTAGGAAGCAGAAATACTTGATCTGGGAAAAAAACACAAAATTTGGGGCTAGAGACAGCAAAACAGGTAGGGAAATTTCCTTGCATGCAGCCAACCTATATCAATCCCCGGCATCCCATTTGGCCCCCGAGTACCACCAGCAGGAATCCCTGAGTGCAGGGCCAAAAGTAAACCCTGAGCATCTCCATACATGGTACACAGCCCAACCAAAACAATAATAATGAAAAAGTTTCATTTGTAAACCCCACCTACCCGCAGGTCCCAAGCCAATGGTGGACCCGCTCCATCAAAGGACAGAGGACAACTTGGTCTCCTCTGTAGGGAGTCTGGGAACTACCCTTCGAAGTGAATCTGAAGGTCTACATAAGTGATGCCAGGGCCAAAGGCTCCCGGGTAGTGTGTAGTGACGTCTTTGCTGACAAGTTCTGGAGGGCTAAGCCCCACCCTCGACAGGTCCTGCAGTGCTTCAGAAACCAGCCTCTGACCCTTTCCGCCTCTGACCCTTTCCAGAGTTGGACGCGATCTTGGCCAAGGTAACTCACTCACACCTGTGACCCCAGCACCACCGCACAGCCCCCACTGCACCGCCCAAAGTCTCTGGGTCCCCCGATGGTCTTTGCTGCACCTCAGAAACGGCCTGGGTATGGGGAATGAGGAAAAAACTAGTGTGAAACCGACCGGAAAGATGGTGTGCCCCACTGCTCACAATGTGAATATATGGAGGTGCGAGGAGCTCCAGGGACGCAGCGCTTGTCATGTCACAAAATCAGCCTTCACAGCCCCTCTGTCATGCCGTCATGGAGGGGCTCCAATTCCTCCTCTAGGCACAAGACCAATGGCAACGGGCAACCACAACTAGAATAGAAAGGGTTTCTGAAGGGCCCATCTATGACATAACTTGTGCTTATGCCCGGAGACTTAAAGGGCCACGGTCTAGATGCGGAGAGACGCTTTTTGCCCACCCACGTGAATCCATGCTGCAAGGGGGATGGACTGATCAAGGACTAGAGAGGCAGCTGCTTGAGTGGTTGCTCAACAGTGGGGGGCTGGGGATAAAGAGAAGACCCCTGATCCTGTACTGGTCAGTCAAACATTGAACCGATGCCCTCACACAGTTCATCAGGCAAAGCACATGTGGGTAAATTCAAGGTAAATCAGGCAGGTTGGTTCAGAGCACCTGACCTTACGATTCCCAGCGAATTAATCAAGATGGGGCAAAAGCAGTGACTCCAAAGCCAGCCCTGGAAATGCAGAGTGGAAATGTCCTAGCAGAAGCTCAGAGAGCTGGACAGACACTGGAAAAGAGAAAAGTCTGGTTAGAACATCAGAGAGCACTGTCCAATAATACTGTCCAACCAGCCGACACACTACCTCTTGAAAACGCACGACCAGTGTAAACTTGCCTACTAGGAAAACCACAGAAGGCAGTTTCAGAAACACAATTCCAAAGCCAGAGTATGGAACAAGAGCAGGTGGATGCTTGCCTTGCATATGGTATATCTGGGTTCAATCCTCAGAATTCCAAATATACCCCTGAGCACCAAAGAAGTGAAAATCCATGAGTAAGCCCTCAGAAGTGCAGGTGTGCACCAACAACAAAGATATATAGAGTATTTGTGTGTTATACATAATATATAATATATCATATAAATTACACATATATAAAATTTACTTACATTTATGTACATTTACTTATATTTATTATCTTATTCTTACTTTGGACAAACTGGAAGGCTACCATATGTAACCTGCCCACACGGAAGAGTACGGCAAACTCCCCGTGGTGTACCCAATATGCCAAATACCAGTAACAATGATGGGTCTCATTCTCCTAACACTGAAAGAGCCTTGAATGTGGCACTTTTTAAAAAAATTATCTGGGCTAAGACGAAGGAGACGTTACTGGGGCTAGCTCGAGGCAATCGATGAACAACAGGATGGTTGTGATCATGATGTACACGGACATACATATAAAAATCTAGAGTATATTCCAACACTAAGCATGGAGATTAATGGGCAACAAAGCATTCCGGTCACCATGAAGCATTTTTTGGCCTTCAAAAGACCTGAATCCTATTCATCATTCTAGTGAAAACTAGATTAATTGGACTTGGCTAATTCCAATTATAATACTTATTTTTTCCTCTGATATTATTGAACTGATGGGTGGGATGCATGACTGTGACCAAACTTGCAAGTAATCACAGGTAAACAGAGCAGCCTGCTGGAATGTGGGGAGCTTGAGGAACTAACCTATATTCCCAACACTGTCAGACCTTTGATACAAGGGGTCCATTCCATCCTTTCAAATGTCTTTCTACGCACAATAAATTTCATTTAAACTGTTTCCAATAGGTGTCAAAGAGATAGGACAGCAGGTAGGATATTTGTTTTCCACAAGGTTTAACAGGGCCTCAGAGCACCACCAGGAGTAATCTCTTAGCATGTCTTAGTGTGACCCAAAATGATGAAAAAAAGTTTAAAAATTAAAATAACTCTTCATTTCACGCCAATAAAGAACCTTGCCAGTGCGATTTTGCTAAGATGAGTCAAAAAATTACTTATTCTTTATACTTCCACAACGCTAATCAGTACTGAAACAAGGGAGGCAGAGATGACACAGGAGGGAAGGAGCTGGTCACACACGACAGACCTGGATTCTATAAGGTACCCCATAAGGATCCTGAGGTATAGATATCTAAACTTCTTAGAGCTAGGAGTGGGCTCAGCAGGTTGTGGTTCCCCAGACAGAACATGATTCAGGGTGAATTAAAAAAGATGGTATGTCTGTTTCTGTGCCATAATCCCCCAAAGCCCAGGGCCTCTAAGCCAAGCCACAGGGGCTGGAGAGATAGTCCAGCAAGGACGGTTTTTGCCTTGTACGAGGTCTGGTCTGGGTTCAATCCCACCTTCTCCTATGGTCCCCAAGGTAGGAGTAATTCCTGAGGAGGTGAGAGTAACACCTAAGCATGTCTGGGTGTGACCGAAAAGAAAAAAAAATGCTTGTTGCATATGTATTAGGACACCCACACACTGCCCAGGTAGACAGGTAGGATCCTCAGTCAAGTCCGAGTCAGAGCAAACAATGGGACAGTGGAGAGCCTTGACAGCCTTGAGCGAGCAGCATCTCTTTTGCCTTTTTATTTATACACATTCTTCCTGGCTTTCACCAGAAGATCCAGAAACTACAAGTTAACATACGCGTAAAATCCAAATATCTGGACACTCACATAGACTTTCCCTTACTGACTGACATCACATGAACTTGTCACACACTACCAGGATCATTTCCTTCCTGACAGTACATCTGAAGCACACCTAACACTCTGGTACAAACAAAACAGGCTTTAAGGGGGGCCTGTTTTGACACTGTAAAGTCTTATTAGGGAATCGAGTTATGTAGTATGAAAGTTATGATGTTTCCAAGGTTTATGACTTGGGATATAACTAAGGCTGCAACAGTGGGCAGGGGGCAGGTTGGAGGAGGGATCAGGGAGGAATCCGAGTGAAGAACAGGGGAGAATACAGGAGGAAGAATCAAGAGGAGGAGGCTGGAAGAGTGGGCGAGGGGAAAGAACCAAGGATAATGTTAGAAGGAGAATACAAGGGGAGAATAAGAGAGAATGGAGAAGAGTATCATGGAAAGTAGGGAAGAAAGAATCCAGGAGGAATCCAGGAGAATCAGGAGAGGAGTAAAAAGGAGAAAAGAGAGAGAAGAGTGGAAAATCAAAAGTGAATGGAGAGAGATTGGGATAAACTGTAACTGATACCAACCAGCCAGGCCCTTGTTTTCTCCTTTGTGAACCCATGGCCAGTGGCCATTCAGGGTGGAAAAAGCAGTGTGTGACCAGTGAACACAGGTGGCGAGAGGTTCCGTGGTATTCGTATTTATTTTTTGAATACATAATAAAGGTCCTCTACCCCCAAGAATTGGATTCTGGATTTCTTACTGGCCATGGCTAGCCTGCACCTTAAAAATAACATGCTGTTCCACTGAACTTCTTCATTGGAACAATACTATTGATTTCAGGGGGCTGGAGAGATAGCACAGCGGATAGGGCATTTGCCTTGCACGCGGCCAACCCGGGTTCGTTTCCCAGCATCCCATATGGACCCCTGAGCACCAACAGGAGTAACTCCTGAGTGCAAAGCCAGGAGAAAACTCTGTGCATTGCCAGGCGTAAACCAAAAAGGAAAAAAAAATAATAATATTGATATCAAATTTGCAAATCTTACCAGCTCACTCATACTC